>NC_140590.1:67201431-67801431 GCF_964204655.1 Triturus cristatus
TCTCTTCTCTCTCTTTCCCTTTATCTCTCTTCCCCTCTTCCCTCTGACTTGCTCGCCTCTCTCCTTTCTTATCTCTCGCTGTCTCTTCACCTTGCACTCTCTCTCCCTTCTGACTCCCATCTCCCTGTCTCTTTTCCTCTTTCTCTTGCTCTCTGTCTTTCCCTCTCTCTCTTTCTCTCCCCCTCTGACTCTTCACTCCCTGTCTCTTTTCCCCCTTCTCTCCTCTCTCTTCCCCTACTCCTCTTTCCCTCTCCCCCTCTGACTCTTCACTCCCTATCTCTTTTCTTCTTTCTCTAATCTCTATTTCGCTCTCTCTCTTTCTCCCTCTCATCTAACTCTTCACTCCCTGTCTCTTTTTCTCTCTCTCTCCTCTCTTTCTCCCCTTAGACCTTTCACTCCTTGTCTCTTTTCCTCTCTCTCGTCCTCTTTCCCTCTTTCCTCTGACTCTTCACTCCCTGTCTATTCCCCCTCTCTTACCCTTACCCTCTCTTGCTTTCCCCCTTTAACATTTCACTTCCTGTCTCTTTTCCTCTCCACTCACTTCCCCTTTCTCTCTCTTCACCTCTCCCTTCTGACTCTTCACTCCATTACTTCTTTTCCTCTCTCTCGCTTTCTCTTCCCCTTTCACTGTCTCTCCCCTCTAACTCCCTACTCGCTGTCTCTTTTCCTCGTTCTCTCGACTCTCTGTCTTTCCCTCTGTATTTTTTACTCTGCCATCTGACTCTTCATTACCTATCCTTTTTCCTTTCTCTCTCCTCTCTATTCCCTTTTCCCTCTCTTTCTTTCTCCCCATTGACATTTCACTCTCTGTCTCTTTTCTTCTCTCTCTCTCCCTTTCTCTCTCTCTCGCTCTCTCTCTCTCCTTCCCTTTCCCTCTCTTTTTCTCTCTCCTCTAACTCTTCACCCACTTTCTCTTTTCCTCTCTGGTCATTTCCCTCTTTTTCTCCCTCCCCTCTGACTCCTCAGTCCCTGTCTCATTTTCTCTCTCCTCTCTATTCCCCTTTCCCTCTCTTTCTTTCTCCCCTTTGACTTTTCACACCATGTCTCTTCCCCTTTTGCTCTTTTGCTCCTCTCCCTTCCTCTTTCCCTCTCTTTCTCTCTCCCCTCTGACTCTTCACACCCACCTCTTTTCCTCTTCCCCCACCCTCTTCCCCTTTTCCTCCCTTTCCCTCTCTCATCTGACTCTTCAGTCCTTGTCTCTCTTCCTCTCTCTCTTCTCTATCTTACCCTCTCTTTTCTTCTTCTCTCTGACTCTTCATTCACTGTCTCTTTTCCTCTCCTCCAGCCTCTCTTTGCCTTTCCCTCTCTTTCTCCCTGTCTCTTTTTCTTTTTTCTCTTCTCTCTGCTCCTTTCCCTCTCTTTCTCTTTCTCCTCTGACTCTTCACTCCCTGACTCTTTTCCTCTCTATTCCCCCTTCCCTCTCTTTCTCTCTCTCCTCTGACTGTTCACTTCCTGTCTCTTTTCCTCTTTATCTTCTCTCTCTTCCCCATTCACCTTCTCTACGCGCTACTCTTCACTCCCTGACTCTTTTTCTGTCTCTCCTTTCTATTCCCCTTTCCCTTTCTTTCTTTCTCCCCTTTGAATTTTCACTCATTGCCCCCTCTCTCTCTCTCTCTTTCTCATACACACACTATCTTTCCCTTTCCCTCTGGCTTCTGACTTCCTGCTTCTAGTCCGCTCTCTCGCTTGTCTCTTTCCCTTTCACTCCTTCTCCCCTCTGACTCTTCACTCCCTGTCTCTTGCCCTTCTTTCTCTCCTCTCTCTTCCGCGTTCACTCTCTCTTCCCTATGACTCTCCACTACCTGTCTCTTTTCCCCTCTCTCTCGTCCCTTTTCCCTTTCTTGCTCTCTCCCCTTTGACTCCTCACTTCCTGTCTTTTTTCTTCTCTAACTTGCCTCTGTCTCTTCCCCGCGTCTCACTCTTCATTCCATCACTTCCCCGCTCCCTCTTACCTATTATTCTTGCCTCGCACGCCCTGACCTTCTTGCCCCATTCACCTGGTCTCCTACTCTCTCATTCTTTCTTCCTGTATCTCGTTTCCATTTCCTGTCACCCTCTCCTCTCTTCCCTTACTGGGCCCCTTTCTTTCTCCGTCTTGAAAGCACTCGTACCGTTTCTGTGACATAACGTGCAGGTCTCGCAGATCCGGCACTTACCTCGCAGGGTGTTATCTGCATTGATTCATTCATTGATTTCTTGATTAAGGAGTTTTCCACTTGTGGCAAATAAGGAAAAACACAGTGTTGACTGCACTGGAAGACAGTTCTGTAGGTGGAGTAGGCGTGGGGCACAGGGAGAGGGTTGAGTGTCCAGGGGAGGGAGTGACAGGAGATTAGGATGACAGCTGCCATGGACGTCTCCGACAAGGACTGAAGGCACCTGGGACGGATGAGGAGGAAAGCAAGATAGTGGTTAGAGAGCCGAGGATGTGAGTCGAGTCCATAGTGGTTAGAGCAGAGGCTGAGAGTAGGGTCCATAGTGAGTAGAGAGCAGAGGCTGAGAGTAGGGTCCATAGTTCTTAGAGAGTAAAGGCTGTGAGTAGGTTCCATAGTGCTCAGAGAGCAGAGGCTGTGAGTAGGTTCCATTGTGGTTAGAGAGCAGAGGCTGAGAGTAGGGTCCATAGTGCTCAGAGAGCAGAGGCTGAGAGTAGGGTCCATAGTGGTTAGAGAGTAGAGGCTGAGAGTAGGGTCTATAGTGGCTAGAGAGCAGAGTCTGTGAGTAGGGTCCATAGTGGTTAGAGAGTAGAGGCTGTGAGTAGGGTCCATAGTGGTTGGAGAGCAGAGTCTGTGAGTAGGATCCATAGTGGTTAGAGAGCAGAGGCTGAGAGTAGGGTCCATAGTTCTTAGAGAGTAGAGACTGTGAGTAGGTTCCATAGTGCTCAGAGAGCAGAGGCTGAGAGTAGGGTCCATAGTGGTTAGAGCAGAGGCTGAGAGTAGGGTCCATAGTGGTTAGAGAGCAGAGGCTGAGAGTAGGGTCCATAGTGGTTAGAGAGTAGATGCTGAGAGTAGGGTCTATAGTGGCTAGAGAGCACAGTCTGTGAGTAGGGTCCATAGTGGTTAGAGAGTAGAGGCTGTAAGTAGGGTCCATAGTGGTTGGAGAGCAGAGTCTGTGAGTAGGATCCATAGTGGTTAGAGAGCAGAGGCTGAGAGTCGGGTCCATAGTTCTTAGAGAGTAGAGACTGTGAGTAGGTTCCATAGTGCTCAGAGAGCAGAGGCTGAGAGTAGGGTCCATAGTGGTTAGAGCAGAGACTGAGAGTAGGGTCCATAGTGCTTAGAGAGTAGAGGCTGTGAGTAGGGTCCATAGTGGTTAGAGAGTAGAGGCTGTGAGTAGGCAAGGGATAGCGAAGATTCCTCGGGAGGATTCACTCTACAGGAGCCCACGGTCACTCGGGACGGGGTAGGCCTCTGATCTTTGGTGGAAATTCTGCTGGAGATTTGGACCACACGTGATCCAATGCACAAGTTCGTAGAATGTTGTGAAGGGGTTGCACTCGAAAATAGTGCACGGTAGGGACTTTGGACTCCGGCGGGAGCGGGAAAGTTTGCGACCATTGATGCAAAGTTTTGGTGCCTGCCAAGCAGGGGAGTCACTCCTTGACTCCAAGGGAGATTCTTCTGTCTTCCAAATGTAGTAGAACGCTGAAGGGACAGGATTCTTCTTCTGAGCGTCGTCCAGGGATATCTAGTTTGCAATGGCAAGGGTTCCCTAACTTATAATACAAGGAAGGGAGGGACTAGCTCTATGACCCCTCCTATGGGAGGGTCAGGGGAGTGGGTGGCTACACCCACTTCCCTTTGTCGAGTGCCGCGCCAGAGCAGGGCCAGGTAGCCCCTGAACAGGTTTGAACTGGCATATGCATAGAGGAGCCTACTGCTCCCCCAGTGCAGGACTTCAAAGCCCTCTAGGAGTGCACCCACCCAGCCCCAATTCACTAAACACTGTCTGGGAGGTGTAGGATGCCTATTGTTGGGCCTCCTCCACTGCGAGTTTCGAGCAGCAGCAGGAGGGCAACCCAGTGTCTGTGCTGGTGGCAGCCATTTTGTGATGCCAGGGCTCTTCAGGATTCTACCGTGTTTCCACAGTAGGTACATGTCTACCCCTCTAGAAGGGTTGGATTATACTCCCACACCAGTTACTAGTGTGGGGGTATGATTCCAAAGCGTTTGACACCAAATACGACATGTTTTGATGCAGCCATCCCAGAGTTAGCATTAACCGCGAGGTTATAATGCACTTAAGAGTATATGGTTTAACCGCATCCACCAACAGCCACTGAGAATAGACTCTGAGAGCTGCAAAGAGGCCCTGCTCAGGCAGAGGCACCCGGGCCCTCACATGGAAACCAAGCACCCTGCCCTCAGGATTGATAGGGCCTCCCTTAGGGGTGACTGATAGGTTTATATGTCTGTGCAGGTAGGGATATAGGGAACCTAAATCTCAGTGGGGAGTGCTAACACTACCTCACCCAGGCTGCAGTAGCAGGCCTGTGGTGTCAGATTTAGTCTGCTACCCAGGGGTGGCATAATACATGCTTCAGTCCCTGGTAGGCCTGTGAATTATCTATGCCCTTGGTACCTAAGGTACCATACACTAGGGGCTCATAAGGTACCACAGTATCCAATCACTAGTGCATCTAATATGCACTCCAAGTTGTTTAGAGAGAACAGAGAGGCTGGGGCCCTGATTAGCAGGGTCCCAGCCAGACTATAGCCAGAAACCAGTGTTAACATCAGAAAAAAAGTGGGGGCAACATAAGTGCAGATCCTACTCTCCTACAATAGTGGTTAGAGAGCAGAGGCTGTGAGTAGGCTCCATAGTGGTTAGAGAGCGGAGGCTGGGAATAGGGTCCATAGTGGTTAGAGAGCAGAGGCTGTGAGTAGGGTCCATAGTGATTAGAGAGGAGAGGCTGTGAGTAGGGTCCATAGTGGTTGGAGAGCAGAGGCTGTGAGTAGGGTCTATAGTGGTTAGAGAGTAGAGGCTGTGAGTAGGTTCCATAGTGCTCAGAGAGCAGAGGATGAGAGTATGGTCCATAGTGGTTAGAGCAGAGGTTGAGAGTAGGGTCCATAGTGGTTAGAGAGCAGAGGCTGAGAGTAGGGTCCATATTGGTTAGAGCAGAGGCTGAGAGTAGGGTCCATAGTGGTTAGAGAGCAGAGGCTGTGAGTAGGGTCCATAGTGGTTAGAGAGCAGAGGCTGAGAGTAGGGTCCATATTGGTTAGAGCAGAGGCTGAGAGTAGGGTCCATAGTGGTTAGAGAGCAGAGTCTGTGAGTAGGATCCATAGTTGTTAGAGAGCAGAGACTGTGAGTAGGTTCCATAATGCTCAGAGAGCAGAGGCTGAGAGTAGGGTCCATAGTGGTTAGAGAGCATAGGGGCATATCAGCAACAGACGGCGATAAATATCGCAAAGCGCGCTTAGCGCTTTTATATTTATCACTGCCTATCGCTGTAATTTATCGCCCGGATAACGCGTTATTAACAACGCGTTACTCCAGAGCGATAAATTTTACATCAAAAGTGGCGTTATGTGGGAATATCGCTGGTAAACCAGCGATATTCCCACAGCGATAGAAGAAACCTTGATGATAGGGAGATGTGGATTCAGCCACTGAATCCACCTCCCATGTCATAGATAGGGTAGTCATGAAAATTAGCAGACGTAAAATACCGGCGATAACAGTGGTTAACGCTGTATTTTACATCGCTAAGGGTGTCCTGGGCCGTATTGTAAATACGGAGTAGGGCAGTTAAAGATCATTTTCCCTTAGTTTTTGCAGGGAACGCCTACTTTGCATCTCATTAGAGATGCAAAGTGAGGCGTGAACTAAACAGGAGCTGATTCAAGGAAACACGCGATAGCGTGTCCTTGTAAATAATGCGATAAAATTATCGCCGCTTTTCGGCCGAAAACGGCCGCAAAAGCGGCGATAATTTTGTATCGCCTCGTTGTTAATATGCCCCATAGTTGGTGGGTAGGGTCCATAGTGGTTAGAGAGCAGAGGCTGAGAGTAGGGTCCATAGTGCTTAGAGAGTAGAGGCTGTGAGTAGGGTCCATAGCGGTTAGAGAGCAGAGGCTGAGAGTAGGGTCCATAGTGGTTAGAGAGTAGAGGCTGTGAGTAGGGTCCATAGTGGTTAGAGCAGAGGCTGTGAGTAGGGTCTATAGTGGTTAGAGAGCAGGGGCTGTGAGCCTGTGAGTAGGGACCATAGCGGTTAGAGCAGAGGCTGTGAGTAGGGTCCATAGTGCTTAGAGAGTCAAGGACATGAGTCGAGTCCATAGGGGTTAGAGAGCAGAACCTGTGAGTCGAATCCATAGTCGTTAGAGAGCAGAAGCTGTGAGAAGGGTCCATAGCGGTTAGAGAGCAGAGGCTGAGAGTAGGGTCCATAGTGGTTAGAGAGCCGAGGCTGAGAGTAGGGTCCATAGTGGTTAGAGAGCCAAGGGAGTGAGTAGGGTCCATAGTGGATAGAGAGCAGAGGCTGAGAGTAGGGCCCATAGTGGTTAGAGAGCCGAGGCTGAGAGTAGGGTCCATAGTGGTTTGAGAGCGGAGGCTGTAAGTAGGGTCCATAGTTATTAGAGAGCAGACTCTGTGAGTAGAGTCCATAGTGGTTAGAGGGCAGAGGCTGTGAGTAGGGTCCATAGTGGTTAGAGAGCAGAGGCTGAGAGTAGGGTCCATAGTGGTTAGAGAGTAGAGGCTCTGAGTAGGTTCCATAGGGCTCAGAGAGCAGAGGCTGAGAGTAGGGTCCATAGTGGTTAGAGAGGAGAGGCTGTGAGTAGGGTCCATAGTGGTTAGAAAGCAGAGTCTGTGAGTAGGGTCCATAGTGGTTGGAGAGCAGAGGCTGTGAGTGGGGTCCATAGTGGTTAGAGAGCAGAGGCTGAGAGTAGGGTCCATAGTGCCTAGAGAGTAGAGGCTGTGAGTAGGGTCCATAGTGGTGAGAGAGCAGAGGCTGAGAGTAGGGTCCATAGTGGTTAGAGAGTAGAGGCTGTGAGTAGGTTTCATAGTGCTCAGAGAGCAGAGGCTGAGAGTAGGGTCCATAATGGTTAGACAGCAGAGGCTAAGAGTAGGGTCCATAGTGGTTAGAGAGCAGAGGCTGTGAGTAGGGTCCATAGTGGTTAGAGAGCAGAGGCTGAGAGTAGGGTCCATAGTGCTTAGAGAGTTGAGGCTGTGAGTAAGGTCCATAGTGGTTAGAGAGTAGAGGCTGTGAGTAGGGTCCATAGTGCTTAGAGAACAGAGTCTGCGAGTAGGGTCCATAGTGGTGAGAGAGCAGAGGCTGAGAGTAGGGTCCATAGTGGTTAGAGAGTAGAGGCTGTGAGTAGGTTCCATAGTGCTCAGAGAGCAGAGGCTGAGAGTAGGGTCCATAATGGTTAGAGAGCAGAGGCTAAGAGTAGGGTCCATAGTGGTTAGAGAGCAGAGGCTGTGAGTAGGGTCCATAGTGGTTAGAGAGCAGAGGCTGAGAGTAGGGTCCATAGTACTTAGAGAGTTGAGGCTGTGAGTAAGGTCCATAGTGGTTAGAGAGTAGAGGCTGTGAGTAGGGTCCATAGTGCTTAGAGAGCAGAGTCTGTGAGTAGGGTCCATAGTGCTTAGAGAGTAGAGGCTGTGAGTAGGGTCCATAGTGCTTAGAGAGTAGAGGTTGTGAGTAGGTTCAATAGTGCTCTGAGAGCAGAGGCTGAGAGTAGGGTCCATAGTGGTTAGAGAGCAGAGGCTGAGAGTAGGGTCCATAGTGGGTAGAGCAGAGGCTGTGAGTAGGGTCTATAGTGGTTAGAGTGCAGAGGCTGTGAGCCTGTGAATAGGGCCCATAGTGGTTAGAGCAAAGGCTGTGAGTAGGGTCCATAGTGCTTAGAGAGACAAGGACGTGATTCGAGTCCATAGTGGTTAGAGAGCAGAAGCTGTGAGTAGGGTCCTTAGTGGTTAGAGAGCAGAGGCTGAGAGTAGGGTCCATAGTGGTTAGAGAGCCGAGGCTGAGAATAGGGTCCATAGTGTTTAAAGAGCCAAGGCTGTGAGTAGGGTCCATAGTGGTTAGAGAGCAGAGGCTGAGAGTAGGGTCCATAGTGGTTAGAGAGCCTAGGCTGTGAGTAGGGTCCATCGTGGTTAGAGAGCCGAGGCTGAGAGTATGGTCCATAGTGGTTAGAGAGCAGAGTCTGTGAGTAGGGTCCATAGTGGTTAGAGAGCAGAGTCTGTGAGTAGGCTCCATAGTGAGTAGAGAGCAGAGGTTGAGAGTAGGGTCAATAGTGAGTAGAGAGCAGGGGCTGGGCTAGTTTGGGGTGTATTTGCAGTGCATGCTTCAGATGGGAGAGCTGAGCTTCTGCTGGGGCAAAAGACAGAGTCCTTAGCTTGCTCTTAGTTTGAGGAGTCCTTGCTGTGCGTGCTTTAGGAGGGGAGTCTAGCTTCCACTGGGGCGTGGGATAGAGTCCTTAGCTGGTGCTTAGTTTGGGGAGTCTTTGCAGTGCCTGCTTCAGGTGGGGGGCGGGGGGGGGGGTAGGTCGAGCTTTCACTGGGGTGTTGGCCAGAATCCTTAGCTTGCTCTTAGTTTGGGGAGTCTTTGCAGTTCGTGCTTCAGGTGGGGGTGAGGTCTAGCTTCCGCTGGGGCGTAGGACAGCGTCTTTAGCATGTGCTTAGTTTGGGGAGTCTTTGCAATGCATGCTTCAGGGGAGGTTGGGGGGTGTCTAGCTTCCACTGGGGCGTCGGCCAGAATCCTTAGCTTGCTCTTAGTTTTGGCAGTCTTTGCAGTGCATGCTTCGAGGGGGGGGGGGGGGGGCGGGGTGTAGCTTTTGTTTGGACATAGGACAGAGTGCTTAGCTTGTTCTTAATTTGGCAGATCCCCCAGGATATCGCGGCACAGATTTGCAAATTTTGCAGCACAAAATTGGAAATTTTGCAGCATTACTGCATCACTTTATTTTGTTTGTAATCATTCCTTTTCATCTTTAAATCAATGGAAGCTAGATTAGCAGAGTATTCCACTTTGAAATAAACATGTTCAAAGCCTCTGAGAGTGTTTGCTTGCTATATTCTCCACGTAACATTCTGGATCACAGGTTAAGCCAAACACAATAGCACATTATTGCTAGTCATCTAGTTTTCTGTGGCATTGTCCTGACTTGCGGCTAGCGGTTCCAAGCCCCAGAGTCATCTGCTGTAGGACACCACATTTTGATCAGCGTAACAGTCACTGACAAAGCAAGTTGGTATGGTTCTTGTATAAAACCTGTACGAAGAGGTACACAACAAAGAGGTACAAATGCACAGATAGACCATAACACAGGCCAATGCCATCCATTTTAACGAAGCCCAGCTAACATAAAAGTGCACAGTCCACTGGGGGTAGGAGGACGAGCACTGATAGTTGTGCATGAGATGACCACAACATTTCTAGCATCATAGGAAGATGTGCAGTTCAGGGTCACAGGGTGATTACAATGGTTGCACATCATGATGTTTCAATAGGGGGGCTGTGTTGCTGTGACCCAGGTCAAGTGTGGCACCTCCAGCCAGTTTGAGATTTTTTTGTCAGCAATATTTTGCATGCTGGGACTTTTAAGCCTGTGTTTATTACTGGACAGACAGATACACAAGCCCTTAAAATGAGAATTTCTAATGGGAAACAATTCAAGTGTCTTAAGTTGTCACAAATGACGTGTCAAATAAAAACATGTTAAAAAAACACGTGGCATGTGCCACTTCGCAGCTACACATATGGCTGAATAGATGAAAATAAAAAAGGTGTCTTTTCTATTTATAATAATTTGAAATACATGTTTTTCTGAAAATATATATTGCCGTCTGAACAAAAGAGTGTCTTTAAAATAACACCCACTGTTTGCTGCTCCCTTCATAGCGCTCTCCCCCCCCCCTTTATTTTTCGTCCCCGTCATCAGCTCCTCCTTGTCTTTTCTGGTTGAACTTAGATCTCTTCTTGGGCCAGATTTACAACTTCTGGCGCATCTCTGCAGATCAGCAGGGATGCGCCAGAACAGATGCGTCACGTAATCCCCCCTCTTGCGCCACCACAGATGTGTCGCATTTACATGCGGCGCACCATGGTGCAAGGAGGGGAACATCCGTGATGCATCTTGTGGCGTACGGGTGGCACATTGCTGGAGTCGCGTCGCAAGTGCGACACAACTCCTGCAATGCACAGGAGCCGCCCATACTTAACGTGGTGCGTCACTCCTTACGCCTGCTTCAAGCAGGCGTAAGGATTTGACGCAGCAGCGTCGTAAAACTGACTCCGTGAAATCTTGTAGATTTCACTGCGTCGGTTTTACGGGGCTTTCCTGCAAGGGAACGCCCACCCTGCGACAGAGCGCCCACATGAAACCTGACACAGGTTTCATGTGGCGCAGGGCTTTACAACGTGACGCATCTGCCTAGATGCGTCACGTTGTAAATGAGTCGCAACATGGCACATGGCTTACGCCGCCGCTGCGTCACAGAAGTGACACAACGGCGGCGAAAAAGTGTCGCAAGGGGTTTGTAAATCTGCCCCTGAGGTTTTTACGCTCCATCTCAGTTTTTGCTGGCTTTCTCTCACACAGAGGTTTCTTCACCGATTTCTAGTATTGTGCATACTGACATGCCAAAAGTGCTCGATAATATACTTATTTCACGCCAATTGGTGCTTTTTGTCAGTAGTCCGTCTTCTGTTTCACTTATGTTCTTGCCCTCAGTTCCTATGACTCTGACTCCACACTTGTGCAATGCACTTCCCTACTCTTCCTAGGTTTTTCGTTGCTATGGATTCTTGGCCAAGATCACACATTGTCTCTGCGGCTTCACTCTAGCCTTTTGTGGACATATGTTCGATTGCTTAATTCAGTAGCTTATTTACACCACAAGGACTCCATCCTAAGGCTTTGCTCAAGCATTTAATTGGCAGCTACTCTTCAACCACCAAAGGAAAATAATACACAACTATGTCTGACCTCAACCTCAAAGCAGTTAGTCAACAGCAGTAAGTGCACTGTGGAAACCCCGACACCAGGCAGAAATCAGCACTCAGAGTTCCAAGAGTGGTTGTATTGCAATTCATATTGAATTAAAGTTTTGTCCTCAGCTGCTGCATTCTCTGCTTGTGATGACAAGAGGTCCAGCTTTGTGAGTTCTTCCAACTGCTTCAGATGGGCTGAAATAGGCCCCTTGCCCCATGTTATGTTCCCGAAAGCCTATCTAACAAAGCTCCAAGGGCTTTGTTAAAATTGTGTTCATATGTTGCTTTTTGCACTAAGGCACTGGCATCTCTCTCTCTCTCTCTCTCTCTCTCTCTCTCTCTCTCTCTCTTCCTCCCTCTCCCCCTCTCTTTCTCTCTCCTTGCTTTCTCTCGTTCTCTTGCTCTTTCTCCATCTCCCCTCTTTCTGTCACTATCTCGCTCCTCCTCACCTGCTGAAAACCGTGACCTCAAGAAACAGCACATATCCTCTTTTTCCTCTCCTTTCCTTTATTTGTTCCCCTGTGTAATCTATACAAAAGAGAAAACAAAACAAAAAACACTTTGCTGAAAATGTCATCTTTTTCAGACATTTTTCTCCCAAAAGGAAGAAAAAAAATCTTCAAAATAAACAAAAGTGGACAGGTTGGTTTTAGTCACACTGAAACACATTAGTGCCACTTTACAGAGTTTTCTAATGAAGCGCTACTTTCAAGCTGTACAGGCTCTAAATGTGTACATTGTACTTTGTCTTCTTTAATACCTAATGTGTCAGGAGGAAGAAGGCAGCTATTACAGCTGTACAGCCTATATTGTGTCTGCTACAGCCAATAGGATGGCACCATTTTATTCCTGTCTGACGTACTTTCACAGCCAAAGCGATATATAGTGCGGTCATCACGCTCCTCAGCTGATTACGCGATTTGTGAAATGTTGGAGGGTCTGGTTTGGACATTCTTTGCTGTATGTATTTTTAGGTGGGGGGGTAGGTCTACTTTCGCTGGGGAGTAGGACAGAGTCCTTAGCTTGTGCTTAGTTTGGGAAGTCTTTGCAGTGTGTGCTTCAGAGGGGGGTGTCTAGCTTCCGCTGGGGTCTAGGCCTTAGCTTGGGCTAGTTCCCCCCCCACTGCCCTCGTCCGGCTCTCACCCACACATGACCCCTACTGGTCTGGTATCCCCTAGCAACCACACGCGCCCTCCTCCATGCGACACACCCCTCACCTCACACAGGGAGAACAGGACTCCCCCCACTTCCCCCTGGCGGCTCTCACTGCCACCCGCCACTTACCGCTCCAACACTCCCGAACATCCTCACTCCCCCCTCTCCACAGGACATCCCCCTCACCACCCCTAGAGAAAACAGGACCCCCCTTCCTCCCTCCTTAGGCCCTCACTCTCATCCGCCACCCACAGGCTCTCACCCCACCTGCCACCTGCCCTCCACCCACCCCAACACGCTACGAACAACCCGAACACCAACCTCCCCAAACCCACAGGAAATAAAAGCACCAACACCTCAGCAAGACCCCCTGGCACACGACATCCCCCCAACCCTATAGAGAACAGGACCCACTCACTCCCTACCTGCGGCTCTCATCCCCATCCGCCACCTGCCGGCCCCCACCCCCACCACCCACCTGCCCTCAACTCAAATCAACCCACTCCAAACTAACTGAACACCCATCTCCCCAAACCCCCAGGCAACATGGCACCAACGCCCCAACAATACCCCCGCCGACCTGCACTCACTGCCCCGCCCAGACCCCACACGGACAACACACCCAATACAAGGCGGCCCAATTCCCTGAGATTCTCTCCCCCCAGACCCGACACTAAGGTGATCACCGGACTGGGAAGAGTCCAAGCCCCCCCCGAACTCACCCAGACCGCCGACCACCCGCACCAGCATCCCCACAGCCCCCTTAACGAAGAAACCCAAAGCAGAGACGACCCCCACTAACTGCATGCTCATAAACTGCAGATCAGGCATCAAACATGCCACTGAATTAGCAGAATCCATCCTCACTCACGACATAGACATAGCATTCATCACAGAAACCTGGCTACATGACTCCTCCGCACTACTCCTGGACACTCTTGTTCCCCCAGGCTTTATAATCACCAACAAAGACAGAAAAGACCAAAGAGGATGAGGCATAGCAATCATCCACAGACACAATATTTCCGTGTCGGAAATTGACTCCTTAAACTACAACACCTTTGAGTTCCTAACAGTCAACATCAACATGAGCAATAAGAAAACACTAACCTACCACCTCATTTACCACTGCCCAGGCAACTCCACCACTTTCACTGAACACCTGTCTGACCTGATTGCCCACTACTCACTGCGAGATGCAAATAACCTAATTCTGGGAGACCTCAATCTACACTGGAATGAAGATTACAACCCGCTAATCCAAAACCTGAGCGAGTTGCTACATAACAACAACCTTACGCAACACTGCACGGAAGAAACACACATCAGCGGAGCAATCCTAGATGCCATTATCGCCAAACGTGACACAGTGAAGATAAAGCACACCCTGCCCGTAGACTGGTCTGACCACCACTTAATCCTCTTCCACCTCACTCACCTAGCCACTCTACAACCCCCCAACCAAGAAGAGCCCAAATGGACCAGAAACATCACCCAGATCAACATGACTGACATGGAAGAAAAAGTCAACTCCCTCCTCACCACCTCCCCGGTGGATCTATCCACGACAGAATTCACTGACCATTACAACACATCCCTGACATCCATTCTAGATGAGATAGCTCCTCTGCAACTAAAAAAAGTCAGGAACATCCCATCCAGATCCTGGTTCAATACAGACATCAACAATGAAAGGAGACAACTCAGAACCACAGAAAGACTTTGGAGAAACAACCCTTCCATAAGCCTACTCGAACAACTCAAAGCAGCTCGAAGAAATTACAAGAAGCACATCAGTAATGAAAAATCTAACCTTTTCTGCTCCGCCCTAGACAATGCAAAAAACAGGCCCAATGAACTGTTCAAAATCATCAAGCAACAAACCACCAAGCCCCATGTACCCTCTACCATGGCCTCCAAGGAACTGTGCGAAAACTTCGCCATCTTCTTCGAAGAATTAATCTCCAGGATTGAGCTCTCACTAGACATCACCACCAACCCCGCCTGTGAAAGCCTGCCCCCAGTCCCAACTGAAAGCACATGCCTGCACCACATAAATAAATGCAAGTCCTTCAATCCCATCACGGAAGCCGAGATTATCAAGCTAATCTCCACCTCCAAACCCGCTTCTCACATCCTTGACCCCATACCCATCCAACTGACCAAAAAACTCAAACTCACCATAGCCCCGTTCTGGTGCAGAATCATCAATAGCTCCCTGAGAACCGACATCATACCGGAATGCCTTAAAGTCGGCCAAAAAAACAGGCCTTGACTGCACAGATCTGAACAACTTCAGACCCGTCTCCAATCTCCCCCTCCTCTCCAAAATCCTCGAAAAATGCGTCCTATCACAATCGAATCAGCACATGGACAACATCAACCTTCTTGATCCCCAACAATCAGATTTCAGAAAAGGCTACAGCACTGAGATGGCGATCCTCAACATCACAGATGATATTCGTAAATCACTCGCTAACGATCACTGCTGCCTACTCATTTTCCTTGACCTATCGGCAGCCTTCGACACAGTAGATCACCATCTTCTCATCAAGGCCCTAGAAGAAGGGGTAGGTGCCGATGAGATGGTCCTCCGCTGGTTCACCTCCTTCCTCCATAACCAGTTGCAAAAGATAAAAATCAAAAACTTTACCTCTGACCTTCACCCCGTCAGCAGGGGTGTGCCCCAAGGTTCAGTGCTCTTACCGCAACTGTTCAACATATACCCTTCCACCTATATGCCGATGACACCCAGATCTGTCTGGAAACTTCCTCCCCAGACGACATCCTCAGACTAAACAACACCCTAAAAGAAATTCAACACTGGCTGTCCCTAAATCACCTTAAACTTAACCAAGACAAAACGGAGATCCTCCTCATCTCCAACAAAGAAGAGAACACACAAATTGCAGAATGGCTTAAAGCTTTGGATGCCCTTAAAGGCAATCTCACCCTGGCTAACTCCGTAAAATCCCTAGGAATCACCCTGGACCCCAAACTGGACATGTCCAAACACATCAAAAACTCTGCAAAGACCGCCTTCCTCAACCTGAAGCTTCTCTACTAAATTAAACCATTCATCCCTACCAAAGACCTCAAACAAGCCACCCAAGCACTGGTGCAATCCAGACTTGACTATGGTAATGCTACCTCAACCGGCACCGCAAAAACCCACCTAGCTCCCCTCAAAACAACTCTCAATGCAGCAGCCAGAATGGTCACAGGAATCAAGAAATACGACCACATTGCGAGTGCTCTAAGAGAACTAAAATGGCTCCCAGTTGATCAGTGGGCGTACTTCAGAACGGCTTATCTCACGCACAAAGCCCTACACACAGGGAAACCGGACTATCTGGCAGCCAAGCTCAAGAGGGCAGGTCAGACAAGGAACCTCAGGAGCTCCAACTCCCTCCTTCTCATCCCCATGAAAGCACGCAAACAAAAAAACGCTGCTAGGTCATTCGCGGGAAATGCGCCCAAAATCTGGAACTTCATCCCAGCAGACATCAGAACTATTCCGTCCTTCACAAAATTCAAAATGCACCTAAAAGCCCTCCTCCTCAACCACTCCAACCCAAATGGATAACCGACACCCTCAAGCCTAACACTATCTCCGTTGCTCTTTAACTCTGCACCAACTGATCCACCTCAGCCAAAATCGAGGTTACCTCAGGACTCTTGAACTACCTCAATAAAACATTCAACAAGGCTACCTCAGGACTCAACTACTACCTCAAGAATCCTCCGCACCGTTGCACTGCCGAACTTTATGTTTAATACTGCTCTACTAAGTAACTTTTATGAAACACTGTCGTAAAGCGCTCCGATACCCCCGGGTCAGGTCAGTGCTACATAAAACTCCTAAAATAAATAAAAATAAAAAAGTTTGGGGAGTCTTTGCAGTGTTTGCTTCAGGTGGGGGGGGTCTAACTTTTGCTGGGGAGTATGACAGATTCCTTTGCTTGTGCTTAATTGGGGACTCTTTGGAGTGTGTGCTTCAGGTGGGAGAGCTAAGCTTCTGCTGGGAAGTAGGACGGAGTCTTTCCGTTGGGCTTAATTTGCGGAGTGTTTTTAGTTCATGCTTCAGGAACGGGGGGCCTTGCTTGCACTGGGACGTGGGACAGAGTCCTTAGCATGTGCTTAGTTTGGGGAGACTTTCCAGTGAGTGCTTGAGGTGGGGTGGGGTCTAGCTTCTGATGGGGCATAGTCCTTAGCTTGGGCTTAGTTTGGGGGATCTTTCAAGTGCGTGCTTCAGGTGGGGGAGTCGAGCTTCCGCTGGGGCGTAGGACAGGGTCCTCAGCTTGTGCTTAGTTTGGGGGTCTTTCAAGTGCGTGCTTCAGGTGGGGGAGTCGAGCTTCCGCTGGGGCGTAGGACAGGGTCCTCAGCTTGTGCTTAGTTTGGGGGTCTTTCAAGTGCGTGCTTCAGGTGGGGGAGTCGAGCTTCTGCTGGGGTGTGGGACAGAGTCATTAGCTTGGGCTTAGTTTGGGGGATCTTTCAAGTGCGTGCTTCAGGTGGGGGAGTCGAGCTTCCGCTGGGGCGTTGGACAGGGTCCTCAGCTTGTGCTTAGTTTGGGGGTCTTTCAAGTGCGTGCTTCAGGTCGGGGAGTCGAGCATCCGCTGGGGCGTAGGACAGAGTCCTCAGCTTGTGCTTAGTTTGGGTACTCTTTGCAGTGTGTGCTTCAGGTGGGAGAGCCAAGCTTCTGCTGGGGTGTGGGACAGAGTCCTTAGCTTGTGCTAAGTTTGGGGAGTCTTTGCAGTTCCTGATTCAGTAGGGGAGTCAAGCTTCTGCTGGGACGTAGGACACAGTCGTTATCTTGGGCTTAGTTTGAGGAATCTTTGCAGTGCGTGCTTCAGGGGGGGTGGGTCATGCTTCTTCTGGGGCGTAGAACAAAGTCCTTAGCATCGGCTTAGTTCAGGGAGTCTTTGCAGTGCGTTCTTCAGGTGGGGGCCTAGATTCCACTTGGGCGTAGGACAGAGTCCTCAGCTCATGCTTAGTTTGGGGAGTGTGAGAGGCTGGCCTGGTATATGAAGTGTACTAATGTAAGTGGGTACCCTACACCAGTCCAGACAACCTTTATGGTGATTTTAGTGGTTTTAGACAACCTTAGAAAGTTCTCTAAGTGGTAGCTGTGGAGAGTAGCCTTCAGGCTCAGTCCAGAATGAGTGTAAAGCAGCTTGTTTTACAAGAATGGAATCTTGTATGGAAAGATTAAATGAAAAAGAACCACACAAGGTATTTATAAAAATATGTACTTATAATATAATACTCTGTAACACCTTTAGATATCTCCTACCTGGAGATAAACACAAAGCAAACAATCAGTTGTATAGAAATCAAGTAAATAGCATAGAATACACAGTGGACCCCAGGGGGGACCAAACCATATACTAAGGAAGTGGTACAAGAACAACGACGCGTCTCAAGACAATGTCCAGAGGACGTGGAAGTGCTGGGGACCCAAGGAACCACCCAAGGTGAGAGACTAGGAGCCCCACGGAGATTGTGTGTAGTGTGGGTACACGACTGCGTTCTCCATACACATGAATGTGCAAGACGCAGTTGGAACTTTAAAGATTAAGGACCCTTCCCAGTGGACCCTTAGGAATTCCAGTGGAAGACAGAACATTGGTTTGCCACCCCACCCCTGGATACCCTACTACACATGTTACCTACACCTGGGAAGGCGGGTACATAGGTGGGAAGAGGTGTCGGAAACCGCAGTTGAACCCAATTGGACTTCAGGAAAGTGCCGCTGCTGAAGAAGGAGAAAGTGTCCAGTAGAATCCGAAGGTGGAGTCTAGTTGAGAGGTACCTGCAAGCAGAGGAGACAGAGTGCATGTCATTCAGGAGTGACCCGGAGACCTGGAATATGAATGCCCACCGATGGTGCAGTAGAGTTGAGTGTGACCTTGACTCTGCAGCTGTGAGGACCAGGTGACGCTGAGGAAGACTAGGAGCCATGCATGAGCTGTCCCACCTCGAATGTCGAGTGCTGAGGGACCAGTGTCTGTTGGAATCACCAACAAGCCTTGCCAACTGCAAATCACGTGGAAGTCGAAGAAGGTGCAATGTCGGGACCAGCAAGGTCTAGGGGACTCACCACAAGCAGGGGAGAATGGCCCAGCCCTAATACACTAAATCCTGTCTGGGAGGTGGTTACACCTCCCTGTGACAGGATACATATTGTTCTGTCTTCCTCTGCTCAAGCTTGCAGGAGGGCAGCATTGTGTCTCTGATTGGCAGCAGCCGTATTGTGCTGTCCAGGTCTAGAAGACTGGTACCGGGAGCATGGAGAGCTTAACAGAGGGATCTTCCAGTGCTTGGAATCATACCTCTGGTGTGGGGGTATGATTCTAACATGTTTGATACCAAACATGATAGGATTCGTTGCAGCTTTTTTGAGATTGTCATTGTGTAGTTATACGGTGACCCTCTATATGGTATATGACTGCTTCACTTACAACCTGGGAGAATGGACACCGTAGGTTGTAGGGGTGCCCTGCTCATGCTGGGACACCCTCACACCTAGAACCAAGTACCCTGCATTCAGTATTGCAAAGGCCTGGTATAGGGGTAACTTATAATGTCAGCGTTTAGTTACAGTTTGAATGGTCTCCCATGGGTGGCAGAATACATGCTTCAGCCCATGGGGGACCTCTGGGGTACCTATGCCCTGAGTACCTTAGTACCATATACTTGGGACTTATAGGGGTACCCCAGTATCCAACCAGTGATGTACCTAAGTACTGACCATAACAATTTATGGAAAGAAAGCAGAGAGATTGGGTTCCTGATTAGCAGGATCTCTGTCAGAATAGTCAATAACAGCTTAGCACCAGACAAAAAGTGGGGGCAACCATAAAAGCAGATCCTACTTTCCTACACAACCCCACCAAATGTAAGGAAATGAGACTATCCTTGTCCAGTTGAGTCTTCATTTTTGAAGTGGAAATATCTGGAGAGTCCATTTGCATTGGCATGGTTACTCCCAAGGCTATGTTCCACGATTTAGTTCATCCCCTGTAGGGAAATGGACCACCTCAAAAGTTTGGGGTTTTCACCCTTCATCTGTTTAAGCCATAGGAGGGGCTTATGGTCTGTCTGAGCAATGAAGTGAGAGCCAAACAAGTGTGGTCTCAACTTCTTCCGGGCCCAGACTACAACAAAGGCTTCCCTCTGAATAGATGACCACCGTTTCTCTCTGAGGGCCAACCTTCTGCTGATGAAAGCTACTGGTTGATCCTGGCAATCTGCATTAAGTTGTGATACCACGTCCCCTACCCCCAATTCAGATGCATCTGTCTGGACAATGAACGTTTTGGAGTAGTCAGGACTTTGCAGGATGTGAGCAGTGCATATGACCTGCTTGAGGTCATCAAATGCCTTTTGACAGCTTACTGTCCACTGAACATTCTTAGATGTCAGATCATTCAAGGGAGTCACTATGGACCCATATCCCTTCACAAATCTTCTGTAATACCAAGTCAGGCCCAAGAAAGCTCTGACCCGAGTCTGGGTAGTTGGAGCAATCCATTCCATTATGGTCTGGTTTTTTTCAGTAGTGGTTGAACCTGACCTCCACCTACCAGGTGACCAAAGTACACGACTTTGCTCGGCCCTATCTGGCACTTAGTGGCCTTGATAGTGAGGCCTGCTTTCTGCAGAGCCTCCATCACATTCTTGAGGTGGACCAGGTGATCCTCCAAGGTAGAGCTAAATACAGCTATACTATCTAGACATGCTGCCCTATAGGTTTCCAGGCCTGATAGAACTTTGTTCACCAACCTCTGGAATGTGCATTCTTCAAACCAAAAGGCATTACAATAAATTAATAATTCCCACTAGGGGTTGAGAATGCTGTTTTTGGCTTGGCATCCTCAGCTAGTCTAATTTGCCACTAACCAGCAGTCAGGTCAAATGCACTCAAACTTGGCTGAGGCCAAAGTATCAATAAGTTCATCTGCCCTGGGAATTGGATGAGCATCAGTCCTAGTGACTGCTTGAGACGTCTGTAGTCTACACCAAACCTCATTTCTCTTTTTCCACCCTTGGTGTGAGGTTTGGGTACTAGGACTACTGGGCTAGCACAGGAGCTATCTGACAGTTCAATTACTCCCAACTCCAGCATCTTCTGGACCTCAGTCCTGATGCAATCTCTGACATGGTCAAGCTGCCTGTAGATTTTATTCTTAACAGGTAGATTGTCACCTGTGTCCACTTCATGTGTACACCAGGTGGTTTGACTGGGTGTCAGGGAAAACATATGCCTGAACTGGTTGAGGACTTTCCTGTAATCAATCTGCTATTGATCAGTGAGGCTGCCTGTAAAGGCCACTCCATCTACTGATCCATCATCAGGATTCTGAGAGAGGAGATCAGAAAAAGTGTCACTTTCTTCCTCCTGTCCCTCATCAGTTGCCATGAGCAAACCCATGTCAGCCCTGTCAACAAAAGGTTTTTGCCTGTTCACATGAAGTACCCTATGGGTACTTCTGGAAGTGTCTTGGTCCACCAAGTAGGTGACCTTACCTTTCCTCTCAAGTATAGTGTGGGGTCCACTCTGTTTGTCTTGGAGAGCTGCTGGGGCCACAGGCTCAAACACCCACACTTTCTGACCTGGCTGGCAAACAGTCAGGACAGCCTTTTGGTCATGCCAAGCTTTTTGAAGTTCTTGGCTGGCCTCCAGGTTTTTGCTGGCCTTCTTCATATACACAGCCATGCGAGAATGCAGGCCAAGTACATAGTCCGCTATGACCTGTTTGAGAGGTTTGAGAGGTAACTCCCTTCCCTCCTTCACCAGACTCAAGGGACCCCTAACTGGATGTCCAAACAGAAGTACGAAAGGGCTGTAGCCAACCCCCTTCTGAGGAACTTCTCTGTAAGCAAAGCAAAGGCAGGGTAGTAGGACATCCCATTTTTGACTAAGCTTTTCTGGGAGGCCAATGATCATACACTTTAGAGTCTTGTTGAACCTTTCAACAAGCCCATTGCATTGCGGATGATAGGGTGTGGTGAATTTGTAATTCACTCCACACTCTTTCCACGTTACAGTTATGTAACTTGACAAGAAGTTTGTACCTCTGTCAGTCAAGACCTCCTTAGGGAAGCCCACCCTGGAAATAATTCCCAAGATGGCTCTTGCCACTACAGAACCTGTAGTGGTTCTAATGGGAATGGGAATAGCTTCTGGGTACCTAGTGACATGGTCCACCACCACTAGAATATAACTTTGCCCAGATGCAGTTGGAGGGTTCATGGAACCAACAATGTCAATCCCTACCCTCTCAAAGGGAACCTCAACCACTGGAAGTGGAATTAAGGGGGCCTTTGTGATTCCACCTGACGTACCACTGGCTTAGAAAGTGGCACAGGAGCGACAAAACTCCTTAGTATCCTCAGACATATGGGGCCAGTGAAATTGTGCCTGTCCCAAGTCTTGCTTTGCCCTAAGTGATCTGCCAGAGGAATATCATGTGCTAGGGTGAGTAGGAAACCTTTAAAATGGGGTATAAACAACCTCCTGGTGGCACCACCAGGTTTGGGGTCTCTACCGTCTGAGTAAAGAAGTCCTTCATCCTAGTAGATCCTAAGGGACCCACTGATATTCCCTATAGCCTCAGCAGCAGCTTGCTGTCTGAGAGGCTCAAGAGATGGGCGGGTCTGCTGCTCCAAACTCAAGTCTGCCCTGGAAGAGCTCCATGCCCACAAGAACTCAGCCTGATCAGGCCCACGTTTCTCTAAGGCAGTACCTTCACAGGGACTAAGATCATCTCCTTCAAGAGACTGGTCTTCACTCTGCGTCTGTGAGGAGGGCAAAACCTTACCCTTCCTGCTCATTCTCTTGGAAGGCACCTGGTATATTGTTCCAGGATCCAGGACCTGTTTAGTGGTAAGCTGTTTGGCCTGAGCCCTTGTGACAGCAAACACACTTGCAAAGATGCCCAACATTTTTGTATGAGTCCTGAACTCTACTTCAGCCCAGGCTGAAGTTTCCAAATCATTGCACAACAATCTACAGGTAGGTCTGAAGATACCACACCCTTCTTAGGTCCAGTTAGTCCTCCCCAGCTGAGATTCACAACTACCAAGGAATGGTCAGTCCTGACATTGCTATTATTGGCCACTTGGTACACTTGTCCAAGTTTGATCTTGTCAGGAGACCCAAAGTTCTCTGTCACCATAGCGACACTAGCTCCTGTGTCCCTGTAGGCCATTGCCTCTTTTCCATTTATTAAAGGCTGTTGTCTGTACTTGTCCAAGTTAGTGGGACTTACCAGTAAGGTGGCAAAATCTATGCCACCATCACACACCAATACAGCCTGAGCTAGAGTCCTGAACTTTACAGGCCCTTTCCAAGGCAGTTATCCATTTGTGGATGTCATCCCCAACATGGGAGGGACTATCTTGCTTTGGCTCCAATTATCAAAATAAGTTTCTCTAACTCTAGGGACACTGTTGCTTCCACCATAGGACTCTAGTCCCAATTTCCTTCCAGCTCTCTGGACTTCTAGGGACTCTTTGTCAAGGGCCAACTGCTCTCGCCTGAGCCTAAGCCTAGCTTACCCAAGTTCAAGAATTTGGTATTCCCTATCCAAGAGTTTTCCCTCCTACTAGATACACTGACTTTCCTGAAGCATTGGATTCTGCAGCGGAGGATCTAGACCTCCTTAGTATACTCTGCACTCTCCCAGGAGAAACAAAGGGGCTTCCTCTGGGCCACCTGTAGTATCCTCTGGGAGATGTGAGTTTTCCAGGTGGGAGTCATCAGGCTCCTCTTGGTCAGGGTTAAATTCAAGGTCATAGAGGGGTCCCTCTCCTGCCCTATCTTCCGTCCCCTGCCCACCCACTCTCTCCTGTTCATCTGACCCACTGGCTTCTCTTAGGTCATCTAACAGTAACACCTCTAGGAGGCGTTGAGTGTTGGTACTTTTCCCTGCCTTCAGCTTTCTAGAGGCCACAGTGCTTTCAGTTCTTGGAACAAAAGCTCACTGTATCTAGAGGGCAGAGAGCCACTGGCATCTCCTATAGAAGACATACTAAGTGTGGTGTAGTGTTGCACCTACCTAACCTAGTGGGAACTAAACTCTCTGAGGTTGGAGAAAGGGTGTGGTTGACACTTGGTTTACCCAACCCTTAGTTCAGTAGAACTTACAATTCTAAGCTTGCATTATATGTGCCTAGTATTAGTGAAGGTTTTTCAATTAATCAACAAAAAGATGTATCTGGTAAAACAATACCGGCTTGAATCCCAACCACTGCACACCAATATGAGAGGCTGGCCTGGTGTATGATGTCGACTAATGTAAGTGGGCACCATGCAACAGTCCAGACAACCCTTATGGTGATCAGAGAGGTCTTAGAAAGCTCTCTAAATGGTAGATGTGGAGAGCAGCCTTCAGGCTGATTTCAGAATAAGTGTAAAGCAGTTTGTTTTACCAGAATGCAATCTTATAGTGTAGTTTAAATGAAAAAGAACCACACAAGGCAAATTTTAAAATATGTACTTATTATATAATACTCTCTAACATGTTTAGACATCTCATACCAGGAGATAAACACAATGCACACAATACGTTGTATACAAATCAAGTAAATAGCACAGAATACACAGTGTACCCCGGGGGGGAACCAAACCATATACTAAGAAAGTGGTATAAGAACCGTGACCCATCTCAAGACAATGTCCAGAGGACGTAGAAGTGCTGGGGACCAAGGAACCACCCAAGGTGAGTGACTAGGAGCCCCATGGAGATCATGTGCTGTGTGAGAACACGACCGTGTTCTCTATACAAATCAACACGTAAGTCGCGGTTGGAATTTGAAAGATTAAGGACCCTTCCCAGTGGACCCTGAAGAAACCCCAAGGAAGACAGAAGGTTGGAGAGCCACCCCACCCGTGGATGCACTAGTACCCACGTTACGTACACCATGGAAGCGGGTGCATAGGTGTGAAGTGGTATCGGAAACTGCAGTCGAACATAATGGAGGCCTTCAGGAAAGTGCCGCTGCTGGAGAAAGAGAAAGTGTCTGGTGGAATCAGAAGGTGGATTCTAGTTGAGAGGTACCTGCTAGCAGAGGGGACAGAGTCTATGTCACTCAGGAGTGACCAAGAGACCTCGAAGACGAATGCACACCGATGTCGAGTGTTGCAGGATAGTTGACGGTGACATTGAATCTGAAGCTGTGAGGACCATGTGACACTGAGGAAGACCAGGAGCCATGCACAACCTGTCCCATGTCGGATGTCAAGTGCTGAGGGGTCAGTGTCCGTTGGAAGCACCAACCAGCCTTCACAACTGCAAATCACGTGGAAGTTGAAGAAGGTGCAATGTCGGGACCAGCACAAGCAGGGGAGTTAGGTCCGATCAATCAGAGGAGCCCAAAAGAAACAAATGGTGAACCTCAACAGGACCCACAGGCCAGAGGCACTGGAGTCGCAAGAGGACCTCGATCAGCTCATCAAAAGATGTAGACCAGGGTGCATGCAATGCGGTGTGGATGAAGATTCTGGTCAATGGAGATGTTGGAGGTTGGGGCTACTTGGCGCCCGAAGATCTTGGTGGAAGGAAGCCAACAAGCCTTTGCAACAGCAAGTCAATGTTGTACACAGGAGTTCGGTCCCTGCAGCTCCCACGAGAGATACTGGCCTTAAACTTGGTGAGAGGGCAGGGCAGGCCCCAAGAGCTGTGGAGAACCACCCCCTGTGTTGCAGAACCTTTTGGCGTCCGTAGGAGCTCAGGATCAGCAGATCGGTCAGCTTAGTTGCGGTGCCTGAGAATGCAGGGATGTGACTCTTTCACTTCAAGGGAGATTCCTTCAGGTGTCTTTGATCTTCACAGGCCTTGGAAGGGTCCTGTATGGTGCACAGGCACAGACAATGCAGCAGACTGGAAGGGAGACGAAGTCAGGCCCAAACGAATTCCAGTGAAGTCCAGAGTGCCCAGACGGTAGAAGAAGTGGTGTCTGAATTGAATCCCGTCCCACGACGAATCTAGGGACCCACCCATAGGTAAGCCCTTAAGTACCCTTAGGAAAGGGTTGGGACGATTCAAGGGACCCTCCAAGGGGAGGGTCTGGACAGTGGGGAGGTTACTCCCATGTCCTTTGTCCAGTTTTGCGCCAAAGTGAGAGCCAACGGCTCCCAGAGCTGGTTTGAACTGGACTATGTAAGGAGGTGCCAAATGTGCCCCTCATGCAGACAGAGTGGATCTGGCAAGTGCACCCACCCGGCCCTAATACACTATATCCTGTCTAGGAGGTGGTCACACCTCCCAGTGAAAGGATACCTATTGTTCTGCCTTCCCCTGCTCAAGCTTGGCTCACCAGCTGGAGGGCAGAATCGTGTCTCTGGTCAGCAGCAGCCATGTTGTGCTGTCCGGTTCTAGAAGACTGGTACTGGGAGCATGGAGAGCTCAACGGAGGGCTCTTCCAGTGCTTGGAATCATACCTCCCACACAGTTCTTTTTGGTGTGTGGGTATGATTCCAACATGTTTGATACCAAACATGATAGGATTTGTTGCAGCCGTTTTCAAAATGGTCATCGCGTAATTACGTGGTGATCCTCCATATTGTATATAGCTGCTTCACTTATAACCCGGTAGAAAGGACTCTGTAGGCTCCAGGGGTGGCCTGCTCATGCAGGGGCACCCTCACACTTAGAACCAAGCACCCTGCCTTCTGGATTGCAATGGCCTGCTATAGGGGTGACTTATAGGTTTTAAGTGCAGTGATGCTAGATATAGGAAACCTATATCTTTCGTAAGTGGTGCAAAAACCAGCCGCAACGGCAAGCCTGTAGCTACGGTTTGAATGGTGTCCCATGGGTGGCATAATACATAGTTCAGCCCATGGGGGACCTCTGGGGTACCTATGCCCTGGGTACCTTGGGACCATATACTAGGGACTTATGAGGGTACCCCAGTATCCAATCTGGGATGTACCTAAGTACTGAACATAACAAGTTAAGGGAGAAAGCAGGGAGACTGGGGTCCTGATTGGCAGGTATCCCAGTCAGACTAGTCAATAGCAGCTTAGCACCAGGCAAAAAATGGAGGTAGCCATAAAAGCGGATCCTACTTTCTTGCAGGGAGTCTTTGCAGTGCGTGCTTCCGGTGGGGGGGGGTGTCTGGCTTTAACTGGGGTGTAAGACATAGCCCTTAGCATGTGCTTAGTTTGGGGAGTCTTTGCAGTGCATTCTTTAAGTGGGGGGGTCTAGCTGCTGCTGGGAGGTAGGACGGAGCCCTTAGCTTGGGCTTAATTTGGGGAGTCTTTGTAGTGCGTTCTTCGTAAGGGGAGGGGCTTGCTTCCGCTGGGGCGTAGGACAGAGTCCTCAGCTGGTTCTTAGTTTGGGGGTCTTTGCAGTGCCTGCTTCAGGTTGGTAGGGAAGGTCTGGCTTCTTCTGGAGCAAAGGACTGAGCCCTTAGCTTCTGTGTAGTTTGGGGAGTCTTTGAAGTAAGTGCTTCAGGTGGGGGAGGGTCTAGCTTCTGATGGGGCGTATTCCTTAGCTTGTGGTTAGTTTGGGGACTCTTTGTAGTGTATGCTTCAGGTGGGCGAACCAAGCTCCAGCTGGGATGTAGGACAGAGTCCTTAGCTTGCGCTTAGTTTGGGGAGTCTTTACAGTACCTGCTGCTGGTGGGGGGGGTCTAGCTTTCGCCGGGGCGTAGTACAGAGTCCATAGCTTGTGCTTAGTTTGGGGAGTCTTTGCAGTGCATGCTTCAGGTGGGGGAGCGGAGCTTTTGATGGGGCAAAGGTCAGAGTACTTAGCTTGTGCTTAGTTTAAGGAGTCTTTGCAGTGCATGCCTCTGGTGAGGGGAGACGAGCTTCTGCTGGGGCATCGGGCAGAGTCCTTAGTTTGCTCTTAATTTGAGGACCTTTGCAGTACGTGCTTCAGGTGGAGGAGTCTCACTTCTGCTTGGGTGTAGGACAGAGTCCTTAGATTGTGCTTAGTTTGGGGACGCTTTGCAGTGTGTGCTTCAGGTGGGAGAGCCAAGCCTCTGCTGGGGTGTAGGATGGAGTCCTTAGCTTGGGCTTAATTTGGTGAGTCCTTGTAGAGCAGGCTTCAGGAGGGGTGGGGCTTGATTGCGCTGGGGCGTAGGACAGAGTTCTTAGCTTATGCTTAGTTTGGGGAGTCTTTGCAGTGTGTGCTTCAGGTGGTAGGGTAGGTCTAGCTTCTTCTGTAGCGAAGGACAGAGCCCTTAGCTTGTGCGTAGTTTGGGGAGTCTTTGCAGTGAGTGCTTCAGGTGGGGGAGTAGAGCTTCCGGTGGGCCATAGGGCAGACTACTTAGCTTGAGCTTAGTTTTGGGAGTCTTTGCAGTGCATGCTGCTGGTGGGGGGGTTTAGCTTTTGCTGTGGCAGAGTCCTTAGCTTGTGCTTGTTTGGGATTCTTTTTTGCAGTACTTGATTCAGTGTGGAAGGTTTAGCTTCTGCTGGGACGTAGGACAGAGTCCTTAGCTTGCTCTTAATTTGGGGAGTCTTTGCAGTGCGCGCTTCAGGTGGGGAGTTTCCCTTAGCTTGTGCTTCGTTTGGGAACTCTTTGCAGTGTGTGTTTCAGGTAAGAGAGCCAAGCCTCTGCTGGGGTGTAGGACAGAGTCCTTAGCTTGGGTTTAATTTGGGGGGTCTTTGTATTGCATGCTTCAGGAGGAGGGGCCTTGCTTCCACTGGGGCGTAGGACAGAGTCCTTAGCCTGTGCTTAGTTTGGGGAGTCATTGCATTGACTGTGTCAGGTGCGGGGGATCTAGCTCCTGATGGGGCCTAGTCCTTAGCTTGGGTTTAGTTTGCAAAGTGTTCGCAGTGCGTGCTTCAGGTGAGAGAGTCGAGCTTCCGCTGGGGCATAGGACAGACCTTTTTTCTTGTGCCTAATTTGAGGAGTCTTTGCAGTGCGTGCTTCAGGAGGGAAAGTCTCACTTCTGCTTGGGCGTAGGGCAGAGTCCTAAACTTGTGCTTAGTTTGGGGACTCTGCAGTGTGTGCTTCAGATGGGAGAGCCAAGCTTCTGCTGGGGTGCGGGACAGAGTCCTTAGTTTGCTCTTAGTTTGGAGAATCTTTACTAAGGATGCTTGGTGAACTCCGCTCCGACAGCGGAGTTTGCCGATTTTTGCCAAATCCGTGCTCCATTGGGAGTGCAAAAGTTAAGCAAAAACAACTTCGATTCCACTACGTGGTGGAGATTGCCCATGCTACCAACCCCGAACCAAGCGACCAAGC
This sequence comes from Triturus cristatus, assembly GCF_964204655.1. NCBI lineage: Eukaryota > Metazoa > Chordata > Amphibia > Caudata > Salamandridae > Triturus > Triturus cristatus. Next base: position 67,229,707 of record NC_140590.1, read on the forward strand.
CCTGCCCCTGCACCTGCCCAAAACTTCCTTACCTGGATTTCGGCGTGGCATTCTCCATACCCGGGATGCCTTCTTGGTGCAGGATTCTTCTTCTCCTCCAGTCCTGGGCTATGAAACCCCTTCGCTGCATGACTTCGGTCTCCACTGTCCATGCGTGCGCATGCGTAGTCCCTCTGGGTCCCACAGCAAAAGGATTTCACAGCCCTGGACTGAATGAGAAGAAGAATCCTGCACTAAAGAGGACCAGCCAGGAGTTAGGAAGGAGTGGAGAGGAGGAAACACTGCTATCACTGCCATGGGTGACGTCAGTGGTAAGCTGAGGTCTGCGTAGCTAGGACTGAGAGGAGCAGAGCGAAATTCCACTGAGTTTTTAGGCAACTCCATGGAATTCCGCATAGTGCCACTCCACCAACTCCGCCCACCTTTATTCTTTACAGTGCGTACTTCAGATTCGGGAGCTGATCTTCTGCTGGGGCATAGGACAGAGTCCTTAGCTTGTGCTCAGTTTGGGGAGACTTTGCACTGCATGCATCAGGTGGGGAATCTAGCTTCTGCTGGGATCTAGGACAGAGCCCTTAGTTGAATTTTCAACTGCACTATCTAATTCATACTTCATGACAGTTACTTTATTGGGAACCTGTTTTTCTTTGGTTTTGACAATTACTACTTTCCTAGATACTTGTAATCTACCCAATTTGAGGACTGCCTTTTTACAGCAGGAAATTCCCAATTACATGGAGCCACACTAAACAAGAACAGAATGAAAACTTGTAGCAATGATGAGCATAGACCGGAAAGCCACTGGGGGACCCAGTAGAACCAGTTTGTCAACCACTCCTGCTCAGGGGCACCTCTCTCCTCACATATGTCTCTTTGTAAACAGTGCAGTGCTTGGATGACAAGAGTCAATGCCACGTTATCCAGGTCATTTCCTGAGATAAACATAAACAATATTGGCACACACCCCTCCCTACATCGCGGTCATTAAGTTCGCCTTGATTGAATTAAGGCAGAGCTCAGTGCTGTTAATAATTTTCAGCATTTTCCATCTGGTTATATAAAGCCAGTGGGCATTTTCTTTTGTCTGCAGGTAAAGAAGGGTGTGAACCCTCCTGCTAGTGCTTGTGTGTCCATGATCAGTCTGAATTCATCTTAAGTGTTCTTGTACTCTGCCCAGCCAAAATAATCCACAGACCACTAGCCTGATGCAGCAAGGACGTCATTTTTGCTGGTGGGTACTGGTACAAATTTGATTGTTCTTCTCCAGGAATTGCCAGGGTTGGATGTGTATGGAGGGAGCAAAGTCCGTGTCATCCAGGGCCGAGCTGAGTGTAGGCAAACTCGCTGCACTGCCAATACGTATCCATAAGTGTGGAGGAGTTGCTGAGATTTTGCTGAGGAACAGTACTATACTTGAGACCATTGAACGTCAGTATGCAGGGACTGAGTCACCATATCACCTCAGTACCATGAGCCCGGGTCCGACTAGCTATAGTGTCTCACATGTCCTCATAACCATATCCAGAGAAACAAGTGAATTGACACCACAGAACACAACACTCCCGACCCTCTCAGGGATTACGGTAAAAGGACACCCCCTTTTACTCTGGCACTCGTACTCGTCCACAATACGATATAACTGAGGCACAAAAGAAGTTTGAAATATTTATTTAAACTGTCGAGCTGTGGAAAACAGTATACGTGCCACAATCAGAAAACAACTGCTTAACAAAAATACAATCAGCATAATCATATATTATGAAAAGCCCTGTCATATTATAAAACAGATTAGCATCTCCCTCCTCCGATTCTACAGAAGCGGAATGATTATACAGCAAAGATCCCTGGGATTAGTAGTGGACCGCATACCTTCGCACATACAGATGGATGTTCTACATCTCAGGTAAAGTCCTGATCTCTTCTCAGAAAGTCTCTCTCTCTATAAGTGTGTTACATTACTGTGCATACCTATATGACAAGGCATACACGCTCATAAACAGCTGCATACTTGTTTTGTGTCCATGTGCTAGTGCCTGACCAGTACAAAATACCAAGGGACATTGGGGTATATTCACAACAATGTGTGCTAAACATTACCAAAAAATGTTAACACAACTTTCCACATCGCAGCCTATCGCGGGAAAATAACCCCGTCTCAACGTGGAATTCACAACAAGGCGGTACCATGCGATAGTCTGCCGAAACCATGAACAATGTCCGTGATACAACCACCTCGATGGAGATAAAAACACAAACCACAACACCAAAAAACCAGCAATGGACCAAAACGCGATGAGGAAACCAGCGATAAGCAGCTTGAGGGCAGCAATACACACGCGTAATGCGGTCAAAAGCACAAGAACAGCATACGGAAAATGCCACAGAAAGAATACATCAACAGCAGAGTACCACGGAAGCACCCGACTGCAGAGGACAACATATACACCACTGTGAGAAGGTGGCCTGATATATGCTGTCCACTAGTTCTAGTGGGCACCTTGTATCAGTCCAAACAACCCCTTATGGTGATAGGTTAAAGACAACCTTTATTGAAAGCTATCCTAGTGGTAGCTATGGAGAGCAGCCTTCAGGCTAAGTCTTGAAGGAATGCAAAGCAGCTTGTTTTACCAGTCTATAAACTCTTGAATGATCAAATGAAAGGACAACCACACCAGGTATATATTTAAAAGATATGTATTTAGGTTAACACACACCCCTCTAGTCTCTTTATGAGACTGGAGTTCGAAGTGCTTAGTTTACAAGATAGCAATCATCAGTAATAGCACAAATACACGTTTGGGCCCTAGGGGCGTACCAAACCATAAACCAAAAAAGTGGTATAAGAACCATGACTGAACTAGACACAAGGCCCAGAACCTGTAGAATCGCTGGGACCCCAAGGAACCACCCAAGGTAGTGACGCAGGGGACCCACGGGGACTGTATACAGTGTGAGAACACAACCGCGGGTTCCCGTTATCTTCTATGGGCAATGTCGCGGTTGGAAATGTAAAGATTAGGGGCACTTCTAATCGAGTCAGGACCAAACCCTCTTGGACTTAGAAAGTTCTAGGGCTAGCACCCACGAGAGTACCGGAGAACTCGAGTTACCTCACCCAGGGAAGCCGGGTGCATAGGTGTCTTTTGGTGTCGGGTCGCGTCGACGATCTGCTGCCGCCGCCGTGAAGACGAGAAGTGTCTGGAGAGATCCAAGCCTGTAAGGAACCTGAATGCAGAGGGAACAGAGTATGGGTCACTAGCCAGTGACCAAGGGCAGGATGAACCAATGCTCACAGATGTCGGGTGCTTCAGGTGAGTTGATGGGTGTCTTGACTCTTCAGCCACGAGGTCCAGGAGGCGTCGACAAAGTCCATAAGCCGGATTCGAGCTGTCCCACGAAGTCTGTCGAGTGCTGCGGTGTCGGTGACCAGAAAGGACCCAACAAGCCTTGGCAAGGAAACGTCACTGGAATTTAGAGAATGGACTGCGGTGCAGATCAGCAAGGTCTGAGGGACTCACCCAGCAAGGGTAAGTAAGGGCACGTCTGGAGCAACCAGGAAAGCCCAAGCAAAAAAGGAGTTGCCTTCGTTGGGACCTGCTAGCCAACGGGCTAGTGATCGCGAAGGAGCCTCAAGCGGTCGCACTTGAAGCTGGCCCACGGGTCACTCGTGGAGTGGAGGCCAACAATCTTCGGTGCAGGAGGTGCTCAAGGATGGGGCTACTCGGAGCCTAAAGCACAACTTCAAGGAGGACCAGGAAGAAAGTGTTGCTGCAAAAGTTCAAGGTGTCCAGGGGTCACGGTTCCACCCACGATAGCCACGGGCCTCAGCTTTGCTGTGGACTCAGGGTAGCCTCGGGGAAGTCTGGAAATCCACCTCTGGTGATGCAAAGACTTCGGCGTCCGGCGGAAGCTTCAGCGATGCAGACCGGTCAGTTGCTTCTTTGGTGCCTGCCAAGCAGGGGAGTCACTCCTTGACCCCAAGGGAGATTTCTTCAGTATTCTAGTTAAAGTAGAACATCGAAGGTCCAGGATATATGTTGCAGAGTTTCATCCAGGGTAATCTAAATTCCTAGGGACTGGATTCCTATACTTATAGTAAGTTTAGGGGATGGACTAACTCTAAGGCCCAACCTATGGGTGGGCTTGGAAAGAGGGGTGGTTCCACCCATTTAATTTTGTCAGTTCCGCGCCAGAGCAGGGGCAGGTGACCCCTGCAACCGGTTTGAACTGCGGTGTGCACAGGGACACCAAGTGTGCCCCCAGTGCAGGACTTCAAAGAACCAGAGAGTGCTCCCGCCCAGCCCTAATAGACTTCAGCCTGTCTGGGGAGGTGGTTACACATCCCCTTGACAGGAAACCTATTGTCCAGGCCTCCCCTGCCGGAGTTTCGGTCAGCAGCAGGAGGCCAGACTCGTGTCTGTGGCAGAGGCATCCATTTTGTGAAGCCAGGGCTCAGGAAAGTCCTACCGGGTTTAGCCTGTGTGATCATGTCTAGAAGGGTGGAATGCTACCCCCCACCAAAATTGGTGGGAGGTTAGTATTCCAAAGCGTTTGACACCAAACACGACATGTTTTGATGCAGCCATTCCAAAGTTAGCATTTACCACTAGGTTATAATGCACTTAATAGTATATGGTATGGCTGTATCACAGAACAGCCATAAGGAAGTATTTCCGAAAGCTGCAGAGGGGCTCAGCTCATGCTTGGGCACCCTCTCACACAAAACCAAGCACTCTGCCTTCAGGATTGTCAAGGTCTGCCATAGGAGTGGCTTATAGGTTTATATGTGTCTGTATGTATATGTGGATATAGGTAGCCTATACTACTGTAAGGGGTGCAAGCACACCCTTACCCAGGCTACAGTAGCAGGCCTGTGGTGCCATTTTGGAGTGCTTCCCAGGGATGGCATAATACATGCTTCAGCCCCTGGTAGGCCTCTGAGGTACCAATGCCCTAGGTACATAGTATACCATATACTAGGGGCTTATAAGGATAGGATAGGATAGGATAGGATAGTCACTTGTATAGCGCGAACAAATGCCGAGGCATCTTGGCGCTGGTCCATAGAAAGAGACTACTTCCACTAAGAGTGTGTCACCTCAAAAAGGCATGTTTTTATCAATTTTCTAAAAACTTGATGACTGTCAGTACGTTTAACAAAGCCCGGGAGATCATTCCATCGGCTAACCGCCTGATATGAAAATGCTCTGCCGCCCCATCTAGCTTTTTTCACACGGTTAAGTTTAAGCAGACTTTGGGTAGAGGATCTAAGTGTCCGACCCGGGAGGTAAGGAGTAAAGAGCTTCTCCACTTCCTTAGCTCCCCCCCCCAAACACTGCCTTATGAATTAGGCATAGCGCCTTGAACTCTATCCGCTGCTGGACAGGGAGCCAGTGCAATGCCTTGATTCCCTCAGTGACAGACTGGTCTCTAGGTACATCCAGCAGAAGTCTGGCTGCTGCATTCTGCAGAACCTGGAATCTCTTCAGCAGGGACTTATTCAGTCCCAGGAGGAGTGCATTGCAGTAGTCCATTTTGGACAGCACTAAGGCCACCACCACATTCTTGCGGAGGTCAGGGTTGATGAAAGGGAAAATCTTCCGCAGTAACCTAATTATATACGAGCAGGAAGAGGAGAGGTTGCTAACATGTGCCGAGAAATTGAGCTGGTCATCGAACACCACACCCAGATTTCTAACCTTGCGTACCGGGGTGGGACATTCGCCTGCCTCGGCCGGCCACCAGGAGCTATTCCATGCGGGCTTTCCCGGACCAAATTCAATTATCTCGGTTTTCTCTGTGTTGATTTTGAGGAAATTCTCTCGCATCCATTTCATAATTTCTGACATACAGCTATGAAACTTAGTGGCTGAGTTATTTGTTTCTTGCCCAGCAGAGACTATAAGCTGTGAGTCATCAGCGTAGGAGATTATAGTGAACCCATGTGCCTTGATGAGCTTGGCTAGAGGGGCTACGTAGATGTTAAAGAGTGTTGGTGATAGAGAGGAACACTGTGGCTCCCCGCATGGTAGGTGGAAAGGGTCCGACTGTAGACCATCCCAGGACAGGCTATGGTCTCTACCCTCCAAAAATGAGGCTAGTAGGGCCAATGCCCTCCCCTGTACCCCAAACTCCTGAAGCCTTCGAAGCAACACCTTATGATTGACGGTGTCGAAGTCAGCCGAGAGATCTAACTTCACCAAGACTGCACGACCTCCCCCGTCTACCATAGCCCGCACCTTTTCCGTTGCCATTAGGAGTGCTGACTCTGTAGAGTGCTGAGCACGAAAACCATGCTGAGAAGAGTCCAGTAAGTCGTGGGCCGCCAAGTGTGTGGTAAGGGCACGGTTCAATTCTTTCTCCAGAATTTTGGCCCCCATAGGCAGGGCGGCAATTGGTCGATAATTTTTTAAAACAAGGGGGTCTAATGTGACTTTTTTTAATAGAGGTTTAATTATAGCCCTCTTCCAGCAAGAGGGATAGCATCCAGATTGCAGTGCTGTATTAATTACCTGGGTCAGCTCTTCTGCTATTACCTCAACAGCCAGGTGAAAAACTGATGGAGGACAGGGATCTAAAGGAGATCCGGAGTTTGTTGAGATAATCAACCTCCGAGTTTCGTCCGCCGTGATAGGGGTAAACTCTCTGAGACCCGTGTTGTTCCAGGAATCTGCTTCTGGCGCTAGCTCTTTCCCCCCAGTGCTGGAAGGCCTACTACTAAACTCATCGTAGATGACCTGGACTTTTTCTTGGAAATATGCTGCCAGCTTTTGGCAAGTTTCTTCAATTAATTATTGTCCTGCGGCGGTTTAGCCAGAACTGTTATGGTCCTAAACACCTCCTTGGCCGAATTGCCAGCATCCATAATTTTGGCTGAGAAATAGGCGCTCTTGGCTGCCACTATTGCCTGCTTATAGGCTGCGAGGGAAACATTATACTGTGATTTTCCCTCCGCACTATAATCCTTTCTCCAGGACCGCTCCGCCCTTCTGCAACTTGCCTTCAAGGTCTTGAGCTCAATGCTATACCAAGGTGAGCTTGGTTTAGTTCTCCTGGATCCAAGCAGCTTCTGAGGGACTACCCTATCTATCGCAGCTTCCAACCAATCATTAAAGCGCTTTGACGCCACGGAGATATCATTGGTGTAGACAGGGCGTGACCCGGCCAGTATGGGGAGTAGTTTCTCCGCGGTAACCTGAGACCATGGTCGGATCAGGCGTTTCCCTTCTCTATGGCCTGAAGGAATAACTGATATCCCAGTCATGACAGTGAAATTCACTGCCTTGTGGTCGGACCAGGGAAGTGCCATGATGTTAACCCCCTTCAGAGCTATATTGTTAAAGAATATGCCATCTAAAGTATGTCCCCCACTATGCGTGGGGCTGGCTACTACTTGGCTACTACTTGGTTAAAGTCCAGCGCTGCTAAGCTCTCGAGTAGAGTGTCCACCTCTGGTAGATTCGTGAGTTCTAAGTGATAATTAAAATCGCCCAGGATCATAAAAGGGTGATGGTCCATCCGGGACTCTAAAAAACGCATGAGCATAGCCGGAAAAGAGGACTTAGGGCCTGGGGGACGATAGACTAAAATGCAATGGAAGTTGTACATGTTAGCCACGTAAATAGTAAAATACATAGCTTCGGCGGCAAGGTCTAAGTAGGCTTCTACACGAATTTTAAGATGTAATGCATGTACAACCGCTATTCCCCCCCCTTTCTTCTCCCGTCTGTCTTGGGAAGAGACAACATATCCACTTGGTAGGGCAATGTTCCAATCCGGGCCAGACGTTTCGTCTGTCCACGTTTCAGTTAGAAACACTAGGTCATATAAGCCACTTTCTATCAAATCGTAAATTTGGTAGATGTGCTTATGGAGTGACCGAACATTCACCAGCACACAACTGAGCGACTGCGGAGAGTGAAGCCTCGTCACAGGTAGGGGGACTACTATGCTCTCAATCGTATATTCTCGGTCCTCCCGCCTGTTGGCGGGAGACTGCCGTCCATCCTCCCCAACCTCGTTCCAAGTCTGGGCAGCGCATTTGGGGCATGATATCAACCCAGGGACCGTCTGCATTAAATCCCAGTCATGGGGTCTGCATGTGGAGTTATTCAGGTCTAATAATTCCTCTCTGCCGAGTCGAATCAAATGGCGAGGGGCAGGGGTCCTGGCGCTGGGCGTGGATCGGGCGCGGACGGGCGCAGATGGGCTTGCCTTTGGCGCGCCTTCGGCGCGCCGGCGGCGCGCCCGCTGCGCGGCCGTCCCAGCGCCATATTTATTGCCAGTGGTTACACCCCCTATCTGACGCGTCAATCCCAGGTGCGGTGCGGACCTGCCTACAGCCGGGTCCGCCTGGGTCGATGGTCGGCGATTTGCAGCAGGGAGAAGTGCACGAGGGCGCCTTCCCGGTAAGATTTCCTAACGTCCCACACGCAATGTGTAAACTAATGCCAATTACATAAAACCTGTGCAAAAATTATTAATACTTGTTTAAAAATGACAGCAGCGATAGCAATTATTAAAAACACAACAGCGTAAACAATCCCAACAGATCAGTGCAAGTTTTTGTTAAAACTAAACAGTCCCTGAGAGATAGTGCAAGTTAGACCCGGAGGCCAGGCAACAGCTCTCTCTACAGACCGCTGCGCGGCCGTCCCAGCGCCATATTTATTGCCAGTGGTTACGCCCCCTATCTGACGCGTCGATCCCAGCTGCGGTGCGGCACTCCAGAATCCAATTCGATATGTACCTAATGTACATGCAAACTATTTTACAGAGAAAGCAGATAGACTGGGGCCCTGAATAGCAGGATCCCAGTCCAACTAAGTCATAAACCAGCAAAACATCAGGAAAAAAGTGAGGGCAACCATATAGTCAGATTCCACCTTCCTACAACCACAACATCCAAGCACCGTGGAAGAACAGAACCGACAGGCACACCGCATGATAGAGACCAGTGGCAGACAAATCAGAGCCGCAGGAGTGACTCGCCCACTGTGCAGCATACGCACATGAGCAGAAGTGCACCACGACATTGAAAACATCCCGGTACAAACAGCAACTCCTCCTCAACAGAACACAGGACACTACAGTTTCTGCAAATGTGCACACCATGGCAAATCAAATCTGAAACCACAGGAAAATGTAACATGACAATGTACAAGTACAACCTGTAACCCGCAAATATGTTTTAATCACACATGCAGCGCAATTGGACATCCTCAATTGTCCCATGATTGCCATGGATGGCCACAATGTGATGTGCTCATGAGAAGTAAGTGTCAATGATGGAGTTCCTATGGGCCATTCCTGCCGCAGCTGCAGTGGGATGTAGGCCACCTGCCCCATCGTCAGCATCATCGTTTGGCCCCTCTGGAACTGGGATCCATGGGGCATTGGTGCGAACACAGACATTGTGCAACACACAACATACAACTATCATCTTGTACACGATGTCTGGGCTGTACAGGAGCTTTCCACCTGTGCCATCCAGGCACCTGAAACGTGACTTCAACATGCCAAATGTGCGTTAAACGATGCACCTGGTGCGTATGTGGGCCGCATTGTACTGCCTCTGTGCGGGTGTGTCCGGGTCTCGGAGGGGTGTCATCATCCAAGGGCACAGTGCATATCCTTGATCACCTGTTACAGTGCAGGGAGAAAAGAGTCAATACTTGGTTTGGCAGGATGTGATAGCAGGCCCGCCAATACAGTGAAGCCTGTACTGGCTGTGTGTGGGGTGAGTGTAAGCCAGCCCTCAGGGAGTAGCTGGTGCTGGCAACAACTCCAACAGTCATCAGGCACTCAGATATGCAATGTCAGTACAACAAGGGGGAATTACTCGAGTCGCACAGGGCTAGTGGCCCCAGATGCACAGCGGCCCTCACGGGCCCACCGCCACGGGACGCTGACGTACAGGAGACTCGGGTAGGGTCATGAGGGCATAGCAGGGTCTTGTATGTGTCATATGTGCCTTCCGCGGAGTGTCATGAGGGACAATGGGTGGCCTACTCCCAGGGCATGATGCAGAGGGCACATGCCAGCTGTGTCCGGCAACATGGCGCATACGAATGCCACAGACCCAGGCCCGACACCACATCCGTATATGCCCGTTGCAGATGAAAACCCCCATGCCACAGGCTCTGACACCGATGTTCTGCCGGCGGATGACGGACACTTATGGCGCACAGGGTTAGTGGTATCACGTGTCGCAGGCCTGCTTAATGGAATTATGCCTCACTGACCAAAGGGAGTCTGGTGCTGTGGCCGCTGCCACGGACTTGGGGTCACTGCCATTCAGGACTCAGGACACTGTTCCACATGTGGGATCTACTGGTCCGAAGAGGACGCCGGTGGAGCATGTCAATGAGTAAGGAGTGATGTGGGCCAGCGTCAGGGGGCCAGCGATGGAATGCGGAGGCTGCTGAGCTCGCGTGACTGGGGCCTGGAGCTTGCACCGGCATGTGTTGGGCCCTCTTTGACACACGCAGGTGTCGGCAGCTGAGCAGTGCATCCTGGGGTGCAGCAGGGGCACAGGGTCGCAGGTTCCGCTGCTCACGACATCGGCCTCGCAGCAGGCAGCGCAGCACCGCACTGTCAGTGACGTTGGCCTTCCCAGGAGTGGACCACGCCCCGGGGCAATGGGGTTTGTCACCACACCCCTGCGCAGCCCTGGCGTACACAGGGCCAACCCACTATGCTCACGCACACAGGGGGGGATGCAGCATGCTACACTTCCGCTATCTGTTCCACGGCCTAGGGTGACATTGTTGCTTCCACTGCTCACTACTCTCCAGTCACCAGCAGTTGTGGTCTGCATGGACATGTCTGTGGTTTGCATAGCCATGTCTGTCCTGCACATCCACGCCTCACCTCTCGTTGTGTACATTTCCATTCATGGGTCAATTGCATCCTCGCACATTGCTGCATTCCGCATTTCCACACGTTCAGCTGTTGTGTGGTTTTGGTGCCATGTAATGTCTGTATTGGGTGCAGGGGTAGCTCAGGATGACCATGGCATGGTGTTGTCGTGTCTGGTAAGTGGTCGTGTAGTTTGACGTGTTGTATATGGTTTGGTCACATGTGCATTCCCACAGTTGTGCGTTGTGTGTTGGTGGCTTTGGGGTGTGTGATGTGTTGATTTACCAATGAGCAGTCCCGTTCCATATGTGCCATCCTGGAAGCGCTGGTTGATGATGGACTGTTGGAAGATGAAGGAATCATGCACACTGCCTGGGTAGTTGGCGACGAAATTGGTGAAGAGTCCCCGGTGGTCCACTATTGCCTGCACATTGAAGGAATGCAGATGCTTTCTTTTGCGATAGTGGTGTGCAGTATCCGCAGGGGGCACAAGTGGGACATGTGTGCAATCAATTGCCTCCAACACGGCCGGGAATCCGGCTATGGTGTAGAAGCCTTGCTTTGTCTCCAGCTGGTCCTGCACATTGTTGGGAAAGTGAAGGTAATAGGGTATGAAACTGAGGATGGCATCCAGGACAGGTGTGATGAACTTTGATAGGGCTGGCTGTGAGACCCCTCTAACTCTGGCAGTTGTTGGTTGGAAGGTACCAGAGGCCAACAGGTGCAGCACAGCCAGCAGCTTTGTCTGCAGAGGGATGTTGGTTCTCTGCTGTGTTGGGACCCTCAGCCTGTGGGCGATGTGGGTCATGATGCGGAGGATGGTTGCCCTTTTGAGCCTGTAGTGGGCAATGACTTCCGCGGGCGTTAGGTATGTGAAAGAGTGGTGCATTTTTGGTAGGTCCGCTGTCTTACTCTGCGCTGCCTCTGTGGTGGTCCGGGGCGTGCGGGTCCGGGTCCAAGGGGTGGTGGAGGTCCTGGGGTGGTGGTGGTGAGTGTTGTGGCACTGTTGGGACTCCGAGCTGCATGATGAGTAGCTCCATGGCGTTGTTTGTTCTTCGGGTGTGGCTGTGTACGGGGCTCCGTTGCCTACTGCAGGGAGTCGTCCATCTTTACACCAGCTTGAGGCAGGTGTTAAATACCTGCGGCTAACACGGCTTATCGCCTGTTTTCGGTTCGCATCGCAGATCTGGCAGTTCGTTTTGCTAGTGGTGTTGTGTTTTTTTTGTGTTTTTGCACGGGTACGCCTACTCTGCATCTCATTAGTGTTAGTTGCTGGTGTCCACCGTGGTGTTACATTTTGGGGCAGTTATCGCGTGAATACTGGCGATGTCTGCAGTTGCACCAGATTGTGAATGGGGTGTTAATTCTATCGCAAAAACAACAGTTGATGGACAGAATGCAGAACAATGTCATACATTCACCCCAGTACAGAGATCTGGGCCTAAATCCATTGTTTTTTTGCTCACCGTGCCTTTCCAGTTTAAACCCAGCCATATGCAAATCAGTCTTGACCCTGTGCCTCATGGGAACAGCCCAGCCCGAACTGCCAAGCCAGGTTCTCCCTGGACTGGAAACAAGCATCCTAGGACCGGTTTTGGGGTTTCACCCCTCTTCAGCCAGGATAGCTTGATTCCAGTGGCATGGAGAGCATGGGACCCACGTCTGGGCATACCCTTCCCACTTAGGGTGACAATGGCAAAAACAACAGTTGATGGACAGAATGCAGAACAATGTTATACATTCACCCCAGTACAGAGATCTGGGCCTAAATCCATCGTTTTTTTGCTCACCATGCCTTTCCAGTTTGAACCCAGCCATATGCAAATCAGTCTTGACCCTGTGCCTCGTGGGAACAGTCCAGCCCGAACTGCCAAGCCAGGTTCTCCCTGGACTGGAAACAAGCATCCCAGGACTGGTTTCGGGGTTTCACCCCTCTTCAGCCAGGATAGCTTGATTCCAGTGGCATGGAGAGCACGGGTCCCTTGCTCACTTTTCCACTGGATTCAAGCTAGCCTGGCTGATGACGGATGATTAGCCAGAAACCGGTCCCAGGATGCTTGTTTCCGGTCCAGGGAAGACATAGCTTGGCAGTTCGGGCTGGACTGTTCCCATGAGGCACATGGTCAGACTGATTTACATATGGCCATGTCTGAACTGGAAGGTGGAGTGAGCTAAAGATTGATGATGGATTAAACCCAGATCAGTTGACTGGGGGTGAGTGCTTGCAATGTTCAACACTGCATCCATCATCCCCTTTGGTATTGCTGTGTTAATTCTATCTCCACTTTTGGTGCGCTAATGTGGGGATAAATCAGAGATGGGTCCTTGTGAATATGGCCCATTGTTGTTTGACTTTGTCTGCTGTGTTCAGACAAAATCTCAGAAAAGAACAGAACGTGAAAACAACTGCAAGTTCTGTGTGAAAACATAATATGACACAAAAGCAAACGTGTTTATATAGTAACGTGTGCAAAGCAAATGTGGCCGGTGTCGTGCACAGTTAGGCTAACATGGGGAAAACTACAATGGGCCATGCAGGGAACACATGACTGAGGTGCCCCATTGGATATCCATAATGTGCACGATTGTGCCACAGTTTTCAATCATGTCCAGTGGAAACGTTCCTTTACCTCTGAGACACAAGGAACACAGTGTACGTTTCTGTACAATTAGGGGTTGGCCTTTCCCTTTTAGCAAAGTGTATCCACCCACCTCTGTGTCCTAGATTTCCTGACAGGATGTGTCTTTGTTTTTGCTCAACCCTCTGTCATGTAGTTCCTATAAATCTATATAGGATTTGCGCGTTTAGATAACATAAACTATGGGATTGGGGCTCAGACTGATTCCAGACACCCCGAAAGGATATGTTAGCCTGTAGACCAGATAACTCACAGTGCCACTATAAGCCCCCCCACCTTACCAAGGAGCGAATAGTTTCTGGCAACTATTGAACATGACATCCCTGATCCCTCAGGGATTGTCAAAACAGTACACTACTTTTCACTCAGTCACTTGTGCTCACTTTGTATCAGAGAGATGCACAGAATAAACGGTGGAGACGTTTTCAATAAGTATTTATTGAATCAGTGTAATTTTAGTATAAAATACGTGTGCTACAATAGTCATTAAACAGAAACAGATATATACGATTGGAAGCACCACTAGAGTAGAACAGAGGTAGAATTCTACCATGGTGCTAAAACAGTGAATATATGCAGGCATATAGATACATGGCAGTAATCATGCGTACTCCTAAGATGCTAACCCTAGCTAAGTGTACCTAGCATGCATGTAGGTATAAAGCCAAGAATCCCCCTAGGAAGGAGCCAACCCCATTACCTAATGGGAGAGAATGAAGAACCCTGTCTTGGTCTCCAGTTGGACACCCCGCAAGGGATGTCGCACCACTGCATGCTGGAGTGTCTGCGTGCAGGGACTTCAGCGTCTCGTGTCACCATGGAAGTTTCTCCTCTGGCTTTCCCAGTGAAGATGCGGTACTAATATAACCGAGAGGTACCCTCAGGGGTTCTACCTAGATGTGTCATGGTACTGTGGATCTGTCGGCCAAGGATGACGATAGTGGTGACCCTTGTACAGAGTTATTATGCAGAAGATGGTAATCCTGCTGTGATACTAAGAATCCTCATTCAAAATAAGTGAGGCTAGTTTTCGGATAACACCACACGACATTTATTCAGCACCTAGCTAGGTAAAAGGTCAGTGCCAGAACCGATATGTAGAGCAAGGTAGGACAAATGTAGGTAAAAGGTCGTGCAACTACCTAGGCCTATATTGTGGTACATTGGGGTTCATAGCACCTCCCTTATGAGACTCATTTTCCTTTGTATCCTCAAGGTGGACGGCCCTCCATAGGAACTCCATTTCTGGGGAGCCACTTGACATTAAAGAAGACTGCCTCAGACATGCTAAGGCCACCCTTGGACCGTAAATGGAGGAAGGAGAGGATGTGTTCGTGTATTTGGGTCAGGGGTTTTGCTACCTCCAAGAATCTTTTCTCTGGGAAGTCCCGGGGCCAAATAGTAACCTCCCCTAGGTTGCCCTTTCTGAGCATCATGTCTAGCTCAGTTTGGATATCGCTAGGCTCAGTGAAAAGGTGTAGAGCTGTTGGGTTGGTCTCATATCTGGTCAGATTCACTACTATTCTCTGGGATTCTACCTTGTTGGAGTGGATTTTGTCCCTGATTCTGCATAGGTACAGGAGGATAAGACATTTTGCTTTTGTGGTGGATGCCCCTTGGGATAAGTAGAGCCTGTGTGCGCCTAATGCATGTGGTTTCAGCGAAAAGACATATCACGACCTGGCTAATGTCTTAGAGCCCACGGTGTTCATGTGATAATAACGTGTTGTGTAAAAGGGCACTGTGTAGTGCATGTGTAATGTTTGTGTTTGGGTTGGTGTAATTGTACATGGCATGAGTGAGATCCCTATGCAAGTGCTGTGATAGTTTTTGGATGGACGCTGTTTGACCAGACAGTTTGGTAACAGTGAATCGGTGCTGTAGGATCTAACATAGACAGAGGGTACATAGAAGTGCAATGGTACATAACTTATTATTGAACATTGCGGGCCTTGCATGGATCCGAGGGAGGTGTCTGTGGTCCTCTGGTGATTTTGTTTTTCTTGTTTTACAGGTCATTCCAAAAAGTTCATAATGCAGTTTGTTATTTTGATACGCACACTTTGGGACTTTGTTGAGATGATGATTGTGGCACCTGAAAGGTGGTGCACTTGTGGGTTGGATTTGTAGACGTGATGGACAAGAGCTAGGTTCATTGTTTTAATTCAGAAAACATTACATGTGCCATTGTTAATGATTTTTTTCCTTTGGGTGTTCCTGTACTTCATTTTAGGGTTGTGTTCTCCATACCCCATTTACGCAATTGTTTTAATGAGGTACCCGAAGGTGGCCCCGATCGTGGCATCTTTTTGATAGGTAAAACTAAACTTAAAGTTGGTTTATTAACTGGGTACTTGGAGAAGTGTGAAAATGTTTATGGAGAGGTCTTGATCATGTGGATGGGTCGTATCAGTTTTTTTATCTAGGGTCTTTATGGGTGTCATCAGTTTTCCCAAGAATATGCCTCTACGGGTGTGTATATGGAGGCTCTATTGTTCCAGGCTACATGTGGGTGGGACTGTGCGAGGAGGGGGCGTGTCACTGTTGATAGCTGCAATGTTCCCCGCAATCATGTGTGTGTCTCTCTCAGTTCCCAACTTCTGGTGTGCAACATGACCCTCCCTTGTTGCATCAGGTATCTTGACACTACCCTTGTCATAGAGATGTCTTTTTAGGGGAACTTTGGGTTCCTTTTTGTTGAGTTTTGGGCTCTTTCCTAGGGCTCGCATAATCTGCTATCTAGTTATCATGAGGTGTAGGGGGTGGGGAAGCTGGTCCTGTGGTCCTGTACCCCATGTACTCTTCAATCTGCTGTCTTGTGGTGTCCGAGGTTGGGACTTACTACTCTTTTTCTGGATGGTGTATGTAAGGCCTGGTGTGTTGGTTGATTGCTAGGGCTGATATGGGATAGTTCTGCGAGTCCTGACTTGTGGCTAGGGACTTTTAACTAGCGGGCATGCTTTGGTCGCTCTTTTAGAGAGGTATGAAACAGTGATTAGACTAGGAAATAGGAAAAAAGAAAGAAAGGTCCAAAGTATTCAGGCAAGCCTAGGGGTAGGCGGAATATCGGCTATTGAGGTAGTAACTCCAAATATGAAGTTATCTGCAAGCAACCCTAAATTGATCTCCTTCAAAACCTTCTCTTTGGAGGTGTCTCTTATGGCTCTCAAAACTTTAAAATCAGGTCCCCCGACCGACCGATGCCCCCCTAAACTGATAGCTGCAGGGGTTGATATTATCAATCTATTGGTAAATAAGATTCTCAATTTGTTTCTGAAACAGCCATGGTTTCTGGAGTTTGGAAACAGGCAATGATGCTACCCCTGTTAAAAAACAAGAACAAGAGCAAATCCAGCTGCCTCATCTAATTACAGGCCCCTTTCCCTACTGCCGGCTTTTTCTATGAAACTAGAGAAGCATGTAGATGGCTAACTGTCGAAATATGTGGAGAACAATGGGCTTTTCCGCTCGAGTAAATCAGGCTTGAGGGGCCAGCACCACACAGAAACAGCTCTAGTAGAAGAATTGGAATTTATTATGGGTGCCCTGGACACCGGGGGTATAGCTGCATTAGTATTATTGGATCTGTCAGCAGCGTTCAACACGGTCCTGCCTGGTCTTCTCTTAGATCATCTTCAGGAGATAGGAGTGACAGGGCTAGCCTGGAGCTGGTTAAAATCCTTCTTAGAAGACAGAAGCCAACAAATCTGCATACCGCCCTGTTCTGCAAGCCCTCAAAAGATGGATAAAGGTGTCCCTCAGGGATCGGCGCTGAGCCCTACACTTTTTAATATTTATCTCACTCCACTGATCCAGCTAGCAGAAACATTAGGAGCAAAAGTGATCTCCTACGTGAATGAAACACAGTTGCTCTTCTCCTGGAATAAGGGAGGAGAGTTGGAAAGCTCTCATGTTAAAACCTGACTTACCGCAGTCTTTCACTGGCTAGCAAAAACGCAATTGAAATGTAATGAGGATAAAACTGAAATTCTCCTTTTGGCTAACTTTTGGCCAGACGATGCTCTCCGCCGTATCCCCAAAGAGATCAGGTAAAAAAATTGGGGATTTGATAACATGCTGTCATTTGGTCCCCAAATTAACACGTTGGTTGGAATATACTTTAGAATCATGAGATCTCTGAAGAAACGTCTGCCTCTCTTATCGTTCCATGCTAAGACAGCAGTCATTCAAGCACTGATCACGTCCCGTATTGACTACGGCAATGCCCTGTATGTACGCCTTTCAGAATATCTCCTAGACATACTTCAGGTGATCCAGAATGCGGCAGTTCAACTCCTGCTCAATCTTCCCAGGTGGGTGAGCATTAGGCCACCTCTTCGGGTCTCCACTGGCTACACATTAGGGAGAGATTGAAGTTCAAGTCTATGGTGCTGGTTCATGTAGCCCTTTATGGCAAAGGACCTACCTACTTGAGTACCAGATTTAGCTTCTAAAACCCACCAAGACAGCTTCAAACTACCAATAATCTCCTGGCACGCAACCCTGGGATCCGCAGAAAGAGAGTATGAGGCAGATCATTTACTTTTTTGGGTGCCGCGACTTGGGATCAGCTCCCCTTTTACGCACTACAAGCGATCCAGGGCTGTTTAAACAGAAGCTGAAAACCTTGTTCTTCTCGATAAACTGAGCATGCTTTCTTTCTGGCTTTCAGCTTGTACCACGCTGGGCTACTCCCTGGAGTAGCTGCACACAATATAAGTCTACTATCATATCATTTACTGTGATCATAAGAACGTGGGGTGCCTGGAACCAGGGCCAAGAATTCTCTCCGAACTTTTGCGTAGGGATGATGACTGGACCAGGACGACCCCACAATTCTTGCAAGATGAGCAAGGGACCCAAGTCTGGGCATACCCAGGTCACTTAGGGTGAACAAAGAAAACACAATAAGATGATGGGTGGATCACATCTTGTTGTGTTTGCTATGTTCACCCTAAGTGGCGAAGGGTATGCACAGACGTGGGTCCCTTGCTCGCTGTGCTACTGGATTAAAGCTAGCCTGTATGATGAGGGGTGATATCCCGCAACCGGTCCCCGGATGCTTGTTTCTGGTCCATGGAGGAGCTGGCTTGGAAGTTCAGGCTGGACTGTTCCCATGAGAAGCAGGGTCAAGACTGATTTGCATATGGCTATTTCCAAACTGAGATGGCATAGTGAGCAAAAGAATGATGGATTAAACCCAGATCTCTTGACTAGAGGTGAGTGGTTGAAAAGTTTCAGTACTCAGTCCATAATCTTGCTGATTTTGGTATGTTCACCCTAAGTGGGATGGGTATGCCCAGGCGTGGGTCCCGTGCTCTCTATGCCACTCAATTCAAGCTAGCCTGGCTGATGAGAGATGATACCCCAAAACCGGTTTGATGATGCTTGTTTCCAGTCCAGGGAGGACCTGGCTTGGCAGTGCAGGCTGGTCTGCTCCCATGAGGAGCAGGGTCAAGACTGATTTGCTGATGGCTGGATCCAAACTGGGGTGGCATAGTGAGCAAAAGAACAATGGATTGAACCTGGATATCTTGACTGGGGGTGAATGGTTGAAAAGTTTCAGCGCTCCGTCCATAATCTTGTGTTTGCTGAATTAATGGTGGCCTTTTCATACTTGGTGTTTGTCAGCGTAATTGCTGGGATGCAAGCTTGGGTGAACACCCTGTTAGTCTGCTCTTTGATAAGACTGCTCAGCATACTTTTGAGATTGCGTACCACTAGGTTTATTCCCGCAGCCAACAGTCCGCCCGTCATCATAACGGTGATGGGACTGACCGCCAGACGTGCAGCAGTCCCACTAGCCCAATTAGGATGCGCCCGCAATACTGGCGGGTGCATCCTGGCCTTTTACCATTGAGGATGGTGCTACTGGCTGCAAAAGGGCATGCGCAGCATTTCCCTGCACCAAGTGGCAGGCACTGGTGCAGGGAACTGCAGGGGGGTACCATGGGTACCCCCCTATCAATCACCCACATCCTAATATGGTGGGCGGTACCTGCTAGGGACTGCCACCATATTAGTGGCCCAGCTCCGTCGGCCGGCAATCGTAACGATTGCGGACCGGCGGAAAAGCGGCTGGCCATGTCCTCTGGTTCGAAGGATCACTCCTCTGGCCAAGGTCTATCGTACTGGTCCTTTCCCTCGGTCCACTGGGCTAGCGGGCAGCAGAATGGCCTCACAAAAGTCTTACCTTCCTCTCGGGCCACTATTTCCCTTGGAGTCAATTCATCCTTCCCGTGCTCTTGGGTGCACGCGGAAGGTGCCATCCTGTTTCTCCTATGTCTTGGTTGGGTAAGCACCGGGATACCTTGGTCTCTTATTTCTCTGTCATCCCCTTTCCTACATTGAAAATTTGGTGAGGCTTGGATTCCTGCCAGAAGCATCTCAACTAATTCTACTTCTGATTCTCTGATTCTTTCCTGATCTGTGCTCTGTCTACTCCCGCTCTCCTCAGGTTTGGGGGTGCGCTGGTCTGCTTTCTGGCCGTGCTTCCACGGTGCAAGATCTTTCTCTCTTCCTCCTTAGCTCATGCCTTTCTTCCACATCCCGTGTAGGTTGTCTCCTTTGCTCTGAGCTATGCACTGGAGTTTTTGTTTTTGGGTTTGCTCTCAAACTTGCTTTCTGTTATTTCCTCTGCTACCTGAGCAAGTCCTGTAGCTCCACCCTTGTCATCGGATCCCAGGTGACTGAGGCCCCTTTCCTCACTCCCGTTGTTAGCCCTGCTGTGCGTTCAAGAAGCCTCATGCATAATGTATGAGATTCAAACTAGGGAAAAACACGCGTTCTGAATGCAGTGTTGTATCTAGGTAAAAGGTCAGTCCCTAAGAACCGTTATGTATGTAATGTAGGGAAGACTATAGGTGAAAGGTTGCAATGCTACCTGCACCGATAAAGATCTATATCTATATATATGATCTCTATCACTGCCTACAACAGCTACAAATGTCCTTGTCACCCATGTGCATTCTCCTAAATCAGTGAGACTGCATGTTCTCCTTGCTGCTGGGGTTCTATGTGTCGGGCACAACAAACACGAAGGACAGGGGGTCGAACTTATGGGAGTCCTTGCTACAGACTGGGGTATCTCTGTGGCTGCCTGGTCCTGCTGGCCTGTTAGCATCTCATGCCTGGGTCTCACCGCTCGCTGTTCAGTAGAGGACCTTCCCGCCTCTACAACTGGTGGATTGGAGTATCCCATTGTGGGTAGAGTGGGCGAGAGCACCTCCATACCTGCATGTGGTGGGGGAGGTGCTAACACCTTGCTTGCTTTCTGCGATGCAGAACTGCCGATCTGGGCCTCCTTGAAGATGGCACAAAGTTATATTAATTCCTCTCTCCTGTATTTCTTTTCACCTGTGTATTTGGTTTGTATGTGTGTTCTCGTGTGTTTTACTGCATTGATGTCAACTGTTCCCTCCTTTAGCCAGGGAAATGTGTGTGTCTTTGTGTGTTCATGCCATTCTTGGCAACCCTTCTTGAGTTTTTTAGCCTGTGTGAGGAACCTGGTTTGCATGCGTTTAAATGGGGACTCCATGAAAAGGTTGGTAGTTTTAGAGGGCAAGATGCATTTTAGCTTTCCTTGTTTTGTTAGGGGAATTTATACATGGGGTTATTGCTCATAACTACATTACTACGAAATCAACGTTATCTACAGACACATCAACAATCCGATGTAAACATTACATAAACACGAATAACAATGCATGTGAATGGGTGCAACATAGAAAAAGTGTGATTGCCAATAAAAACAGTCTCTGAACGATACTGACTCTTGGCAAAAAACAGTTGGTGAGAACTAGCAGCACAAACATATGAAACATTAAATCTTCAACAAAACGCTTCACTTAAGACAAAGTGCAATGTGCAGTAATTAGTAGTATCACAGCATGATATATGCATAATATCAATCTCAACAAAAAACTGACAGACAAAAAATGATGACTTTCTGAAAAAATCCTTAGCCCACTCCTAGCGTATGCTATCCTGTGACCAGGGGAAGCTCTGCGTGGTGCACGGAACTAAGTGAGTCGGATAGTCTGTCAATATCGGCTCCGGGACAAAGAAAATGACAATACTTTACAGAAAAAGGGCATAACTCAAGAACCACATGCCTCTCTTTGCCAAACACAAGTTATACCTAATATCCCAGGTCCAAATCTTTTTCCCTAACTGTCCGAATCGCACCCTGTATCACACCCAGGGGCCAAGCGTACCACCTGTATGATGCCCAGCAGTTCAAGCAACCAACACCTCTCAATTCTTTCAGAGACCACCAGTGTTAGGAGACCAGTGGCACTAAGAAAACCCTTTTAGACTACAAAATAAGATTGAGATGCCAACCCCGCCCAATCAGGATAGCCTAGCACAAAAATACCATCCTGGGAGCCATAAAGGGTTATATACATAAATAAATATTCACCTTTCCACAGCGTGCTGACTATGGAAAAAAGGTGACTTCTGCGGGATCACCTCTGAGGCCGTTTTGCGACTACTCAGGACATATTAAATAGGTAATATGCCAGATATCTGTCCGTGGCAGGGCTCTCAGGTTAGCTTTTTATGCTTCTCCCTAGTTTGCCATACGTCAAATGTTTTACTAAGGTTCTGATGTAGTCTCCTACCTACTGTGATGGCGGCTTCAGGATGGCCATCCGCCACACGGATTCAACGGAACTTCCAATCAATTGCAGTGTCTGCTCACCTTCCTTATTGTGCAGATGTGAATCTGTCTGGGCGAGGTCCCCTTTGTTCAGCTGCAGTCGGGTTCGAGGTACTATTCAGCTCCTGGCTGCTTCTCCAAAATGTTGCTTGAACCTGAGAAACCTTGAACAAACAAAAGACAAGAGATGTTTGGCAAAACAGAAACAGTTTTTTTAATTAAACAGTGCGGCCTGGGGAACACTTACAGGGATAGGGTCTGAAGACGGTCTCAATTTACAGTCGTTCTGACATGGGTCTTTATACAATTCATTGAATGCTATAAAAAGTTCCAGCCATCCTTTTTTGGTAAAGAATATGAACAGCTTTCTTAGTAACCATAAATTAATGTTTTAGCTGAGAAATCTAGGTATGCTTCGACCTTGCGTGGACACAATGCGGCCACTATATATTAGGACTCCTAACTTTACTACTACTAAACTGAGAAAAATCCTAACTTTAAGACTTTCGGTATTCACAGAAGGCATTTAGGAGTCCTAAAGTTAAGAGTCCTAACTTTACTGCTCCTAAACTGGGAAAAATCCTAACTTTAAGACTTTCGGTATTCACAGAAGGCATTTAGGAGTCCTAAAGTTAGGAGTCCTAACTTCTGTGAATACCGAAATGAGTAAGTGCCTTCTGTGAATACCAAAATTGTAGTAAGTTTAGGATTTTGTCTTAAGTTAGTTCTGTGAATCGGGCCCATTGTGCCCAGATGTCCAACAAGGGGAGTACGTTATCACTGCGTGCACTGTGTGTGCTATGTCCTCATTGGCAATGTGTTCCTAACTTTATATGGCATCTGACTTGATGGTGTTTTGGGAACAAGGTTACCCCTCCGGCCATGTGTGGATGATTGGGGTCAATCTCCCTGGACCATTGTAGTGTTGCTGCGCCTATTTGTGGAATAGACTGGAGATTTCCTATTCACGCATTTGTCTGCATGCTGTGTGCCACCTCACCTATGATCAGTCAGTCATTGACCTTGGGTCCGCCTGACCACGTATTTCTGAGTCTGCGTTCACATAGAGTTTGTTCTTGTATATGAACGTATTCATGTTTACATCGACTTTCTCAATATTAACATTTGTGCGTTCTTCAGGTAGCGGGATCTAGCTTCCACTTGGGCATCGGAAAGAGTCCATGGGTTGGGCATAATTTGGGGAGTCTTTGCAGTGCGCGCTTCAGATGGGAGGTCTAGCTTCCCGTGGGGTGTACGACAGAGTCCTTAACTTGAGCTTAGTTTGGGGAGTCCTTGCATTCTGTGTTTCAGATGGGGGGGTCTAGCTTCCACTGGGGTGTACGACAGAGTCCTTAACTTGGGCTTAGTTTGAGGAGTCCTTGCAGTACGTGCTTCAAGTGGGAGGGGTCAAACATCAGTTGAGGCATAGTCCTTAGTTTGGAGGGTCTTTGCAGTGCATGTCTCAGGGTGTGGGCGGGGGATCTAGCTTCCACTGGGGCGTAGGACATAGTCCTTAGCTTGTGCTTAGTTTGGGGAGCCTTTGCTGTGCTTGTTTCAGGTGGGGGGGGGGGGGTCTAGATTCCACTGGGGCGTAGGACAGAGTCCTTAGCTTGTGCTTAGTTTGGGGAGCCTTTGCTGTGCGTGTTTCAGGTGGGGGGTCTAGATTCCACTGGGGCGTAGAACAGCGTCCTTAGCTTGTGCTTAGTTTGGGGAGCCTTTGCTGTGCGTGTTTCAGGTGAGGGGGTCTAGCTTTTGCAGGGGTGGAGCCAGAGAGCGTCCTTAGTTTGCTTTTAGTTTTGTGAGTCTTTGCAGTGCGTGCTTCAGTATGGGGGGGTCTGGCTTCTGCTGGGTCGTAGGACAGAGTACTTTGCTTGTGCTTAGTTTGGGGAGCCTTTGCTGTGCGTGTTTCAGGTGGGTTGGTCTAGATTCCACTGGGTCGTAGGACATAGTCCTTAGCTTGTGCTTAGTTTGGGGAGCCTTTGCTGTGCGTGTTTCAGGTGGGTTGGTCTAGATTCCACTGGGTCGTAGGACATAGTCCTTAGCTTGTGCTTAGTTTGGGGAGCCTTTACTGTGCGTGTTTCAGGTGGGGTGGTCTAGATTCCACTGGGTCGTAGGACATAGTCCTTAGCTTGTGCTTAGTTTGGGGAGCCTTTGCTGTGCGTGTTTCAGGTGGGGTGCTCTGGATTCCACTGGGGTGTAGGACAGCGTCCTTTGCTTGTGCTTAGTTTGGGGAGCCTTTGCTGTGCGTGTTTCAGGTGGGGTGGTCTAGATTCCACTGGGGTGTAGGACAGCGTCCTTTGCTTGTGCTTAGTTTGGGGAGCCTTTGCTGTGCTTGTTTCAAATGGGGGGGGGGGAGGTCTAGATTCCACTGGGGCGTAGGACAGAGTCCTTAGCTTGTGCTTAGTTTGGGGAGCCTTTGCTGTGCGTTTTTCAGGTGGGGGGTCTAGGTTCCACTGGGGCGTAGAACAGCGTCCTTAGCTTGTGCTTAGTTTGGGGAGCCTTTGCCGTGCGTTGTTTCAGGTGGGGGGTCTAGATTCCACTGGGGCGTAGGACAGAGTCCTTAGCTTGTGCTTAGTTTGGGGAGCCTTTGCTGTGCGTGTTTCAGGTGGGGGGGTCTAGGTTCCACTGGGGCGTAGAACAGCGTCCTTAGCTTATGCTTAGTTTGGGGAGCCGTTGCTGTGCGTTGTTTCAGGTGGGGGGGTCTAGCTTTTGCAGGGGTGGAACCGGAGAGCGTCCTTAGTTTGCTTTTAGTTTTGTGGAGTCTTTGCAGTGCGTGCTTCAGTATGGTGGGGGTCTGGCTTCTGCTGGGTCGTAGGACAGAGTACTTAGCTTGTGCTTAGTTTGGGGAGCCTTTGCTGTGCGTGTTTCAGGTGGGGGGTCTAGGTTCCACTGGGGCGTAGAACAGCGTCCTTAGCTTGTGCTTAGTTTGGGGAGCCTTTGCCGTGCGTTGTTTCAGGTGGGGGGTCTAGATTCCACTGGGGCGTAGGACAGAGTCCTTAGCTTGTGCTTAGTTTGGGGAGCCTTTGCTGTGCGTGTTTCAGGTGGGGGGGTCTAGGTTCCACTGGGGCGTAGAACAGCGTCCTTAGCTTGTGCTTAGTTTGGGGAGCCGTTGCTGTGCGTTGTTTCAGGTGGGGGGTCTAGCTTTTGCAGGGGTGGAACCGGAGAGCGTCCTTAGTTTGCTTTTAGTTTTGTGGAGTCTTTGCAGTGCGTGCTTCAGTATGGGGGGGTCTGGCTTCTGCTGGGTCGTAGGACAGAGTACTTTACTTGTGCTTAGTTTGGGCACTCTGCTGTGCGTGCTTTGGGTAGGGGAGTCTACTTTCTGCTTGGGGATAGGACCGATTTCTTAGTTTGTGTGTGTGCTTCAGGTGGGGAGTCTAGCATTAGTTTGTGTTTAGGTTGGAAGTTGAAAGAGTTGTCTGTGAGGGACTCTAGCTAGTTTATAGGTAGCCCGAGGAGAGCTTATGGGTCTTTTAATTTGGTGTTTGACATGAGAAAGCTTCAGGTTGTTACTGGCATGTCCCATGTTCTTTAGAGTTTGCTTGTGTGTGAATCTTTCTTTTGTGCAGGCTTTAATCATTTTTGTTCTGGACTCATGTCAACTCTTGGTCGCCTCTACAATTTGTGCAGCTTTGGGAAAGTCCCCCCTTGCTAACTGGGAGTAAATCTAGGTCAGTGTGCTTAGCTTGTACTTGGGTGGGGAGGGCTCTTAATGTATAAGTGGGTGTGTGGTATTGAGTTTTAAGGTGTGCTGGAGGCTGTGGGCAAGATTTTTTAGTTTGTGCTTCCTGTATATGGACGTCTTTAGTTTGTGTTTTGTGTGTGGGAAGCAGTCATTAGTTTGTGTTTGGAGGGTGGGAGATAATTTCATTTGTGCTCATGCATGTAGAGCAGTAACCTTGGGTCCTATTTACGTAGGGGTTGGGTCGCTTTTCCCCCACACAACGTGGTGCATGCGCCACGCAACCCGAAAATGCAGTAATGCAACGCAGTGCAAATCTTTGTATTGCATTAATCTGCCCTGGGCAGGCGTTCAATGGGTGGAGCGTGGGCGTTCCCATGCAACACCCATTGACTTTGGCACATTACCGGATTTACCATTACCTGTAGACTTGGGAATGCACCAAAATGCTGCGCCTTCCCAGAGGAGGCGTAACACGGAAACATATCTTTACTTCTCCTCATTACTTGCTCTTTCTACGTGTGCTGCATTGTACGTGTGCTGCATTCTACGTGTGCTGCATTCTACATGTGCTGCATTCTGCAGCACACATAGAAAGGGGAACATGCCTCAGAGGATTGTTTCTGTGCAGGAAGGTGCAACTTGCTGCACAAAAACAATCCTGCATGCAACGGAGGCACCCTTGCACCATGGTGCAGGGTGCTGTGTTGGCACAGGCAGCCCCTTGTGAGCAAGCGTTGGGAAAAGCCTGGAATGCGCCGTTTTGCCTTAAATATGGCGCATTCCTGCGCTTTCCCAGTAATGCAGCGTGGCAAGGTGAC
The DNA here is from genome assembly GCF_964204655.1 of Triturus cristatus. Classification (NCBI taxonomy): domain Eukaryota; kingdom Metazoa; phylum Chordata; class Amphibia; order Caudata; family Salamandridae; genus Triturus; species Triturus cristatus. The sequence goes on from NC_140590.1 coordinate 67,256,368, forward strand.
TTACTGCGCTGCGTGACTTTGTTGAATATGCCCCTTTATGTGGTGTTGTGGAGGGAGCCCTATTGTTTGTCTGGTGTGCAGCTGCAGGCTATGTTTGTTTTAGGATGTTTGTTGGTGTGTGAGGGGCAGTTGTTTGATTTTCTCCTCAGTGTGGTGGATAGCTCGTGCTTCAGCTTTGGGGGATGCCTTTGATCTTTCTGGGGTCTGGCAGTTTTTAGTTTGTGCTGTGGGATTCGACAGGGACCTTATTTTTTCACTGATGTGTGTGAGCGGATTTAGATTGTGCAGCGACTGTGACAGCCTGCCTGGTGCTGCTGCTGTGTGTGTCGCGTGCGCTAGTTTCCTGCAGTGAGTGCTGACTTCCGTGGGCTTTGTTGAGAGCAGCCGTTTTTGGTGAGGGTGGGCAGGTCTCGGTCTGTGTGTGGGGTCGTCATGGGAGCTTTTGTTTGCACTTGAGGGACATTGGCTTAGAGTTTCAAGGTCTGCAGAGGGTCTTAGTAAATAGTAATTGTGTTGTTGTATATGGGGATGTTGCCAGTCGCGGTGCTGGGACTGGCCGCCTCCCTCCCCCAGGCTCTAGGGCAGACCCTCTCCCTGCCAAGCTTTAAGTGCTCCGGCCCTCGCTGAGGGCGGAGGTGTACTCTCTCTGATTGAACACAAAGGGCTGGATTTATTGGTGCATACAGTGCGTGAAAGCTCTAAGAGGTCCCGAGGCGCTTGGATCAATAGGAGACGAGGAGCAGCGGTGATGGATGGCTCTGCGGGGCAGGGTGTGGGGCTGGAGAGAGGTGCCTTTGAGGAGCTGGCCTGGGGCTGCGCGGTCTGGACCCACACCTTGAGCAAGAGAGTCAGGAGCCCTGGAGAGATCGCGAGATTAGAATCCGGATCGAACCCTAGAGTGAGGGGCATCGGAGAGTCTTCTCCAGCACACGTGCCCCTGGTGACGTGTCGGTGGCCCCCCTGGTGCGTGGCAGGTCAATGCTCTGAGATAAGTTCATCTCTAGGTACCAGCGGATTAGTGGCACGTGGTCCTTGATGGACCTATGATCTGACTCTTCTCTCCTGTGACAGGCATTGCGGTGGACATGCGTGGGACACAACAGATCCATGCTCAGGAGCAGACTTCCCAGCTACCAGCCTGATGGTGCCATGTCCATCACGGAGCATCTTAGACAGACTTCTCTCCAGGTACCAGCCTGATGGTGCCATGCCCACCACGGAGCATCTGAGACAGACTTCTCTACAGAGACTGACCTGATGGTGGCATGTGGACCAAGGTACATCTGCAATCTGAGATACTCGTTCTCCTGGAACTCGCTTGCTGGTGACCACCCATGGTACTTGACAGATCCATGATCAGATATAGGAGTCTCCCTAGGTACCAGCCTTTTGGTGCCATGTCCAGCACAGCGTATCTGAGACAGACTTCTCTGCAGTCACCACCCTGATGGTGGCATGTGGACCACGGTGCATCTGCACTCTGAGTACACGTTCTCCTGGGACTCGCTTGCTGGTGACCAACCGTGGTATTTGACAGACCCATAATCAGATAGAGACGTTGCCCCAGGGACCAGCCTGATGGTGCCATGTCCAGCACAGCACATCTGAGACAGACTTCTCTGCAGGCACCAGCCTGATGGTGGCATGTGGACCATGGTGCATCTGCGCTCTGAGATACTCGTTCTCCTGGGACTCGTTTGCTGGTGACCACCTGTGGTACATAACAGATTCATGATCAGATGGAGACGTCTCCAGGGGACCAGCATGATGGAGGCATGTGGAACCTGGTGGTTCTCTGCCCTGAGATAGGATTGGCTCCAGGTAAGGGTATAATGGTGACCATCAGTGGGCTATGTGGATACTTAATCTGAGTAAACTGTTCCTGGTACAACGTTAGTGGTGGCACACGGGATGTAGTGGGCCCATGCTGTGAAACAGATATCACCAGCTAGTATCATGACAGTACACTTCAGTACATTTCGACACTTCCCTAGATTTATGAGAGCATGTAAACATGAGGAATAGCCAAAACCTTGCGCCCCCCGAGGTGAGGCGCAACAAGGAGAAATATCTTTATTTCTCCTCATTTCTGCCTCTTTCTATGTATGCTGCAGCACGCATAGAAAGAGGAAACTCCTCTTCGGATTGTTTTTGTTCAGAAAACAACCCTGCAAAAACACAGGCACCCTTGCACCATGGCATGGTGCAAGGGTGCCTGCATTGGCGCTATGCTGCTGAAATGTAGCCAGCGCATGAGGACAGGACAGGAATGCACTGTATTACATAAATACGGTGCATTTCTGCCCTTTCACTCTGGTGTAAAGCAGTGCAGCAAGCTGACTTGCTGTACTGTCCTACGCCAAATCCCGCACCTGAGGCCTCATATATGGGGTTTTTGCGAAGGGCAGCGCAGCAAGCTTGCTGCGCTGCCCTATGCCACAGTGAAAGGGCAGGAATACGGTGCATCCCTATTCTTTCCCCCCGCGCTGGAGCCATTTCAGCAGCCTAGCACCAACACAGGCACCCTTGCAGCATGGTTGTTTTTGTGCAGGGAGGGGCACCTTCCTGTGCAGAAACAATCCTAAGAGGCATTTTCCTCTTTCTGTGTGTGCTGCGGACCGCCCTCTATCCCCTGAGCTGCTTGGTGAAGCAAGCACTGGTACTGGGTCCACCGCTGGCACCTTCAGAGCTCAGAGCCACTTCACCAGGATGGGGGCACTGGTGGTTGGTTGTGATTTGTAAGTAGGTGCACAGGTGTTCCTCCCCCATGACTGGGTGTTTCATTTCCCCCACGTGCTGTCTGCTTGCACGTGCTGTGCTTTGAGACACCTTGCTGCTGAGGGGATGTCCTCTGCAAGGGCGGCTTGCACGTCGTGCACGACGGCGCCTTCTGCATTAGTTTGTCAGCCATTTTGGCTTCCTGGACCTGAGGGCAGGCCATGGAGAATGTGCCTCGGAGACGCTGCAGCAGTCTCACCTGTGCCTGCTTCCTGGCCAGCTGTCCTGAGATGTGCCGTGCTACTGCCCAGCTGAAGCTAGTTCGGTGCCTCGACGGGTCATAATACTGCCACCCTGGCCTTGAAGGATGCGCGCGCAGAGGGAATCTTACAATGCCGCGCACACCCAATGAACAACACTGACAACCCTTTTGTGGCTAAAATCGTGTCGTAAGCTTATTGATTACACAGGTTGGGTTAGCTCACGGGCGATCCAGGTGCCAGCGATGATTTCACCAAACAGCTGGCACCCACCCTGAGAAAGATGAAGCTGTCCTGTGGTGGTGTCAGCACCAACGCACTTCACTTGTTTGCAGCTTGTGTACTTTACTTGGGAGGCCACCTTATTCTTCTCTTTTTCATCTTGCTCCTGACAGGTGAGAGCGAGACCAAGGCCAAGGCCAGACTCCAGGGCTGCTCAGGATGCCAACTGCCCTATGAGGGATCAAGGAACGCATCATGTCATCCCAGTCCCCGCCCACATCATCTCAGGCCCCGCCCACATCATCTCAGGCCCCGGTCTAATGAGTCCCAGTGACCTGAGGAATTCCCTTTTGGCTCCAAGATCCGCTCTCTGGAGTTGTAGCAAGCTTTAGGGTGGCCCTGGATCCCTGCCCAGCCTCGCCCGGGGATGGCACCTCGTGATAATGGGGGATCCCGCACCTGTGCCTCCTGCCTGCTAGGCACCCGCAGCCACCCGCACGCCTTCCTCACTATTGAGCAGGAAAATGTCTACCCAGCAACAGATAAATGTACCCCAAGAGGGTAGAGTGTCCACTCCGGGAGCTATGTGTGACGAGTCCAAGACCCGATGGCCAGCGTAAGGTCAATAACAGAGAGCGACTGCGCCCCCCCTCCCCTCCCCACACACCATTCCGTAGTGGGCATGATTTCTGACCACATTACTCCACAGTGGCTAGTTACAGCAGCTAAAAGTTTCTCTCCCAGACAGAAGTCGGGCCCCTTTCTCCGCGGTGCACGGTGTCACCCCTAGAGGAATTATAGCCCTCCTTTCAGATTCACGATCAAAGCCCCTTTTAAAGGTTGCCACCACCTGTTCTCCTGGACTCCTGGTGGCCTCCCGCCCTGGGCGCCGCACCCAAACCGACAGACCATGCACGCAACCTGGGCTTCATCCTGGACTCCTCCCTCTCCATGACCAGGCAAGTCAACAACGTCTCCTCGGCGTGCTTCAACATCCTACGCATGCTACGGAAGATCTTCTGGTGGATCCCCACCGAGACCAGGAAGACCGTCACCCAGGCCCTCGTCACCAGCCGACTGGACTACGGCAACGCCCTCTACGCCGGTACCACCGCCAAGATCCAGAAGAGACTCCAGCGGATCCAGAATGCCTCAGCCAGACTCATCCTCGACATCCCACGAACCAGCCACATCACCGGACACCTGAGAGACCTTCACTGGCTCCCCGTCAACAAAAGAATCACCTTCCGCCTCCTCACCCACGCACACAAAGCCCTACACGACCAAGGCCCGAGCTACCTCAACAGCCGGATCAACTTCTACGCTCCCAAACGCCACCTCCGATCAGCCAACCACGCCCTCGCCGCCGTCCCCCGCATCCGAAGAGCGACTACAGGAGGAAGGTCCTTCTCCTACCTGGCCGCCAAGACCTGGAACTCCCTCCCTCCCGACCTGCGCCTGACCCAAGACCACCTCTCCTTCAGGAGGAAGCTGAAGACCTGGCTGTTCGAGCAGTAGCGGCACCCCCCCCCCCCCCCCCCCCAGCGCCTTGAGACCCTACGGGTATGTAGCGCGCTCTATAAGTGTCATTGATGATGATGATGATGATGATGGTTTCCTGGGAGCCCCCTTGAACAGCAGTCACTCCAAACCTGTTGTCCAGGGTGGATGGATACATTTCTCCCCTGATTTCTGCTCTTTGTACTACAGCCACGATGGGTGGTGGGGGGGGGGGGGTGGGGGGGAGAGAGGTCTGCCTTATGAGCTGTTAATCAACTGAACTTTTTAACAGTAGTTTCTCGAACCGACAGTTACTGACCCCCCTCCAGCCCTCATTCTTTTGGCTATGCCCCGGTGTCACTGCCACTACCCTTCATTGTAATTGTAATTATATAGCGCTTACTGTCCCTGACAAGCCGTGGGAGCGCTTTTCAGCAAGTAGCAGCTACCGCAGAACCCAGAATGTGGTGAATTATTACATGGAAATATGAGTTCATTTGAGCGGTGGACATGTGAGTCTGTTAGGATTGAAAGGATAGTGGGGGGAGAGAAGGCGTTCGAGATGCACCCCCAGCAGTCCGAGGCGCTGCTATGAATGTTCCCTAATTACCTTGGTGCCAAAGTTGGCGGCTTGGGGAGGGATTCGTTTTATATTCGGCAACCTGGGGGCCCACAGTGCTTCCTCGTAGCAGAATCAGACTTCTACATAACTAGCCCCTACTCTTTGAATAGCGTTGAAGAGAACCTGTTTCCAAGCGCTACATGCAGGTTTGCTCATCGGTGTCATTTCACAAGGCAAATCAAAACACCCAGGGCTGCTGAGTGTGCTGGCTGGAGTTTGTTGCCCGCGGACAAGTAACTGCATCCACTATTGTAAGTTACGTGACTGCGCTTGAGAAAGCCACCAGCGCCAGAAGGGTTAATGTCTTGACTAGTTTATCTAATCTCGCGTTATGAGCAGCAGAACTCGGTCCTATTCCTCATCGTCTTTTCCTGGGGGGTGCCTACAGCAAGCGCCTGGATACCCTCTCGGGTGGCAAGCAGCGCTTTATGACTAATGATTGATTGATGGGGAGTGTGCACGTGGAGGAGGCCAGTTTCTCACAAGTGACCCAATTACCATCAATAATCCCTAAACACTGGATTACCTACTAGTCTTGAGTCCTAGAGCCGCGCGCTGCCCAGCGTCAGGCGCCTCAACGCCTCTTCAGGGTTAGTTAGTGCTAGATAAATGCAAGTACAATAAGATACTGTGACAGAAGCTCGCATTTGTGATCGGCCCCTCGCAGGAAGGGAATCCGAACAATGATGATTACTGATTGGTACTTTCCTCATGCTGGCTCTAAATTCTGAACCTCAGATCCTTCACTTCTTGCAGTTCTTCAACCATGTCTAAGCCCTCATTCGGCTCCTCCACCACTGCTCCCAGGCAGATATTCTTCGGTTTGGACAGGCGTTCGCTGTTCGCCCACCCAGGAATCACCCAGGCTTGTTCAGACAGCCACAATCTGACTGACCATTCACTGCATTTGCAATTGAAGGCGGAGCCCCGTATGACGGCCTGTTCGACACGGTCCATCAGGATTTTATGGTCGACCGTGTCGAACGAGGCCGACAAATCCAGGAGCACCAGAGCCTGAGGGACATCCTTGTCCGCATTTGCTCTCAAGGTGTCCAGAACCGCAAGGATTACTGACTTGGTGGAATGAGCGGGCTGGAAGCCTGCTTGGTGTGGCTCTAGGTGTTCCGACTGTTCGATGAAATTGGATAGACACCTGGCAGCATGAGCCTCTAGGATCTTAGCCAAGAAGGGGAGAAGAGAAATGGGGCGATAATTAAAAGGATTTAGGGGGTCAGCCCCCGGTTTCTTTAATAGAGGAACCACTATCGCATTCTTGAATGCGCTAGGGACCTTGCCCTGTGGGAGAGACTCATTTAGGAAGGGTAGCACACTATGTGGTAGGGCGGAGAAGGTGTCCCCTAGGATGTGAGGGGGGCAGCAGTCGTTAGGGGAACCAGATTTGACGCGGGTCAATCAGTCTGAGAAGATCTGTGGGCATATGGCAGGGAAGTGATCCATACTTGCTGTATTGGTTGTCATATTATCGTGGGGCTCCATACAGATGGTGGTGGGGATGCTTGCTTTAATACTGAAGATTTTATACATCAAAAAATCATTCAAGGAGTTACATAGATCTTGGGTGGGAGTCTGTTTGGGGAGTATTCTCTCGGCATTGCAAAGGTCATTGACTATCGAGACGATTTCCTTCGGCTTATTATGGGCGCTTAGTATTCTGGCAGAAAAATAGGCGGCCTTGGCTGCCATTATGGTGTTTTTATACTCTTTGCGAGCCAATGAGTACTGTAGTTTGTCTTCAAGGGAATATCTTAGCATCCATTTCCTTTCTTTTTGACGGAGCGCAAGTTTTTGCTTTTTTAGTTCAGTAGAAAACCATTTCTGAGCATCTGCATGGCGAGCACGGGTACATTTAGTTAGTGGGGCATGTGTATTACAAGCAGCTAGTAGCCAAGCAGAGATGTTCTCTTCCATAGCATTAACATCAAGGTTAAAAGTGGGTGCTGAGCTGGCCACGGTATCGACAAATTCCCTCAGCCGTGGGAGTTTTGATCTTAAGATTGATTATTGCTGTACATTTTATTAAATGATGATATAACCATATGCATGGTGAGATTGTGGGCACAGTCAATATAAGATTGGAGGACCAGATTTGGTCCAGTGTGTGTCCCTTGATATGGGTGGCGGAGGATATATGCTGGGTAATGTTTGGGTTGGAGAGCAAGTCAGATAGTTCTGCGGCGAGTGGCCCGCCGAGGGGGTCGTTAAACCAATAATTTAAATCACCTATGAGTAAGATATTGGCATAGTTCGTGACGAGATTGGCCATTTGTTCACTCAAGGAGAGAGAAAAGGTAGGCATGTGCTGAGGGGGCCGGTAGATAAGAACACATATGAGTGATCCAGAGCTGGAATCAAGTTTAATGAAGATATTCTCTACCGCCGGGAGACCTAGGGGGCTGATGGTAGTAAACTTGTAATGTTTATCTATGATAGCGGCTACTCCACCGCCATTTTTTCCTGAGGACCGATTTGCATACAATATGTAGTAATCCTGAGGGAGTACCGCTAGTATGTCCGGGGTGGAGTCATGGTCTAGCCAGGTTTCTGTAACCAGAAGAATGTCTGTTTTTTCTGACGTAAGCAACAGAAAAATGTTTAACTGGTGTTTGACGAGGGAGCGGGTGTTAAGATAGAGAATGCGTAGGGCATTGTGTTTTGCTATGGTGAGACCAGGAGTATGGGAGCGGTGGGGGATGGGGAGTGGGAGATCGGCATGGGATCTTTGTGTTTGAGAGATACCGTTACCGCTGATGCGCTTGTGAACAGCGGGGTCGAGGGGGGAGCACAGTTGGGCCATTGATCTAAGTTCCTTGGAGGAGTATTTGATAATTTGGCCATAATTCGAGGCCCCTGGGCCCGCCTGGGCGCGGACAGGTGCAGACGGGCTTGCCTTTGGCGCATCCGTTGCGCGCGACCGCTGCACTCCCGCGCTGTGGCCTGCTTTATGCCTAAACCCGCCTCTGACTCCTCCCCCTCTCGGCCGATTGGCTAAGGCCTAGGGGTGATGGCGAACAGAGCGTCAGGGGTCCGTCAGGAAGGAACAGCTTCAATTTTAAAAAGAGGTATGTTTTAAAAAGAACAATTCAATTTTAACAATTTTAAAAGCAGGCAGTGCATCTGGTGTTGATGGGTAGCCATCTGAAAATCTTACGGATGGTGTAGAAGCAGGCGGATGAGACTGCATTGATTTTTTTTTTTGATGGTAAGTTTGCTGTCCAGAATGATGCCGAGGTTACGGGTGTGGTCGGTCGGAATTGGTGCGGGTCCTAGTTTGAGGGGCCATTAAGCGTCATTCCATGGGGATCTGTCCTCGATATTAGCATGAGACAATATGGATGGTGTCAGTATTCAACAGGACAATCTACGCTCATATTAAATCCTTCAATGTTGCCAATGGATTGTTCAACCACTTCTCAGCTCTTGATATACTTTCCCCGAGTAGCCCTTCACTTTGTGACAACTGTATTGAACTTGATGATCAATAGACTGGTGTTCCCTTGTCACACTTGTGTAGGGAATTATTCTGGACCCAGGTGCTTGCTGGAAGTGATAACACATTCTCCCAGCATACAGTGTCAATAGTACATCAGCTAATTTGTGCCATTTTCGCTTGGTATCCTCAGTCCTTCTACTTACTTCACCAGGCTCGGAGGCAAAACAAAGATGGGGTGTTCTGTCTGCTTTGAAATTCAGTGTCAACCAAGCTCATACTTAAAGGAAAGAAAGCACGTGTTACTATTTGGCTGAAACTTCATCAACCAAGCAAGTATCCACCTTAGGTCTGTTTCTAGCGCAACTACAGTCGAACACTTAAACACCGGATTAAGCATTTGGGGCAAGCAAAATGAAGTTGGAGAGGGCCAAAGGGATCCCTGCAAACCAATGAAGGACCGCATGTAACAAACTCTGCCTTGGAACTTGTCCAATGCCCATTAATCTTTTGGGGGTGTTGACGTCAGACTCATAAATGTATTCAGTCAACTGCTGGAAGGTCGAAAACCTAAGAAAACCTGCTGGCATCAAACCAAATGCCCTCAGGATCAACCTTGCCTCCTGCAGTGGATTCTGATGTGCGTCTTACCCTCCGTTCTTGTACCTGAGAACAAGAGTGATGCCATTAGCAGCTTCATTTCTCCTTATTGCATCATGCCTGCAATTGAACAGGTCAGGTTTTTAAAGTAAAGATCCTATTCTGAGTTAAGAGTACTATATCTGGATGGTTCCTAATTAGAGAACGTGGTGCATAAGCTGTACCATTCATATCGCTTGTAGGGTGTGCTTCTGAGGAATTGCCACCTTTAACCTTAAGTGGAAATCAACACTCACTCCCACAGACCATGCAAGAAATATAATACTCATCCTGGATGACAAGCTCAACATGACGGCTAAAGTCAGCACAGTGTGCCCCTTCTGCTTCAAAATCCTTTGCATGCTGTGAAGGATCTTCAAGTGGTTGCCTCAGAAAAACCAGACGGAGCATCACACAAGCACTCATCACCAGCAGGCTGGACTACCTCAACAACCTCTACAACTGACTCTCCAAACAACTACTACACAGACTCAAGACCATCCAGAATGCAGCTACCAGACTCATACTCGATCTCCCACACCACACCGCACCCACATCACACTACACCTCAGGAAGCTTCACTGGTTCCCTATTCACAAGAGCAGCCAATTCAAACTTCTCAAAAACACATACAAAGTCCTACACAACACAGGACCAGAATACCTGAACAGCCGCATACACTATCACCAACCCACCGGACACCTACGCTCTGTCTCACTCTCACCTGCACACATTCCCTTCATCTACAAAAGCAAAACTGGAGGTCGCTCATTCTCCTACATCACACCCAAGGTATGGAACCACCTCCCTCAACACATCAAAGCCACCTCCTCTCTTATTGGTTCTGCAAGAAGCTGAAGACGTAGCTCTTCATATAAGCACCTTGGGGGCCTCACACCTACAGATGTTGCCCGAGCGCCTGGATACCCTCTCGGGTGATTAGTGTACTATACAAATCAACTTAGCATAACAAACTATGCTAGTGAGTGTTTGTCTGCTCCGTGCTGGAGTCACATTCCTTTCTGCAACATCTGACCGGAAGTAATATCTGACTGTTCTGTAGCTGAAGCAGCAAGGATGGATGCTGTGAGAAGTTGGCCTAGTATATGCTGTCCACTAGTTATAGTGGACACCTTGTAGCAGATCAAACAACCCCTTATTGGTGATAGGTTAAAGACAACCTTTATTGAAAGTTATCCTAGTGGTAGCGATGGAGAGCAGCCTTCAGGCTAAGTCTTGAAGGAATGTAAAGCAGCTTGTTTTACCAGTCTATAATCTCTTGAATGGCTAAATGAAAGACAGTCACACCAGGTATATATATAAAATATATGTTTTAATTTCTAAACACACCCTCCTAGTCCCTTTATGAGGCTAGAGGTCAAAACACGTAAGTTACACTTCAAATATTACAGTAATAAGCACAAATACACGTCAGGCCCTAGGGGGCGAGCCAAACCATTTACTAAAATAGTGGTATAAGAACCATGACTTAGCTAGACACAAGGCCTAGAGCCTGTAGAATCACTGGGACCCCAAGGAACTACCCAAGGTAGTGACACAGGGGACCCAAGGGGGCCATGTGCAGTGTGATAACACAGCCGCGAGCTCCCGTTAGCTTCTATGGGGAAAGTCGGGGTTAGATTTTGAAAATTAGGGACATTTAGAATTGAGTCAGGACCAAACACTTTGGGACTTAGGAAGTTCTAGGGTCAACACCCACGGGAGCACCAGAGTACTCGTATTACCTCACCTGGGGAAGCCGGGTCCATAGGTGTCAAATGGTGTCGGGTCGCGTCGTCGATTTCAATGGGAGCTGGCAAAGAAGTGCTGCTGCCGGGAAGATGCGAAGTGTCCAAAGAGATCCGAGCCTGGATCAAAGATGAGAAGAACCTAAAAGCAGAGGGGACAGAGTCTGGGTCACTTGCCAGTGACCAGGAGGACGATAGGCGGATGCTCACCGATGTCGGGTGTTTCAGGTGAAGAAGGTGAAGCTTGACTCTTCAGCCATGAGGACCAGGAGGCGTTGAGGACAACCAGGAGCTGGATTCGAGCTGTCCCACAAAAGATGTTGAGTGCTGCAGCGTCGGTGCCCGGATTGGACACAACAAGTCCTGGCAACAGCAACCCACGCAGAAACAAGAAAGATGCTTCGGTGCAGACCAGCAAGGTCTGAGGGGCTCACCACTTGGTTGGGAGTCAGGGCACATCTGGAGCAACTGGGGAAGCCCAACGAAAATCAAAGTTACCCCCTCAGGGACCAACCAGTCGACGGACCAGAGATCGCGAAGGGACCTCAAGAGGAAACACAAAATGGCAGCCCACGGGTCACTTGGGGTGACTAGGCCTAAAATCTTCGGTGGATCTTCTGCTCAAGGTAGTGGCTACTAGTAACCCAAAGCATGACTTCAAGAGACGTTGACAAGCCAATGCACTTGCAAAAGTGCACAGTAACCAGGAGTTCAGGTTCCACGCTACTCATGTGGGCTGCTGGGTCTCAGCTTGGCTGGGGACTCGGGTCGGCCTCTGAGATGTCTGAAAATCCTCTTTCTGGGCTGCAAATACTTTGAAGTCTGGCGGGAGCTTCGGAAATGCAGACTGGCAAATTGCTTTGTTGGTGCCTGCCAAGCAGGGGAGTCGCTCCTTGACTCCAAGGGAGATTTCTTCAGTCCTCTAGTCTTTAGTAGAGCGTCAAAGTTCCAGGATTCAGCTTCAGAGTTTCGTCCAGGGATATCTAAAGTTCTGGTTGCAGAGGTTCCTTACTTATACCTAAGGAAGGGGTTGGACTAGCTCTGTGGACCCACCTATGGGAGGGTTTGGAAAGAGGGGTGGCTACACCCATTTCCTTTGTCCAGTTTCACGCCAGAGCAGGGGCTGGAAGCCCCTGAACCGGTTTGAGCTGGACTATGCACAGGGACACAAAATGTGACCCCAGTACAGGACTTCAAAGCACTCAGAGAGTGCTCCCACCCAGCCCCAATACACATAAGCCTGTCTGGGAGGTGGTTACACCTCCCTGTGACAGGAATCCTATTGTCCAGGCCTCCCCTGCCGGAGTTTCAGTCAGCAGCAGGAGGCCAGACCCGTGTCTGTGGCTGCAGCATCCATTTTGTGATGCCAGGGCTCTATTAGATTTCTACCGGGTATACTAGTACTGTCATGTCTCTCCCTCTAGAAGGGTGGGATCATATCCTCACATCAAGAACTGATGTGGGGGGTATGATTCCAAGGTGTTTGACACCAAACATGACATGTTTCCGTGCAGCCAGTCCAAAGTTAGCATTAACCGTTTTAGATATAATGCACTTAAGAGTATATGGTCAGGCTGCCCACTGACAACCCCGGAGAAGAGATTCCGAAGGCTGCAGAGGGGCTCAGCTCATGCCTGGGCACCCTCTCACATATAACCAAGCACTCTGAATTCAGGATTGTTAAGGCCTGCCATAGGAGTGACTGATAGGTTTGTATGTGCAGTGATAGGTGCGGTATAGTGAACCTCTACCTCGGTAAGGGGTGCATGCAGCACCTTACCCAGGCTGCAGTAGCAGACCTGTGATGTCATTTTTGGTGGCTGTCCAGGGGTGGCATAATACATGCTTCAGCCCCTGGTAGGCCTCTGGGGTACCTATGCCCTGGGTACATAGTATACCATATACTAGGGACTCACAAGGGTACCTCAGGATCCAATCTGTGGTGTACCTAAAGAACATGCAATCAATTTAGAGAGGAAGCAGCTAGGCTGGGGGCCTGAATAGGAGGGTCCCAGCCAGACTAAAGTCGAAAAACAGTGAAACAACAGCAAAAAGTGGGGGTAACATGTGAAGCAGATCCTTCTCTCCTACAGATACTACAAAAAGTGGTAATCAAAGAAAGTGAGCATGGACATTAGTGAGGTATAGCAAAAAGAAAATCAAGCCAACATGACCGGTTGTTATAATAAAACATTAAAATGTTGCCTAGTGCACCTTCCTACATGAAATGATTGTCTGTAAGACCGATATAGGCTTCGAACTGAAGAGAATTACAGCTCAGGTCAACCTCAGATAAAACAACAACCCTTACAGTAATCTGTTTGCAAATTAACCCTGAAACAAACATGATTTTAGCTCTACTAAAGCTAAACAGCTCACTGCTGGAGCGTAAAGTTTAGATTAATATAGGCAGGCCTTATCCTTCTCTCCAACCCTACAATGGTAGAGACAGCCTAATGTAGCAAACCCACTGTGAAAATGTAGTTCATAAGACCAGCTAAGAGCATCCAAGTGGCTCATGGGAAATGAACATGAAAATAGGTTTCTTTCCACCCACAGCACATGCAGCTTCAAAAGAAGTTAACACCAGTCTGAAGCATCTGAAAATGGGTCCTGAGGTCTAATGGTCCAGCTATGTTTTAAGAACTGTGCTCTTTTAAAGCACCCGGGCTAGTAATATATCACACCAGAAAGAGACCATCCCATTCTCTAATTTGTGTAAGGCGATGGAAGATACCATAAGAAGCATTGTACATGGTACTGTATAGGAAAACTGAACGTCTCACAACAAACTCTTCTGATGGATTCTTCTAATCGCAGATTCCTCACCATGTGATTACCCCCATGTGCCAGGCTGGATCTGGAGATTATTCTCTGCAATTCCTTTGCGCACCAGTAGGTGGTATCATGTGGCTCTGTGTCAGCTCCACCCCCTCATTAAGATGATGATGGAGCCACTGATCTCCGTTTCTTTTTTTTCTGTGTCTTCTGACACAGATCTAGAGAACACTTGTTTGGTTTCATTCCTTTGACAGAACTTCTTTTGCCAAGATCTTTAGGGATCAAGGGACATGTCTCTCCCTAAAACTACAGGCTTCAAACCTTGTAAGGACTGCCATCAGCAGATGTCGGTGATGGACCCACCAGGTATGTGTTTGATGTATGGGTTCCTCCCACAACTCAAAGTCGTGTGACGCCTATACCAGGATGAACCTGAAGGCCACCTGGGACTGTGTGGCCAAACTCTCCATTGCTGAACACAGTCATAAAGGGCTTAAGGGCCGGTCCCACTCAAAGTCAAGGACACAGACAAGCTTTTGCTATCAAGGCCATTCTCGAGAGAGGCTGTCTCCCCACTCCAAGTCATCAAGGATGTTAAAGTCAAAGAAAAACCATAAGAAATCCAAAGTGACTCCCTTTTTCCTGCCACTCTCGTCAAGAGAATTCTTGCTGTCGGCAGGGTGCCTTCGATTCTTGGTCCCAGTCACCTGCCCCAGAGCCGATTCCTCAGCTCATCCCAATCCAGCCCAAATTCCCTGGTCATTTGGCGACACCATAACAGGTGAAAGCCTTCTAGGAGCCCATATTGTGTACACCTACTCTCTCTGGTGTACCTACAGGCCCAAAGATCCGAATAGTCCTACAGTTGGACTACCACTGGTGGATTCGCCCCTATGCTGTTCTGTGCCTCTTGAACCCCCTGTGGGGCTCTCCTGGACTCTTGGGACAATGCCTCTCCCAACTTCTCAACTAGAGCCAGGATTCTCTATGGTCCCCATACACTGACACATGCACCAATACCATGGATGCTGGAGAAAGAACTGATTGTCATTTTGGACTCTGAAGTGACTCCCCCACGACTTCGGCCAAAATCAAGCCCATTTCGATTGCAGACACAGCCCATGCCACCTCATTCGTACTCAGATGGGACACTGCCACTACTGACACATTTTTTGCATCCAGGACCTTATGATGGTGATGACGGAGATGATTATTCCCAACTTTATAAGAAAGAAAATCTGTTTTTAGGATCTTCAAGATGCCAGTAGGCTGGATACGCCACCTGACATTGGTTTGAACTCTCTTCATCTGGCCCCTCCACACAGGAGTTTACATCTTTTGCTATGATCATCAGGATGGCTGCAGAAGCCCTTGGCATCCGATTGCAATCAGTAGAGATAACAAAAAAAACTCATATTCTCACTGAAGTCCAGCAGCCTAGGTAGATTTATTAAGTGCCATTCCTTCCTTTGAACAAGGCCCTAACAGAGATCTTAATGGGCACCTGGGCCAAACTTGGATCTTGCTTGTCTATGACTAGGCAAATTGCCAGATGGCACAGACTTGCTCCGAGGAACCCATTTTTCCTCCTCCAGCACCGCACTCCCAAGAACAATGTGGTACAAGCTTCCATGAGTAAGGTGAACCCTAACTCTTTCCCAAGTATGCTCCTAGATAGGGAATCCAAATGCATGGTGTTCTTTGAGAAGAGAATGTTACAATCTACCAGCCTAGCCCTCAGCTCAGTCAACTCCAGTTGCCTCTTAGGACGCTACTCACACATGTTATGGGACACGGTGAGCGAAATCTGACCAAAAGTCCCAGGAAGGTTTTGAGCCAAATTGGTTTTGAGCATAAAAGATGGACAAGCTGCTGCGAAATACGTCATCAGATCTGGGCTGGACACCACTGATTGCTTAGGCAGGGCAGTCATTCCTTGCATGGTGCATTGCTGCCAAGCTTGAATGGGATCCATGGCCTTCTGCAGTGGCGTTTTGGTATCATTCATGGAAATGCCATTGGATGGCATCCGTCTCTTCAGAACCTATGTTGATTCGGCCTGGAGCATTTCAAAGAAAGCAGGGCCACCAGGCAGTCCTTTGGCCTTTCAATGCCCGTGCAGTTCTATCCTCAAGAGTACTGCCCTATTCAAGGCCTCCTAAGGGACATTCAGCAGAGGCAACATCAAGGCTCACCTCTGCAACAACAGCCTCCCCAAAATCATTTGAGGTCAAGGAACCGGCCGACAATGTTCAGGCCCTCAGGGGCGACACACTACAGTTCCCCTTTGCCACTTCCAAACCTGTTCAGCTTGTCCTCGATGGAACATTGTCACCCTCTTGGAGGCAGGTTAACTTATGACCTCCACGGATGGCAAAGTATTACATTGGACAGATGGTCCAGGATGGATAAACCCCACCTTTCCTGACCACCTCTCCTAATATGCCACCTACACCACTGCGACTCCCGGTGGACCACTTGTCCATTCTCCAAGGGGAAGTCTAGCCTCATTTGAACATGGGAGCCAATAAGAGGGTATCGATATCAGAAAGAGAAACTGGATGCCACTCTCATTATTTTCGGGTGCCAAAGAAGGACGGTGGACTTTGACTATTTCAGACCATCGCCCTCTGAATTTCCTTCCCAGAAAGGGCAAGATTTCCACCCTGGCCCAAATTCTGACTAGCAAGGATCGAGGTGACTAGATGGTGGAAGTGGAACTGCAGGATGTCTATTTCCAAATCCCCGTCCTTCAGTTCCACAGACTTTACTTGCAGTTCTAAGTAGGCCATAAGCATTTCAGGTCTCTGTGCTCCCCTTTGTCCTCAAACAACAATTGATGGACAGAATGCACAACAATGTCGCCCATTCACCCCAGTACAGACATCTGGGCCTTAATCCATTGTTTTTTTGCTCACCATGCCATTCCAGTTTGGACCCACTCATATGCAAATCAGTCTTGACCCTGCACCCAATGGGAACAGTCCAGTCCGAACTGCCAGGCCAGGTCCTCCCTGGACTGAAAACAAGCATCCTAGGACCGGTTTTGGGCTTTCAGCCCTCATCAGGCAGGATAGCTTGACTCCAGTGGCATGGAGAGCACGGGACCCACGTCTGGGCATACCCATCCCACTCGGGGTGACAAATTCAAAAACAACAATTGATGGACAGAATGCAGAACAATGTCGTACATTCACCCCAGTGCAAAGATCTGGGACTTAATCCATCGTGTTTTTTTCTCACCATGCCATTCCAGTTTGGACCCAGCCATATGCAAATCAGTCTTGACCCTGAGCCCAATGGGAACAGTCCAGCCCGAACTGCCAGGCCAGGTCCTCCCTGGACTGGAAATAAGCATCCTAGGACCGGTGTCATGCTTTCAGCCCTCATCAGCCAGGATAGCTTGACTCCAGTGGCATGGAGAGGATGGGACCCACGTCTGGGCATACCCGTCCTACTCATGCAAAAACAACAATTGATGGACAGAATGCAGAACAATGTTGTACATTCACCCCAGTACAGATATCTGGGCCTTAATCCATCGTTTTTTTGCTCACCATGCCATTCCAGTTTGGACCCAGCCATATGCAAATCAGTCTTGACCCTGCGCCCAATGGGAACAGTCCAGCCCGAACTGCCAGGCCAGGTCCTCCCTGGACTGGAAACAAGCATCCTAGGACCGGTTTCAGGCTTTCAGCCCTCATCAGCCAGGATAGCTTGACTCCAGTGGCATGGAGAGCTCGGGACCAACGTCTGGGCATACCTGTCCCACTCGGGGTGACAAATGCAAAAACAACAATTGATGTACAGAATGCAGAACAATGTTGTACATTCACCCCAGTACAGAGATCTGGGCCTTAATCCATTGTTTTTTTGCTCACCATGCCATTCCAGTTTGGACCCAGCCAGATGCAAATCAGTCTTGACCCTGCGCCCAATGGAAACAGTCCAGCCCGAACTGCCAGGCCAGGTCCTCCCTGGACTGGAAACAAGCATCCTAGGACCGGTTTCGGGCTTTCAGCCCTCATCAGCCAGGATAGCTTGACTCCAGTGGCATGGAGAGTGTTTGTCCTCACCAGAGCCCCTCAAGTGTTCATGAAAGTGATGGTGGTGGTCACTGCACATCTTTGGAGTTTGGGAATACCAGCTTTCCCATATCTCCACGACTTGCTGTTGAAAGAGAGCTCACATTATGTCAGTCAGTTATGGACCACCTCCAGAAGATGGCAAACCTCCTGACATCTTTGGGTTGTCACTCAATGTGCTGAAGTCACATCGACATCAGGATATGGTGCAGTTTCAAGCCTTCCCTCCACCTCAGTGAGTCTGGGACATTTGGGCTATGATCCAGATGTTTCACCCTTTGGCCTGTGTGTCTCTGAGAGTGGCTTCGAGATTGCATGGCTTCCCTGCTAGTAGACCATACCAAGTGGCACATGTGGGCTGTGTAGTGGGATTTGAAATCTCAATGGGCTGAGCAGCAAGGGAACCCATCGGATCCCATCCAGGTGTTGGAGGGGACTGCAAAAGATCTGCACTGGTGTTTTCTAGACCACAATGTGACCAGTGGCAGACCTTACTCTTTACCCTCCCCACAGCAGATGGTCATGACAGATGCATCGTTGCTGGCTTGGTGAGGTCACCTGGGTGATCAGGGCATTCTGGTCTCCAGTGGAGACCTGTTTCCATGTCAAATTGCTGGAGTTGCAGGCAATTTGCTTGCACTCAAAGCATTCTTCTCATCCGCCAAAGGAGAATGGGTTCAGGTCCCCACAGCCTTATGGTATTACAACAAACAAAGCAGGGTGGGATCGTGGCCCCTGTGCCAGGAGGCATTATGTCTTTGTCTGGCCGAGTCAACTGAACATTTCCCTGGTTGTACACTAGCTGGCAGGGTCTTCAAACGGCAGGGCAGATGAACTCTGTCACCATTGCCTAGCGGTTCACAAATGGCGATTACATTCAGGGGTAGTGCTGGGTGCTTTCTAGCAGTGGGGAGAACCAAGGCTCGATATTTTTGTCACCACCGAGAATGTGCAGTATCCAAGCTTTTGCACAATGGAATTACCAAGTGGATTCTCCCTTGGAGGTGCCTTCCAACAGGATTGGAACTCGGACTCCTTTACGCCTTCCGGCTCTACCTCTACTGCCCAGAGTTCTGAAAAACTCTTTGTGATGCTACAGTAGGACCTTAATTTGGCTTTAACATTCTGTAAGTGCACCCCATTGGAGATGACGTATGGCTGCTCTTTGCGTCTCGTAACCCTCAAGACAGTTTTCCTCATCGTAACAATGTCAGCATGTTGCATGAGTGAGTTGCTTGCCCTACATGTCCAGAAACCATATACTTCTTTCTTTGCAGACAAACATGAGCTTTGAACCAGCGGAGCATTCCTTCCAAAAGTTGTGACCCTGTTTCATGTCAGACAGTCTCCCACACTTCCGGTGTTCTCTGGTCCACCTCATCCATCCAAGGAAGATGAGAGGCACTTGGATCCCAAAAGAGCCTTAAGCTTCTATGTTGATCATACCAGATAACACCGGTGGCCGTATTGCACATTGTGCCCTGGGGTGCAACAGGCATGTGCGCACAATTTGTGCTCTCCCAGGGCACTGTGGTATTATGGAAGGGGTCACAGATGTTTGTCCAGCTCCTTCTGTTATGCTGATACTTCTGACACACATGTAGCTCCAGCAGTATCTTGAGAGGACGTTCCTTCATTTGTATGGAGTCGTGTCCCCTGGCAAATGAGGCAATCACTTTGCCTGAGCGGCTACGCTGTATCATGGAGGTGGGCACAGAGGCAAACAGGCCCTTCGGAGGTGCACTGTCATTGGCCTCCTGAGCCAGTCTCCTGGTGTGCACAAAGGAGATGGCAGCTGCCGAGCTCCGAGCAACCAGATGTGGGGAGCTGGAGCAGACAGCACCGGGAATCAAGTCAGGCCGGGAAACAGCACAAACACGAGCCCAAGCCCAGCAGCGGTTCTAGGACGCAGCAGGACGTGAGGCCGCAACACTGGAATCGGAGGAGAAGATGCCCTCGGCAGAGATCGGAGAAGTTTGAGGGCGGTACTCGGCCGCGATTCCTGATGCCACATGGGACTGAACGAAGCAGCCAGAGTCCAATCCAGGAGGAAAAGCTGCCATACCGGTGAGCCTATGTAAAAGGGGAAGAGCAGGAGAACTCACCGGGTGATTAAACTGATGGTCTTGAGAGCGGGCGAGCCGTGAACACCAGAGATCGGGGCTGCCTGATTCTAAGATGGCGGCTGCCTGGGACCGAGCCCCGAGAACAGTGATCTAATATTGCCTGCTGATGAAAGGCCCGGGCCCCCGCATTTCCTGATGTTGCTGCATGCCTAGCCTTAATGAAGAGTGTACAGCTTTAACGGATTGGAAAGGCTCAGGTCATTGAGACTCAGATCCTACCATATTCTACCAGAAACAGCCTGCCTTGAAAGAGCGTCAGCATGCCAAACGTCTCTCCACCTCACTGTTTGATCGCACTGGAATACAGGAACTATTGAGGGAGGCATGGAATGCGCTGCAGCACGGTCTGAGGAACCAGCTGGGCAAGCGCCACGGAGCAAGCACCGCTTGATGTTTGAATTACGCTCAGGGTTTTCCAGTAACAACGGGACTGGTGTGGCAGATGGAGCCATGACGAGGCCCCCGGGTGGAAACCATGAATATTGTACTTACCGTGGAGACTGAGCAACATGGCCGATGCCCGGTGGAGCTGTTTAGGCAGCTATGGAGGAGTTTGGCTCTGGTTCACCCCCTCGGCCGGCATCTACCCAGCTGGACATTGGACATAGTTTTTCTTCGCCTCCCCATTGCGTTTCCTTCCCTCCACCACCTTCTCCCTCCGTGATCCTGTGGCTACCTCCCCTTTCTAGCTTATACGTTAATATCTCTTGTTACTGTGTAATCACTGTTTTTCTCCTTCCATTTATTCTTGGCTCCTGTAACTGATATAATTTTGTAACCTGTAACTCGCTGATCCTCATGTAAAGCCGCCGTGCCCAAGCAACTTTGGCTGATGTCCGGTGGAGCTATCATATGCAGCTATAGAGGAGTTTGTCTCTGGTTCACCCATCGGCGGGCACCTACCCAGCCGGACATCGGACATTGTTTTCCCCGCCTCCCCATTGTGTTTTCCTACCTGCATTCCCTACCCCGTTTACCATTCCCCCTCTACCTCTTCACTCCCCATAAGACGTGTGTACGCGCTAATAATCTCACATTATTGTCTAATCTCATGTTTCTTCTTTTATCCTATGTCTATACTTGTCAATGTCATTATGGAACCTGTAACTCACTGATCCTCATGTAAAGCGCTCTGATACCTCCGGGTCTAGCCAGCGCTACATGAAACTTTGCAAATTTATTTAAAAAAAAGTGGGCCCCATGGACCCCCCTGACATATCCCCTGCAGGCAAGTGCAGTCACTCGGCGCACCTGCCTGCAAGGGGATCTCTCTCCCCTCTTTAAAGTGCAGACGGCAGGTTTGAACATGAAATGGTCATGAATCAGTAAAGTGCCAGGGCAAGGCAGGAGTGTGACTGAATCACAGCAGGAACCCTAACCTCTGCGTTTAGCGCTACTGTGCCAAATCTGGAAATAATGCAGTTAAAGCATTAGCAAATAGAATTGGCGAAGCCTTGGTAGTCATGGAGATGCGATGGGCATTATTTGGGCAAACACGAGCGAAGCAGCGTCGTCATGTTAATCGGTAACAGCTGCCTTGCACCCTGTACCGAAGGAATTGTTGTGAATTAGGGCCTGCACAGCTGGCCTTTGTCTGCTAATACCTCGTGGAAAGCTTTACCACCCTGGGACAGAGAGTGCCACGAAGGAAGGGCTTCTAAGATGCGGAGTGCTCTGTGGTCCGAGTGATATGCAAACAAGACATGGCGTGGGGGCAAATTACAACCATAAACACAGCAAATCAAATGCTTTAACCTCAGAATACGGGGGTACATAGAATCGGGCTGTGACGTCACCCAGCGCGATCATTCATGAGTATGAACCGAATACGGTGCAGGGCGGCCGTCGACTTGGTAGAGCCTCCCGGAGTCAGTCGCCTGCCTCCTGCGGCCTACGACAAGCAGCATCACATGAAATGGCCACCCCCACACCATGGTCAGGATAGCCACCACCTCTCTGTTGGCCGACAGGCATGATGGGGCAAGACGATGGTGGGCGCATCACTACTGCACCAAGGTGACCGGCGAGCGACAGCAGCGAAGGCGAGAATAGTCTTTGATTGTTGGCTATCTTGAGGCTCTCCCATCAGGCAAACTAAAGATAACGCTGGGTCAGGGGCGGTGTCGGCTTCAAGAAGAACACAAGGGCCATATGTAGGTAATTTCAATTTACCGATTCATAAATACCGATTCGGTATTTAAGAATCGGTAAGTTATATGTAGGTCAACAATCGGTAAACATTACCGAATCGGTAAAATTCGGTAAACATGAATCGGAATTTACCGAATCGGTAAATACCGAAGTGGTATTTACCGAATCGGTAAATACCGAAGTGGAATTTACCGAATCGGTAAATTCCGAAGTGGTATTTACCGAATCGGTAAATACCGAATCGGGAGTTCTAAAACACATGACTTGAATCAGCCAATCCTGTGCAACCTAAACCCCACCCAACCAGGAAGTGGCCACACCCAGGCAGGTGCACACAATCAGCAGACTCTGGTGAGGCTGGGAGTGCTGAGGTGAGGAACAGAGCAACTGCCTGATTCAGCCCTGGAAAGTGCAACAATGGCCAGCCAGGACACAGAGAGGGAAGGAGGGGAGAGGAAGCAAAAGTTGAAATTCAGCCAAAAGGAGCTGCAAGTACTGGTGGAGGAGGTCGTGAAACAGCACCAGAAGCTATTTGGCAAACAGTCACAGCAAGTGCCTGAGTCAGAGAAACGAAAGATCTGTCTTGGAATCCAGGCACAAGTGAATGCGATGGGAGTGACACACCGGGACATCGATGTCCTCAAGAAGCGGTGGTACGACATACGTATCATCACGAAGAGGAAGGTGGCAGATTTAAAAAAGGAGGCCAGCCAGACAGGAGGTGGACGCAACAGGGCACCAGCCCTGACAGACCTGGAGGAGCTAGTGGAGACCACCATTGAGGCAGAAAGCATCGTGGGGATTGGGGATGCTGACAGCTCCGGCAGAGGCACCTCCAAACAAGGTAAGACGCTTGCACAGCAATGTGCCCCCCCCCCTACCCCTATCCCAACTCTCCAAATGCGCAATGTGAATCCCACTCCAGTACAGGTGGCAGTGCATGCTAGCAATGCATCATGGGAGATGTAGTCCCTGCAAGCACAAACATGATACGAGTAGCACAGAATAACAGGGCATGTGACACACAGTGGCGAGAAGCTGCCAGAGGACATTGAGATACTGTTTTGAAAATGTACTGTCATGTCAGCAAATCAATGCTTCAGGTACACTTAGCTGATGTCGCTTTTCTGTCCACAGGCACTACTGCGCACAGAACAGCCCATGACAAGGGAGAGAGGGCACACCACAAACACAGCGCAGAGAACGCCACCACCAGCACTGGCCAGGGACCGGCACCACAGGCAGTGACACCACCCCAGCCAGCATCGCCGCTCCAGCCAGCATCCCCACTCCTGCAGGTGTCACCACCATCTTCACCACCTGCAGTGCACAGGTTGAGGCGCCGTCCTGCTGCCAGGTTGGATGTGACAGACTCATCGTCTGAAGACTCAAGGGGGGCGGAAAGGTCCACTGTACCCCAGGATGTAACCCATGCCAGTGTGCCTTCCGACTCAGAGGGAGCCAACACAGTTGGCAGACGGCGCCGCAGGGCTCGGCCGCAGAGTCCACCTCCCCTCGGGCAGGGCCATGGAGTGTTCTCAGGGCTTGAGGGCACCATGGTGAAAATACAACGCATCCAGGCAAGGGCAATGGTGTCCGTACAGCGACAAATGCGTGGCCTCAATAATACTTTTGGAAACATTGACAAGGGCATCAGCGCCATCATGGCTGAGATGGCAGCGGGCATGCGGGACATGTCCCAATCCATCATGCTGCTGTGCTCAAAGTACGATGAGGACAGGGCAGCACGGCGCAGGGGACATCAGAGAAAGGATCTGACCTCAAGGGCAGTGAACCTGCTGGCGACTGCCACATCGCTGCTCTGCAGGCGCTCTGTGGCGATGCAGGAGGGCCTTGCACACTGCAGCACAGATGTGTCCAGGGGGATGGTTAGGGTCACGAGTGCACTAGAAGTGCTGCTCACCAGCCAGTCTGCAACAACTGGCGCTGTGGATGCTGGTGACACCGAAGACACAACCAGCAGGAGCAGCATAACCCCCCCTGTCCCAGACACTCGTCGGAGCAACAGGCGTCAAGGTGGTGCCACTGGTACCCCAGCCAGTGAGGACGCCCCCTCAATTCCATCCCGCACTGGTGCGCGTGGGCGCAAACATTAAAGCGTCAGGCAAAACAATGACACCATTGGGTGAAGGAACCCTTAACTGACAACATTTTATTTCTCATTGTTGTTGGAATAGGTTTTCCTTTGTGTCGTGGCGTAGTGCTGCCTGATTAAACTACGTTATGGCATCCGACTACTGGCTGTGTCCCCTTACTCATTCAGAAATAGTTGCATGTGATCTCTGCCCGTCTCACTCTCCCATCTGTTGCTGTTGGCACTCCTGCTGCGTTGGCCTCTGCCTGTGCAGACTCCTCATCATATATGTCATTTCGACCTCTGTGCCTCTCTTTGTGGCAAGGTTGTGCAGCATTGCACAAGTGGCAATTATCTTGCAGCAGAGGATGGGTGTGTACTGGCGTGCACCTCCGCTCTTATGGAGGCAGCGAAACCTGCTCTTCAATAGTCCAAACGTGCGCTCCACCACATTGCGTGTAGATTTGTGTGCCACATTATATCGTCTTTCACTCTGGGTTGATGGGTGTAGGTAGGGAGTGAGGATGAATGACCGCACGGCATATGCACTGTCCCCTAGGTGAGTAAAAGGGAGACATCAGTCACATGCCTCAATACACTATGATTTGCACTGAGTACTATGGAGCGTCACTGTTACTTACCTAGCAGGTATCCTTCTCCAAATTCTCCCGCAAGCAGTCGTGTGTAGATCCCACTGTTCTGGAAGATGTAGGAGTCATCGGTGCTCCCAGGGAATTTGGCAACGATATCAGTGATGATGTTCCCTGCATCGCAGATTACCTGCACATTGATGGAGTGGGTGGACTTTCTGTTTCTGTAGATGTGCTCAGTGGCAGCTGGTGGGCAGATTGGGATGTGTGTGCCATCTATACAGCCAATGACATGGGGGAACTGCGCCATGTGATAAAAGTCAGTTTTAGTTTTCTGCAGTTCAGCCTGTGTGTTTGGGAAGCTGATGTAGTGGTGCATTCTCTGCATCATGGCATCCAGGAACTTCCTGAAGAAACGGGACAGGCAACTCTGGGATACACCGCCCACCGCAGCTATCACCCCCTGGTAACTGCCAGATGCAAGTAGGTGTAGGCTGCAGAGAACCTGCACCTGTGGTGGTATGGCATGCGCCCTTCTTGTTGGCTGGTCCAGGAGTGGGTGCAGGTCCCTTATCAGGTCCATGATGGTTTGGGGGTGTAGCCTGTACCTTTCATGTATCTCTGCGTCAGTCTGTTGAAAGAGTGTGATGCGCTGTCTGTAGATGCGTTCCTCCCGTCTCCATATCCTCAGTCCTGCTGCCTGTAGACGTAGCCGCCTTGCAATGACATACAGAGCGGCCATGTTGTCCACGCTGTTGCATTTTGGGATTGCTTATATGCACTGTTGATGCTTACCACCTGCTTTCTATCAGTGTTAATTACCGACTCTTATTTACCGATTTTCATGGATTTCTTAATTAGCGAATTTACCTACATCTCTTTTTCCGTTTTACCACTTCATATTTACCACTTCATATTTACCGAATCGGAAAATATGTATTCTGTAAATTTGAAGCGGTATTTTAGAATTCGGTAAATATGAATCGGTATTTACCGATTCATATTTACCGAATATGGGTTTTTGGCCTCCTACATCTCAACTATCTAAATACCGGTCGGTAACGGGTTTTTTACCGAATTTCGGCCGTTACCGACCGGTATTTAGCTACCTACATGAGGCCCAAAATGTGCCCCAAAGTGGATTACATCGACAGCAAGACAAATACCATAATCAAATAAGCATTCTCGCCACAAGGGAAAAGTCAGAAACCATGAAGGTTTATGAAATAGTTTAAGTTCTTTACAAAAGGCGAAAGATGGTTAGTCTTAGAATCAGTCAGAAGGTGGCACGATACATCATTGGAGGGAATTAGAATATGGCTCAGTCTAACGCAGCAGGAGGTCTGACAAAGCAGCAAGCCTCAGAGAGTATACAAATATTCCAAGTCTCAAGCGACAGGCAAGGGCCTGCTCTCCAAGAGTCAAGAAAAAACGTCATCTGGCTCAACTCCAATAGGAGCTACTTTTATAGGAGAATACACAGGAGAAACACGCAGCATTAGGTGAACAAAATGTTGCTGGGGAGTTCACCAAGTACAGCATGTCTTCCAAAAGCATTTTATTCATGTATATTTTTACTCTGCGTGCGAGGAGACAAGAAATAACATTACACAGCCATGTTGAGATTCAAGATGGAGTTCGGCCTAGTTTGCACCCAGTCATGCTGATTTTACAGAAACTTTGGGGCATATTATCAAGACAGGTGATAAAATTGTCGCCGCTTTAGCGGCAGAAAACTGCCGCTAAGACGGAGATAATGGGCTTGATAATATGCTCTATGGAATTCCAATTGAAGCTCATGTTAGACGTGAAGGACCTCTAACCTGAGCTTCAATTGGAATTCCATAGAGCATATTATCAAGCCCAGTATCGTTGTTTCTGCCACTAAAGCGGCGATAATTTTATCACTTGTCTTGATAATATGCCCCTTTGTTCTGTACATGTAGATTGCAATGAAATTGTTTTCAATGTGAAACATTCAGGACACATAGCAGACATCTGTAAATCAGACATATCCCTGGCACCCGTGCCCTCCAAAGGAGCATTGTGGGTCAACAGCAGACAAAGCTGTAATTCCTTCAGCCTGTGTTGCCTTTGCACCTCACATCATCCGACAGAATCAAAAGGATGAACCGAACCCCTGAAGCCGCAGCCCCCACACACATCCCATGGCTGGTGGAGCTGGTGAGGCGTTCTGGGCACTTTGGGGTGAGGTGAGGGTAGGTAGAGGGCAACCATCAAAGATGCAGTCAGGGCTCAAGTCGACCCAATATTTTCACAGGGTGCACGCCAAGCGGTTGGGCCCCACAGAAATGCCGCTGCCCGCGTCCCACGCAGGGGGACATCAGCAGGGCAGCCCTCTAGTGGCCACCTGTCGGAGCCTCCCCCCCCCTGTTCCACCTCTCTCTAGAGGCCGCGCCTTAGTGAGGGGAGGCCCCATCGGGCATTGCTAGGGGAGGCGGGCCGCTGGGCCGGGCGGGGCCAGGCCCTATATAGCCTCCCGCCCCCGTAGATCGCCCTCTGCTTCCTGCGTGTACTCCTGGCCGCGCCCCGTTAGTCCTTCGGGCGGTTGGGGGGCCTGACCAACCGGGGGTGTGCCATAACACGCTCCGCCCCCGTTAAAAGGGGTGGGAGTATTAGACAGATCACGTGATCCAAAGGAGGATCTGAGAAGAATGTGCCGCACCGCCGGGCATCGACCCACCGTGCGTGCTGGCTCGCAAGGCGGGCGGAGCAGCGAGGGGCTGCTTGCCCTGGATCGCCCGTAAGATAACCCACTCTATCGTCATACTTATGTTGTATGAAATAAACCTGCAGCTGTTCTTCACCCATAACGAATGTGTCAGTGTAATCTTTGGGTGACGTCTGTGCATACGTGTTGAGTGGAGCGGATGACGGTGTGGTCACTATGTGCTGCATTCGTTCCTGTGTCATTTTCTGACGTAGGGACGCTTTCCACAGCACCTGCACGTTGTCTGCTTTTGTTCTGAGTGGCAACGTGCAAGCGGGGAGGAGCTTATCAGACTCCAGCGGGCCCATAACAAAACCTGGAGTTAAGGGGCTATTTGGCCCCCATTTGTTGGAGTATCCTGGGGGGAGCTACCAGGAGCCTTACACCTAGATGCAATGGGGAGGAAAGAAAGGCTCACATGTCACTTCACAGGTAATCACGAGAGGCATGCCTTTGACTTTACTCCGTCCCTGTATATAAAAGATATATATGTACCCACTGAAAGAATGTCAGATGTGTTGATTGCCCCATTATTTACATAAGTAACAATTTAAATACCCCAATGTTGTTTTATTTCTTTTATAGCGCTATAGCACTACTCATCCCACTGCAGGGTGGTACTTTACATCTCAGTAACATATTATACATTGACAATAAATCATATGTGTGTACATCTATATTAAGGATGTGTTACATAAGACAGCGAGGGTCACAAGCTGTAGGAGCAACGTGCCCTTCATACTAGAAGGTTTGCAAGTTATGAGCTGCAAGTAAACAAGCATTGAAAATGCAATAGGTCTCGCCCTCGTTTAAGTTAAAGCAATTCTGTTTGTAATTAGGTGGCTTTTTAGCTTTGCTTTTATTAGAGTTTTTCAAACTTTCATGTACATAACATGCATATGTATGCATATATGTATATGTATGCATGCATTTATATTTATATTAATATTCAGTGAAAAAAACATAGGTTTCACACATGTTATAGTTAGCTGGACATTTTACTGATAAAAAACCATTGAAATTCCCCCGTTATAGTTAGTGCAGGCAACTATAACTCACGCGACCGCAGTCTTGTATGCTACCACTTTAAAGGCAACATTGCAGTATTAAATACATGGAAACAGCTGTGAGATAAAATAATCTTTTCTTTATATACAAACTCTACGACCAGGTAAGGTTAGTTTTGAAAACAACAGTAATGCCCAATAATCATCAGTCCTCCACACACTATGACCTGATCCTTGGCAAAGCTACCACGGTTCTTTACTGAGAACCCTTTCCCAGACATGCTATCAGCTTTTTTAATGTAGATCTTACCCATCAAAACGTCAAAACTCTGAAAAATTAAAGTTGGACCGGTGCTGCCTCTCAGTATTTTCACGTGAGTTTCAGATTACACAGGGTTGCAGCAGGCACGCGCATGGCAGAGTGCTTTCACTTTAAACTGTGTTTAAAGTGAAAGCACACCGTGTTTAAAGTGCACGCGCGCATGGCGGCGTGCTTTCACTTCAATTTAAAGTGAAAGCACTCCGTGTTTTAAAGGCGCGCACACGCGTGTGCGATGGTTAAAACCCGAGCTACAACAAAATGGCTTGGGACTGTCCACTGTCCCACGGACACGCACATGCTGTCTGCATTGGACAGATGGCGAGAGCAGCCATCTTTGTCCATGCAGACGCGTGCATGAGCCCACGGGGAGAATCGATTGCAAAAGGTTCCCTCTGGCGAGGGCAGCGCATGCGCTGCTTTCGCCAGGCGAGATCTAAAACGGATCTCTGTCTTAAAAGCAGTAACCCACTAAACCATTTACATAAAATAAAAATCGGTGATCTATGTGTTCCATAGTGTGCTTTGCAGGAGACATATTGACCCTCTATGCTACTTTGATTAAAAACTAGGGCTTGGCAAAACACAGATCTCTCCAGCAAATACGTTATCCTCCAGAGCTAGTTTACCATTCTTATTATTCTCTGAGATTTAGCTGGCACACAAAGATCTCGGCGGTATGTGCCTTAACCCCATAAGATATTTTAAAATACAGTCATTGAAACGAACTAAGCAGAACAGATTTACTGCACATTTCTCCTCGTTGCTAATTTCTTTGTGGCAGGGTTTAACATTTTTTTATAACTTGAGGCTCAGATTTTGCATCAAGATGTCATCAATATTTTTGTACAACCCCAATGCAAAATCTAATTTGTTAAATATTTGTAATGTGCTCAAATGTACTCATGATAGACCTGTTAAACATATGTGAAGTCTTAAGATCTGAAGTCACTTCCTGTGAGGTCATGGGTTGTAATGTCACTTTCTGTGACGCCACATGCTATGTCAAGCACCGTGATGTCACACACTGTGATGTCACATACCATGAAGTCACTTGCATACTGCCTAACTTGGTTAGACTTGGTTAGTCCCCCCACTTCTTTTTTTTAGGACTTGGAGGAAACACAAATTTGTGCGGGTTTTCAAATACTGGGATATTTTTAAAATTACTTCGCGCTATTTTCAGGGTATTGAGCTAGAGATTTTGTTGGTAACATTCTCAGTCAGTGCTGAGCCGCCCTGTATGAAGTGTGACTGAAGCACTTGAAAGAGCAGCTTTGTCTCGCGCATTTCCACACTAGCCCGCCTCTGTTATTCATCGGCGTTTGCAGAAGCTTCTGTGCATGGTTCCAGGTTAATGATAAACTGTTCACGCAGAGCGATAGCATGCCGTTATGACCCATTTTAAAATCCTTTATTTTGTTGGCACTGAAACCAGTGATCTGTCATGCATGAAAGTGCTGCTGGATTAACACACTGGGCAGTCATCCCTCCGTTTGTTCAATTCCATTCACGTTTATCCAGTGTCTTTCTTCGTTCAAGGTTTATAAATCTAATGTTAACCACTTTGTATGGATTCAATGATGTAAGAGGTCATTTCTTATTGGTAAACACCCTGTGGTAGAGGGATGTTATTTATTTTTACAAAAACGAATATCTTATTATGCTAAGTCTGCAGCCAACGCTCTATGGTCTGGCCCCTAGCACCCTGAGGAAGCCCAACAAATGCCAAAGGCTGTGTGTGCTGAGAGGATTGATCGGAAGGAAGGCCGGTCCTATGGCCAGATCCTGCTCCCAACCAGTAAATACCCTGGCCATCCGGCCACAAACAATTACCCCTTATTTAATTTTTAGGTCTCGCTGAGTCAGCACGCATGCGCTGCTCGGAGAGACTTTAGTAGGTGAGTTTTTAAAGTGCTGCTGGCTGGCGACAAGCTTGCGTTCACACAAGCGTGCACGCGCGAACCGCCAGCCTTCAGCATCCCTCCCCCGCCTTCGCGCTCTTTATTTACTTTACTTATAATGTTGTTGCATCAAAGCTGCCGCTTTACTTTTTTTCTCTTTATTTACTTTACTTATAATGTCGGCACCCACGCTTTAGCTTTACACAGTATAAGCTAAAGCGCAGGTGCCGCAATTACTTCAAGAGTAACGAAACAGAGAAAATAATTTTTTCTATTTCTTTACTTTTTAACCATTTGCGGCACCCGCGCTTTAGCTTACTTAAGATGTTTAACGCTAAAGGTGAGCGCCGCCATTGTAACAAAAGTAAATAAATAGAGAAAAAAGTGGCGGCCATCATTTGCGTCTTTAACAATTTATGTACCCGTGTTTCAGGAGTGTGTGTTTTTGACCCTGTTGTCCCACAGCTTGCGCTGCAGGGTGTCTACACGCTCTATTGTTTTGATCTTGTTGAGGAACGTTGGAGTCCTTGTTATACTGAATATTAACGGAGCCTCTTACCCATAGTTTAGCAAGTATTTTTAATGCTTCCTGTTAAAACCTGATCATTAACAATGGAGTATTGGCAGGGTACACCACTGGTCCCTTTTAAAAGGTCACCCTACTAGGTTTGCATCGCACATGAGCTTACTGGTCTGCTTGGGCACAAATGAAACTTAGTAGGCTTGGTGGCGCCATGGGTGGTCTCTAGCCAAGGAAGTCATTTTCAGACCCCCCCCATACATACACACACTCCATGCTTAAGTATTTTTCACATGTCTGGCAGTGCCCAGGCTGGCTCGACGCCATGTTTTTGTTCCTAAGCCTGGCTCAAGTACATGAGCATGGTGTCTGGACATTCGTTATTTATACAATAAGTTAGAATTTATCTTTGGCAGTTTTTTTTATCGGATAGTTCTCTTAAGCTGTGTAAAATACGCTTTTGATTTTCACTGTTGAATAGGATGTTTTACTGTCCAGTATATTGGCTTCTATTTCTAACATATGGTGAGTGCCTTCAGACCAGACTTGCGTGTTAGAACTGTGCACACTGGTTGTGTGATTTATTGTAATTGGAACTTTTAGTGCGATACTGTAATGTCGTTCATCACAAAGTAGTTGTGTTTATTACTTTGATTAAAATGTCTTTCCCTCAAACCTAGTCAAGAGCCGTCTCTAGAAAGGTGGGTGCGGTGATGCTATGAGAAGAGGATTTGCCCGATGAGTGATTGTTGCATTAAGGACGTGTGGTTATTTGTTCACCTCGCTCCCATGTTTATTGGGAAATGTTGCTGTTTTATCTGTTACTGTGCTGCTGCAGGTAGTAATAAACATTACAACAAACAAATGATGGACGGAATGCTGACAATGCATACATTCTCCCCCAGTCAAGAGATCTGGGTTAAATCCATCGTTCTTTTGCCCACTACACCACCCCAGTTTAGACATGGCCATATGCAAATCAGTCTTGACCCTGTGCCTCATGGGAACAGTCCAGCCCGAACTGCCAAGCCATGTCTTCCCTGGACCGGAATCAAGCATCCTAGGACCGGTTTCTGGCTATCAGCCGTCATCAGCCAGGATAGCTTGAATCCAGTAATAACAAGCATTGGCATAGCCAATAGGTCTCGCTTTTGGGACCTTATAAGTATTTAGTTATGCAGCACAATTTCCTTGGTGCAACAACATCAACTGTTACATGGCTAAACACTTATAAGGTCCCAAAGGCGAGACCTATTGGCTATGCCAATGCTTGTTAATGTTTTGTTTTTGGTCCCGCGGAACTCCCTTGAGAATCTCACCAGTCTACAAGGAAGGGGCTGTGCTCCAATTAGAGTGCATGGGGCACATGCTGGCTCCCACAAAACTCCTGCAGGATTGCCGGGGGGGCCCACCCCCGGTATTATAGCAGTTTCCCTGCCCTCACCAGCAGAGGCAGGGAAACCTGGCTTTGCTCTCGCTTGGCAGGAGCATTTTCAAAACTCCCACCAAGTGGGAGCAAACACTAAGTCTGCTCCCAGCTGGCGGGAACTTAAAAAATGCAGTGATTTGTGCAGGAAAACAGATCTCAAAATTGCTACTGCCCAGAGGCAGTAGCATTATTAGCTTCACTGTCCAGGCATGAGCAATGCAGGCTAGGTTCTGCAGCCAACTTTCTGCCAGGCACGGCTGCCAGGGAGGTTGCATTTACGTATGGCAATTAAGAATTACTTTACGTTTTAAAAAAACGAGAAATTCACAGAACAAAACAAAGGTTAAAGTAACATTATAGTTAGGTGTGATAAAACTAACAGTTTTTTTTTTTTTTACAAAACATTAGAAATTCACTAAAAAAAACAAAGATTAAAGTCACGTTATAGTTAGGTGAATATGTCAGTGATAACATTAACATTTTGAACTAAAGCTAAAAACACAGAAATTCACCAGTTCTAGTTAGCAGTGCTAACTATAACTTATGCCCTCTGCCATGCACTGCTTATGACCCCACATATTGCAAGACTCATGGAATGTTCTATGACATCATTTATGACATCACATTTATTCCTCAATTCACCAACCCCAAACAGTTCACATATATCCAAGCCAAGTTTCTTTCAAGGACCATCATGAACTTCTAAAGGAACTATGGGTGATTCCTTCACAGCGTATGACTTATCACGTTGCATAGATTCAATGCAATTTCTCACACACCTCTCCAAAACCCTCCATTCCAGGCCACCAGAAGTCTACCCACGCCTTCCACTTCATGGAGGACATTCCTCCCTGGCCCTCATAAAGTAACATTATCATTCTTTCCTTCAATGACACAGGCTCACTACAAGGCATGCACCACAATATACCTTATCATTTACCACTGATTAATTCTACCACACCAATTTGAACTTGCCCAGCACAGGATCACGAGAAAATTCTTTCTTTCATAGCTGAAAATGTGTGTCTGTTTTTTTTTTATAGCAGACACACTCCAGATCAGCTTCGACAGCACCCTTCCACTCTTCCTCACCAATGGCACTTCCTAACACTTTCTCCACACTTGCAACCATCCACTCATCCTCTTTCTCTTCACCTAAATCTTCCAGTGGAAGTCTCAACAAGCAGTCAGCACTTACATTTCTGGCACCTGGTACAGATTTTGTATCAACAGAATATTCCTGTAAACAAAGTAACCACCTAGCCATCTTTGGAGGGGCTCATACTACCCCTTTGGTAGAAAACACATCAGTCAATGTGTGGTCACTTGGTCATATAGGATGCCCAGACGGAAGTGGGGGAGTCACTGTCTTTTTAATAGTCAGAAGGTAAACGTACAGGGTAGAGTCCTGAGAGATTAGAAACAGAAAAAAACTAAGGATTAGATGGTCTCCACAATGCCAGTTCTTTCACTGTACATCCAGGCGGTCCTCTCTCATGATAAGGGTCTTGGACCAGTGCTAGGGTGGTCTTCACTTCTTCTTGTGGTCCCATCAGGAAGGGGGAGGGGAGAAGCTTGGGTGCATCCCTTGGAATTAAAAAAAAACAAG
Organism: Triturus cristatus; assembly: GCF_964204655.1. NCBI lineage: Eukaryota > Metazoa > Chordata > Amphibia > Caudata > Salamandridae > Triturus > Triturus cristatus. Next base: position 67,290,872 of record NC_140590.1, read on the forward strand.
AAATCAGGTTTGTTGATGTGAGAAGTTGGCCTGGTATATGCTGTCCACTAGTTATAGTGGGCACCTTGCACCAGTCCAAATGACCCTTATTGATGATTAGGTTAAAAACAACCTTTAATGAAAGCTATCCTAGCGGTAGCTATGGAGAGCAGCCTTCAGGCTAAGTCTCGAAGGAATGTAAAGCAGCTTGGTTTACCAGATTATAACCTCCTGAATGACCAAATGAAAGAAGAACCACACAAGGCATATATAAAATATATGTATTTATTTCTAAACACTCTCTACTAACCTCTTTATGAGATTAGACAACAAAGCACACAATGTTAATACACTAGAAAAACAGTATATAGCACAATACACCGTGGGCCCCAGGGGGAGACCAAATCATATATTAAGAAAGTGATATAACAACCACAACTTGACTAGACACAGTGCCTAGAGCACGTAGAATCGCTGGGACCCCAAGGAACCACCCAAGGAAGTGACACAGAGGACGAATGGGGGATGCGTGCAGTGTGAGAACACAGCCGCGGGCTCCGTACAATCCTATAGAAAAGTCGCTGTTGGAATTTTACAGGTTAAGGACACTTAGGAGAGGACTTTGAGCAAACCCTTTCAAACTTAGAAGGTTCCAAGGCCAGCACCCATGTGAGCACCGGAGTACTCGTGTTACCTCACCCAGGGAAGCCGGGTGCATAGGTGTCAAATGGTGTCGGGAATCTTCGTCGTTTTCAATGGCGTGATGCTGCAAAGTGCTGCTGCCGGGAAGATGAGAAGTGTCCGGTGTGATCCAAGCCTGGATCGGAGCTGAGAAGAACCTGAAAGCAGAGGGGACAGAGTCTGAGTCACTTCACAATGACCAGGGGCACGATAGACGAATGCCCACCGATGTCCGGTGTTTCAGGTGAGATGGGGTGAAGCTTGACTCTGCCGCCACGGGGACCAGGAGATGTCGGCGATGACCAATGTCTGCAGGTGAGCTGTCCCATGAATGATGTCGAGTGCTGGGGGTCAGTGTCGGGATTGGAGACCAACAAGCCTTGGCAACTGCAACCCACGCGGTCAGAGAAAAGATGCTTCGGTGAGGACCAGCAAGGTCCTGGGGACTCCCCAAGCAATGGAGAGTCAGGGCACGTCTAAAGCAACCAGGGAAGCCCACTGAAAGTTAAAGTTGCCTTCAAAGGAACCCTTAGGTCGACGGACCAGGGATCGCGAAGGGACCTCAAGAGGTATCACAAAATACCAGACCACGGAACACTTGTGGAGTGTAAGCCGGTAATCTTCGGTGGAATCACTGCTTGGGGTCTGGACTACAAGTAGCCAAAAGCACAGCCTCAGGGCTCACCAAAAAGCATATGCTGCTTCAAATGTGCACGGTGTCCAAGGGTACGGGTTGCATGGACCCCACTAGTGCTGCGGGTCTCAGGTTTGCTGAGAGCACTGGTCAGCCTCGGGGAAGCTTGGGAACCCACCTCCTGTGTTGCAAAATCTTCCACCGGTGCAGACATCAAAGCACTCTCAAAGTGCACCCACCCAGCCCCAATACACTAAAGCCTATCCAGGAGGTGGTCACACCTCCCTGTGACAGGAAACCTTTTGTCCAGCCTTCCCCTGCTGGAATTTTGTCCAGCAGCAGGAGGGCAAACTCGTGTCTGTGGCTGGCAGCATCCATTTTGTGATGCCAGGGTTTGTAAAGCTGGTACCGGGTTTACCGGTGTTGTCATATTTCTCCCTCTAGTAAGGTGGAATCATACCTCCCACACCAGTTACTGGTGTGGAGGTATGATTCCGAGGTGTTTGATACCAAACACTAGGGGTGGACGGAATTTGCGAAATTGACTTTCGCAAATAATTGCTAAATTGCGCAAAATCTCAGTGAGCACGTGGAACTTTCGCGAAGATGCGGAGATTGCTTTTCCCGCCCGTTCGCGATGTGTTTTTGCGTGCTCGCGGGGAAATATATCTCCAACTTGCCCATGCGGTCGCTAAAGGGCACGGCCACCTTGCTCGCGATGCTTATTTCCTGTTCCGGGTCGAATGATGTGATCGCGATCGCAAACTCTCGCGGGACAGCGCGACCAGCTACCAACAATCCAACATCTCGTGGCGCACGTGAACAGATAGGAAAACTCGTCGGCGAATGCAGGGACCCGGTAAGTCACGACCGTGCGCGTGAGAACGCATTTTTAAAACACGATCAAGAAAAATACTTCCGTTTCGCGGCAGATTGCGAAAGTTTTGACATTTTCGCGCTCTCCGCGGAATGCAAAAATGTCAAAATATTGCAAATTAAGCGAGCAGAATGAAATTTACCGCCCAGGCCTACCAAACACGACATGTTTCCATGCAGCCGTTTTAAAGTTAGCATTTACCGCGAGGTTATAATACACTTTAGAATATATGGTTGGCTGCATCACAAACAACCCCAGAATATAGTTTCTGAAAGCTGCAGAGGGGCTCTGCTCATGCATGGGCACCCTCTCACATAAAACCCAGCCCCCTGCCTTCAGGATTGATAAGGCCTGCAATAGGGGTGACTGATGTGCAGTTATAAGGATAGATATAGTGAACCTATATCTAAGTAAGGGGTGCATGCACCACCTTACTCAGGCTGCTGTAGCAGACCTGTTGTGCCGTTTTGAAATGCCTCCCAGGGGTGGCATAATACATGCTGCAGCCCCTGAGAGGCCTCTGGGATACCTATGCCCTGGGTACATAGTATACCATATACTAGGGACTGATAAGGGTACCCCAGAATCCAATCTGGAGTGTACCTAAAGTAGATGAACAACCAATTTAGGGAGGCACCAGATAGACTGGGGTCCTGATTAGCAGGATCCCAGTCAAACTAAGTAAACCAGCAAAACACCAGGCAAAAAGTGGGGGTAACCATGCAGTCAGATTTCACCTTCCTACATAACCCCCCCCAAACGAAAGGAGATCAGGCTAACCTTGGCCAGTTGAGCCTTTATTGACTAAATGACCATATAAGAAAGATCCTGCACTAGCATGGATACCCCCTGTCTTATGGTCCACTCGGCAGTCCCTACCCCTAAGGGTATGGGAGGGTCTCCAAAAGTTGGGATTTCTACCTGTTGTGTGTTTTGGCAAAGTAAAAGGCTGGTGGGGTGTCTGAGTAGAGAAGTGATGTCCTCCAAAAATTGGTCTCAGCTTCCTCAGATCACTGGCCACCATGGAGGCCTTTCTTTCCAACACTGAGTTGTATCTGGCCCTAAGGGTCAACCTCTGGCTGCCTACAGCTGGGGGTTGGATCCCTTTGTTTGGAACACTGGAGGGACATGGTAATTTTGGAACCACTTGGTCCCAGGTTTGCCTTTGCCCAACAGAGTCCATCTGGGGGTGGTCCCTATTCAATGTTACGAGGGATCCCACAGTGGGTTGAGGAATTTTCACCTGACTAGGGCTACTAGACTGGGTGCCCCTAATCTGTTGATGGGGGGTTCCTCTGGGCAGTGGGCCTTTAGGAGTCCACTGACCTCCCTGACCTCTGCAGCCCTAGGCTGATTAAGGTAGGGTAGAGAGGGGCAGGTTACCTGCTCCAGACTGGGTACCACCTTGGAAGGGTCCCCTGCCATCAGGGGTGTTGCCAGGACAGGCCAGACCACCTCTGGGGCAGTTCCTTCACTAGGGGTAGGATCAGTTCCCTGAGGAGCCTCACCCTTACCTATAGTCTGGCGGGAAGAAGACTTTTCTTCAATCCTGGTGCTCTCTTGTGGTGTAGAGAGGGCCTTTCTTTCAGGCTCCATCACTCCAAAACTTCCCTTCCCTGGGGTTGAGATGTGGCCCTAAGAGCCCCACCAACTCTCCCAGGGAGGCCTAGCGTTCTCAAATGGGCCTGGTATTCAAGTTCAGTCCAGGCTGAAATTTCCAGATCATTGCCCAACAGGCAATTCACAGGCAAGTTTGGGGACACTGCCACTCTCTTTGGGCCAGTGACCCCTCCCCAGCTGAGATTGACTATGCCCATGGGATGATCTGTCCTGATACCATCAATGTTAGTCACCTGGTACTTAAACTCAGGTAAAAGCTGTTGAGGGGGGACTAGCTTCTCTGTCACCATGGTGACACTAGCCCCTGTGTCCCTGAATGCCAACGCCTTCTGACCATTGATTAGTGGCTCTTGTCTGTACTTGCCCAAAGAATTGGGACTGACAGTAAAAGTGGCAAAATCCCATGCCACCATCACAGACTGAGGAGGCCTGTGAGGGGGATCTCTCTAAATTATGGTCCACCTCAATTCCCCATGAGAATGTACCTAACTTTTTGGGTGCACTTCTACCAACTGGGGGATTACTACTTGTAGTACCAGGAGGAGTGGTAGTATTGTTAGGAGGAACAATTTCCTTATTGCTGACCCTAGGGCAAATGGGATCATTTTTCCAGTGGCCTGGCTTTTTACAGACATGGCAATAAGGTTTCTTTTCAGGGGAGGAAGGAGTTTGGGACCCACCCCCAGAGGAGGAGTTTTGGGGACCTGTAGTGGATTTATCTGTTGATGTATCCCCACCTTTCTCTTGGGTCTTAGAAGAACCTTCCTTCTGGTCACCACCCTGATTCTTTGGCTTTACTCTGGTTCTGACCCATATGTCTGCCTTCTTTCCCAATTCTTGGGGAGAGATCAGATCAGAGTCCGCCAGGTACTAGTGTAAAAACTGTTTTTGACAATTATTAAGGATCTGCTCCCTCATAATCAAATTGTACAATCTTAAAAAGTCATGCACCTTGCTGCCATGTATCCAACCTTCCAGAGCCTTAGTAGCACAATCTGCAAAGTCAACCCAATCTGAGTCTGTGTCTTTTGGGTTTCTCTGAACTTTAACCTGTATTGTTCAGTGGTTAAGCCAAACCCATCATTCAGAGCACTCTTCAAGACTTTGTAATTGTCAGAATCCTCTTTTCTAACAGTGAGGAGATTGTCTCTACCTTTGTCTGCAAAGGAGAGCCACAAGATTGCTGCCCACTGCTCCTGAGGGACCCTCTGTACTTTACAGGCCCTCTCCAGTGCAGTTATCCATTTGTGGATGTCATCCCCACTCTGGTAGGGAGGGACAATCGTATTCAGGTTCCCATGGTCATTATGTTCTCTACCTCTAGAGACACTGTTGCTGCCACCATGGGGCTCTAGCCCCAACTTTATAGAAGCTTTCTGAAGCTCCAGGGATTCCCTATCTAAGGCCAATTGCTCTCTCTTGATTCTGAGTTTAGCTCTCTCAAACTCAAGCAGTTGGCACTTCTTCTCATAAGAGGACTCCCTTTTATGAGTAGAAGTACTATGAGAAACAGAGCTCCCTACAAAAGTACCAGAATGATTAGACTCCTCAGAAGGAGATCTTGATATTCTTGGTAAATTGTTAACCCTTACATGTGGGGTAAAGAGAGGACCACTGAGGTCTTCTCCCTTACCTTCAGGAAGAGTTGGATTGTCCAGGTTAGAATCATCTTGATCCACTTGGCCAGCATCAGAGTCCAGGTCATAGAGGTTTTGACCTCCTGACCTTTCCTCTTCTGCTGTCCCACCCAACTTCCCTGCCTCATCAGACCCTGGGGTCTTTTTGAGGTCATCTGAAAGCAAAGCCTCTATGAGGCGTGGAGTTCTGGGTTTTTTCCCTGTCTTCAGTTTCCTAGCTGTACACATACTCCTCAATTCTTGGAATGGGATATGGTCATACTTAGTGGTCAGAGCACCACTGGCTTCTGCCCTAGAAGACATACTAATGTTATGTGCTGTGGCACCTACCTAACCTAGTGGGAACTACTAAACTCTCTTGAGTTGGAGAAAAGGGTGTGCTAGACACTTGGCTTACCCAATTCTAAGTTCAGTAGAACTTACTTTATTCTAGTCTTGATTATATGTACCTATGTACCTATAGTGGTGTACAGTTATTCACTCAATGAGATTATGTGGTAAAGCAATAGCAAGCTTGAATCCCACTGCTGCCACCAATGTGAGAAGTTGTTCTGGTATATGCTGTCCACTAGTTAAAGTGGGCACCTTGCACCAGTCCAAATGACCCTTATTGATGATTAGGCTAAAGACAACCTTTATTGAAAGCTATCCTAGTGGTAGCTATAGAGAGCAGCCTTCAGGCTAAGTCTCGAAGGAATGTAAAGCAGCTTGGTTTACCAGATTATAACCTCCTGAATGACCAAATGAAAGGAGAACAACACAAAGTATATATAAAATATATATATTTATTTCTAAACACTCTCTACTAACCTCTTTATGAGATTAGAGAACAAGGCACACAATATTAATACAATTAATAGAAATTAATAGTAAACAGCACAATACACAGTGGGCCCCAGAGGGAGACCAAACTATATATTAAGAAACTGGTATAACAACCACGACTTGACTAGACACATTGCCTAGAGCACATAGAATCGCTGGGACCCCAAGGAACCACCCAAGGTAGTGACACAGGGGACCCAGGGGACGCGTGCAGTGTGAGAACACAGCCGCGAGCTTCGTACAATCCTATGGAAAAGTCGCGGTTGGAATTTTAAAGATTAAGGACACTTAGGTGAGGACTTTGATCAAACCCTTTCAAACGTTGAAGGTTCTAAGGCCAGCACCCATTTGAGCACCAGAGTACTCGTGTTACCTAACCCAGGGAAGCCGGGTGCATAGGTGTCAAATGGTGTCAGGAATCTTCGTAGTTTTCAATGCCGTGATGCTGCAAAGTGCTGCTGCCGGGAAGATGAGAAGTGTCCGGTGTGATCCAAGCCTGGATCAGAGCTGAGAAGAACCTGAAAGCAGAGGGGACAGAGTCTGGGTCACTTCACAGTGACCAGGGGCACGATAGACAAATGCCCACAGACGTCGGGTGTTTCAGGTGAGATGAGGTGAAGCTTGACTCTGCATCCGCAGGGACCAGGAGACATCAGCGATGACCAAACTCTGCAGGTGAGCTGTCCCACAAAGGATGTTGAGTGCTAGTGGGTCAGTGTCCGGATTGGAGACCAACAAGCCTTGGCAATTGCAACCCACACTGTCAGAGAAAAGATGCTTTAGTGAGGACCAGCAAGGTCCTCGGGACTCGCCAAGCAATGGAGAGTCAAGGCACATTTGGAGCAACTAGGGAAGTTGACTAAAAGTTAAAGTTGCCTTCACAGGCACCCACAGGTTGATGGACCAGGGATCGCGAAGGGACCTCGAGAGGAATCACAAAATACCAGCCCACGGAACACTCGTGAGTGTAGGCCGGTAATCTTCAGTGGAATCACTGCTCGGGGTCTGGACTGCAAGTAGCCCAATGCACAGCCTCAGGGATTGCCAAAAAGCATATGCTGCTGCAAATGTGCACAGTGTCCAGGGGTACGGGTTGCACGGTCCCCACGAGGGCTGCGGGTCTCAAGTTTGCTGAGAGCACTGGTCGGCCTTGGGGAAGCTTGGGAACCCACCTCCTGTGTTGCAAAATCTTCAGGGCCCTTCAGGAGCTGCGTAGATGCAAACCGGTCAGATGTGTTTCAGAGCCTGCCTTGCAGGGGAGTAATTCCTTTATTCCAAGGGAGATTCTTCAGTCATCCAAAGTAGTGTAGATAGTTGAAGTACTTGGTTTCTATAGCAGAGTTTTGTCCTGGTAAATCCAAAGTCCTGTAGCCAGGGCTTCCTACTTTATGCCCAAGGAAGGGGTGGGACAAACTCTGGGGGCCCACCTATGGAAGGGTCAGGACAGAGGGGTGGCTACACCCATGTCCTTTGTCCAGTTTTGTGCCAGAGCAGGGGCTGATATCCCCTGCAACTGGTTTGAGATGGACTATGCACTGGGACACCAAATGTGCCCCCAGTGCAGACATCAAAGCACTCTGAGAGTGCACCCACCCAGCCCCAATACACTAAAGCTTGTCTGGGAAGTGGTCACACCTCCCTGTGACAGGAAACCTATTGTCCAGGCCTCCCCTGCTGGAGTTTCATCCAGCAGCCGGCGGGCAGACTCGTATCTGTGGCTGGCAGCATCCATTTTGTGATGCCCGGGCTCTGTTAGCTGGTACCGGGTATACCGGTGCTGTCATGTCTCTCCCTCTAGAAGGGTGGGATCATACTCCCACACCAGTTACTGGTGTGGAGGTATAATTCCAAGGTGTTTGACATCAAACATGACATGTTTCCATGCAGCCATTCCAAAGTTAGCATTTACCGTTTGGTTATAATGCACTTAGGAGTATATGGTTTGGCTGCATCACAAACAACCCCGGAATAAAGGTTCCGAAAGCTGCAGAGGGGCTCTGCTCATGCATGGGCACCCTCTCACATAAAACCCAGCACCCTGCCTTCAGGATTGTTAAGGCCTGCCATAGGGTTGACTGTTAGGTTTACATGTGCAGTGATATGGAGAGATATGGGAAACCTATATCTCAGTAAGGGGTGCATACACCATCTTACCCAGGCTGCAGTAGCTGATCTGTGGTGTCATTTTGGAAGGCTTCCCAAGGATGGCATAATACATGCTGCAGCCCTTGAGATGCCACTGGGGTACCTATACCATATACTAGGGACTGATAAGGGTACCCCAGAATCCAATCTGGAGTCTACCTAAAGTACATGAATAACCAATTTAGGGAGAAAGCAGATAGATTGGGGTCCTGATTAGCAGGATCCCAGCCAGAATAAGTCAAAAACCAGCAAAACACCAGGCAAAAAGTGGGGGTAACCATGCAGTCAGATTCCACCTTCCTACAGTTGGTCCTTATTTAGGGATACCTAGACTGTCACTTACACCCAGGGGGACGGGATTGTGCAATTAGTGTGAAAAGGCGGATAGAACAACAACATGCAGGGTCAAACTATTACTGTCCCAACCTCAACTGACCAGATGTGAGGAAGTTAAAGAAAGGTACTTGCCGTAAACCATGGCCCTACAGTGCTGTGGCAGAGGGAGTCTCACCGCCCTCTTCCTCTCCGGGTCGTTTAGACTGTTTGGCGTTGCCTCTAGGCAGTACCTCTTGTCACTCTGCCGCTTCCTCCTGCTCGTCGTCTTCTCGTTGTTCCTTGGCACTCATCCTGTCTCCTGGATGGCAGGCGCCTCTCCTCCCAATACAGGAGCTTCGAGCTGTTCCGCGTGGTCCGTTGCTCCGGCACTCGCTTCGGTGTTTGTCTCTCACTCCTTCACTCCTCGCTCGTTCTGCCCGCCTTCTCCCGCTGCCTTTTGACGTGTCCTCGTCACGTCCCGCGCCGGCTTTAGAGCACTACCCTTACTTTCCTGGTGTTCCATCCTGGGCGCCATATTGGAAATCCCACTCGAGAGATGTGCGGGATCACACAATGGTTTGTGGTTGTTAATTCAAACGGTATTCCACATAAATAGGTATGAAAATACTGAATTTCCCACCAGCAAACTAACACCTCGTTCTCCGTTACAGAGTAGCTGCCTTCTGCACCCTTACCAGCTGGTTGGGATCAACTTGCATCAGGGCTGGGATCAGGAGAGAGTTTTATTCATCGGAAGTAGTTTGACTTCATTTTTGAAGGAGGTGGTGGAGGGGTTCATTCTGATTGCTTGGGGCAGGGCGTTCCATATCCTCGGTGCTAGGCCAGAGAAGGTGCGTGTGTAGGTTTTCTTTTTCCGAAATTGTTGTGGTTTCAATAGCAGGGTGTTGGTGCTTCTCAGAGTTCTGCTATTGCCTGCTAATTCGAGTTTATTGGCTAGATACTTTGGTGGATTGAGGTGCAGGGCTTGGTGCGTCATGCATGCAATCTTTAGCTGCACTCTTGCCTCATAAGGAAGCCAATTCAGTTCCTTTAGATCCGGGGTGATGTGGTTGTTCTTTCTGGAGCCAGTGACGAGTCTTGCAGCCGCGTTTAGTGAGGCTCTTAAAGGAGCCAGACTGGATCTCGGCAAGCCACATAAGGTTGTATTCCCATAGCCTATTCTGGGTAGAACTAGAGATTGAACGGCTGTTTTTAGGTCGTTGTCGTTGAGGAAGGGTTTTAGTTTTCTGAGAATGCTCATATGAAAGTTGGCTCCTCTGGTGGCTGTGCTGATATGTTCCCTCATGTTGAGATTCTTGTCTAGGTTTATTCCCAGTGATCTTGTGGAATTGATAACGTGAGGTTTGCAATTGAGGGCTGTTAGGTGTTTCATCCAGTTTACTATGTCACCTTGACCTTGTGGTGGGGAGATTAGGAGAAAGTCAGTTTTGAGCTAATTGAGTTTGAGGTGTTTTTTTGTTAGCCAGATGTGGGTTTTTGTAAAGTTGTGTTGAGTAGACGTATGTTATCCGGAGATTATATTTTTAGGTATAGTTGTGTATCATCCACGTACATATTGTAATGGATATTGGAGAGTATCAGAATTTCGGTTAAGGGTTCCATGAATAGGTTGAAGAGGGTATGAGATAAGACGGAACCTTGAGGGACTCCCAGGGTGACCGGTGTGGTCGAGGATAGCGATCGGTTAATCTTGATTCCTTGAGTTCGGTTGTCTAAGAAGGAGGCAAACCACTTTAGGGCAGCTCCTGATAAGCCCATTCTGTGTTCGAGTAGGTCGAGGAGACTGTTATGTTTGACCGTATTGAAGGCTGATGAAAGGTATAGGAGAATTAGGAGGCAGGATTCGTTTTGATCTAGTATTCTGAGTGCGTCATCGACGATGTGGGTCATGGCCATTTCCGTGCTGTGATTCTGCCTGAAGCCTGATTGGAACTGGTCAATGAGTTGGAATTGGGCTATATGGTTGCATAGTTGGAGTGGACGCACTTCTCCATTAGTTTTGCTAGAGTGGGAAAAGTGGCTATTGGGCGGTAGTTATCGGGATTTGTGTGGTCGGCTATGGTTTGTTTTTAGAATGGGGGTTACCTGCCCTTGCAAGAGTTCCTTGTGATAGAGATGCATTTACTATCTTTGTCCAGATGGGTATAAGGACAGTTTTGATCTCGCTGAAGATGTTGGCTGGAAGCGGATCGCAGAAGTGGTTTGACGGTTTAAGTGTTGTTATTAACTTGAAGATGTTATTTTCTGCAAAGATTTTAAAAGTGCTTACTAGAGGACATAATTCCCAAGTGTGGACAGTGGAGGACTTGTACTTTAATGGCAACCTTCATACGTACGACACACTGGTATGCTAATGGGATTAGGTTGTAGGCCAATGTCTCCCTCATAATGCACTACTTAAAGCAGTCAGGAACATGCGGCGAGGGGGAGATGTTGAAGAAGATTAAAATGAGATCTAGAAAGTGATACTGACACATGGGGCTGTGAGAAAGGCCATTTCTTTCCTATATCATGTCATAGCTCCTGTATTCTGGGCTCAGTTAAACACAGTTATAACTCATTGGGGCAAGTATTTAGAGACAAGGAATGGGAAAAGATTTTACAGTATCCTAAAATGGCCATGAGAAATCTGCATTTTAAATGTACGCAATGTAATTATTTGCACCAAGCGTATTTGACACCAAGAAATATGCAAAGATGTGACTGGCTCATCAGATTGCTGCCCCAGCTGTCAGACTCCACACGCAGATTTCATTCATATGGTGTGGAATTGTGCAATAATTACACCCTACTGGAACGAGATAGTGATGGTCCTAACTTAGTTGTTGAGGAGGAAAGTACATCAGGACATATCATCCTACAAATTGGGTCAGATGAATACATGGGCTGTAATATGCATTGTGCCCTGTGGGCTCAAAGGGCATGTGCACCCCCTTTGTGTGCATTCAGGGCACAATGGTATTATAGAAAGAGCTGTAAATGCTTGTGGGGCCCCTTCTGTAATACTGATCGCGCGGGTGCACATGTAGCACCAGTGCTGTATTCAGCAGGCATTCCTCATTTGCCTGTGGGTGCCTTTGCATCTGCACTGTATCATGGACACGGGCGCAGAAGCAAACAGGCCTTTAGTAGATTCAACAAAGTGTGCCACAAAAAGGTGGTGCACTATTATTATTTAGAAAAATTATAACGCGCACAGCTACCCCATTGGGGTTTCCCGGCGCTAACACGTCAGGTAAGGATTATTCCAATGATGCTCTATTGGAACAACAGTGTCTTGAGCTGTTTATGAAAGATCATTAATGTGGACAGTTCAGGAAGTTCATTGCATAGTTTTGGACCCTGCTATGCGAATGACGACCTTCCATTCATGTGCGTTTAATCACAGGGACCATACGCAATGACCGCTCACTGGAACGTCAAGTCTGAACAGGTTGATGGACTTTCACCAGTTCTCGAAGGTGACGAGGACCAACTCCATGGACATGGCACAGGGTCCTACACTGGATTCTTTTCTCTGTTGTTAAACAGTGTAGTTCTTGTAAGACTGTCAGTGCACCTCCTGGAGGCAGGCCTATGGAGGGGGGCAAGGGAGTTCCATGGACCACAACAGACATCCCCTGCACATAGGTGCTGGAACACCCCCAAAACAACCATGCCAGAGTTCAGACGGTGAATGAGCAATCAAGATGCCTTTACATTTTGTTTTATTATCTTTGCTGTGTTTCAAAGGGAGAAGTTATATTCCAGGCAATATCTCCTTACAAATGGCTGTTTATTATTTTAACATGCTGATCGGTGTTTACTTCCTCTGGATGCATGATGAGATGACTTGGTAAAGTGAACTATGTGCAAATCTTGCCCGGTACAGGGAGTATGAAAGGAGAAGCAGTAGACACACAATACAATTAAAATATATGTAAATTAACTGTACAACTGTTTCAGAAAATATCAGCAGTTCAGAAAGCAAATAGGAAGCACATTTTTTTCTAAAGATGGGAACACATATTTTAATAGGATCAAAACAAATCAAGAAATAGTTGTTTCCAAAAGCTGATTTTCTCACATTATCGTTTGTGTGCTTTTTATCAATAAAAAATGTACGCCTGTCAAAATGTAGTGCCCAATTCAATGGAAAATGTGCTGTCTGTAAATGATACCGCGCTACCATACTTTAGGAATATATTTGCGAAAGTGGTCTCCAGAAGGCCCCCCAGCGACATATTACAGCCTTACCTCTCCCCTGCTGAAGACCCCTGCAGGGGGGTCTCTGCCCCTTCTTTAAAATGCAGGCAGTATGTCCCCTAAACTGTGAAACCAAAAGGCAACGACTCCATAATTCCCTGAATGTGCATTATGAGCCCCTGGGCTCCACAAGTTTGCAGCTCCCGTGAGGGTTGTGCATTCATTGGAATAGAGTAAGACAACAAGGGTTTGGACTCTTAATCAGCAAGGCAGAGCCCCAAATACGCAATAAACAACAAAATACCAATGCTGATACCTTATTCTATCTAATTTTTCAATGCATCACCATGAGTTTAAACAAAGTGACCACTAGAAAATTTTCTCCTCAATTATAGAATATATCACAATTTATTATACCAAAGAAACCATTTAATGGATTTATTCAAAAGTCAGTACAAAATGTTTTTTGCATATCAACTGAATCTTACAAATCACTATTCAACAACTCTCTCAAACTAACTATCACACATTCCACATTTTTCTGTAGTTGATTCACACTCAATATTCACACTTACTCGCAATGACTCCAGCAACCAAACAACCATTCTTCCTTTCTTTCACCTCCCAAAACTCTACATAAAACAAATATTTCTTTATACATAATATTACAAGCAAGACATACGGTGCATGAATTTAAACAATTACTATCAGAATCACAAGTAATTCCAACATCAATAAACACTCTGGGCCCGATTCACAGAACAAACTTAAGACAAAATCCTAAACTTAGTACCATTTTGGTATTCACAGACTGCACTTACTACTTCTGGTATTCACAGAATGAACTTACTACTTTTGCGATTCACAGAATAAACTTACTACTTTTGCTATTCACAGAATGGATTTAAGACTACTAACTTTACGTCCGCACTCGGGCCGGAAATTCCGGCCCGGAGGCGGAGCTTCCGGCCCGGAGGCGGGGCTTCCGGGCCGGAGGCGGAGCTTCCGGCCCGGAGGTGGGGATTCCGGCCCGGAGGTGGGGATTCCGGCCAGTGGCGGATCTCCGCAACTGGCCGGAATCCCCACCTCCGGGCTGGAAGCTCCGCCTCCGGCCCGGAAGCCCCGCCTCCGGGCCGGAAGCTCCGCCTCCGGGCCGGAAGCTCCGCCCCCGGGCCGGAATTTCCGGCCCGAGTGCGGACGTAAAGTTAGGAGTCGTAAATCCATTCTGTGATTAGCAAAAGTAGTAAGTTTATTCTGTGAATCACAAAAGTAGTAAGTTCATTCTGTGAATACCAGAAGTAGTAAGTGCATTCTGTGAATACCAAAATGGTACTAAGTTTAGGATTTTGTCTTAAGTTTGTTCTGTGAATCGGGCCCCCTCTCTTTGTGGCGGTGAACAGCACAATAAGACGCGTGCCGATGGTTGAATACACGGAAAAATGAAGAGTCCACTCCCTAGTGCAACTTAAGAGAAAAGTGGAATCATTGAGATTTATACCACAAAAGGGAGCACGTTGAAGAAATAGCGTCCAACGAACGTTGGCAAGCAGCAGCTTCGGGTTGCTATACGGGTTGAGCAAGTTGGTGTGTTCTTCCCCGGTTGGAGTCTGTTTGTGCTGTTCACCTCCACGAAGAGTGAGTCATATTTCCAGCAGACAAATAGATCGGCTGATCTATTGAAAGAAATTAAGCTTGTTGGTCCTGAGGAGAACATCCTACAATTGAATTGGGGTGTTCGAAACGCTTCGACCTGTCTTTTGTTTCTTGACCTATTTGAGTGTTTATTGATGTTGGAATTACTTGTGATTCTGATAGAAATTGTTTAAATTCATGCACCGTAGGTCTTGCTTGTAATATTATGTGTAAATAATTTTTTTTTTATGTAGAGTTTTGGGATGTGAAAGAAAAGAAGAATGGTTGTTTGGTTGCTGGAGTGATTGCGAGTAAGTGTGAATATTGAGTGTGAATCAACTACAGAAAAATGTGGAATGTGTGATAGTTTGAGAGAGTTGTTGAATAGTGATTTGTAAGATCCAGTTGATATGCAAAAAAAATGTTGTACTGACTTTCGAATAAATCCATTAAATTGTTTCTTTGGTATAATAAATTGTGATATATTCTATAATTGAGGAGAACATTTTCTAGTGGTCACTTTGTTTAAACTCATGGCGATGCATTGAAAAATTAGATAGAATAAGGTTTCAGCATTGGCATTTTCTTGTTCATTGTAATAGGGCACACTGTCCCTGTTTGCGCCTGGCCCGCCTGTTTAAAGGTACGCCATTGTGCAAACAGGAACAGTGTACCCTTTCCCTGATATGGTCCTAGGTGTGCAGACTCATAGATTTAACCCTGGTGCTGGCCACACGAAATATCACCATGACATGGAAGGCCAGACTTGCACCAAGCAAGAGTTAATGGCTGGCAAGTGTTCGGGAAGACAGCAGAAACCGCAGCCATAACTGGGCACACAAGTGGGAGAGGTGGTGGTTTCTGCTATCACTGAGTGGGCAGTGTGGGACAGTATGGCCCCCAGCATGGAGGCCAAGTCAGATGGAAGACCCCATACATAAGACACCCACGCGTGTGTCTGTATATGTACATATATGGGCCTAGGTATGAAGGAGAGGGCAGCGGGAGGACCATACAGGAGTGGTTGGGTGGCCCCTGTGCAATGGTCTCTATATGAACATACTCTGGGGCAAATCCATGCTCCCTCTTGAATACCAGATGTTTCAAACTTGACACAGAATATACAAACTGCATTTTGCTGTATAGGATAAAGCTGTCTGAGGGGCCAGGGGCTAGGTTCCCTAGCTGTGACAGTGGTGGAATAAGCACGCTACCCTGGAAGGGACCCTCTGTTTTGAATGCCTATGCTAGGCATAAACAGGACATGTTCTGTTTCAGATTTGCAATTATAAACTCACAAACAATATTTTAAAAACAGGTAGGCCTCAGGAGCGGCCTGTGCAGGTAAGAGCGGTGATACGGGTGGGGAGGGAGTCGACTTACCTTGCACTCGCAGCATCGCCAACTCGGCGAACCGCGAGCGCAAGGTAAGTGGCTTTCTTTTTTTAAATACATTTTCCCTCGTCGCCGTTAGTTGACTCCCTCTCCACCCCACTCCACTGCTCTTACCTGCACGGGCTGCTCCTGGTGGGCCTGGTCCTGGGTCGGTCAGGCTAGACAGTGAGGAGGCAGGGGACAAAAGTGAGAGCTGTGTCTGGTGGCTCAGTGGGCTAATGCGTTGATTCCAGGGGCCTGTGTTTGACCTCATGGTCACAGGTTCAAATCCCAGCGGGTCCACTCAGCCTTTCATCCATCTTAGGTAGATAAAATGAGCAACATTGAGTTGGGTAACAATAAACATTTGTTATTCTGCGCCAAGAGACCTCTGGGTGAACGTGTGCTTTACAAATACACATTATGTAATGAAAATGATAGTACATGAACATATTTTAAAGTTTTATTGTTAATGTGAGAAGTTGGGGGTGGAGATACAGAGGTGGGAAGATGTTTATAGTATGGGTGGTGGGGTGGGTGCTCACCAGTAAATGTTAGCACATTAGAGGCTGCTACTGCTCAGGAGTGGGTGGGCAGAGGCGGCGGGTTGCAGGACGGAAATAAATAACAAAAAAACACCTACCTGGGCCAGCCGTCTGCCGCCTCTTCTACGTACTCTTCTTGCTGTCTCTGCTGGATGCAGGAAGGAGCAGGAAGCATCCAGGCTCCCAGGCTCCCCATAGCCAATCACAACGCTGCAATGCAACGCTGTGATTGGTCTGAGCTCCGAACCACGGCACGCTGACGTGTACTGGGAGGCTTTGCATGTTCCTCACCAGGCTGTGGGGAAGATGCAAAGTGTGCAGTACTGTTTGGGGCCGGCCAAGCAGTCATGCGCACTTGAGTGCAAACCACTCCTCTACGTGCTCTGGCCAGCCCCACCCTGAGAGCCCGTCATTTCAAAAGGAGAAATAAAATGATAATAACAATGGGCTCGTTTCACAGAACTAATTTAAGACAAAATCCTAAACTTACTACCATTTTGGTATTCACAGAAGGCACTTACTCATTTCGGTATTCACAGAAGTTAAGAGTCCTAAAGTTAGGATTCCTAAATGCCTTCTGTGAATACCGAAAGTCTTAAAATTAGGATTTTTCTCAATTTAGGAGTACTAAAGTTAGGAGTCCTAACTTTACTACTCATAAACTGAGAAAAATCCTAATTTTAAGACTTTCGGTATTCAGAGAAGGCATTTAGGAGTCCTAAAGTTAGGAGTCCTAACTTTACTACTACTAAATAGAGAAAAATCCTAATTTTGAGACTTTCGGTATTCACAGAAGGCATTCAGGAGTCCTAAAGTTAGGAGTCCTAACTTTACTACTCCTAAACTGAGAAAAATCCTAATTTTAAGACTTTCGGTATTCACAGAAGGCATTTAGGAGTCTTAAAGTTAGGACTCCTAACTTCTGTGAATACCGAAATGACTAAGTGCCTTCTGTGAATACCAAAATGAGTAAGTGCCTTCTGTGAATACCAAAATGGTAGTAAGTTTAGGATTTTGTCTTAAGTTAGTTCTGTGAATCGGGCCCAATATGTTATTATCATGTTATGTTTCCTATTGAAGTCAGTAGGGCGACGCTCCTTCTCCTTAGCCGGAGGAGCCACCACTGTTTCAGTACGTTATTTAGGGCATGGTATAGTGTGAGGCTCACCTGGTGGTTCTCAAAATGTGAGCTCAGCTCCTTCTCAATAACTCGGCCTATCTCACACCAGAGCAAGAGAGGGATCGGTGATGACCCCCAAATTACCTAACCAGGCTACCGCTCCACTGAAAAAAGCATGAGCGCGCCCTAACAAACACATCCCAAAAGAGTCTCTGGAACTAAAGTGACATCGCTGGAGTTGGCTGTAAGACTGATGCAACTCCAGCGATGCGTCAGAACACTGCGGCGAGTCCCGTGTTAAAATCCCTGTGTCAATTCTTACGCCTGCTTTCAGAAGGTGCAGGGATTTTGAAGTAGTGAATTCGTAGAGTGACTGCATCAGCTCTATGGCACTGTTGACGTGGGAATGCCTACCCTGCATACATTATACCTGGCGCAGGAACAATGTGACGCAGACCTCTACAAGCTGACGCGTTGGGCCCAAGGCATCAGTTTGCAAATATGGAGCCGCGTGGAGCACTGACTGCACACCTGGCTGATGATTATCACACAGCTCGTCACTCCAATCCCTGTGCAAACAGGAGCCGGCACCCGGCTGTATCTAGCTATTTGGAATGATGGTCTGCGGGGATCTACAGAGAAAATTGTGTTAATGATCTAGTACGCTTTATCTGTGGTTCTTAAACTGTGGTCCATGGAGCCCTGGGGTCCAAACTCCCTACTCAGGTGGTCTGCTTACAAAATGAAATACTTTTACATTTTAAATTAAAACGTCGATTTTTTAAATATTTGGTTTATTCAATATTTCATCATTTGTGTATTTTAATGGTGAATGCTTTTATTTGTATTTTTGTGTGTCGTTTTGAGGTGCAAATCATCAAACTGTTTTGGCCTGGGTCAGCTCCTTCAAGGAATGTTACTCAATGGGGTCCCCAGAATCTAATAATTATTCGGTGACAGTCCCCGGATTCATGTAACGATTATGTGCAGGTTTTTGGGAGGGGGGCACACAAGTCAAAAGGTTAAGAACTGTGGGACTAGATTGCATCCTTTGATCTTTCAAGGAATAGTTGTTCTACTAATAATTGTGGTTCCTCTGTGTGAATGTCAATACTGAAATGCATTGGCTGTTCCAAGATGTTGGCCATCAATGTATCTTAATATCTTTCTCAACTCTTTTGAGTACAGGTCATTACTGAGATGGCACTGGATGCCCCAAGATGGATGCCATCAGCATAGTGATCCAAAATAGTAGCCATGATTGGAGCAGCAACCTAACCCTGGTGGCAGCAAATGAGACTGGAGGCCAACCACCATCTGAGTGGAACACCCGACACATATACAACTTCTATGCTATGCTTCTGGTGCTGCTAATCTTCCTCATCGTCTTTGGAAACATGTTAGTGTGCATGGCAGTGTCCCGGGAGAAAGCCCTTCAGACGACCACCAACTACCTCATTGTCAGCCTGGCAGTGGCGGATCTGCTGGTAGCAACACTGGTGATGCCCTGGGTGGTGTACCTGGAGGTAGGTACAGGCGTGGGCTCCACTGGTGGCTGATGTTCTGGAGGTAGGTAAGGAAGTGGACTGCTCTAGGCGGTTGCATCCCACAAGGTACGCAAGGGACAGGCTCTTGGGGAGCGCCCTCCTTGGAGGTATATCCAGGAGTGGGCCTTTGTGGTGGGTGGTGTCTTTCGAGGTAGATACAGAAGCAGGCTCTTGTGTTGGGTGGTGTCCCTGAAGGTAGATACAGGAGCAGGCTCTTGTGGTGGGTGGTGTCCTTGGGGGTAGAAACAGGAGTGTGCTCTTGTGGTTGGTGGTGTCTTTGGAGGTAGATACAGGAGAGGGCTTGTGGTGGGTGTTGTCCTTGGAGGTAGATACAGGAGCAGACTCTTGTGGTGGGGGGTGTCGATGGAGGTAAAGGATCAGACTCTTGTGGTTGGTGGTGTCCTTGGAGGTAGATGCAGGAGAGGGTTCGTGGTGGGTATTGTCCTTGGAGGTAGATACAGGAGCAGAATCTTGTGGTGGGTGGTGTCCTTGCAGGTAGATACAGGAGCTGGCTCATGTGGCGTGTGATGTCCTTGGAGGTAGATACAGGATCAGGGTCGTGTGGTGGCTAGTGTCCTTGGAGGTAGATACAGGAGTGTGCTCTTGTGATTGGTGGTGTCCGTGGAGGTAGATACAGAAGCAGGTTTGTGGTGGGTGTTGTCCTTGGAGGTAGATACAGGAGCGGGCTCTTGTGGTGGGCGGTGTCCTTGGAGGTAGATAAGGGAGATGGCTCATGTGGTGGTTGGTGTCCTTGGAGGTAGACACAGGAGCAGGCTCTTGTGGTGGGTCATGTTCTTGGAGGTATCTACAGGAGTGGTCTCTTGGGGAGGGTGGTGTCCTTGGAGGTAGACACAAGAGTGGGCTCTTTTGGTGGTTGGTGTCCATGGAGGTAAATACATGGGGCAGCCTCTTGTCAGAGGTGGTTTCCTTAAAGGTAGATGCAGGAGCAGGCTCTTGTGGTGGATGATTTCCATGGAGGTAGATACAGGAGCAGGCTCTTGTGGTGGGTGTTGTCCTTGAAGGTAGATACAGGAGAAGGCTCTTGTGGTGGGTAGTGTCCTTGGAGGTAGATACAGGAGTGTGCTCTTGTGATTGGTGGTGTCCATGAAGGTAAATACAGGTGCGGGCTCTTGTGGTGGGTGGTGTCCTGGAAGGTAGATACAGCAGCAGATTATTTTGCTGGGTGGTGTCCTTGGAGGTACATACCGGAGCAGGCTCTTGTGGTGGCTGGTGTACTTGGAGGTAGATACAGGAGCGGGTTTGTGGTGGGTGTTGTCCTTGGAGGTAGATACAGGAGCGGGCTCTTGTTGTGGGCGGTGTCCTAGCAGGTAGATAAGGGAGCTGACTCATGTGGTGGGTGGTGTCCTTGGAGGTAGATACAGGAGAGGGTTTGTGGCGGGTGTTGTCCTTGGAGGTAGATACAGGAGCAGACTCTTGTGGTGGGTGGTGTCCTTGCAGGTAGATACAGGAGCTGGTTCATGTGGCGTGTGATGTCCTTGGAGGTAGATACAGGATCAGGGTCATGTGGTGGCTAGTGTCCTTGGAGGTAGATACAGGAGTGTGCTCTTGTGATTGGTGGTGTCCTTGGAGGTAGATACAGAAGTGGGTTTGTGGTGGGTGTGTCCTTGGAGGTAGATACAGGGGCGGGCTCTTGTGGTGGGCGGTGTCCTTGAAGGTAGATAAGGGAGATGTGGTGGGTGGTGTCCTTGGAGGTAGACACATGAGCAGGCTCTTGTGGTGGGTCATGTTCTTGGAGGTATATACAGGAGTGGTCTCTTGGGGTGGGTGATGTCCTTGGAGGTAGACACAAGAGTGGGCTCTTGTGGTGGGTGGTGTCCTTGAAGGTAGATACAGGAGCAGGCTCTTGTGGTGGGTAGTGCCCTTGGAGGTAGATACAGGAGCAGGCTCTTGTGGTGGCTGGTGTCCATGGAGGTAAATACATGGGGCAGCCTCTTGTCAGAGGTGGTTTCCTTAAAGGTAGATGCAGGAGAGGGCTCTTGTGGTGGGTGGTGTCCTTGGAGGTAGATACAGGAGTGTGATCTTGTGGTCGGTGGTGTCCTTGGAGGTAGATACAGGAGCAGGCTCTTGTGGTGGATGATGTCCATGGAGGTAGATACAGGAGCAGGCTCTTGTGGTGGGTGGTGTCCTTGAAGGTAGATACAGGAGCAGGCTCTTGTGGTGGGTGGTGTCCTTGAAGGTAGATACAGGAGCAGGCTCTTGTGGTGGGTAGTGCCCTTGGAGGTAGATACAGGAGCAGATTCTTGTGGTGGGTGTTGTCCATGGAGGTAGATACAGGAGTGGGCTCTTGTGGTGGGTGGTGTCCTTGGAGGTAGATACAGGAATGGGCTCTTGTGGCGGGTGGTGTCCTTGGAGGTAGATACAGGAGTGGGCTCTTGTGCTGGGTGGTGTCCTTGGAGGTAGATACAGGAGTGGGCTCTTGTGGTGGGTGGTGTCCCTGGATGTAGATACAGGAGTGGGCTATTGTGGTGGGTGGAGTCCTTGGAGGTAGATACAGGAGCAGACTCTTGTGGTGGGTGGTGTCCACAGATGTAGATACAGGCGAAGGCTCTTGTGGTGGGTGGTGTCCACGGAGGTAGATACAGGAGCAGGCCCTTGTGGTGGGTGGAGAGACTGAGGATGTGAAATGTATATTTCTTAGGGTTCATATAGCGAGTGAGGTGGTAGGTGTGAGTTCCCTCATGAACTCTTGTAACTGCCGGATACTTGGCAAGATTTGGCAGCTCTTGTCAGAAGCTCCGTCAATACATGGATAAGACCTTTCCCCTTAGTTTTTATTTATTCGGATGTTGATTCAATAACACAGTTGTCAGAGAAGTCAGCAGAGATAATGAAAAAGAAGCCTGTCCACCAAGCAGAGACCTGCAGAGCATATTCAGAAATCAAGGCCATAGAAATGAGTTGACCAGTGGCATCCTATTTAATCCAGAAGATATGAGGGAGCAGCACGATTACACAGCGATATGGGACCAGGTAGATATTGCAGCTATAGTGTTAAGAACATATTGTATGTGTTCAGGACCTGAGCGCTAAATGTTCAGCAGGCAAGTAGTGCATTGTACTAAACAACATACACAGATATAATATAACAGTGGCATTATAAATAAGCAAGGTAGAAGAGATCAATGAAAAAGAACAGTCAGAAGCTCTCGGAAATGCCTGGACTCTCAATTGATGAGAGATAGAATTGCTATCTTTACAGACAGAAGTGAAATAGCTGAGGTGGTTGGTAGGATAGATATAAATAACTTGAGAAGTAGAGATGGGTGGTAAGATAGATATACAACAACTTTAGAAGTAGAGAAGGTTGGTGGGATCTGTATACAATAACTTAAGAAGTAGAGATGGGTGATGGGATAGATATACAATAAAATGAGTAGTAAAGATGGGTGGTAGGATAGATATAAAATACATTGAGAAGTAGAGATGGGTGGTGAAATAGATATACAATAACTTGAGAAGTAGAGATGGGTGGTAGGATAGATATAAAATAACTTGAGAAGTAGCGATGGGTGGTGAAATAGATATACAATAATTTGAGAAGTAGAGATGGGTGGTAGGCTAGATATACAGTAACCTGATAAGTAGAGATGGGTGGTAAGATATATATATATATATAATAACATGAGAAGTGGAGATGGGTGGTACGGTAGATATACAATAACTTGAAAAGTAGAGATGGGTGGTGAAATAGATATACAATAACTTGAGCAATAGACATAGTTGGTGGGATAGATATACAGTAACTTGAGAAGTTGAGATGGGTGGTAAGATAGATATATAACTTGAGAAGTAGATATGGTTGGTGGGATAGATAAACTTGATAAACTGACGACTCTCTACAGATGCGTCAGTTTTGGGGGCAAACTGTCACATCTGTAGAGATGCATCAGTTTCCTTGCGCCTGTGTGGGTAACCCTTGCGCCACCATGGATACGCCGTATTTACAATACGGCTCACCATGGCGCAAGGATTGACAGATCCGCATCTGTTGGCCCAAAAGTCATGCATTGCTGGAGTCGTGTCAAAAGCACGGCGCAACTCCAGCAATGCATGGGAGGCCTATTCCTAACACACTGCGTCACTGCAATGCCTGCTTCAAGCAGGCGTAAGGTGTGGACGCAGTGGCATCCTAGTATTGTCGCAGTGAAATGTTGTAGATTTCCTTGCATCACTTCTACGAGGCTTTCCTGCGTGGAAATGCCCACCCTGCATACATTATACCTGACGCAGGTATAATGTGACGCAGGGCTTTGCAACGTGACGCATCTCCTTAGATGCGTCTCGTTGTAAATTGGTCACAGTGCTTACGCCACCGCTGCGTCACAAAGTGATGCAACGACAGCACAAAAGTGTTGCAAGGGGCTTGTAAATCTGCCCCCTAGGTGTTCGTGTTCCATACATATGTGGATGCAAGGCAGGGAAGATTTAGGGGCATATGTTCAAGGAAGTGGTGGAGTGAGGCGGTAGCCGTCATGGCTTAATGCCTCACTCCGCCACTTCAGAAACACAAGGCTGCACCATCTTTAGAACGATATGGTGCAGCCTTGCGTTCACCCTGCGCTGGCGCTACACTTAGCAGTGTAGCACCAACGCAGGCACCCTTGCACCATAGTACAAGGGTGTCTGCGTGCAGGGGAAAGATTGTTTATGTACAGGAAGGTTCCCCTTCCTGTACATAAACAATCTTTAAATGTCATTTTGTCACTTTTCTGTGTGTTGCTTAATGCAGCACACATGAAAGTCACAAAATAGCATTCTTTTTTAAGATTGTTTATGTGCAGGAAGGGTCACCTTCCTGCACATAACCAATCAATGGCAATTTGCTGATTCTATTTGTGCTGCACAAGGCAGCACACATGGAAAAAGCAAAAACGAGGAGAAATTAAGCATTTCTACCCGTTTCGCCTGTTTAAGACCAGGTTTTCCCTTTGGCGCTGCCTCCTATGTACGCTGCCTTGTACTTAGGGGGCAGCGTTAAAATCAATGGGTTTTGAGGTGGAACGCCTACTGCAACACACACTGCCCACCGCTTTTACGCTAACCATAGCGTAAAAAGGGGTCTTATCTACAAGGCAGCTTTCAGCCATGTTAAGTGGCTTAACGCTGTCATGTAGATAAGGCCAAGCCCCTATCACCACCACAACGTCATAAAAAGCGACGTTCCCTTGGCGATGGGGGCTTGTACATCTGCCCCTTAATCTTGAGAAGGATTCAGGAGACCCTAATTCAAGGCAGATATAGGTCTCATCGGTGTACTGATAACATACGCAAATGTCCTTAAGAATTCTTCGACGATTTCACCCATTCCACCATCCTTACCCCACCTTCCTCTCCCCCCTGCCCCCAACCAGGGGTTGTACTGTTGTGGTTTTTTTACTTTCTATATCTTCTTGCTGTGTCTTCAAGGCTCTGGAATGTGCTAAGGGAATATCTGTCTCCCTCACGTAGCCCACTGTTCTCAATGACTTCTTTCTTGTATTGCTTCTAAATAAATAAATGAATGTTTCAAAAAATAATAAATCACCCATTGCTTCAGCATAGAGGGATTGAAGAGGGCGGATGCTGAGATTGGACTCTACAAGCAGTCAGGCTGGGATCAGAGATAAAAGCACCACTTTTCGCAGCTTGGGGTATTATTAAAAATGTGTCAATACGGTCCCCCCACTCCCAACGTGTCTCTCAGTAAGTCCAGCATAATTTGAGGATCGATGGCATCGAACACCACAGTTCAGTCCAGTGAAATGACTGGACAGTGCTGGCCTTTATCAAAGATGCAGAGGAGATCAATAATCACCACTAGGGGGCGCAGGCGGGTCGAGGAGGGGTGTGGGGGAGATTTGAGGCATTTGCAAAATGGACGATTGCTATGGGCCCCCCTTCTTTAGCTCCCTCAACCTCGCCTTCCACCCCCCCCTATCCCCCCCAAATATTAGGGCCTTATTATCATATGCCTTCCTGAGCCTGCCATGTCCTGCTCACAGGCCTGCTCAAATATTAAAACCGAAACAGCGCCAGTGCAGGGAGAAGGACAGGTATGCACCGTACAGCTGAAATACAGCGCATGCGCAGGGGAGCGCCGCAAGGTAGCATGCTGTGCTGCCCTGCGCCACAGTTCTCGTAAATACAGCCCTTAGTCTCACGGAGAGCTAGCAAATAAGGTAAGAGCGAGAACTGGACATTGCAGCGCTAAAAGAAATAATGATTCATAATATATGAAGCACTACATAAAATGAATTAATATTACTTCTGCATAGGGAAAGGCCGTATACAGCTTATTCATGACGAAGAAACTGGGAAGCAATGCTTTATTACTACAAGCGTGTGTTACAATCCTGACTGCTGGTGCATGCAGTGCATACTAATTATTAAATAGATGTGAACATACAGAGCGTGATGCAGAGAAAGGTGCAAAACTTGTTTACTATTGTCCAGTCCATTTGTTTATCAAAATTGATGCATCGCGGCGACAAAACAGTGATGAGTCACTTTTCATTGCGCCTTCCTTGCGAAACTAATAATGCGTCATATTTACAGTGTGCAGCATCATGTCGCAAGGAGTTACAGATACGTCAGTATTTCTCACATATCTGTAGGCGCAAAAATGACGCATTGCTGGAGTGTGTCACAAAAGTGATGCAGCTCCAGCAATGGGTCATCACCCATGGGCAAGTCCCATGTTGAATGGGCCTGCGTCAGTCTTACACCTTCCATGAGGCAGGCGTGAAAAATTAAAATATTACCTTTCACAACGAAGCGCATCATATGTCCTCCATGTGCGCACGGTGCGCCAAGCGCATCGTGCGTACATGGCCCATCTAGCGTAACGTGGGCACGCGGTGCGCGTAGCGCACCGCGTGCCCACCGTGCGTGCACGGCACTAACTGCGTAAAGTGGGCGCGCGGTGCGCAAAGCGCACCGTGCGCGCATGGAACGAACTGCGTTAAGTGGGCGCGCACGCCACGAATGGCGTAAAGTAACTTAGCATTTAA
The DNA here is from genome assembly GCF_964204655.1 of Triturus cristatus. Lineage (NCBI taxonomy): Eukaryota > Metazoa > Chordata > Amphibia > Caudata > Salamandridae > Triturus > Triturus cristatus. Next base: position 67,317,019 of record NC_140590.1, read on the forward strand.
AAAAACGTACAAATTCACTGAAAAAACCATAGGTTTCACACACGTTATAGTTAGGAATTAGCATTTAAAAAACCTTGCAAATTCAGTGAAAAAACCATAGGTTTCACACATGTTATAGTTAGCTGGAAATTTTACTGATAAAAAACCAATGAAATTCCCCCGTTATAGTTAGTGCAGGCAACTATAACTCACGCGACCGCAATCTTCTGCTGATGCTAATACTGTATTTAGACACTTATTTGCCCATGTCTTCTTCCATTAAATTTTAGCTATACATATATTACAAATATTTTTTTTTCATAAAGACACATATGTCATCAGCAGAGGATTGCGGTCGCGTGAGTTATAGTTGCCTGCACTAACTATAACGGGGGAATTTCATTGGTTTTTTATCAGTAAAATTTCCAGCTAACTATAACATGTGTGAAACCTATGGTTTTTTCACTGAATTTGCAAGGTTTTTTAAATGCTAATTCCTAACTATAACGTGTGTGAAACCTATGGTTTTTTCAGTGAATATGTATATATATATATCCATACATATATATAAGTCATTAAGCTTTTCTTTTCCTGCAATCCCGAGTGCGACTCCTACCTTTTTGTTGTGAAGCAAGAGGGTTTTCTTTACATATATATATATATTACCTACTGGCGGTCGCCAGTAGGTAGTTATAGTTAGGACCCTGTTTCCATAGGAAAACCGCAACATTCTATTTGGAATAACTTTGGCGCCGGTCGACGAATCCTCGCGAAATTTTCAAAACTAATGGGGCGCTACGCTCCGCTCCTACCCTGAAAGTCTCGGGGGGATTCGTTGAGCGGGGGCTGAGATAAAAGGGGGTCCCAAAACGCGTTTTCCCCATGCATTTTTCCATAGGACCTTTAGTCCAAGCTACAGCCCGAACGGCTGAACAGAATTACTTGAAATTTGGCAGAGAGGTAGTCCTCAGGTCAAGGAAGTGCCTTTTGTAGGTTTGGTGTAAATCTGTTCAGTAGATTCTGAGAAAATAGCCTTTAAATCAATATATATATCTGAGCCAGCTTACGGTGCGCTTACGGTGCGCTTACCGTACGCGTACGGTGACGTGCGCGAGCGCGATTCTGATTGGCTGTTAGATCTTAGTAAACATTCGAATCGGTCAAAACCAGGAAGCGGCGGCCGCCATTTTCTCTCTCGCAGTCTGAGAGGGGCTTAAAAAACAAAGGCCAAAAACATGTAAAGGGGCTGTTTAGACAGCTCCTAAGCACCCAGCCATGTTGACGGAGTCCTCAAAGACCCCACAAGGCCAAAAACGGAATTTTAATTTTTTCGATTATTTCGCCGATTACGCTTACCGTACGCGTACGGTAAAAATTAATAACAAAAAAAAAATTATCCATACTCTCCCCACCCCGTGTGCAAATGGTGGCCGAAGGGCACCATTTGTGCATGGCATATTACAGATGTGAAAAATTAAAATATTACCTTTCACAACGGAGCGCATCATATGTCCTCCATGTGCGCACGGTGCGCGAAGCGCATCGTGCGTACATGGCCCATCTAGCGTAACGTGGGCACGCGGTGCACGTAGCGCACCGCGTGCCCACCGTGCGTGCACGGCACTAACTGCGTAAAGTGGGCGCGCGGTGCGCGAAGTGCACCGCGTGCTCACTGTGCACGCACGGTGCGCTTCGCGCACCGTGCGCGCACGGAACGAACTGCGTTAAGTGGGCGCGCACGCCACGAATGGCGTAAAGTAACTTAGCATTTAAAAAAACGTACAAATTCACTGAAAAAACCATAGGTTTCACACACGTTATAGTTAGGAATTAGCATTTAAAAAACCTTGCAAATTCAGTGAAAAAACCATAGGTTTCACACATGTTATAGTTAGCTGGAAATTTTACTGATAAAAAACCAATGAAATTCCCCCGTTCTAGTTAGTGCAGGCAACTATAACTCACGCGACCGCAATCCTCTGCTGATGACATATGTGTCTTTATGAAAAAAAAATATTTGTAATATATGTATAGCTAAAATTTAATGGAAGAAGACATGGGCAAATAAGTGTCTAAATACAGTATTAGCATCAGCAGAGGATTGCGGTCGCGTGAGTTATAGTTGCCTGCACTAACTAGAACGGGGGAATTTCATTGGTTTTTTATCAGTAAAATTTCCAGCTAACTATAACATGTGTGAAACCTATGGTTTTTTCACTGAATTATATATGTATATATATATATATATATATATATTGCACGGAGCACTCACGGGCGGGTGCTGGTATCGCGGGGGGAGATTCCGCCGAAATGTAATGAAAGCTCCTTTTCTTCAACTTGTTAAAGAAAACAGCACTCTCCGGGGCAGTTGCTTTCAATTTATTAGCATCATTTGAAAATGATTAGTGGCAACTATTATGACATTAAAATTGGCATTGCCGATACACGGCTAGATGATAGGAATAGAAATCATACTGATTGTAAAATGCAGATTTATGGGGTAGCAGCCTTTGTCGATGTACGGCGCAACATAATGAAATATATTTGTTATGTGAATTGGAATGCAATTTGGATTTCCATTTGATTGAGCAGTTTTCATGAATATCGAACATATAAGCTCTTTTAGTATTTGCAAGTGAAACCATTCCAAAATGGTGCTCCCCTTCCGCAGCGAAAAGTTGTCTTTTTACAATATTGTTGTTTAATGAAATTGCTTTTAAATGACTGCTTCCGGTGTGATGAGTAACACCGAGGAAGGCGCAATACGAAATGCGTCTGTTGTTTGCTGTTGCCTTGCTAATAAATTGAAAGCAACTGCTCCCGTGAGTGCTGTTTTCGAAGAAAAAGAGCTTATATATATGGAAGTCGCCAGCAAGTAGTTATAGTTAGGGCCTAGTTTCCATAGGAAAAGCATTTTCTGACTTGCTTATAACTTCGGCGCCGTTTGATGAATTTTGATGACATTTTCACAAAAGAAGTGCCTTACTGTTTCCAGTTTGCATGCAAATTTTCGGGGTGATCTATCAAGTGGGGGCCATGAAAGGGGGGGCAAAACAATTGTGTTTTCCATGTTAATTCCTATAGAGAGTTTTGACACGACTACAGCCCGAAACACTGAACGGAATTACACCAAATTTGACATAAATCTATATCTTGGTCCAGAAAGCGTGCTTTTTGTGATTTGGTGTAAATCCATTTAATAGTTTTTGAGATATTAAAGGAAAAAATAAATATATATATCTACCGGAGTGGCTCGCGAAATTACGAGCCAAAAGCAATGCAGCGATTGGCTGGCCACAACCTGACTAAAAAGTTGCGGCCACCATTTTATGTATCAGGAAATGGTCCATGGCTGGGTAAATTGAAAATACCCCAGATCATTTTTGTTTTGCGTGCAAATATTCTCAGATCCTCTGAGATGCTCAGCATGCCCCCGTGTACCAATGCAATGGATTTGCGGATTCTGCAAAAAATATATAGACACACACTCACTCAGACACCAATGCACCCACTCTCAAACCCACTTAGGCACTCTCAGACTCACACAGACACTCATACTCACATTCATAGATCCACTCAGTCACTTATGAAGTCCCTCACAGACCCACTCACACTCACACACCCACTCTGAGATCCACTCAGACACTCTCACACCCAGTCCCAGACACACTCAGACACTCTCACACCCACTCACAGATCCACTCAGACACTCACACACTTACTCACAGACCTGTTGAGACAGTCTCACTCACCCTCACACACTCACAGACCCACTCACAGAGCCATTCTGACACTGACACACCCACTCATAGACCCTCCCAGACATTCACAGACTCACGTACATCCCCGGGGTGGTGCCCACCAGGGAAACTAAACACATTTGTTTTAAAATAAATGCGTCCCCTGGAGTGGGGACTGGCCAATGCCACAAGGGCCTACCCCCACTGACCTTCCCTAGTGTTATTCCTGCTCATGGACCATTGCGCAAAAGCATTCCACGAGCAGGAATCTGTTTGTGACAGGCATCGTTGGACAGGGGATCACTCGTGACATGGTCGGTGACATCACTGATGACATCTCAAATGACATCACTGATCACATCATCCACAGAACCACTCACTCACACACTCACTCAAACACCCATACAACTACTCACACACCAACTCAGACACCCACACAGCCGTTCATATACCCATTCGCAGACCCATACAACCACTCATATAGCCACTCACTTACCCTTACACTCACTCACACACCCACTCAGTTACCTATTCAGCCACTCACACAAACACCCTCCCATACAGTCACTTCCACAGTCACTCTTTTACCCATACAGCCACTAACAAAAAACAATTATTCACCCATACCATACAGTCACTCATGCGGCCACTCACACAGCAGCACAACCATTTAGATACCCATTCACACATCCATACAACCACTCACACACACTCACTCTCCAATTCATCCACTCACACATCCACTCATTTACTTATACACACACTCAAACATCTACTCACTCACCCATACAGCCACTTACACACGCAGCCACTCACCTATACAGCCACTCATACTCCCATTCACACAGCCAAATGGCCACTCACACACCCACTTACTCGCCCATTGAGCCACTCATACACCCAGTCACTCACCCATGCAGCCACTCACACAGCCATTTAGCCACTCACCCAGCCACTGACTAACCCATACAGCCACTCCCACACCCACTCATACACCTATATAGCCATTCACACACTGATACAGAGAGACACACAGACTCAGAATACATATATTAGAAATAGTATGACTAATTACTTTTACAGAAACAATAGTAATTGAACTTATGCAGTAGCTTAACATATATCTTTAAGTCTCAGAAATGTTTATGAAACACTTATACTCACTGAATGATATAATCAGTGATGTCATTTGAGATGGCATCAGTGATGTCACTGACCATGTCATGAGTGATGTAATATGTGAGATCATAAGCAGTGCATTGCGGTGCATATGTTATAGTTAGCTCGGGTAACTATAACTGCTGAACGTCTGTTGTTTTGTGCCTCTACAATCTGAGCCTAACTTTAACCTTTGGTTCTTTCAGTGAAAATATATATCAGACAACACCACTAAAATGCATGGTAAAGGCATGCCTTGTAAAAACCATGCATGGTATTACAACACATTGTTATGGTGACTGCATTGTAATACCTGCTTGGTAAAGAAGCTCAGATGGCTGAGAGGTGCCACAGACATGTGCCCTCTTCTATGATGAGAAGGGAGCCATCCACGACTAGGATGCTTGCTGATTCAGTGTTGCAGCGTGACCTGACTCTAGATTGTTAGTCTTATGGGATGGAATTCATGTTTAAGATAGTTTTTTGGTTAGAAAGCATCAGCTTTTTTTTGTGAAATGGTAGATTATGATGTATAGGTATCTGACAGTGTAGCGTTTATTCAGGTTCAAGACGGTAGTGCCTTTTTAGTTTTCAGTGCCTTGTGTTGAGGGGAGTCAGAGAGCGGTTCATTAATTGTGGATGGAACAAGGCTATCCCCATTTGTGGAGGGTCCTAAGGTGTAAGGCTGCAAGCAAGATCTGCATTAGGGAGGGGCGTGGCTAGCAGCCAACCTTAATGACCGCTACCTAGAGAGACTCCGGGATCTGACCAACATCCCCAACGATCCGTCACATAATCCATCCAAGCAACGCAACGAGATGCCACGATCCATGCGTGGGAAGTACTGGGGCACCCCTTGATCCTTTTTTGAGACCCGAGAAGTGAAGTGTGGGTACTCTGCTTCTTATCTCCGAGACGCGGCCTGAGCCAGAGAGTGAGACCGGGACCTAGAGTGGCACTGAGATCCATCGGAGGACACGAGACGGCAACACCCATAGGGTGGCGGTGGGCCGTTTGAGCGCTCTTCGCAACACTGTGCAGAGCAGGATTGGGCAGTTTGGTGATTCAAGGCATGGTGTGGCACAGCACTGCTGTGGTTCACTCTCTGGGACCTGTGGGGAGTGCGGAGGATGGGCCGGAGGATACAGTGGGGAGCCCACACTGCACTTGGTCTGTGAGTGTGACATTTGCACAGCAAGACCCCTGATCTGTGGCAGTGGTGGAGGGGTGAGCACACTGCGGCACATTTGGTGGAGTGCCCCCCCCTGCCGTGACAACCTGCAGAGGACCTCGACCTTCTGCAAAACACCATCGGGAGCATGCCCGGATCCACAGCAGCAGCGTGGGTGTTGTCGCGCCGGGCCTGCCATAGTTAAGACGCACTTCGGGCCCCAGCGGTGCTCAGAGACATTGGTGTGGCGTGGCTGCACCTTGGCTGCCAGAGTAGTGGAATTGCCGAAAGCCAGCTACAATAGAGGTGGGAGAAGCTGCGCAGCGGGGGCATCCACTGCCCGTGACTGGTATCTGAAGTACTTGAACTCTGGAGGTCCTTGCTGCGTAGTGAAAGTGCTTGGAAATTAATCACTGGCCCGCCTCGTCTGCTCCCCATTTGGGTCCGGTCACTGCGGAGACACCACCTCTTACCGCACCTGGGGACACGTGGCAGGAAACCCAAAAGGCCGCGCGTGACTTACAGTCACAAAGTCAGGCAGCGGTGACTACTGCCACATATGCGACCCACTCCACCCCCGAGACGCCCCTGCGGACTGGCCACCATGGGGGGCCGGGGCCACTGCACGGCACAACAACTAAAGTTTGACAAGTACGCTAATGCCAAAGACCAGCCAGACCTGGCAGAACGGAACGCCACACAAGAAAAGACCCAGACGCCCGAGGGCCAGGCGGAGGTCACACTGCAGGATATAATGTCCACCCTTAACAATGTCCAGGCCACCGTAGGATCGATTTCAACAGATATCTCGCTCCTGAGAGCCAACTTCCAGAAAATGGCCACGAGAGTGACCGAAGTAAAAAATACCGCGACAACCCTTTCTGCTGAGACAGGAAGGCGGCTCCCGACACAATAATGTCCGAATTATAGGCGTGCTAGAAAGTAAAGGGGGGTCCCGCAATGGATTTATTTGTTGCAGATCCTATCAAAACCCTTCTCCAGGCTCGAGGACTCTCCAGTTTTTTCTCGGTGGAAAGAGCCCATCGAGTACCGGGCCGCAGACCCAGACCAAGGGCCCCCCCCAGGCCCATACTAGCCCGCATCTTTAACGTCCGTGACAAACGGCGCAAGTGGCCCCCCGCTGCGCTTAGAGAACTCTGTCACTTCATTCTTCCTGGACTACACGGCAGCGGTCACCAAACAATGACAAAGCTTTCTAGAGGTGAAGAAGGAACTCCGGCGCCGAGAACTCGCCTACTCAATGCTCTTCCCTGCAAAGTTGCGAGTGGTGGCGGATGGTAAAACATGGTTCTTTGAGATGCTCGAGGAGGCCCAAAACTGGCTGGAGGGATGGAGACAGGCTTTGGGGCCGTGACGAACAAGCAAGAATCAACTTCAACATCAATGTCTGCAGGAAGTGTCACCGCAGGGCTCAAGAGACACAGGCTACACGACTGACTCCACTCAGCCGGAGACCGAAAAATGAGGACACATTGACCACTCCTGCTCCTGGCTTGCATCAATGTTGCAGGCAGCTGAGGAGAAAGTACTGAGACTCAACCTCATCAGTGCGTATTTTTTGACCGACCATCCCTGACCTGGTACGCCCGGCATGGCTGTCCACCGGGCGCCCAGACACTGATGCATTCCTTTCTAAACTTGGATGGAACTGAGCGCACAGCTATGGTATTGACCAAGGAGATGGCTCGGTGTGATCACTGGACTACTCTCCCCCTGCACCCAAGTACAAGTTAATGGGGACTAAGCACTCTGCGAAGTTGGGGTGGTGGGTAGTTATGTGTCCGTCTTGCAGGGAGGCATGGAAGGGAGTGGGGGGTGAGGACCAGTTCATGTTCAGTTTTTTCACACAGGTACACCGAATGCTGCTTAAGTCTATACACAGTTTGTGCTCGCTAACCATATCGCATGGCCCTCCATGGTCCAGGGTCATTGATACACCCACTGACGTGAGGGGATGACTTGACCGACCTCATGCAAGCACAATCCGAGACCCTTGATACGCTGGGCCCCCCTTTTGTAATTATATCCTGGATTGTAAATAGATTATCTGACAGGATAAAAAGGGGTCTGGAACTGCAATATCTTAAACGTTACACTTGACAGACAGCCCCCTAGGGAACACTGCGGGGCTCAGGTTGTTCTGGCTGAGTTCCTTGACGCCCTTTGGCCTGATAGACATTTGGCACCTGCGTTTCCCTCAGGAACGACAGTACACCTCCCACTCGGATGCCCATTAATAGTTCTTCCAGGATAGGCTATATCCTTCCACTCTCATATGCCTTGGAGGGAGTGTCAGAGGTTTTACACCTCCCCAGAGGTATCTTTGATCATTCCCCTGTTATGATAAAATACACATCTCACTTCTCGGGGAGGCGACGCATATATCCCACATACCCGGGTTTTTTGAATGACCCAGCTATTTGGAACGGCCTGCACAGCACCACGAGACAATACTTCCAGGAAAATGAACACTCAGTTGCTTCCCCGACGACCCTATGGGAGGTCTATAAAACCGTCCTGCGTGGGCAAGCAATATCTTTAATTTCCTCTCACAAATGTGACACAGTGCAACAGGTGCAGACCCTTGAACAGGCAGTGAGCCAAGCTGAAACCGAACACTCCTTAGATCCCAACGATGCTACAACTCATAAACTCAGCCTAGTAAAACAGGAGTACAGAGACTACATGTGGGAGGAGGCTAAGGCCAAAGTCACCAAAACACAGCACAATATCTATGAAGTTGGCGACAAAGCCAGCAAGCTTTTAACTTGGCTGGACAGGAGGGAGTGCACAAGTCGCTGGGTGCCGCAATTAAACTCGCACACCGCGCGGGTTATCACAGACCCGCAGGAAATAGTAAAAGCGTTTGCAACTCAGTATGAGACAATCTACACTCCAGAGTCCACAGCCACACTGGAGGAGAATCTTGCATTCCTCCACAACATTCAGATGCCCAAACTCATGCCACACAAGGGTCAGGCCCTGGAGGCAGACCTGACACCAGATGAACTAACACTGGCCATAAGTGGGCTCCAATCAGGGAAAGCTCTAGGACCGAATGGCATCACCGTTGAACTCTACAAAAAAGCTGCAATTATACTTGCACCCCATCTACTCAAAATGTATGAAGCTAGGCTTGAGGCGGGAGCTCGGCCTAGAGATCAGCGCATTGCGTCAATCGTAGCAATTCCAAAGCCCGGCAAACCCCCTCAGGACTGCTCATCATATCGACCAATTTCGCTGCTTTATGCAGAAGCCAAAATATTAGCAAAGGCGCTGGCCGCTAGGCTCCAACCATACCTTACAACCCTAGTGCACCTGGACCAATCAGGTTTTAATGCCGGGCCGCAATACAGCGCTCAACCTAAGATGACTTCATAGTGTAATGGCCCCCATCCCCACTATCCAGGAAGAGGCGGTTATACTCTCCTTGGATGCACGTATGGCTTTCGATCTAGTTGAATGGCCCTTTCTTTTTACAGTGCTACAGCACTTGGGTTTTGGGCCCAAATGTTGTGCCTGGATCCACCTTCTTTACACACAACCTCTGGCACATGTGGTGGTAAATCGGCAAGTCTCTGCGGACTTTCCCCTAGGTCGCGGGACAAGGCAGGGCTGTCCGCTATCTTCCCTTCTGTTTGCTTTAGTATTGGAACCGTTAGCGGCCTGGATTAGGAGGGATCCCATCATACGCGGGCTAAAATGGACGGAGGGATGGGAGGATCGCATTTCCCTATATGCGGACGACATCCTCCTCTATATGGCATCCCCCCTGAAGATCAATCGTTAGTCTCTTGGACACTTGCGCATCCTACGGTAGGGTTTTCGGCTACACTATAAACTCGGCCAAGTCTGTTCTTTATGTGCTTAGTGGCCCGCCTCCGCAGTTGCCGCAAGAATGCCCGCTACAAGTTATGGACAAAGGGTTGAAATACCTAGGAATATATATCACTTCCCTACCTGCACAATTCATTGAAAAGAACCTCTCGGAGCCCCTGAAAAGACTCTGGCGTGACGTTAAACATTGGCACTCTCTACCGCTGACTCTCTTGGGTCGAGCCACCCTGTTCAAAATGATGGCACTCCCCAGGTTTCTATACGCCCTGCAGAACACTCCATTCCCGGTCTCTCACTCCTACTTTAAAGCGATTGACGCTGAAGTTAGTCATCTCCTAGCTTAAATTGGTACGGGGCTGGTACGACGGCGGAATCGCAAAATCCAATATCAAAACATACCATTGGGTCTCGCAGCTTACTGTGGTAAACCAGTGGATTCATGCCCCACAGGACGAACCCGCGTTTTGTATGGATATACACACTCTCGGGACTGAGGACGTTTTGGGTGCACTATATAACAAATCTCATAAACACACACTAATGGGACCCACTGCACACACTGTCCATGTTTGGTTCACGGTGCTCCGAGCGCTAGGCTGGGAGGGGGTCTTAATGCAACATACACCACTTTGGACCTCCCGGCGCTTAGGAAGACTCTGTAATAGCAAAGGCTTTGCCAGGTGGGACCTAATAGGTATATCGAGGGTGGAGACCTGTGGAGGAAAGGTGCGATCATTTTGTTCTCCCAATTGCAAGAAACCTACAAGATGGCTTCAACGGAACACTATCGCTACCTACAGATCAAACATGCGCTCACAAAAGCTATTCCACCTGGCACCGACCTCCCCGAGTCCTCACCACTTGAGGACAGACTACTGACAGGACACCTGACCAAAAAGGCCATTTCCTTGGCGTATAAGAAAATAATTAATAACTGGCGGGATCCTACGATCGCCCTCCGTGAGAAGTGGCAGGCTGAGCTGGGGGAGCTGGATGAAACGGACTGGCAGGAGGCACTTGTGTCCCCATGAGAAGTAGCAATACCCTCCAAATTACATCTAGTACAACTCAAGATACTGCACCGAACATACTACACATGACTGACACTATACAGGGTGGGAAGAGCTGACAGTCCAATGTGCCTGAGGGGCTGCGGGTCACCGGGTACTTTCTACCATACCTTGTGGGAATGCCCCAAAATTATGCAGTACTGAAAGGCTATCATGAATACTACCACACAGGTTAGTGGCCCTACTGTCCCCCCAGATCCCAAGCGATGTCTCCTCAACATTTGGGAGCCAACGGACCTCAACCATGCGGCTCAGGACTGGGTGACCTTGGGTATGATGCTGGCTAAACGTAATATAGCTCAGCATTGGGGTGCGCAGACTGTCCCCACGCATAGGCAGTGGTGTGGAGACATGGCTAGAGCAATGGTGGCAGAGAAGGTAGTTTTTATCCATAGAAAATGCCCCAAGAAATGGACACGGGTGTGGGGCAAGTGGAATGCCTACAGAGGGAATATTTGTACCCCGCCGCTCGAAGAATCGGACCCGGACCTGAGTGACTAATGAACATTCTCCCCATCGGCGTAACTTATGAGAACGATATATTTATAGTGTACATAGGAGGGGGGCATGCAGGCAATGTGTATTTACGATGCCGTTATTTCTGTGTTGGCGTGGCTGTGTTCACTGTGTGGATTTTGGGATTTTTGTAATCAGTACCTGTTCATGAATAAAGAACAATAAAAATGTTTTTTTTTTAAAAAGATCTGCATTAGGAGGGTCAACTTCAGTATATTACATACAGGAATGGGAGACACAACAGCTTGCTTTGTGCTCTTGGGGTGGCGCTCGAGCTGATCTCTATGGTGAACATGGTGCAGGGGGAGTGGTGCCAGAATATTGTGGTCAAAATATCATCCGTCATGTCTTAAATATAGTGTACAAAGCAATCCCTTAATTACTGTTTGTTAGACCTGGCACCATTGGCGTGGGTCTCCCTTCCATTTTTCACTGTTGTCTCCTCTGTTTTTTGCTGGTATTAGATGCTCTGGGCGCTGTGCCACTGCCAACCAGTGCCACAGCACAAATGCTCCCTGTGTAAACATGACATGTGAATTGGTATATCCCTGGTTGGCTTAGTTGGTTTACCTGTTAGTCCCTAGTAGTGTGGCCTGTGTGTGCCCAGGGCTGGAAAAACAAATGCTGCTGGTGGGCCTGTAGCGCTGGTTTGCGCCACCCACAGAATCCGCTTGTAAAGTATGTCTCAGACCTGCCACTGCAGAGTCTGTGTGCAGTCCAGAACTGCCATCTTGGCTGTGAGTTCCAGGGCCTCTAGTTCTACTACAGAGAAGAGAGTGCTGAAATCGTTGCTAACGCCCGTTTGCGAGTCACCGCAGCTGAAAGCGCACGGAAAATCATCGCGCTGCTGCCGCTGAGTGCTCGCTACCGAAGATCATCGCATCACACGTTTGCGGGCTGCCAAGTGCTCGCAAAACCCAAAGATCATCGTATCGCACGTTTGCGGGCTGCCAAGTGCTAGCTTACCAAAGATCATTGCATCGAGATCTTCGCATCATGACATCGCAGCGCGGATGCCGGGCGTCCGCCATTTTTATCGCATCACATCAGGATCGTCGCTCCCTTGCTGAGCGCCATTTTTTTGCATCGCAACCTGATCGCACATGCAACAGGATCGTCGCATCGTCTCCACCTTCGCGGCAAGGAGTCATCGCATCGATGGCCTAGCGTGCAGAAGTTTGTTGCATCATCTTCGCACGCATCAGATCGGCGCATCATCCTCGCTCGCGGTAAGGATTCAACGCATCGCTGGCCTCGTGTGCAGAAAATCATCACTACAGCTCCTTTGCGACATTATGGTTGTTTTGCTACGAAATCCAAGTACTTTGGGGCAGATTTATGTTGCACTTGCGGCACTTTTGCACCGCTGTTGCGTCACTTTTGTGACGCAGCAGCAGCGCAAATCCTGCGCCATGGTGCGCGGCATTTACAAACGTGACGCATCTCCCAGTTGCGTCACGTTGTAAAGCCCTGCGCCACATGTAGGCGTTCCAGGGCAGGTGGGGGCGTTTCTGCGCAGGAACGCCTCCTAAAAGTGGCTGAGTGAAATCTACAAGATTTCACTCAGTCGCTTTTAGGCCCATGCTGCGTCAAAACCCTGCGCCTGCTTGAAGCAGGCGTAAGGATTGACGCAGCATTGTACAGATAGGGCCCCCCAGATCATTGCTGGAGCTGCGTCGCGCTTGCGACGCAACTCCAGCAATGCGCCACTTTTCGGCACAGATGCGTCACGCATCTGTGCCGTTTTTGCCCCATGGTGCGCCGCATTATAAATGCGGCGCATCCATGGTGGCGCAGCTGTGGCGCATAATAACTGGCGCATCCCTGCTGATATGCAGGGATGCGCCAGTCGTCATAAATCTGCCCCTTTGTAAGTAAAAGGGTCGCAGAGACCACTGCTTTGAACTGAACTCCTCTTTGCACACTTTAAACTATTTTTGCAGCATTTCAAGAGTAATCCTATTTTACAGTATTGTAGATTTTTACCGTTATTGGTCTTGTGTTAAGTCTATATATAAAGATACTTATTTTTTATAACTACTTGTGTGGCGTCCCTTTGTAGTGTTTCTCACTGTGTTACTGTGTATGGTCATAAATGCTTCACACACTGCCTCTGAGATAAGCCTAGCTGGTCGTGCTACATTACCACAGGGTTGAGCAGGGGTTATCAAGGGGTGTAGCCCTCTTACTCTGACTTAGGAAGAAGGGTCCCTACTTGGACAGTGGCCAGCCATTGCCAACTAGAGACCCCAATTTCTAACACTGTTAACAAAAGAAAATCCACACCCAGTGGGACCATATTTTTGTAAGTGGTCTTTAGGGTGTGATATTATTGTGCCACACAACTTGATCATGGTATGGCAGTGGGTCAAGGCCTGCTTAGTGCTATTGACTTTCCCTAGTGGTGGTGCATCGATGTGGCCTCCAGTGCAGTTCATGCTCCCTGGTGACAACGGGCTGAGGTGCTATCAGTTCCATTGGCCTCCCAGGCTGGCAATGGGTTGGGACCTGCTCATTGCCATTGGACCTGCCTGATGGCAGAAGGTCAGGGTATGATTATTGGTGTTCCCTGGTGACAGCAGGTCAGAAGACCCTTTACACCAGTGATGTTCCTACAGTGACATCAGTTCAGGGCCTACTTAGTGCTACTGGTGTTTCCTGATGATAGCCTGTAAGGCAAGCACAGTGCCTTTAGTTTTTCCTGATGACAGTGGATTGGGTGTGTCTTCTTCTATTAACTTTTCTGGTGGCAGCCAGGCCGGGGTGCACTTAGTGAACTTCATATGACATGGTGACAGCAAGTCAGGAAGCACTTATTCCATTGACTTTCCCTGGATGCAGTGAGTCAGAGATTGCAATTAGATTCACCTGATGATAGATCAGGAAGCTTAGTGTCTGTAAGAAATTGAATTATTACTTGAGGGAGTGGAATCCTCACTCAAATAATAAACACAATCCTTGTCAGGGTGGAACACAAAAATGACTAAATTAAGTTCAGGCCTACTGTAATGGTTCACGGGCCAGATACAGGAACCAGGTTCAGTCCAGTAAAGTGTTTACCTTCTCAAAGTCCAAACCCACATTAGGAGCCTTAGAGGGAGCTATGTGTTGGTGGGGGCGTGGGCTGTCGCTCTTTGGTGAGAAGAGCAGCTCGACATCCGAACTTTGCATTGGTGAGAAACACGTCGACCGTTGCTTATGTGAAGTGGCGTCCCAAACTTCTTGATTTTCAGCTGGAGTACAGATTTTGTAAATTTGAAGCAGGAGGAGTTTGCTCTGATGCCAGCGAAGGGTACAGAAGCTGGAAGGCACTTCTTGGGCAACAGGACTCACTTCAGCAGCGGCCAGCAGCAGGGCACAAGCAGGTCCAGTTGTTGCTGGTCAGCTTGGAAGTTGCAGCAAAGGCCTCTGGAAGGTTGTTGTGTCCCTGAAGTTCAAACAGGAGGTCAGCCAGCTGACCCTTGGAGTCACTTCTGGGGATCCTGGATTCAAAGCCAGCTGATTCAGCCTTCCTTCTTCACACAATAGGGCAGTCCTTCTTCTCATTCCTCCACAGGTCCAGGAGTGTTCTGATAAAGGAGGCTGCCACATCTATAATCTTTGCCAGCCTCTGTGTGTGGGGCAATCCCTGGCCTACTCCCAAACTGGCTCTAGTCAGTTCTTCCCCTGGGTTTGGCTACAAACTGTCTGAAGTGGACAAAGACAAGGGCAGGCCTGGTGTCATTATCCTTGGTATGTTCTGCAGGTAGGGTCTTCGAAGTGTAATCAGGGCATAACTTTCCCCAGACATTCTGTCAGGATGACCCACCCCCTGTACACACAGGCTCCTTTTGTCCCCATGTCTGGGAGAAACACACAACTCACAACAGGAAGCCATTCACAGTCATGTGACCTTGGACTCTGGCAGAAAAATGCCAACCTTCTAAGAGTGGTGCTTTCAGAATAGTGACTTAAATCTGATGTTACCATTAAAGAGTAGTTTGTAGTACAACTCAAATGAGTGAAGAAGCATTTCTCTATCTGCTCCCAAACTGAGGTTATCACTTCTTACATGTAATAAGGTAACCCAGTGTTAGTCTGTGGGAGAGAGACAGCCTTCCTAGAATGAAAAAACAACTTTGAGAGTTTTTCACTCTCAGGACAAGTAAACCTTAAATATACTTGTCCTACTTTTTAAAGTAGTCCTGCCCTATAGGTCTTTAGGGTCCAGCTTAGGGGTGACTTATACATATTGAAAAGGAAGGTTTGGGCCTGGAAAAGGTTTATCTTGGCAGATTGAAGTGGGAGTTTAAACCTACACCACAGGTTGCAGTGGCAGGCCTTCAAACATGTGTTACAGGGCTACTTTAGTGGGTGGCACAATGAGTGCTGCTGCCCACTAATAGCAGTTAATTTATTGGGCCTGGGTACATGTAGTACCATTTACGTGGGACTTAAATGTGGCAATTACTTAGATGTGTACCAATTTTACTATATTTAAGGGAGAGAGCGCAAGCACTTTACCACTGGTTAGCAGGGTAAATTGTACAGAGCCCTCATGCCAACAAAAATGATTTCAGAAAAAATAGGGGAGGGAAGGCAAAACATCTTGGGGAACACCATGCCGAGGATGTTAGGTCTAACAGTGCCATTGGCCTTTCAGGGTGGCAGCAAGTCAGGGAGCGCTTTGTTCCATTGGATTTTCCCAAGCGACCACGAGTCAGGTCACACTATTGCCATTGGATTCACTTAATGACAGAGGATCACGGCATGCCTAGTGTCATTGACCTTCCCGGGGACAGTGAGTCAGGGCATATTACATGCTATTGGTCGTCCCTGGTGACAGTGGGTCACGACGCTCTTAGTGGCATTAACATAGCACAAGCAGTAGGCAACACTCCCCACCCCACCACAATAGCATGCATGTTCTACGTGTAAATAAAACACACCACACAATTTTTGTTTGGGTAAAAACTGCTGCAGGTTTATCACATACACCGTTATGTAATATGGTGGGTTATCTTACGGGCGATCCAAGGGCAGGCAACCATCTGGGCCGCCTGCCCGCCTGATGAGCCAAGCAGCACTGGGGCGAACCCCATCTGTGCTGCCCCTTCGGTGATCCTCTTCCCGGATCATGGTCCCTTATTACTGACGCCCCTTTCAGGGCATAGCGTAGCAAGGCAAGCCCCCGGTTGTTCAGGCCCACAACCGCCCGAAGGACTAACGGGGCCCCGGCACGGTTTTCCAGGAACCTCCCATGAGGCTCCTGGGCTCTGGCACCCCCTATGGTGCCGCGCAGAGGTACCCTTCGGTACTCATTTGCTTCCAGATCGCCCTGTGCCATTGATGCTTCCTGGTGATAGCGGGTCAGGGTGTGCTTGGTACCATTGATGCTTCCTGGTGATAGCGGGTCAGGGTGTGCTTGGTGCCATCAGTGTTTCCTGGTGATAGCCGATCAGGGTGTGCTTGGTGCCATTGATGCTTCCTGGTGATAGCGGGTCAGGCTGTGGTTGGTGCCACTGATCTTTCCTGGTGATAGTGGGTCAGGGTGTGCTTGGTGCCATTGATGCTCCCTGGTGGTAGCGTGTCAGGGTGTGCTTGGTGCCATTGATGCTTCCTTGTGATAGCGTGTCAGGGTGTGCTTGGTGCCATTGATGCTTCCTGGTGATAGCGGGTCAGGGTGTGCTTGGTGCCATTGATGCTTCCTTGTGATAGCGTGTCAGGGTGTGCTTGGTACCATTGATGCTTCCTGGTGATAGTGGGTCAGAGTGTGCTTGGTGCCATCAATGTTTCCTGGTGATAGCCGATCAGGGTGTGCTTGGTGCCATTGAGGCTTCCTGGTGATAGCGGGTCAGGCTGTGCTTGGTGCCATTGATGCTTTCTGGTGTTAGCCGGTCATGGTGTGCTTGGTGCCATCAGTGTTTCCCGGTGATAGCGGGTCAGGGTGTGCTTGGTGCCATCAGTGTTTCCTGGTGACAGTGGGTCATGTCGTGCTTAGTGCCATTGCTGTTTACTGGTGACAGCGCGTCAGGGTGTGCTTGGTGCCATTGGTGTTCCTGGTGAAAGTGGGTCAGGACATGCTTAGTGTCATTGGTGTTTCCTGGTGACAGAGGGTCAGGACATGCTTAGTTTCATTGGTATTTCCTGGTGATATCGGGTCAGGGTGTGCTTGGTGCCATCAGTGTTTCCTGGTGATAGCGGGTCAGGGTGTGCTTGGTGCCATTGATGCTTCCTGGTGATAGCGGGTCAGGCTGTGCTTGGTGCCATTGGTGTTTCCTGGTGATAGCGCGTCAGGGTGTTGTTGGTGCCATTGGTGTTCCTGGTGACTGTGGGTCAGGACATGCTTAGTGTCATTGGTGTTTCCTGGTGACAGTGGGTCAGGACATGCTTAGTTTCATTGGTGTTTCCTGGTGATAGCGGGTCAGGGTGTGCTTGGTGCCATTGATGCTTCCTGGGGATAGCGGGTCAGGGTGTGCTTGGCGCCATTGATGCTTCCTGGTGATAGCGCATCAGGGTGTGCTTGGCGCCATTGATGCTTCCTGATGATAGCGGGTCAGGGTGTGCTTGGTGCCATTGATGCTTCCTGGTGATAGCGGGTCAGGCTGTGGTTGGTGCCACTGATCTTTCCTGGTGATAGTGGGTCAGGGTGTGCTTGGTGCCACTGATGCTTCCTGGTGATAGCGGGTCAGGGTGTGCTTGGTGCCACTGATGCCTCCTGGTGATAGCGGGTCAGGGTGTGCTTGGTGCCATTGATGCTTCCTGGTGATAGCGGGTCAGGGTGTGCTTGGTGCCATTGATGCTTCCTTGTGATAGCGTGTCAGGGTGTGCTTGGTGCCATCAGTGTTTCCTGGTGATAGCCGATCAGGGTGTGCTTGGTGCCATTGATGCTTCCTGGTGATAGCGGGTCAGGCTGTGGTTGGTGCCACTGATGTTTCCTGGTGATAGCGGGTCAGGGTGTGCTTGGTGCCATCAGTGTTTCCTGGTGATAGTGGGTCATGGTGTGGTTGGTGCCACTGATGCTTCCTGGTGATAGCGGGTCAGGGTGTGCTTGGTGCCATTGATGCTTCCTGGTGATAGCGGGTCAGGGTGTGCTTGGCGCCATTGATGCTTCCTGGTGATAGCGCATCAGGGTGTGCTTGGCGCCATTGATGCTTCCTGATGATAGCGGGTCAGGGTGTGCTTGGTGCCATTGATGCTTCCTGGTGATAGCGGGTCAGGGTGTGCTTGGTGCTATTGATGCTTCCTGGTGATAGCGGGTCAGGGTGTGCTTGGTGCCACTGATGCTTCCTGGTGATAGCGGGTCAGGGTGTGCTTGGTGCCACTGATGCTTCCTGGTGATAGCGGGTCAGGGTGTGCTTGGTGCCACTGATGCTTCCTGGTGATAGCGGGTCAGGGTGTGCTTGGTGCCACTGATGCCTCCTGGTGATAGCGGGTCAGGGTGTGCTTGGTGCCATTGATGCTTCCTTGTGATAGCGGGTCAGGGTGTGCTTGGTGCCATCAGTGTTTCCTGGTGATAGCCGATCAGGGTGTGCTTGGTGCCATTGATGTTTCCTTGTGATAGCGGGTCAGGCTGTGCTTGGTGCCACTGATGCTTCTTGGTGATAGCGGGTCAGGCTGTGGTTGGTGCCATTGATGCTTCCTGGTGATAGCGTGTCAGGGTGTGCTTGGTGCCATTGATGCTTCCTGGTGATAGCGGGTCAGGGTGTGCTTGGTGCCATTGATGCTTCCTGGTGATAGCGGGTCAGGGTGTGCTTGGTGCCACTGATGCCTCCTGGTGATAGCGGGTCAGGGTGTGCTTGATGCCACTGATGCTTCCTGGTGATAGCGGGTCAGGGTGTGCTTGGTACCATTGATGCTTCATGGTGATAGCGGGTCAGGCTGTGCTTGGTGCCACTGATGCCTCCTGGTGATAGCGGGTCAGGGTGTGCTTGGTGCCACTGATGCCTCCTGGTGATAGCGGGTCAGGGTGTGCTTGGTGCCACTGATGCCTCCTGGTGATAGCGGGTCAGGGTGTGCTTGGTGCCATTGATGCTTCCTGTTGATAGCGGGTCAGGGTGTGCTTGGTGCCATTGCCCTTTCAGGGTGATATCAGGTTGAGGTGTACTTAGGGGCATATTTACAAGGCCCCTACACCACCAGGGCATCACTTTTTTTGACACTCCGGTGGTGCAGTGTGCTGAGCCATATTTACAAGGTCACATTAAGCCGCCCTGCGTGGCTTTTCATGGCCTTGTAAAAATGGCCCCCTTTCATGCATAACTCTGCGTGAAAGGGGCGTTCTATGGGTGTTGCTGTGGTGTTCCCACACAACACCCGTGGATTCTGATGCAGTCCCACAAGTCCCACAAGGGTTCGCAAACCTGGGAATGCGTCAGATTGTAACTCCTTTCCGGGGGAGGCGTTAAAGTGGCACAACGAGGAAAAATACCTTTATTTATCCTTGCTTTTTGCTCTTTCTATGTGTTCTGCATTCTGCAGCACACATAGGAGGAAAACATCATCAATTATTTTTTTTTTGCAGAAAAATGTCCCTTACTGCACTAAAACAATCATGCCTGCTACGCAGTCACCCTTGTACCATGGTGCATGGTTGCCTGCGTTGGCTCTAGGCAGCCAATTGTGCACCAGTGCAGAGGAAAGCACAGGGAATTGTTGTATTGCTGTAAATACAATGCATCCCTGCCCTTTTCTAATGACACAGCTCTGTGCAGCAAGATAGCTTGCAGCACCGCACTCTGTCGTTTTCTAGTAAATATGCCCCTTGGTGTCATTAGTTTTGTGAGTGACAAAGGGTCAGGGCACACTCATTGCTTATGCCATTAAACTTTCAGAGCTTGCCCTGTGACAGTGGAGAGGGCGCAATTGGAGCCACTGGTGTTCTCTGGTGATAGGGGGTCCAAGGACTGTTGTGTTATTGGATTTGTAAAGCGCATGGCTGCCCCAGGGACAGGCCGTCCCAGTCCTGTGATGTTGGGCACAGTAATAGTGGGATAGCTGGGAGTTCTGCAGTTCACGATTGAGGCTGGGTGAGGGTGACATCTAAAGAATAATCGATTATCGTGGTCTGCTGTCTTTGTCAAGTCAAATTAAGTCAAGAACATTTGTATCGCGCACATATCACTCACACGAGTCTCATGGCGCTTGTAGACAGCTCTGAATGAACGGACTAGATCTAGTTTCCAAAAAGCCAGGTCTTCAACTTTTTGCGGAAACTGCTGTGTTCTGGCATACTGCGAAGATAGAAAGGCATTTTATTCCAGGATGCCGGTGCCAAAGAAGAAAACTCTCGACCCCCTTGCCTTGCAGTGTGAATTCTAAGGGGAGTCAGCAGTGCCATGTCACTAGAACGCATCATCCTGGACGGTTAATACCAACGTAACTTTGGCAGCCTGTATTTTGGACCAATTCCATACATATGTTTATGGGTCAGGCATAGTGTTTTAAAAAGGGGTTGTTTTTTCACTGGGAGCCAGTGGAGAGTGTTTAAACATACTGCTGACGGAGATCTATATGGACGATCGAGGACTAATCTAGCAGCCATGTTCTGTAGAACCTGAAGTCTATTTATGAGGTCTTCATTTATTGACAGCAATAAAGCGTTGCCGTAGTCCATTCTATTAATAATCAGTCCTTGTATTAAGGGTCTTCATGCCTCTAAGGGAAGCCATTTAAAAATCTTTCGTAGGCTGCGCATAACACCGAAACAAGTGCAGACGACATGATTGACATGACCCCGCATGGACAGACAGTTATCCATGTAGAATCCTAGATTACGGACCACGTTCTTAGGGGCAGGACACGAGCCCAGCCCAGGTGGCCACCAGTCATGCGTCCAATGGTCGATTGCTTTACCAAAGAGCATGATCTCGGACTTGCCCCCATTAAGCTGGAGATGGTTAGATCTCATCCATTTATCAACATGGATCAAACAATTTTTAAAACGTTGTTTAGTGTCATTAGGGTCTGGGCCTAAGGTGACCAGAATCTGCGTGTCATCTGCGTAGGATATGACATCGAAACCATATAGTCTGATCACCTCAGCTAAAGGGGTCATGTAAAGATTAAAAAGGGTAGGGCTCAAGATAGAGCCGTGTGGGACACCCATCTTTACTGGTCTTTCCCAAGAAGTAGTGTTTCCCATCTGAACAGTGGTTATACGTTCTGATAGGTAGCTGCTGAACCATTTAAGAGCATTCCCTCTGACACCAACCTCCCAAAGCCTTTGTTCAAGAATCTTATGGGGGATGGTGTCAAAGGCAGCAGACAGATCGAGCAAGACGAGGATAACTGATTGATGTTTATCTAGAGCTAGTCTAATATTGTCAGTAACCTCGATCAACGCAGTCTCCGTACTGTGCGCTGTTCTAAAACCGGACTGGGAAGAATCTAAAAGTCCGTGGCTTTCAAGATGGTTCACCAGCTGTTGATTAACAAGGGACTCCAGCATTTTCCCAAAATAGGGCACTAAGGAGATGGGTAGACAGTTTAAGAGTACTTTTGGGTCGGACGACGGCTTCTTTAGAATTGGCCTGATTCTAGCTGCCTTCCAGATTGAGGGAAAGTCGGCTTCCGCAAAGGACTTATTAAATAGATCGATCAATCCATCCAAAACTGTAGGTGCCATGACAGAAAACATTTTTGAAGGAAAAGGGTCGGCGGGGGAGCCTGATTTTATCGTTAGCATGACCGAGGTGACAGACTTGCGGTCGCATTTTTCTATAAAGTCATTTAAAATACAGGGAGGATCAGGTAAAAGGCGGGGTGGTTCTTCAGAATGAGTACGGTTGAGTGTAGGAGGAAAGGTACGATGGATATTCATAATTTTTTCCTCAAAGAATTCAGATAGAGAATCAGTCCAATTTTGAGAGACCGATACTATGGGCTGATTTATAGGGACAGTGAATTCTTTGAGAATATGATGGAGTTCCCTAGAGGAATTTTCTGCCATTTTTATCTGATTGATCAAAAAGGATTTTTTTGCCAATTTTATTTCGTTCATGTAGCCGTGATGCCGTTTCTTATAGGTTTCACGATCTACAGGGTTTTTACTTTTTCGCCATAGTTTTTCGGCAGTTCTACACAGACTTTTAATGGTTTTTAGTTGATCGGTGAACCAGGGGGCAGTTCTAGTCTTAAACTTAATGTTCCGTACAGGGGCAATTAAGTCTAATGTAGTCAGAATAGCTTTAATAAATTGTAGAGCTACATGATTAACACATGCTTCAGGGTCTGTCGGGTCAAGACAGAAATTATTTTGAAAAAGAGACGGAGTTACTTTGCGCCAAAGGTCTGCGCAATACGAGTTCGCTATCCAAATTAGTTTTTTCTTTTGGAATAGTAGGAATAGCGAATTTCATTAGGTAATGATCAGTCCGTAATAACGGTTCAGAGGGTTCCATGATCATTTCTGATACGTTTGTAAAAAGAAGATCCAATGTGTGGCCTGCGCAATGGGTGGAGCCAATCACAATCTGAGCAAGACCAAGAGTACTCATGTTAGAAATTAATTTGTCAGTGTCAGGATTAGATAACATTTCTGCATAGTGGTTAAAATCTCCAATCAGGAGAAAATTATCAGAAGCTAGAACATGGGGAGCTATAATTTCTAATAGCTGATCTGAGAAATCTCCCTTTATACTGGGGGGTCCTTACAGTGTCACTGGACCCTCAGTTACACGCACTAGGTGTGTTGGTTTTTGTTTCTTTATTTTGTTATGGACCGTGGAATGCGCGTGGCACTACCAAGTGTGTGCATGGACATCCCTTCTGGCTGTGTCAGAGAGCCAGAGGCAGGCGTCGTAGGATGGACCTCCGCGCACCACTTCCTGCGCACCACTTCCTGTGCACTGACGGATATACCAGTGCGTACTGACCCTAGAGTTCGAGCTGCCCTTACACGTCCTCTAGGGCCAGTACACACTGTAATTTCACACAGTGCACAGGAGGTGATGCGTGCAGGTCCACCACCGGCTTTAGGGCAGCGCAACCTGTGCCTCTCCTACAAGGCAACAAGTTCGAGGAGGCAATCGTCAATGACAGGCTGAGGCGAGATCAGTGCTTAATTTGAGCCCGTGGTTTACAGTGCTTGGCACCGGCACTTAATTGTCAACACAGGCACTAATAACAGTCTGGCTCATGGTGACACTCTTTTTCTAAATTAAAGATGTGAACAACTAAAGTTTGTTATTAATGAAATATATATAAAAAATTACTAATACCTGCTGCCTAAGCTATTCTTTTGGCTTTGGGTCCTGGAAGATTCTAAATTATCACACTTGTAGGTGTGTAGTGATTAGAATCAGTGTTGGTACTGTCATTGGCAGCGCTGGCAGGGATAATGGGTGGTGAAAGCTGCAGTGGGGCTTCCTGAAAAGGGCCCTGACACTTATTTTGTTTACAAATTAAGCACTGGGCGAGACAAGAGCAGCGTGCAGAGATCTTTCTCTGCTGGTTTCATGGGATCATGGCATGTGAACTCTGCTGGCTAATGCACTTAGCTAACTAACCAGAGAGGGTTAATGTTCCTGTGGTAAAGCACATTATGTAACATGCAGATCACATATTTGTGTTTTTTGTAGATAGCCTAGTAGGTTTGTGCTTTTGACCCTTTTACTACTTTGAGTTCATGAGTTACAATCCTTCTAATATAGAACATTGAGCTATAAACGGGCATCAAAGCACTACTTGCATATTGCACTACATTGGCTAAGAATGTACTGTTTTTTGCCTCCATCTTTCTGAAAAGGTTGCTAAACAAGGGTTCATTTAGTTATCAATATAATTTTGATTTGACACAAACCTGGTGCAAAGAACTGTGTTGGGGTTCACTTTCCAGCGCAAATCCTGAATTGCACTGGACTTCAGCCCTAAAGTAGCACAAAGTAGTACTATGGGCTACGTTGCATCAAGGAGCCGTGCCATAGGTGGTACAGGGATGTTGAAATGCACCTACCCATGGATTTGGACGCTGATTCCCATCTACTAACTTTGGCACAAAAGGATTTGCATGAAAAAATTATGCCCCCTCGAGGCTGGCATAAGGTTGGCAAAAATATTTATTTTCTCAAAACATTTCCACCTTTGCACGAGTGCTGCTCTGTACACACCACATACAAAGTGGTAAAGTGGTAAACTTTGTGCTGTAACGGTACCCCTTCCAGTATAAAATCTATGCCTGACATCACACACGTCCCCTTGCACTATGGCGCAATGGTGTTGGCATTGGCGAAAGCTAGCCTAAGGTACATCAGCACTGGAGGAGAGAACCACGGTACCATAGCTAGTGCTGTTGTGCTCTCTCCTTTTCACGCAGTGCAGTAACTTTGATTACTCAGCTGCTTGAAAACTTAGTAATTCTGTCCCTTCACATCTCCAGATCAAGCCCTCTCAACATATACTGCCTACCAATATGACTGATATATGATTCCTACACCTTTTAGTCCTCATTGTCCTAAGTAACATGTTCTATACATTGATTTACACACTTGTTCGACCCTTTGGGTCCGATTCATAGAACTAACTTAAGACAAAATCCTAAACTTACTACCATTTTGGTATTCACAGAAGGCACTTACTCATTTTGGTATTCACAGAAGTTAGGAGTACTAACTTTAGGACTCCTAAATGCCTTCTGTGAATACCGAAAGTCTTAAAGTTAGGATTTTTCTCAGTTTAGGAGTAGTAAAGTTAGGACTCCTAACTCTACTACTCCTAAACTGAGAAAAATCCTAACTTTTAGACTTTCGGTATTCACAGAAGGCATTCAGGAGTCCTAAACTTAGGAGTCCTAACTTTACTACTCCTAAACTGAGAAAAAATCCTAACTTTAAGACTTTCGGTATTCACAGAAGGCATTTAGGAGTCCTAAAGTTAGGACTCCTGACTTCTGTGAATACCGAAATGAGTAAGTGCCTTCTGTGAATACCAAAATGGTAGTAAGTTTAGGATTTTGTCTTAAGTTAGTTCTGTGAATCGGGCCCTGTGTCTTTGTATGATATGCTTGTGACGTAAAGCGCTCTGAGACTCTACACTGGGATGAGTAGCGCTATAAAATAAATACATGTGAGAGAGGGGCTATGGACAGATGAGGGCACCATTGAAGGGTGGTGACTGAAAGAATCTATGGAGGGGGAGGTAATGGTAGGTGGGGGGGGTGTCAACAAAGATTGTTACACCGGATGTCACCAATGCTACTGGCCACCAGTCTGGAGGAATTAGCGGCCTCTGGCACTAGGCGAGCTCTGACTTGCATTCACTCTCTGCTTCTGTCTCTGCCTTCTCAGGTGGTCGGAGAGTGGCGTTTCAGCCGGATCCACTGTGATGTCTTTGTGACCCTGGACGTTATGATGTGCACCGCAAGCATCTTGAACCTGTGTGCCATCAGTATTGATCGGTGAGTGAGGGCCCGGAGTGTGGATCACTGAGTGAGGGGAGACTTGAGAGTGAAGAGGAAGGGGGGCCACTGGTGAGAAAGTGGCACAAAGTTTGGATCGGTGAGTGAGGGGTGCCGGGTGGAGTTTGGTGAGTGAGTTGAGTTAATGTTTGGAAAGTTCACTGGTGCCCAAAATGAGCATCCTGGAGCTAAAGAATGCCACTTAGGTAGCCAGAGTTAAAGGAAGAAGAGTTTGAACAGCCAAGGTTTGAGTAACCTCCTGAATGGTAAATGAGCTCCTGGAGCTAAAGAA
The DNA here is from genome assembly GCF_964204655.1 of Triturus cristatus. NCBI lineage: Eukaryota > Metazoa > Chordata > Amphibia > Caudata > Salamandridae > Triturus > Triturus cristatus. The sequence goes on from NC_140590.1 coordinate 67,343,177, forward strand.
TGCCACTTAGGTAGCCAGAGTTAATGGAAGAGGAGTTTGAACAGCCAAGGTTTGAGTAACCTCCTGAATGGTAAATGAGCTCCTGGAGCTAAAGAATGCCACTTAGGTAGCTAGAGTTAAAGGAAGAGGAGTTTGAACAGCCAAGGTTCGAGTTTCCTCCTGAATGGTAAATGAGCTCCTGGAGCTAATGAATGCCACTTAGGTAGCCAGAGTTAAAGGAAGAGGAGTTTGAACAGCCAAGGTTTGAGTAACCTCCTGAATGGTAAATGAGCTCCTGGAGCTAAAGAATGCCACTTAGGTAGCCAGAGTTAAAGGAAGAGGAGTTTGAACAGCCAAGGTTTGAGTGTCCTCCTGAATGGTAAATGAGCTCCTGGAGAAGGAAGGTCCAAGATTTTGAAAACTTATAATAGATAGAACCCCCAGCAAGATGGCTGCAAAGAAATCGTGGAGTTCTAATCCACTGGAGGAGCAAAGGGCTGGCACGAGTTGTTAAGGGAAGCCTTTTCCTCTTGCATAGCTGGATCCAGATCTGAGAAGGTTTTTGTGAATTATATCTTTTTCTAAAGAAGATTGGAAAAATGAGAAGAAACCAATTGCCACTTTGGTAGGTTGATCAGCTGGTGGGCTAAAGAATGTTGTAGCATCTGTAGGCGATGAAGGTAGCATCAGTGAGGCTGAGACTCAGAGAGTTGGAATCTCTGGCCTTGCATTGACGAGAGCCTGTACTACTGTGTTCTCTGAAGATGCAGGAGGAAAGGGTAAGAGTTTCCTAAGGGTTTTAATATTGCAAAGCAGCTTGTAACTAAACGATTAACCTCTTTCATAAATACCAGGCTATGATCAAAAATTACTCCCAGAGTTCTAGTGGAAGACATAGGAGCAGGGTATTTCCAAGATCTGTTGGCCGTAAGTTGGGTGACCACATGGATGTCTGTTTGTTGAATATCAGGGCGTCCGTCTTATCTCCCAAGACAGTTATAGCTCATCCATTCTGCCGCCAGTGCCACGGCATTCATGCAGGCAGACTCCCTGTCCTGCGTCAAGGTGATATCATCAACAATATAAACAATGATCTGTGTGTCGTCTTCATATGATCTGAAAACAAAATGACAGATTAGCAAGTGGTGATGCACAGATATTACCCAGAGTGGGGCTGAGAGAAGAGCCTTGGGGCTCCTGTTAGCGAACAGAATGAGGAATTGAAATAAAAGGGGGCAAGAGGACAGACTGTGTGTGACTGGGGAGGAAAGACTGAAACCATCTAGTGCTTTGCCATTGATTCCAATACAACCAGGACCAGAGATTATATCGTGTGAGAGATCACATGAAACAGAGCAGGGAGATCAAAGAGGATCAGGATAGTGCCCCCCTGACTGAGAACATATCTTAAATTTTCAGACACATGAAACCAGGAAGTCTCTGTGCTCGAGACGCGCCCAGCGCCAGGACCCCTGCTCAACAGGTACGCCACTATCATAGAGCGGAGTTGCTGGCTCTTGATATGGACCCTTGCAAACGTCACGATCTGATACTATCACAGGAAGATATAGAGGAGTGGACCTGCACTCACTGCCACTATCGGCCTAAAGATGCCAGTGAGGAGAGGGGCGCAGATAACCTTCTAGACGCGCGACATAGAGCTGATGCAGAGAGTAGCGGGAGGCATGCCCCGCATAAACAGATTAAAACCAATCAGTCTCAAAAACTAAGCTGCATTCTTCTAAACGTCCGCTCTCTGCATAGGAATAAATATCAGATCACTGATATGGTAGAAAGCCGCTCCCCTGATATAATCTTTCTCACCGAAACATGGACCGACAATGCATCGGGTCCAGATTGGAATACTGCTTTACCCGGCGGCTATGTGGTCCTCTCTCAAGATAGGATAGGTAAGAGGGGCGGGGGGATAGCGGTGGCCTACCAAGCACATCTAAATCTGCGAGTGGAAACACATCTTGATCTCCCAGCAGAGGCCCTCTATTTTACTATATATTCGGGAAATGTTTTCAAAATGCAAGGCCTTCTAATCTATCGACCACCTGGGCCTAAATCCACCTTCCCCTCAAAGCTTATGAGCCATTTGGAATCCCGAATGGATCCTCACCCTTTTATCCTTCTGGGCGATTTTAACTATCACTTAGAACTTAGTGATCAGCCAGAGGTAGCCTTACTGCTGGATAATTTAACAGCCCTCGGCTTTAACTAAGTGGTCAACGGCCCGACCCATACAATGGGTCACACCCTTGATGGTATTTTTACGAGCAATATTGATCTGGAAATTAAGAACATTACAGCCATTCCTTGGTCCGACCACAGTATAGTGACAACTAAACTTTGGTCTCAGACGAAGGCGGATGATCTAATCACGGCTCTGGGTCATTCACCCCCCCTGCTTAGTAGAGACAACTCCGAGGTAGCACTGCTCTTTGACAAATGGCTCGCGGAGGCGGCTGACGAAGTAGTGCCTGTGAAACGGCTTGGTCCAAGTAGGACTAAGCCATCCGCCCCCTGGTACAACAGGAAGCTTAAGGTCTTGAAGAGTACCTGTAGAAGGGCTGAGTGCCTGTGGAGAGTCGACTATGGCACTGACAGAAAGGCCAGTTATAACCATGCTTTATCAGCTTATAGAGAGGCAATTATATCCGCCAAAAGATCATTTTATGAGACTAAGATCAAGGATGCAGGGAATTCAGCCAAGGAGCTTTTTAAAACTATTACGGCCCTTTCCAAGCCACTGTCGGACAACATCTTTCGGCCAAACTTGGAAATGTGCCAGAAACTTGCCCGGTTTCTTCAAGATAAGGTGCAGGTAATATATAGGGACCTCCTCAACCTGCATCCCAGCTCAGATAGTCATAGTCAGCTATTGACAACCGTTGAGGACGATAGCTCTGGCCTCAGTACTTTCCCTTCCATTACAAAAGAGGAAACTTGCAGATTGATCACTCTGACGAAATCAGGCTCACCTAAAGACCCCTGCCCCCCCCCCCTTGTTATGCACCTTGCGCCAGACCGGATTGCTGGTGAATTATGTGTCTTAATAAACCAGGTAATAGAGTCCGGTACATACCCTAGTAGCTGGAAGAGTGCAATCGTCAGACCGCTTTTGAAGAAACCTTCATTAGGCACTCTCACACTAAAGAATTATCGCCCAATTGCCGCTCTCCCTTTCGCAGCCAAAATTATGGAAAGGGAGTTAAATAGAACCCTGACAAAATATCTGACTGCCCACAATATCCTCGATTCAAGCCAACACGGTTTTCGGGCACAGCATTCCACTGAGTCAGCCCTTTTGGTGGCTGCTGAGGAGATCCGGCAGTATTGTGGACAAGGGAGGTAAGGCAGTTCTAGTGATGCTAGATCTATCTGCTGCCTTTGACACCGTAAATCACACGGTGTTAATTCAGAGGCTTCAGGAGGTTGGCATTCGAGGGACGGCACTGTCCCTTCTCTCCTCTTTCTTGGAGGGGAGGGAGCAATATCTACTTTGGGATGGGCTACAGTCTGATAGCTTTCAGCTGCCGTGTGGTGTTCCACAGGGCTCAGCACTGTCACCCACGCTGTTCAACATCTATGTGACTCCCTTGGCTAAACTTGTCAGGAAGCATGGGTTCCAGATAGTTTCCTATGCTGATGATTCCCAACTCATAATTTCTGCAGCTAAACATTCTACTGACGTAGCCCTTAAATTTCATGGCTGTCTAGCAGAAATTATGAGCTGGATGCAGGAAACCTTCCTGAAGATTAATACAGAGAAAACTGAGATTATCGAGTTTGGGCATTGAAGTCCCTTGTGGAACAGATCCTGGTGGCTGGCAGGGGCTGGGGAGTGTCCTTGCCCCGTGCCCAAAGTGAGAAGTCTGGGCATGAAGTTTGACAATCAGCTGAATTTCTCGGCTCATGTCAACAGCCTTGCATCATCCTGCTCCTTCCTTATAAGGACGCTGCGCAAGATTTTTCCTTTCATCTCCGCAGAAATGCGCAAAGCAGTGGTAGTGGGACTTGTCCTATCCAGGCTAGACTACTGCAACGCGCTACTGCTAGGGACAAACAAAGCGCAGATAGGTAGGTTGCAGACTCTCCAAAACGCAGCGGCAAGGTTATTGCTGGATGTCCCGAGAGATCAATCGATCTCAGAGGGAATCATTGCACTACACTGGCTTCCGGTCTGTCTGCGTAAAGATATTAAAGCTATTTGCCTGGTACACAAAGCTGTCTTCGGAGGCGGTGCTAGGGATGTTCAGGAACTGTTCATTCCTTATACCGCCGGCCGTGTGCTAAGATCCAGCACTCAGGGTCTCATCAAGATCAATCGGATTAGGAAAGCCAGATGGGGCGGCAGAGCCTTCTCGGTCTGTGCCGCCAGACTCTGGAATAAGCTTCCCCACTCTCTCAAATCCATACATAATCATCAGACCTTTAGAAAAATGTTAAAGACACGGCTCTTTCAAGAGGCTGGTATCTGAGGATTTCACTTCCCCTTTGTGTTGTATGAGCGCCAAGATGCTTTCTTTCTCCTTGTTGTTTCTTCTTTCTATGTGTATTGCATTCTGCAGCACACATAGAAAGAGGAAAATGCCTCTCAGGATTGTTTTGTGTAGAATGATGTCGCTTCTTCACAAAAACAATCCTGCCTGCAACGCAGCCATCCTTGCACCATGGCACAAGGGTGCCTGCCTTGGTGCTAGGCAGCAGATTGTGTGCCAGCACAGACAGAGAGCAGGAATATATATATATAAATTGGTAAATATGGAGCATTCCTGCCCTCTCCTTTTCACGCAGCACAGCACAGAAAGTTGGCTTGCTCCGTTGTGCGAAACATTGATAAATCTGTTCCACAATTTTTGATTTGGGATCATATTTTGATCGCCAGTATCTTTCTAAATGCTTACATTTAAGTTTTGGGCTATGGGAATCATTCCTTTACCATTGTCCAGGAGGTTTGCTCTGAAGAGAGTGTGGAGTCTGAAGCAGGGCAATAATACCGGCAGCTGACGTGATCCAGGCGATAAGGACCAGATTTACATGTCCTTGTGTCGTGGAAGGCAATACAAGGCAATGCAAAGACTAAATAAGATTTACAAAGCCATGCGAGGGGCGATTTGTGACGCCTTGCTTGACTTTGTAAAAAAATGCAACGCAATGCAGTGCCTTGAACTGGATTGCAGTACATTTCGCAGTTGTAGGCATTCTATGGACAGAGCATCGGTGTTCCCGTGCATCAACTCATGGAATTTGACGAAATTCTAGATTTGCGGAAATCATTAAAGATGGAATTGCGCCAAAATGGTACACCACCACAGCCACGGAATAACAAGGAGAAATATGTTTGTTTTTCCTCTTCATATACGTGACACAATCTGCATCACACATTGAAAAAGGGAAATTGCCTCTTAGGATTGTTTTTATGCAGGAAGGTGCTCCTTCCTGCACAAAAGCAGTCCTGCCTGTAACGCAGGCACCCTTGCAGCATGAGGCTTGGCAGTCTCAAGTGTGCCAGTGCAGGTAGAGCGCTAAAGACTATACACTTTTAGTAGATATGGGGCTGTTCCGCTCGCTTCAATTCAACATAACGCAGTGCAGCAACTTTGCTTACTGTCCTGCACAGTGTGAAGTTTTAGTAAATATGCCCCTAAGTTTGGAGGCAGCAATAGTTGTGTCACTGGGAGAGGATACATGGGTATTCATTAGTGTTAAGGATTAAAAGTGCTGGTGCTACAGATATTGCACAAGTTGTATAAGGAATGTGTAGGTTTTTTGAGGAAAAGCATTTAGGATTGGAAAATGTGAATAGAATTGCAAAATGATCTGTCCATGAGAGAGGAAGAGGTCTCTGACCTGAAATAGAGTGTAAATTAGAGAAAACAGTGTCCAGCAGGTGCCCAGGTTTGTGTCTGGAAGGATGACCTAAAAGAGGAAGCCCTAACGCAGCAAGGATGTCTATTACGGTGATGGATTCAGCATTCTTCTGTGTTCAAGATGAAAATAAAGGTTGCTCAATAAGGGAATAGGAGTGTGAACAAAAACAATCCTGGGAGGATTTTTCCTCTGCAAAATGCAGCGCACATAGAAAGAGGAAACAACGAGGAGAAATAGATATTCTTCCTTGTTGCCTCCCCTGGGGAGGAGGTAGGTTTTGGCGCATGCCCGGGTTTTCCTTGTTTTGTAAATTTGGCACAGCGTCAACATCCGTGGGTGTTGCGTGGGAACACCCACGACAATGCCCATAGAACGCCTCCCTAGTGCAGAGTGAGGCAACATAGCGATTTGCACTGCCTTGCCTTACCCCATATCTATGAGGCCACTCAAAGCCACGCAAAGCAGCTTTGCCTGACCTCATAAATATGATATTGTAGTTTGTGCAGCTGGAGCGTCACAAAAAGTGACACTCCAGCGGCGCAAGGGGCTCATAATCATGCCCCTTGGTCCTCATGACCGCTTACAATTGTTGCCTTTGTCCTTACTATTAAACCCAAGACTAAGCACTAAGTACAATCTTTACCATGGGTGACCTTGTCCTTACTATTGAACCCATGACTAGGCACCAACCTTCAACACCTGGTCCTAAGGGCCTCTTCCCATTGGTGTACTAGAGCTTACCGTGACTACTGAACCCAGGACTGACCACAACCTTTAACACTTGACCCCCAGGGTCGTAAAGTCGAGCAGACCAAGCTCACTCAGGGAGGTGGTGTGAGGTAGAGACGCAGAACTCTCCCAAACATCTCTTTGCAATCAGTAAATCAATGTCTAATCAGTTCTTTAACTCAAACAGAAGAGGTACTTTAGTCACATAACACAGTTTGGTGCATGCAATTTTAAAGCACAAACAAACGCTGTACACAGATAGTTATCAATGTGACAATCACCGTGTAGGGGGTTACACATTGTTAATTATAAATCGTATTTATATAGTAATTTTCAATTGAAAATTAATTTATAAATACGATTTATAATTAACAATGTGCCTTTTTGATAATAAAATTAAATGTCTGTGGGACAACCATATATCTATTCTGGATGTGTTGCCGAATATTTAAATACTATGGGGAAAGATTTTGCTGTTTCAGTTGTTGTTCTTTCCCTGCTCTCTTCTCCCTACATTGGGATCTTCAGGGAGCCTCTCTTTGTTTCTTATGCTCCCTCCAGTCCCATCACATTGTGGGGCACTTGATTGTTGAGGCGCGCTCTCCTGCAAAGAAGGTGTGGCAGTGCGCGTCCAGTCAAGATGGAGCTTAGCTCCACCATCGCTGCTCTTATCCAGGTAGGTCCTCGCTAGGAGCTCTTCCTCAGCACAAACAGGATGAAGACCCACTCTGTTCTCCGCAATGCTTCAATGCAGACAATGGAAAACTGTCAATGGTGGTATACAATCTTGGAGTAGCGCACTCTCTCTCTCTCTCTCTCCCCCCCACTGGGTTTCAGTTGAGGTGGCCACCGACTTGCAGTCTTCATTCCCCAGGCACCCCTGCAGTCACAAACCCCATACTTGTGAGGGTAATGCATGTGCCACAGGGTCTCCAAGCCTCACAACAAGGCCTGGCAGCACAGATCCTTGCCTGGATTGAAGCAGCCTGTGTTCCCCACACCTTCTTTAGATCCTCGTGGTCGTCCATTTCAAACCAAGGGTCTTTTTTGTGTAAGTGCACCTCCCGTGACCCACCTCAGTAATCATTCACCTCTGTCACTCAAGGCGGGACTCAGGCACCTTCTCCTGGTAGGTTTGACATACATCAGGTTCCTGAACCTTGCGAATGGAGTCAGCTGCTCCAGCCTTGGCACACAAAAGAGCCTCTCGATCTCCACTAGTGTGGGGTTCTGGTAGTGAAAACATGGCTTTCAGTGTCACCTTTTCAACTAAGATGGTGGATAAAGTTTCCAGGTCCAGCTTTAAGACTTTGTTTGGGCTTTAATTGCCTCCCAGACAGTTCCAGCAATAGTCTCTGCCTTCTGGTGTTAACAAGGAGGTGGGCTGGTCTTGGGGATCCCCTTTCAGGGGAAACCCTAAACTAGGGCTCAAAGGAGAGAGGTGCTGCAACACTCTAGATTCTAGTCTACTACAAAGGGATTCCCTCTTATGCAGCATTTGGATCCTGAAAATCAAAATGGATTCATGTGTAGCCAATTCTAAATGTAATAGACACACTCAGCCCTCAGCTTTCTACACACGTGGCACATGGATAGAGCAATAGACCTGGCTGAAGCAGATGGACACACCAATTTAAAAACACTGTTAAAGCCACAAAGTAACTTTCCCTGCCAGGTGAGAGGTAAAAAGGCCTGTCCTGACAATGTAATCCATTGCAGAGTTCACTGTCAGTCCTCCACAGCCTGGTGAGCTGATGGTGGTCCAAGCTCAGTATAGAAGGGCCGCTTGGGCTCCAGGCCACAGATGCTGCTCTGGATCACATTCCTTCTTACAGGAAGCCCTAAGTGCACATGCATGATTGTCCAATGTGCTTAGGCAAAAGGTCTAAAACCTACAGAGCTTGCTGTAGGGAACTTGTGGCACCAGCATGAGCTCTCCAGAGACAAGCAGGAGATCTTTTCTGTCCCAACAGTAATATATACTAAGTCTAATATACCAGAGCTGTCTTCTCCTCCTAGTAGGGTAGTCCTTTCACAATTGATGTCCTGAACATAGTGCACTTGTTAAGTGATGGGATATGACTCCCTGTAACAGTCATATGATCTCTTGGGACCACTAACAGTGATGGGGTGCTCTCTTTCTACCAGGTACACCGCTGTGGCCATGCCGATGCTCTACAACACGCGCTACAGCTCCAAGCGCAGGGTCTCGGTCATGATAGCTGTGGTTTGGGTGCTGTCGTTTGCCATCTCCTGCCCTCTTCTCTTTGGCCTCAACAAGACAGGTGAGCACCACCATCCTCCGCCTCCTTTCTATACCATGATGTCTGCACTGGGTGAGCTGACTCTGCCCATCTCTGGCACTCTCAGGTCAGGAGATGTGCATTTAGGGTTGAGATTGTTGATCCGCCTTAGGGTGGTGATTGTGGATTAACCTTATGGTGGAGATTGTGGAGCAGCCTTAGGGTGGAGATAGTGGATCCTCCTGAGGGTGGTGATTGTGGATCACCCTTAGGGTGGTGACTGTGGATCAGCCTTAGGGTGGTGATTGTGGATCAGACTTAGGGTGGTGATTGTGGATCAGCCTTAGGGTGGAGATTGTGGATCAGCCTTGGGGTGGTGATTGTGGATCAGCCTTATGGTGGAGATTGTGGATCAGCCTTAGGGTGGTGATTGTGGATCAGCCTGAGGGTGGTGACTGTGGATCAGCCTGAGGGTGGTGACTGTGGACAGAAGTGGCTCATAACAGTGCCAAACATGGCTCTCAGGGTGCATGCATGGCTCTGGATATTTGGAAAGGCTCAGGGTATCATGCACAGCTTATGGTTTCATCCATGCATTGCTCAGTGCATCACACATGGCTTTACTCATGACTGAGCATGTCATGCATGGGACAGGGTAGTCCACGTGCCTATGGCTTGTGTGGGTTCTCAAGCACAAAGAACTGCGGGTACTGTGAAGGTTAACAGGCGTATGTGGTGGCTTAGATCTTTTGTCTCACGCGATTGGTGGGGTTCCGCGTGAGTATTTAGCCTATTTATCCATTTATTTATATATAGTTTTATATAGTGCTAACATGACCCAGGCGGGTATCAGAGCGCTTTACAAATGAGCAAGGTTGTACTAGGCTTCATGCTTTGGCAAGGTGTGATGTATGGCTCTTGGTGTTGCACCTGTCAAGAAGGCTGTGTTCATCTCCGGGTGTCAGGCTGAGGACAGAGTTTTCAATCTTAGCTCTGACGCTCCCATGGCTCTGGGTGTCCACTTGGTACTGGGTGTCAGGCGTGGCTCCGGGTGTCCCCTTGATGTTTGGGTTAGCTCTCCGTGTCACTTTTTGCTCTGCTCCTTCCTTCGGTCTGGTGCTGGTTAACAGACTTGTCTCAGGAGTCCAAGCTTAGTTCTGGGTGTTACACTTGGCAATGAATTCTCCTTGGCTCTGTGGGTCACGTTTGGCTATGATGCCCCCTTGGCTCTGGGTGTCAGGGTTAGCTCTTGCTGTCATGCTTGTGTCTGATTCCCCTTTGCCTCTGGCTGTCAGAGTTGGCTCTGGTGGCCTCATGGCTGTATTTGTCAGACTTGGCTCCGGGTGTCACACTGGCTCTCATGTCCCTTTGGCTCAGGGTGTCTCTCTTGGCTCTGATGCCCTTTGCTCTGGCTGTCATGTTTGTCTCTGATGCCACTTTGGCTCTTGGTGCCAGACTTTGCCCTGGGTCTCACACTTGGCTATGATGTCCCGTGGCTTTTGGTGTCCCATTTGACTATGATGCCCCCATAGCTCCGTGTTTCAGAGTTAGTTCTGGCTGTCACACTTGTTTGTGAGCCCCTTTGGCTTTAGTTGTCAGAGATGCCTCTGGTGCCCCCATAGAGCTGGGTGTCACTCTTGGCTCTGATTGTTACGTCATTCTGGGAACTGGGTAACAGGCGTGCCTCTGGAATTCCTACTTAGGTCTCTGTGTCACACTTTATTCTGAGACCACCATGGTACACAGTATTACTTGGCTCTGAGTGATATTTCCTTGGTGCTGGCTGTCACACTTACCTCTAATGCTTCCTTGGTGCTGGGTGTCAGATTTGGCTCTGGAGCCCCATGGCTCTGAGTGTCACACTTTGCTCTGATGCCCCGTTCTCTCTGATGCCCCCTTGGCTCTGGTGTCCTATTTGGCTCTAATGCTCCTTTGGCTCTGGTGTCACACTTGGATCTGGTGTCCCATGACCCAGCTGTCACAATTGGCTCTGATGCTCCCTTTACTCTTGTGCTCCATGGCTCCGGCTGTCACACTTGGCTCTGATGCTCCCTTGTCTCTGATGCTCCCTTGGCTCTGGTGTCACACTTGGCTCTGATGCTCCCTTGTCTCTGATGCTCCCTTGGCTCTGGTGTCACACTTGGCTCTGATGCTCCCTTGTCTCTGATGCCCCCTTGGCTCTGGTGTCACACTTGGCTCTGGTGTCATGCTTGGCTCTGATGCTCCCTTGCTCGGGTGCCCCATGGCTCTGGCTGTCACACTTAGCTCTGAAGCTTCCTTGGCTCTTGTGCTCCATGGCTCCGGCTGTCACACTTGGCTCTGAGACTTCCTTGGCTCTGGTATCATGCTTGGCTCTGGAGCTCAGTCTTAGCTTTGGTTCCCCCGTGACTCCAGGTGTCACACTTGCCTCTGGTGCCCCATGACTCAAGGTGTCACACTTGGCGTTGGTGCCCCATGAACCCACATATCACACTTGCCTCTGGTTCCCCATGACTCCAGGTGCCACTCTTGGCTCTGGTGCCCCATGACTCAAGGTGTCACACTTGGCTTTATTTCCCCAATGATCCCACATTTCACACTTGGATCGGGTGCCCCATGACTCCAAGTGTCACACTTGGCTCTGATGCTCGCTTGGGTCTGGTGCCCCATGGCTCCGGGTATCACACTGGACTCTGATGCCCCCTTGGCTCTGGTGTCACACTGGGCTCTGATGCTCCCTTGTCTCTGATGCTTCCTTGGCTCTGGTGTCATGCTTGGCTCTGGGGCTCAGTTTTGGCTTTGGTTACCCCATGGCTCCGGGTGTCACAAAACTCCGATACTCACTTGCCTCTGGTGCCCCATGGCTCTGGGTGTCACACAACTCTGATGCTCACTTGGCTCTTCGGCCCCCCTGGCTCTGGTGTCACACTTGGCTCTGATGCCCCCTTGGCTCTGGTGTCACACTTGGCTCTGATGCCCCCTTGGCTCTGGTGTCACACTTGGCTCTGATGCCCCCTTGGCTCTGGTGTCACACTTGGCTCTGATGCCCCCTTGGCTCTGGTGTCACACTTGGCTCTGATGCCCCCTTGGCTCTGGTGTCACACTTGGCTCTGATGCCCCCTTGGCTCTTGTGTTTCACTTGGCTCTCATGCCCCCTTGGCTCTGGTGTCACACTTGGCTCTCATGCCCCCTTGGCTCTGGTGTCACACTTGGCTCTCATGCCCCCTTGGCTCTGGTGTCACACTTGGCTCTCATGCCTCTTTGGCTCTGGTGTCACACTTGGCTCTGATGCTCCCTTGTCTCTGATGCTCCCTTGGCTCTGGTGTCACACTTGGCTCTGATGCTCCCTTGTCTCTGATGCTTCCTTGGCGCTGGCGTTGCACTTCACTCTCATGCTCCCTTGGCTCTGGCGTCATGCTTGACTCTGGGGCTCAGTGTTGGTTTTAGTTTCTCCTTGGCTCTGGTTGTCACACAACTGTGATGCTCTCTTGGCTCTTGGGCCCCCTTGGCTATGGTGTCACACTTGGCTCTGGCGCCCCATGGCTCTGGGTGTCACACTTGGCTCTGATGCCCCTTGCTCTGGTGTCGTACTTGGTTCTGATGCCCCCTTGGCTCTGGTGTCACACTTGGCTCTGATGCCCCCTTGGCTCTTGTGTTTCACTTGGCTCTCATGCCCCCTTGGCTCTGGTGTCACACTTGGCTCTCATGCCCCCTTGGCTCTGGTGTCACACTTGGCTCTCATGCCCCCTTGGCTCTGGTGTCACACTTGGCTCTCATGCCTCTTTGGCTCTGGTGTCACACTTGGCTCTGATGCTCCCTTGTCTCTGATGCTCCCTTGGCTCTGGTGTCACACTTGGCTCTGATGCTCCCTTGTCTCTGATGCTTCCTTGGCGCTGGCGTTGCACTTCACTCTCATGCTCCCTTGGCTCTGGCGTCATGCTTGACTCTGGGGCTCAGTGTTGGTTTTAGTTTCTCCTTGGCTCTGGTTGTCACACAACTGTGATGCTCTCTTGGCTCTTGGGCCCCCTTGGCTATGGTGTCACACTTGGCTCTGGCGCCCCATGGCTCTGGGTGTCACACTTGGCTCTGATGCCCCTTGGCTCTGGTGTCGTACTTGGTTCTGATGCCCCCTTGTCTCTGGTGTTACACTTGGCTCTCATGCTCCCTCGTCTCTGATGCTTCCTTGGCTCTGCTGTCATGCTTGACTCTGGGGCTCAGTGTTGGTTTTGGTTTCTCCTTGGCTCTTTTTGTCACACAACTCTTATGCTCTCTTGGCTCTTGGGCCCCCTTGGCTCTGGTGTCACACTTGGTTCTGATGCCCCCTTGGCTCTGGCTGTCTTGGCTCTGAGACTCCCTGGGCTCTGGTATCATGCTTGGCTCTGGAGCTCAGTCTTGGCTCTGGTGCCCCATGGCTCCAGGTGTCACACTTGCCTCTGGTGCCCCATGACTCAAGGTGTCACACTTGGTTCTGATGCTCCCTTGGCTCTGGTGCCCCATGGCTCCAGGTGTCACACTTGGCTCTGGGGCTAAATATCTCGTGGTCTCAGGCTTGGCTCTGATCCCCCCTGTGGCCTGCTGTCACACTTGGCTCTAATGGCACCTTAGCTCTGGTGTCGTACTTGTTTCTGATGCCCCCTTGGCTCTGGTGTCACACTTGGCTCTGATGCCCCCTTGACTGTGGGTGTCCCACTGGTGCTAGACGTCAGGCCTGTATCTAGAGTGTGAGCTTTGCTCTGAGTGTTATGCATGGTTTTGATGTTCCTTGACCCAGGGCGTACCCTTGGTGTCCGGCTTGTTTCTGGAGTTCCTTCACAGTTCTGAATGTTTTGATGTTCCCTTGACCCATGGTGTACCCTTGGTGTCCGGCTTGTTTCTAGACTTCCTTCGTAGCTCTGAATGTCACGCTTGGCATTGATGTCCCCTATGAACTGGTTGTCAGGCTTGACTTGGTGTGCTCTCGGTGTCAGGGTTGTGTCTAGTTCTGTATGTCACACTTGGGTGTGGGTGTCACGCTTGGGTATGAGGCCATGTTGGCTCTGGGAGTCAGGCATGACTGAAGAGTGGAGCTTTGATCTGGGTGTCACACTTGGCTCTTTTACCTGCTTTGCTTGGCTCTGAGTGGCCCTTGGCTCCGGGTGCCATACGTGCCACACACTGATCCGTCTCCTTGCCCTCTCTCTCTGCAGCCACCCGAGAAGCCATGCGCTGCAGCATCGCTAACCCGGCCTTCGTGCTGTATTCCTCCATCGTCTCCTTCTACGTCCCCTTCATTATCACCCTGATGGTGTACGTGCAGATCTACGTGGTGCTGCGCAGGCGCAGGAGGCGCGTGGCCACCCGGCGGGGCAATGGAGCCCCTGAGGCGGATACACAGCCTAGGACCAAGGTAACCACTTCCATGGGCCCCCCTCAATGTTACAGCACCCCTTGAAGTCCCAACACACGTGGCGATTCACAGAGCCACCTCATTCCCCCAGGCCTGTGGTGATATTGACATTTCTGTCTGGATGGAGGACGTTCAGTGGCTACTTTTGTGGACAACACACATTTCCGTTAGTTTGAGTGGGCCTGGGAGCCTATTGGACTACACTTCCCATGTTCCCCTGCACTTCTTCCATGCCACAGCTTCCCAGGAGTACCTGGGCGTGTCCCATGGCTAGATCCATTCTCTATCAACACGTGTTGCATTTTCACAAATTAAAATAAATCATCACACTGGCCCTTCTATGCCACAAATCACACATGCCGTTATGTTCAGCTGGAATAAAGTAGTGCACAGAAATAGAATCCATGCGAGTGCTGTTTTGTATAATTTTCACACAACAGAAACAGCAAGGCAAGTTGCAGCATTTTCAAATGTTTGATCAATGCAGGTCTTAAAGTGGCCGCGCCCCCGCAGACTTTAAAATGTTATCTAGAGATGGAGGCCCATATTCTGAAAGGTGTCACGCCACGCAGCGCAGCACTCAAAGAGCCTATGCAGCGTTACGTTACAGGTTCCATATTTACAGAGATATGGCTCTCTCCTCCTCTCTCTCTAGTGGCTGCTCACGCAGTGGCGGCCACTGCCTACCTAAGGTGGTAGGGCGGCCGAGGGTGGAGAGCGTGGCGGGTCGGGAGCGAGGGAGAAATAAAATATAATAATTTTAAAAAAAGACTTCCCTGCTGCTCCACTCCGCTCCCGCTGCTGGCTGCATCGCTGTTCCTCTCGACGGCCGACGGCCAGAAGGGGATGGGCTCTCAGGGCACAAGCTTCGCACCCAATCTAGGCGCTGGCATTGGTCTGAGCGGCCTCGTTTGCCGCTCAGACGGTGCATTGGAGTCTGTTCTCTTTCTCCGTAACAAACACAGCCAGGTTGGAGAAACATTAATGCACATGTGTGTTTGGCTGGCCTCGGATGAACGACCAAACGCGCGCGGGCACTTATGAGTGCACTGTACTCCTCCCTGACATGCTCGTCCCTGCCCTATACTTTTGCATTGGGCTCAGACACCATAAATACAATGATAAGAACGCTGCGGCATTATCATTTTATGTATTGTCTGCTGGCACGGGCTGTGGGGCGACGCTCCTCTGCCATTACGGAGGCGCCGCACCTGGGATGGTGTCAGGGCTGAGTGGCGGGGCAGGGGGAACAAACAACGACAATAAAACAACAAAAAACAAATGAAAAATAACTTACCTGCTGCATCGCTGCTCTTCTGCTCGTCACCAGCACAGGCTCCCACAATCTACTGCAGCCAATCCTGATGCTGCTCTGGCAGAATGAGAGCAGCGTCGGGATTGGCCTGAGCACCCGCGAAGTGTGCTCCCAGAGGCTGAGAGCCTGTGCCTGCTTCCTCCAACCCGGCTACGGAGCTCAGATTGGAGACAGCTTCAGTGCGCATGTCGGTACAACCATCCTCAGACGGCCAGCCAAACCCACGTACGCACTGACCACTCCCCGTCTGTGACTGCCCCTGAAATGACCCCGCTTCCAAGATTCGCCTAGTGAGAGAAAAATAAAATGATAATAAACCGGGTTTACTATATTCTTATTTTTATATTTTTGCAGCTGGTGATGGGGGGCGACACGCCTCCGCCATAGTGTTAGGGTAAGTACGTGAATATACCATAGGTTTTATACAGGAAGGATAGACTTCCTGTACAAAATACTATGGCCATTTCCATTCTTTGTATTAGTGCTGCACAGTTCAGCACGCATGCAAAGTAGGGAAAAAAAGGAGAAACTAAAACATTTCTCCTTTTAACACCTGCTTTCAAGCTGCATTCATTTTTGTCGCTAAACCCTCTCCACCAGTGTTAGTAAATAGGGTTTAGCGTCAAAAAGCACAGGTGGTTGCATTGGAACGCACATGTACCACGCCCCCTTCACTCAAAGTAATGCAAAGCGGCGTTTCGTGCTCCTTTGTGTTACTCTTCCATACACACCCATGCTAATACCAATCAGCGTTGGTTTAATAATTCCCAAATAGGTTTAGCATCGGGTTGGCGTTACAGAGGTAACGCTAAGCCAACACTGAGGGGCATATTAACAAGGCGGCGTTATAAAATTATCGCCGCTTTTGCGGCCGTTTTAGGTCGAAAAGCGGCAATAATTTGATCGCCTTATCAGCAAAGACGCGCTATCGCGTGTTTTGCTAACTTAGCACCCGTTTCCAGCACGCCTAACTTTGCATCGCTAATGAGATGCAAAGTTGGCATGGCTGTGAAACCAACCAGGGAAAATATCGCGAAGGCAGCTCCGCGATACTTACAAGGAAGGGTAGCGATTATTTAAATCGCGTTAAGTATGCCTTAACGCAGGAATTTAACGTCTGTTAAATTCCTAAGGCATACTTAACATGGGGGGTGGATTCTGTGGCTAAGACCACAGGCCCTATCATCTAGGATGTCGCCGTTTTCCACCATGGAAAACGGCGATATCCAGACTATCTCTGGAATTTTTATTGCCTCTGCAATGCGCGTTGTTAATAACGCGCTAACCGGGCGATAAGTTCCAGAGATAGCCGGCGATAAATATGCAAGCGCTAAGCGCGCTTTGCGATATTTATCGCCGGCCCTTGTTAATATGCCCCTAAATCTTTGTGAATGTAGGCCGGAGTCCTTTTCTCCTGACGTAGGGTAGCCACTTATCCATCTTTTAACCGGGAGTAAACAAGGAATGATACAAACATTGGTAAAGCCAATTGGGCTGGCCTTGGCAAGCCTCCTATTTATTTATTTTACTAACATAGTCAATAGACATTGCAAGTGTAAAAAGATAAAAATTAAACATGTTTTCCCTGTTGGTGGTGTGCATACGTTTGAAAAAGAAGTAAAACCTAACCCAGTACAAAAATACCTTTATAAATACCCCATTAAATTAAACAGATAAACAGAAATAAAAACAGAGATCCAGACTGGCCTACCAGCCCCAGTACTGAAGTGTGCAAGAGAAAAATACCATCACTCACAACGAAGAAAGCCAGAGGCTGAAGTGGGCTAAACCATTTCTCGTGCAATGGGTTAGGGTGGGCGGTAGCAAAAGGGAGCATCAGAGCCAAGCATGACACCAGAGCCAAGTGTGACACCAGAGCCAATAGATGAAGAAGGCTGACTGAATAACCCCCTAAGCATGCATATATATATATATATATATATATATATATATATATATATATATATAGTTTTTAAAACATGAAGCTGTCTCCAGATCAAGCCCTCGAAGAGAGGAGCTGACAGTCCCCCTAACCTCAATGCTTCAGAACATTCCTTTAACACAGTTTGTCGGCTCCATTTCAGGTTATGTCCTGACTGGACTTACCTATGAGAGGTCAGAGGTGCTGGGCCGAAGACTGGATTCTATCACAACTCTCCCACGAAAGGGAGAAAATGTGTTTAGAGAAGAATAAAAGACAGGAGAATTTGTTAACAATTGAGCTGCATTTTGATTTCGACCTTTTCAAGAATATCACAAGAATGCACAATACATTAAGGTGCCGATTACGATCCGGTAAAAAAATTCCCCGTACGACTCGTATCCGGTCTTTTTACCGTACGAATCGTACAAGTGCCGTACAAACTGCCAATTACGATTCGCATGGGAAAAAGACCATCGAATCGCATTGGGAAGAATTCCCCACACGTCCTCGGGTCGGAAAATGTGTCCGACACGTCCACGGACGATTTACAGTACAAACGTGAAAAGTGAAGTCCGACCGCGGAAACCCGATCCATCCCGTGCGTCCGATGTTACAACCGTATGGAAAAAACACCGTCCGCACCGAACACCTATAGCAAACATGGAGACATGTGCCCGCATACGCGCCCAACACCCCCCCAGCCCCCGTACGTTCGAGTCATACCCCCCGTGTATGTACACCCCCACCCGTGTATGTACACCCCTGTACGTGTCGTACTCCCCCATGTATGTACACCCCTGTACGTTCGAGTCGTACCCCCACCCGTGTATGTACACCCCTGTATGTGTCGAACCCCCCGTGTATGTACACCCCTGTACGTTCGAGTCGTACCCCCACCCGTGTATGTACACCCCTGTACGTGTCGAACCCCCGTGTATGTACACCCCTGTACGTGTCGTACTCCCCCGTGTATGTACACCCCTGTACGTTCGAGTCGTACCCCCACCCGTGTATGTACACCGCTGTATGTGTCGAACCCCCGTGTATGTACACCCCTGTACGTGTCGTACTCCCCCGTGTATGTACACCCCTGTACGTTCGAGTCGTACCCCCACCCGTGTATGTACACCCCTGTACGTGTTGAACCCCCCGTGTATGTACACCCCTGTACGTTCGAGTCGTACCCCCACCCGTGTATGTACGCTCTGGGGGTACGCACCGTACATACACGGGTGGGGGTATGACTCGAACGTACAGGGGTGTACATACACGGGGGAGTACGACACGTACAGGGGTGTACATACATGGGTGGGGGTACAACTCAAACGTACAGGGGTGTACATACACGGGGGAGTACGACACGTACAGGGGTGTACGACACGGGTGGGGGTACGACTCGAACGTACAGGGGTGTACATACACGGGGGAGTACGACACGTACAGGGGTGTACATACACGGGTGGGGGTACGACTCGAACGTACAGGGGTGTACATACACGGGGGAGTACGACACGTACAGGGGTGTACATACACGGGGGGTTCGACACGTACAGGGGTGTACATACACGGGTGGGGGTACGACTCGAACGTACAGGGGTGTACATACACGGGGGAGTACGACACGTACAGGGGTGTACATACACGGGTGGGGGTATGACTCGAACGTACAGGGGTGTACATACACGGGGGAGTACGACACGTACAGGGGTGTACATACACGGGTGGGGGTACGACTCGAACGTACAGGGGTGTACATACACGGGGGAGTACGACACGTACAGGGGTGTACATACACGGGGGGTTTGACACGTACAGGGGTGTACATACACGGGTGGGGGTACGACTCGAACGTACAGGGGTGTACATACACGGGGGAGTACGACACGTACAGGGGTGTATATACACGGGTGGGGGTACGACTCGAACGTACGGGGGCTGGGGGGTATGACTCGAATGTACGGGGGCTGGGGGGGGTCGGCGCATACATACAGGGGCTGGGGGGGGGTCGGCGCGTACATACGGGGGCTGGGGGGGGGTACGGCGCGTAACGGGCCACCTACTCTGGTCGTTTCGCGCCGTACTTCGCTTTTCCGGCACTTTTTGGGTGCCGTGAAAATATTGCCGTCCGGACTGCTGTCGGTTCGAATCGTACTTCCTGGGTCGTGAAACGCTGCCTGAATACGTCCCGACGTCACGTCGCAGCATTCCCGGATCACATTCGTATGTATATTTTCGTCGGTCGGTGTTTTGTACGACTCGTACGGAAATGGTGTTTCCGTGCGAATCGTAATTCCATGTTTGTAAAGTTTTACGACCGGGTACGAGTCGGACGGAGAAAACGCTCCGACCGACGGTTCGTACCCGGTTTTTACCGGATCGTAATCGGCACCTAAGTCTAGCGCTTCGAGATGAGATGCGGCTAGGTTTAATGTATGTACCACACAAGGAAAAGTGAACTGTGTCTTCTCTTGACAGTTAATAATAGGTGTTTTTACCCAGCTAGATGCCACTTCTCTCAGCACCTGCAGAAGAATGGAAGATTTATTTAGCCGGCAGGGGTTCAACACTCTTCCTTACATGTACCTGGCTGCGTCATCATAGCTGGACAGGGACTTGTGCAGCCTGCAGCTAACACTTACACTGAGACCCCTACAAAACACAAATGAAGCCACTGATCTCTCTACTTGGATTAAAACCTGTGACAATCAGATTGTACCAAGTACTTTGCAGCAGGTATGTTAATCACTTGGGCTATCTTAACAATGTTGGAACCTGAGACATGTTGGAACCACTCAGATCTCTGCAATAATATCTTACCTTACTGAGCTTTTTTCACAGCTGTTAAACTTAGCTGGCAGATGTAGTCGTCAGGATAACTTAAAGTAATGGTCGCAAGACGTGGTGTCACCAGGGCCTTGGCAGGTTCTAGCGCCTGCCAATCTCTGCAGCCAAAGAGGATTTGAAGAATTGAGAAAGCTGGGATCTCCTCCGAAAGAAGAGGTGTCAATGTGGACGGCGGTCCCAGAAGACGGATCTCAGAGGTTCTTCTGGGCTTCCACCTCTTACCACAGTCACCTCCTGAATCGGGTCTGGCGCGGGCCTTCGTCAATACCTACACGTTATTTTCAAGAATGATCTCTGATGAGTTGGTCCTCTCGGGGGACATTTACTGCAGACTGCTTGCTCTCTTTTCCTCGCCTCCTGTCAGTCACTTGTAAATCTTACATGGATTGATGCTCGGGTTTGCACTAATGCTCCACATTCTGTCTGAAGTCTGTCTTCTGTGGCCTTCTTCCTCTGCCTCCAGAATTTTCTAAAGGACTCATTTTTATACCATGTAAAATTTAAAGCTCCTTTGAACTCTGCTATCGCCTCCGACAACGTTTCTTAATGAAGAAATGTCTTATTTTACCCCCTTTCTGCTCTTTGACAGGGCTACTTTATCAGGGGGTTCTTTTCACTTTATTCTCGGTTTCATATATTGGAAGGTCTTTTATTTCAAAGCACCATCTCTTAATGATATCCCAGGTGCTTCCCTAATTGCTTGACTTTCTTTTCCTCCCTCCCACGCAGGAGCGGCCATACACAATATGGGACGCGCGTTTTTCAGCACAGGGGTCCCGCTTGAACCAGGGTAAGCCACTGAAAGGGACTTAGGTGGGCCTAATGTGACAATAAATGCATTTTATGGAAATGATAGTGAAGGTGAGGGACGGTCATCAGAAGACTGTGGAGACACAATGGTGAATTTGTTCAAAGAGGCCTGGGGGTGAAGCTAGAGTGCCACATTACCCACGAAACTAGGTTCAAACTAGAGTCTGTCAAAGTCTTTATGTTACAAGGTGCATTGACACGGGCGCACTTTGCAAGCCTGCTAGTCCTTTTTAGCCATAAAATTCCAAATTAGTACACTTTCCACGTATACACTAGTACCCGAGTGTCACCACCAACATATGTTGAAGACAAAGGAGCTTGCGATATTGTCTCATTGACAATGTATTTCCATAGCGACAACAGGGGATGAAGGCGCCGCAGCCAGAAG
The DNA here is from genome assembly GCF_964204655.1 of Triturus cristatus. NCBI lineage: Eukaryota > Metazoa > Chordata > Amphibia > Caudata > Salamandridae > Triturus > Triturus cristatus. Next base: position 67,364,654 of record NC_140590.1, read on the forward strand.
AACAGACGCGGGTCACCTCCAGGTGACATTCAACAATGCATCCTCCTCCACTCCAGCTCGCGCTCATTAAGCCTTCACAGGGAGAAAATTGCAGACGCCACCGACTCAACGAGCCACAGTGGATATGGAAACACCCAAAATGCAGTTAATTCGCAGTGAGAGGTGATTGGTTGCTCCCTCGTCCCCGACCTTGGTATTTTTTGTCTATTCAGCTTCCTGGGAGAGGTCAAAGTACTTGTATTTGGGGTCCCTTTAAATGTCTTTACTTCTGCAAATTCGTCAGATTACGAATGTTGAATATGTACTTAATGAAAGATGGAAAGAAACGTGGCATAGTCTGCGTGCACTATACCAGCGGGGAAAGCGCCGAGTTTTCGAGTCAATGAGCTAGCAAACCTGTGAAATTTTCATCCCGGCGCTCGTTCACTTCTCTCCGCTGCTTATTTCTTTCGCTCCTCGGCTCACTCCGCCGATCAGCTTTCTTCCCTCCTCTTCGCTCCTCTTCTATCCCTGACTTTCACTCTCTCTTTTCCCTCTGTCGCTCGCACTCCTCCCCGGTTTCCTTTCTCTTTTGTTCTCTTCTCCTCTCAGTCTTTTTCCGCCCTCTCTATCTCTTTCTTGTATATCTTGCTAATAACATATTCGGGTTCTGTTCATCTTCCCGCCCTCCCCTCATCTCCCTTTGAATCCCGGCTGCCTTTGTTTAACACCTCTTTTCCTCGTTTTTCACTCGCTATCCACACGTCCCCCACCCCGGGACATGGACCAGAGATGTAAGTCTTTCTGAGCGTCTCGGCAGCCGAGCGACTGGGCAGCTACTGTACGGTGTCTCGCCGCTATACACGAGAGGGACAGATGGGCACAGACCCCCGCGGTGGGCAGCCATCTCAGGTGCGTACGGGCTGGCGTCCGGGCTGGCTGACCCTACAAAGGGCTAACGTTACAAAGGGTCAAGGCATTGGGTTGACCCCGATGTAGTATTCGGCAGTCTAGTTGTGCTAGGTGACGTTGCACCGCATCCGCAGGCCAGGCGTGGCCTGTGGGGTTGAATAAATGGAGCCGCCCGCTCGGGGCGTGGTTCTCCGTCCCACGAGCAAATGTCGAGTGGTTGTGTCCGCGCCGCGTAGCAGCGCGGCCTAGTTAATGCCCCACGTGGGCCTTCCCCGGTCCAAACATAACACTGGCGACGAGGCGGGATCACCAATACCCGCGTCTCACCCGCTGACGACCCGGCTGCATCGCGGAGCAGACGAGGGACAGGCAGTGTGCCGAGGGGAAACAGCCTTTACCACGAAGCATTTTCTACGCATTACGTTTACAGCGATACACTTACCTCGTAAACGTCTTCACAACGCGCAATGCTTCAACGACCATCTTCACCACGCAAGCAACGTCATCACGGAACAACGTCATCCTAATCCGAAAAAAAGCATCAGTCCGTTTTCAGTGTCGGCGGAGACCTGCGGAAAAAGGAAAAAAAAGAAGAAAGGGGGCTTGGGGGGGTCTCCCCCCCAAAAAAAAGAAAAAGCGGAGTAAAGGTAAAATCGAGGTAACGGCAAAGCGTGGAAAACACATTCCGTTGTAACGCATGCGTGGTAAAGGCATGCGTTGCAACGGAATGCGTAGTAACGACATATATTCTGTGCCGAGAGGAGCGCGCACGTGCTCAGGCACAGAAGAATCACCGGGTGAAGCAGCATCGGCGGTAAGGAGGCAGAGAGAAGAACGAGCATCTTGGGGATAGGAACACGTGGGAAGCCAAGAAGAAAAAAAAAGAAAAAAAACAAGCACAAGGCAATGCAACAGCCCATGGCAATGCAACAGCCTGGAGCATAAAGGAGGCTGTGGGAGACACGTAATCACGCTCAAGGGGGAGAAGGAGTTCCAACTTACAAGGGAACAAGCACAAGGCACAGCAACAGCGGAGAGTGTAAAGGACACATCCTGAAACAAAGGGGAAGCAGGAACAAGGCGAACAAACACCTGGGGTCCCCACAAGTGAGTGCGCAGGCTAGGAGGAAACGGACAAACATCACGCCCGCCAGGAAATTAATACCCCAAAGCGGCAGCAAGCCAGTGCAAGACGGGAGGGCACACAAGAAAGCGGAAGCCACGCGTTTTCAGCCGCCCCCACGCGTAGTACACGCCCAAGGCCGCAAGCTAAGCAGGACGAGCCACCGACCTCAAGGGAACGATGGGGGACAACGATGGCGGAGCAGCGGCCGGCCCAGGAGCCGCACCAGGTCCAGCGACAGTGGTAGCCCGCGTCCCATTCCAACATGCAGCGTCTGGAGTCCTGCCCCCATTCAGTGAGCTCGAAGACCCTGCCACAGCGTCTCCCAGGTGGAAAATTTGGATAGAGCGACTCAATTACTTCAGCGCAACCAGAGAGACGGACGGCACCGTGAAGAGGTCCCTACTCCTGCACTACGCGGGAGATGAGATATTCAAACTGTTTAAGCACCTACCCAACACGGGGGTTGCCACAGACTACGATGCGGCGGTGGCCGCCCTCGACGCCCACTTCGACCCCCAATTAAACCCCGATTTTGAGCGTTTCAAATTACGCCAGGCCCGGCAGAGAGAGGGAGAATCGATGGACGTGTTCTATGCTAGACTTCGCGAGCTTGCCAGCACGTGCACCGAAGATGACCAGCCCAAAGAAATACGCGCCCAGCTGATCCAAGGGTGCCGAGACAAAACACTGAGAGGACTCATCCTGCGCCAACCAAAAATAGCGCTAGAGGACATGCTGGTATTGGCAAGGACACATGATCTATCGGCAGCCAGGGCAAACAAAATGGACAAGGCGCTCACGAAGGCCCCTGTACGAGAAGAAAACATCGAGGTGGAGCGAGCGGACGCCCTCCGAACCAAGCCGAGAGGAGACTTCAACAAAAGTCGGAAGTCAGAAGAGACCAAACCAAGATGTGGATACTGTGGACATGAGCCACACGCTGCAAAGGACTGCACTGCGCAGGGGAAAACGTGCGCCAACTGCGGGATTCCCAACCATTTTGCCTCCGTATGCCGAAGAAGGACGAGAGGCCAAGACTTCCGCAACCGGAGGCCCCCGACGAAGGCAGTACGACATCTGTCAGTGACAGAGGAACGATCGCAAGACGGTTCGAAGGAGAAAGGAAGGAAATATCGGGAGACAAGTGATGAATCATCAGACGACGATGAGGGGGAAGCATTCCTCATCTCATTTGCGAGGGAACTTAAGCTACGCCGCAGGCCCCAACCGACGTGCACAGTTCACGTGGCGGGAACGGAAGTCCAGGCGGAAATAGACACAGGGGCCACCGTGAATGTAATGGGCCTCCAACAATACCGCCGCCTAAAGCCTTGTCCTCCAGTAAGACCGTCCAAGACCAGAATCTACGCTTACGGAGCGGATACGCCGCTCCCGCTGAAAAGAAAGATCACAGTTCCTGTCAAGGCAGAGGAGCGAGAGGTCACGACGACAATACACGTGATTGACAGAGAAGCGGACACCCTGCTAAGTAGTCACACGGCGGAAGACCTGGGGCTGATATCCTTTGCAAGGAGAGTACAGGCTCACCAGGTAGACGAGCTGCTGGATCAGTTCCCGGAGCTGTTCCAAGGCCTGGGACGCATCAAGTGCAGCCCCATCAAACTACACATTGACAGGACAGTCGTCCCCGTCGCGCTGCGACACAGGAGGGTCCCTTCCACCTGCGGCCACTGGTTGAGAAGGCACTATTCAAACGAAGGGGGGTCCCTAATGCTTGGATGGGTAGACAGGGGAAATAGGGAACAAGGAGGCCTTCAAAGAAAGAACAGAACCCACTGTCTACACTACGTCTGATATCATTAGGCCCAGGATTGGGTCACATTAATAAGAAAAAGCCAAGGGCAGAAATAGACTCAGAATAATAGGAAAACCAAAGGAGATAAAAAAAGAACAATTTTATTTCAATAACAGTATTCACAAATTATAATTTTTGTATAAAGGATAAGCCATATAGCATACAAAATATTTTGTCTATACATAGAGGTCCCACACGTAAAGACAAACAAACATACACTCATTCAGACGACACGTTCATATATAGACCAAATATGATACAAATACACACAATATACATTTAAATTTGCCAATAAAGTTTAAAAATCGCCTCAGCGATATAGGACTTCAACAGAAAGAGGGTAACAATTCAGGTAGGCTCGTGCATTCCCAATAGATAGGGATAAATAAATTCTCTCAGAGAGCACGAGGGAGCAGAGGCCAACGCACGTTTCGGTGTGAACTACACCGTCATCAGGGCAACGAAGATGTAAGGCGTGTGGGACAACACAGAAGGAGCCTATTGCCAGATCATAGGAAAAACATAAAACAATAAATCAACAAATCAATATTAATACCATTTAGACAGAAACATTTTGGTCAGTATACAATTGCATTAAGGTGTCTACTTCACAGTTTGCTAAAAAGTATAAGCATATTGGGGGGATAAACAAAAGGATAAGGGGGTAATAATCTCAATGTTGAGTCAAAAAAATTCCCAAGGTCAGAATGATATATAAGAGGATAACATATAAGGCCAGAACTGGTGGAGAGCTTAGAGATGGATGAAATCGAGGTGCACCCAGAAAAATGGAGTCAAGACTAAAGTAATCAAGGTTTAAGCAAGGAGGTAGATACACACCCGTGAGGTAGAGGATATAAAATCCAAAGAAGTACAACTGTGGTTCGCCAATCTCCAAGAGATAAAACAAAAGCAAATCATACAGATAGGAAAGGTGAATATGTAGAAAGACGAGGATAAAGAGTAGAAACAATAGAGGAAGCATCGTACCTTTATATCAAGGATGCCATTAACAACTCAGGTCTTCTGTAGGGTATGGAGGAGTATAAGGATGTACATCAGAGGACAAATCGGATCTATGGAGGAAAAGACAACGGGAATACACAGGAATACACTACCCTTGAAATCCATAAGAGATGAAAAATAACCTAAGTACCCTAAATGCCTGCAAACAGACATAAAGATGAAATAAGGGTATGCGGAGTAGGCGTTGCTTACCCAGAATAGGGTCCAATCAATAGAGGTCTGGGGTACATAGGCTGATACTGGACAGAGGTTAAGGGGGTCGTCAAGGGTGAAAACCCCCCAGGTATTGCAGATACGAGTATTCCAAACTATCAGGAAAAAACACAAAAGATTTTACAGTAAAGAGATAGCCAAGGGTACGCGGAAAGGTCCACTAAAATATGTTTCAGGTAATGTAGAACGTAAGACAATAACTGGATAACAGAAAACTTACCCGGCGTATGGCAGGCCTTCAGACGAGGCGGTAAGTGGAGAGAAACTCCGCAAGACAATTTCTCACAAGCACAACCATAGAAGCAAGGATAAGGATAATCACAAGTTCGCCCGTTCGATGAGGGGTCTAAGGGAAAAAGGAAACATAAGAGGTCTAATACAGGGGATATATATAACTGATAGGCGCAGGGGTCAGTGTAAAGACATCCAAGGCCGCATCGAAGCGCTAGATGAAACCCCAATGACGTGGAATGGGGGTACAAGGACCAGAGGCGTAGCGATAGAATACGGACATATGCCTAGCATAAGAGGTGGAAGAGACGAGGATCTGAGAATACAGGTAAGTGCAACCCGAGGCTGCAGGTCCAAACAGCAAGCAATAGGCAAATAAAAAGCAAGGAGATTCCTACCGTTAAACAAGCTTGTCGATCCGGCGTGGAAGCGGCAGCAAAGATCAAATCCGATAACGAAGGAGATCCGAGCTCAGTCTGCCGGGATTTAAGTACGGCCCGACTGATTCAAAAAACTAGAGATGAGAGTTCTCACGTGAATGGGAAGGGTATGAAAACAAAGAAGGGACCAATTTTAGAGGGGCCGATCAATTTTGGCGGCCATATTGGAACGGGACAGATGGGGAAGAGTAAAAAACAAACGGGACCGGGGTGAAAAAGCTAAAGTGACAAATAAAGAATGAATAAAGGAAATAAATGGGACAGCGGAGATGAGCACAAAAAACGTGCTAAGGCGTAATACAACACCAAATATAAAATGTAGCTGAAAATAAGTCATCAGTCTTATGCTCAAAAATGGAGTTGGAAAAGACTATATGAAATTACAGTATTAAGGAAAACTTTCTAAGTGATCCTGTAAAGAGGAGAATGAAGAATCGGACACTAGTAAGGGAAAAGTCAATATCAATGGAAGTGTCTTCCTAGATAACCATCAAGGGAGAAGAGGGTAATCATAGGGTAAAACAGGACCCAACAGGGGGACAAATAGGTGAATCATAGGGAGCTAGTTCATGTTATGGCATTTTCCCAAGGGCAGGTCTCATTGAGGCCCTGGGCTACAGAGTTCAAGTAGTAAATCCAGAACACTTCCCTCTTTTTTCTCAAGGTCGTGGGGTCCTTGCCCACTGGAGTGTGTATTTTTTCCAGGACAGTCCATTTAAGGTCTTGTTCTGAGTGGGCAAGGCTAGTCCAGTGGGAAACAAGGGGAGCCCCTGATTTTTTTAGACGAATGTTGGATTTGTGTTCCCCAATCCTTAGACGGCATTCCCTGCCAGTTTCACCAATATAGGTCAGGTCGCAAGGGCAAAGAATTGCGTAAACCACATTAGTGGTTCGACAATTGGTCATTTCCGTCAATTTGATGGTTCGTTTATTGATAATAAGGTTTTGTTCAACCAGAGCGTTGGGGCATGCTTGACAGGATCCACAGCGGTGGTTGCCTGTGATGGGGGGTAGGCCAGTAATGGACATTTGGCGGAGGGAGAGAGAGGATTCTGGTAGTTTGCCACGGACAAGGTGATTCCTAAGGTTTTTGTTCCTTCTGAATGCAAACAGGGGTTTGGGCAATCGGTCATTGTCGTCCATGTTAAGAAGGTACCAAAGGGAATTGATAACCTGGCGGATTTTGTGATTAATGTTAGAGTGCCGAGTGACGCAAACCAGTCGGTCAGAGACTTTGTCATGTTTTCGTTGGAATATGGTATCGCGATTATAATACCTGGCTCTCTTGAAAGAGTTCTTAATCAGTCTGGGGGGATAACCCCTATTCAGAAGCTTGGTTTTCAGGATGTCAGCCTGATATAGGAAATCCTTGGTTTCAGTACAGTTTCTTCGAAGCCGGAGAAATTGGCTGAAAGGGATACCCTCTCTTTGGCAGCGGGGATGGTAGCTGTCAAATTGGAGCAGTGTGTTCCTGGCGGTGGGCTTGGTGTATAGGGAGACATACAGAAGGTTGTCTTTGTGTTCAACCCATACGTCAAGGAATTCAATCCTTTTATTGCTGGAATGCACCGTAAATTTCAAGTTTTCATCAGCTAGGTTGACCCATTGGACAAACTCATCAAGGGAAGCCTGGTCACCCTTCCAGATGAAAAAAATATCATCTATGAAGCGGGACCAGGCATATACATTCTCAAAAAAAGGGGCGATCTCGTTGTAGATGTTCGTCCTTTCAAAAACCCCCATATAAAGGCAAGCCACACTAGGAGCACAGGCAGCCCCCATGCTGACTCCCTGGGTTTGTTGGTAGAATTCGTTGTTAAATTCAAAGTAGTTTTCACCCAGTATGATTTTCAGAAATTGGAGAATGAGGGGGGCGTTGGTAATGTCAGGTTCTGAGTCTAGGATTTCTTGGATAGCTGATAGGGCTCCTTCTTGGGGGATATTCGTATATAAGGACTCGACATCCATGGTGACCAAGATTTCTCTGTCACTGTGGTAATCCAAATTCTCAATCTTAGCGATGAAATGGCCTGTGTCCTTAACAAAGGATTCAAGATTAGCCACCAACGGTTTTAAAAACTGGTCAACGTATTTAGACAGGGGCTCCGTAGCCGCCCCAATGGTCGAGACAATGGGTCTGAGGGGGGGATCAGACACATTTTTGTGGGTTTTGGGTACCCCGTAGATGATAGGTTATCGGGTGTAGGTAGGGGTAAGGAACTCGGCTTCATTGGTACACAAGTACCCATCTTCAACAGCATTGCGAACAATCGTCAAGATACAATGTTTCAGGGCCGGTTCAGGGTTGATGGCAATGTGCTTGTAATGTTTGGAAACTGATAAAAGAGTGTTCATTTTATCAATATAGGTGGGAGTGTCAAAAATGACAATACCCCCACCCTTGTCGCATGGTTTGATGGTAAGTTGTTTATCAGCTCTGAGGTTGCTGAGAGCGTTATTCTCCTCTTTAAAGAGATTGGGAGGCGGTTGAGGAACAAATTTTAAGGTTTGTTGGATTTTAGTAAGCACTGCCTTCTCAAAGATATGGACTTCGGGTCCTAAGGAGTCCAGGGATGGAGTGAATTCAGACGGGGGTCTAAGTCCGGATAAGTTGTCATTATTATCAACGGTGGGCCTGGTCTGAAAAAAATTTTTTAGTCTTATTTTTCGGAAGAAAGAGTGGAGGTCCTTGATGAATTCAAATTTATTGAAATAAGTAGATGGAACAAAGGACAGTCCTCTAGACAGCAGTTTGGACGTCTCAGGATTGATGGTTTTACATGACAGGTTAAACACAGGGATGTTGTTTATGTTTTCCAATATTGTTGTTGCCTCGTTTGGATGTACATCTGAGGTTGACTTGGATCCTGACGGAACCCCCTCTGTCTGGAGTTCCGGTTCCTGGGACGGAAATTGCCTCTGCGATTCCCTAAAAAATGATTCGACGGAGTGGTATTGTCGTAGTTTTCTTGTCTGAGTTGATACACCGGGTTATAGTTGGGATTATAGTTAGTGTGTTCCTCGCTATCTGAGTCAGTGGTATCAGAAAACGTGACAACCCGTTTGTTGTTCCATCTAGTGCTGTTAGGGGTGTTAGGATAGCTGGAATAGGTTCCTTCTGTGTTGGTATAGAAGTTAGGGTTCAAATATGGGTAAGCACGTTCCTGGGAGAAAAGTCTGATGTCTTTTTTGAACTTGTCAGTCTTTCTCTTAATAAGATATTCCGAGAATGAGTCAAGTTCGCGAGACATCTCTTCCAGTTTATTTTTGCCTACCTCAACAGCGTTGTCACGTTTGAGTTTTTCTTCCATTTCCTCAATTTCTTTATTGAGTATGGACAGGACTTCTCTCGCGGTTTCAACTATCAGCATCATCCAATCTCTGGAGCATCTATTAGAGATTAGGGCCCATTTTTCGAGAAACATTCTGAGTTCGACAAATAGGCCCGGGATGTTACGGACACGTAGGCCTATAGGGATGGTGCCCGCCTTAAGATATTCCAGCATAAAATTGGCATGTGCCTCGGTGCGTTTGGATTTCTTCTTGAGGTTCAAAAGTTTCGTCCATTCCTCTTCGAGGCCCCTAGATAGCGTGAATTTTTTATTGCTATCAGTAGTGATCCCGATCATGCGGGCGAAGTCTTCATCTGAGAAGCCAAAAGTTTTGATGCTTTCCATGATATTTATCGGATAGAGTGCGAGGAGAAAGGGAAAGACTAGATTGGTCAAGGGGGGGTCCTATGGCAGAAATAAGGTAAATATATATATAATGTCAAGACCAATCAACACCAGTAAAGACCAGTAAGGGAAATAAACAATAGAAGGAGACAGGGTGCACAGCATCAAAAACAGCCCAAAAAGCGCCAACCAGAGGGTACAGGCACGGATAACAGAAACAAAACCCCCACAGCTCAGGTTGAGAAGGAACTGGAGAACTTGGAAAAGCAGGGGGTCATCGAAAAAGTGTCCGGCCCGACGCCCTGGGTCTCACCAATGGTGATCGCAGAAAAACCGAAGCAGCCGGGAGCGATACGCCTCTGCATCGATATGCGACTGCCAAATAAAGCCATAAGGAGAGAACGACACATCACGCCAACTATGGATGACATAATTGCTGACGTGAACGGCTCGAAGTGGTTCTCAAAGATTGATTTAAACGCAGGGTATCACCAGCTCCCACTGTCCAAGGAAAGCCGCTACATCACTACCTTCAGTACCCATTTGGGCTTACGACGTTACAAAAGGCTAAACTTCGGAATATCATCGGCAGCGGAGGTGTTCCAAAACACAATACGAGAGCTGCTATCAGGGCTACCTGGCGTACTCAACGTAAGTGATGATATCCTCATCCACTCGGCGACTGTCGCAGAACACTACCAGCATCTCCGCAACACCCTGACGCGCCTCAAGGAACACGGAGCGACTTTACACAAGGACAAGTGCCAGTTTTTCCAGCCATCCCTGGAATTCTTCGGTTATGTATTTAACCAGGAAGGCATCCAGGTGGACCCCCGCAAGTCACAGGCCATCAAGGAGGCGCCGGCGCCAACATCTCCAATGGAGGTAAGCAGTTTCCTCGGAATGGCGACGTACTGCGGACGATTCATCCCCGGACTCGCCACGCGAGCAGAACCCCTGCGAGCTCTCACGAGGGCGGACGCCAAGTGGCAGTGGGGACCAGTGGAAGAGTCAGCGTTCCAAGGAATAAAGGAAGCGTTATTGGGGGAGGCCACACTCGCCTACTTTGACCCGGCTAAGAAGACGGAAGTCCTCGTGGATGCCAGCCCCGTTGGGCTGGCCGCAGTGCTGGCCCAGGAACAAGAGCCCGGGCGATGGGCAGCGCTGTCGTTCGCCAGCAGATCACTCACCCCGACCGAGGCCAGGTACGCCCAGATTGAGCGGGAAGCGTTGGCCATCAGATGGGCCTGCCACCACTTCCACTTGTACCTCAAGGGACAACCATTCACGATGGTCACAGACCACCAACCGCTCGTGCCACTCTTCAAAGGGACAGCGCCCCACCCACTGCCGCGCATCGAGAGGTGGGCCGTCCAGCTGCAGCCATATGAAATGGAAGTCGTGTACCGGCCAGGGGCAAAGAATCCTGCGGACTTTCTATCTCGACACCCGGCCCGACCAACACACCGGAAGACAGTGAGGGTACCGAATAGTATGTACACCTTGTCTCCACATCAGCATGCCCGATAAACATGACGCTGGGTGCCGTCAAAGAGGCAGCTGCCGAGGACGTTGTATACAACCGGACTCTAAAAGCGGTCCAGGAGGGGTCAAGCGCGAACTATCTGAGGCAATCCAACTCGTGGAGCCCGGACGAGCGGGAGTACTCCGCGAAGATGTGGCACATCAGGCATGAACTTAGCGCCACAGACGACGGGATCCTACTCCGAGGACCCAGGCTGGTGATACCAAGGACCCTGAGACACCAGGCGACGCAACTAGCCCACGGGGGACACCAGGGAGTCACCAGGATGAAGGCCCGTATGCGGGAAAAGGTCTGGTTCCCGGAGCTGGAAGACATGGTGGAGGAGTATGTCAAGCGGTGCCCCCTATGCCAACTGACAGGAAACCCGGAGAGGCCCGCACCGGTAATCACTGAGGAGGCGTGTACCGCCCCGTGGTCTCAAGTAAGCATAGACTTTGGGAGCTTCCCAGGAGGAAGCCACACGCTGGTTTTAATAGATGCTTATTCAAAATATCCCATAGTAGAACTGGTAGCGTCCACGGCTTTCTCCCAAATAAGGCCGGCCCTGGAAAAAGTCTTCGCCATGTTCGGATTCCCCCAAGAGATCCGAAGTGATAATGGACCACCCTTCCAGGGAGTGGAGTTCGCCGCGTTCCTAAGCCAGAGGGGCATACATCACCGGCGGATAACGCCCCAGGCCAATGGGGACGTGGAGCGTTTTATGCGCACGCTAAACAAAGTGTTCCGCATTGCAGAAGTGCAACAAGTAGACCCGGAAACGAGACTACACGAGTTCCTGCGGGAATACCGGAGCTCTCCACACTGCACTACCCAGCGGAGCCCGTGGGCACTGATGCTCCAGGGCCCACGGAGAGACTTACTCCCTACGCCCCCAGGATGGTCACCGCCACCAGTAGAGACTGCGGCGGTGCAAGCGGGAAGAGCCCGGCGGAACCAACAAGCCAGCGCCCGTCGCCATGCCAGGCCCAGGGCGCTCGACACCGGAGCCACCGTCCTGCTGAAGGACCGCCACCCGGGGGGAAAATTCCGAGCCAACTATGAACCCGACCCCTGGACGGTTGTCGCAACGCGAAGGACCATGGTGACAGCCTAGAAAGGAGGAGAGGAAGTGTCCCGAAATATATCGTGGTTCAAAGAGGTGCCCCCACGCCATCCCGAAAGACTCTCGGAAGACCCAGCCGGGAGTGCACCTACCCCGACACCAGAAACCACCGGGACGCCAACGCCGACTGCAGCGCCAGAGGGGGGGCCCTAGTGGGTCCGCGACTGCAAGACTCCCTGAAAAGGTATAGCCTCGGGCCCAACCCCCGCCCCAGTCAGAGGTTGAGAGACTTTGCCTGCTGAAGGTGTCCAGAAGCGGCCGACGGGGAGCAAGCAAGTACCACCCCTCTGGGGGAATTTGAACTGTGTGAACTATATCAATGTTGTGCGTTTGCATTTTGTATTTTTTCAATTGACTGAGTTGGATAGGCATGTAGTATTCGGCAGTCTAGTTGTGCCAGGTGACGTTGCACCGCATCCGCAGGCCAGGCGTGGCCTGCGGGGTTGAATAAATGGAGCCGCCCGCTCGGGGGCGTGGTTCTCCGTCCCACGAGCAAGTGTCGAGTGGTTGTGTCCGCACCGCGTAGCAGCGCGGCCTAGTTAATGCCCCACGTGGGCCTTCCCCGGTCCAAACATAACACCCAGAAAGGGCTGACCCTACAGAGGCTCACCCTTTAGCATTGACTCTACAAAAGGCTGACCCTAGAAAAGCTCAAGCCATAGGTGACACCACGAAGGGCTGAACCTTTAGGGGTGACCCCGCAAATGGATGACCCCACAAAGAGCTGACCTCACAAAGAGTGACTTCATAGGATTGACCCTACAAAGATATGACCCCGCCTGAATGCTACAACAAAGGGCTGACACGAGAAAGGGCTGGCCCTGGGGGCTGAGCCCTTAAACGTCCCTCTGAGTAGCTGAACATGCTGCTGATGTACTGTTTGGAAATATTCACATACAGGGCTTGAGGCAAAGTTGGGCAGTGGCCACAAATCTGCACTCTGTGAGAAAAGGACTGAATTCAGTGCAACCACTCCCCCCCCCACCCCACCTCCGCCCCGGGGCATGCCAGGGCACAGTGTGGTGTAGGAAATGCCACCAGTGGATTGTCTGCAGCATTTATCACCCCCACATACACAAATAAAAAGATTCTCCCTTCCTATTCAGCGTGACGTCAGACACTTTTGCGCTGCCGTTGCCTCACTTTTTGTGACGAAGCGGCGGCATAAACAAAGTGGCACATTGCGTCATATTTACCAAGTGACGCATCCAGGAAGATGCGTCACTTTGTAATGCGATGCGCCACATTATATCTGCGCCAGGTATAATGTATTCAGGGTGGGCGTTCCCCCGCATCAAAGCCTCGTAGGAGCGGTGCAGTGAAATCTATAAGATTTCAGTGGGCCTCTTCCAGGACGCCATTGCGTCAAAACCTTACGCCTGCCTCATGGCAGGCGTAAGGGTGACACAGTGCATTAAAGATAGCCCTCCTCCCTGCATTGCCAGAGTTGCGTCACGCTTCAGATACAACTCCAGCAATGCGTGACTTTTGCGCCGACAGATACGTCAGCATTCCTGGCGTATCTCTCTTTCCAGCCGACATTGAGCGTCGTACAATAAATACGGCGCATCTATCGTGTCGCAAGGAGCACGCAGTGAAAACTGTCGCATCGCTGTTTTGTCGCAACGAAGCAACAGTTTTCATAAAAAAGCCCCCGAGTTTCCTACCTGTCTTTCAGGGTCAGTACCTACATTCTCCTACTGACTCACCCCTACATCTCCTGTCGGCCGAGGCTATTGTAGGCACACCCTTCTTTACGCTCTCCATCTCCTTTACTTTCTTTTTTCCTTTGTCTCTTTCCCGGCATCTCACCTCATTCATTCCCTTTTACTTCTCTCGTCCCCAGAATCGATGCACCCACCCCGAGGACGTGAAGCTGTGCACCCTGCTGGTGAAGTCCAATAGAGCCACCCACTCTTTGCGTAGGAAAGTGGTGAGTACTTGCCGCTTCTATCACAAATGTCAAGTGGTGAGCATTCATTGGAGATGCCATTGATAGCTTTTGGGTGACTAGTCCGTCACCACTGAAGGTCAGTGGAGTAGTATGCACCTCACCTGCTCCCAAGTGGTGAGTATGCACCTCACCTGCTCCCGAGTGGTGAGTATGCACCTCACCTGCTCCCAAGTGGTGAGTATTCATTGGAGATGCCATTGATAGCTTTTGGGTGACTAGTTCTGTCGCCAATGAAGGTCAGTGGTGAGTATGCACTACACCTGCTCCCAAGTGGTGAGCATTCATTGGAGATGCCATTGATAGCTTTTGGGTGACTAGTTCTGTCACCACTGAAGGTTAGTGGTGAGTATGCACCTCACCTGCTCCCAAGTGGTGAGTATGCACCTCACCTGCTCCCAAGTGGTGAGTATGCACCTCACCTGCTCCCGAGTGGTGAGTATGCACTACACCTGCTCCCAAGTGGTGAGCATTCATTGGAGATGCCATTGGTAGCTTGGGGGTAACTAGTCTGTCACCACTGAAGGTCAGTGGTGAGTATGCACCTCACCTGCTCCCAAGTGGTGAGTATTCATTGGAGATGCCATTGGTAGCTTGGGGGGAACTAGTCTGTCACCACTGAAGGTTAGTGGTGAGTATGCACTACACCTGCTCCCAAGTGGTGAGTATTCATTGGAGATGCCATTGGTAGCTTGGGGGTAACTAGTCTGTCACCACTGAAGGTTAGTGGTGAGTATGCACCTCACCTGCTCCCAAGTGGTGAGTATTCATTGGAGATGCCATTGGTAGCTTGGGGGGAACTAGTCTGTCACCACTGAAGGTTAGTGGTGAGTTTGCACTCCACTTGCTCCCAAGTGGTGAGTATGCACTACACCTGCTCCCAAGTGGTGAGTATGCATTACACCTTCTCCCAAGTGGCGAGTATTCATTGGAGATGACATTGGTAGCTTGGGGGGAACTAGTTCTGTCACCACTGAAGGTCAGTGGTGAGTATGCACCTCACCTGCTCCCAAGTAGTGAGTATTCATTGGAGATGTCATTGGTAGCTTGGGGGTAACTAGTCTGTCACCACCGAAGGTCAGTGGTGAGTATGCACCTCACCTGCTCCCAAGTGGTGAGTATTCATTGGAGCTGCCATTGGTAGCTTGGGGGTAACTAGTCTGTCACCACTGAAGGTTAGTGGTGAGTATGCACTACACCTGCTCCCAAGTGGTGAGTATTCATTGGAGATGCCATTGGTAGCTTGGGGGGAACTAGTATGTCACCACTGAAGGTCAGTGGTGAGTATGCACCTCACCTGCTCCCAAGTGGTGAGTATTCATTGGAGATGCCATTGGTAGCTTGGGGGGAACTAGTCTGTCACCATTGAAGGTTAGTGGTGAGTATGCACTACACCTGCTCCCAAGTGGTGAGTATTCATTGGAGATGCCATTGGTAGCTTGGGGGGAACTAGTCTGTCACCACTGAAGGTCAGTGGTGAGTATGCACCTCACCTGCTCCCAAGTGGTGAGTATTCATTGGAGATGCCATTGGTAGCTTGGGGGTAACTAGTCTGTCACCACTGAAGGTCAGTGGTGAGTATGCACTACACCTGCTCCCAAGTGGTGAGTATTCATTGGAGATGCCATTGGTAGCTTGGGGGGAACTAGTCTGTCACCACTGAAGGTTAGTGGTGAGTATGCACTCCACTTGCTCCCAAGTGGTGAGTATGCACTACACCTGCTCCCAAGTGGTGAGTATGCACTACACCTTCTCCCACGTGGTTAGTATTTATTGGATATGCCATTGGTAGGTTTTGGATAACTAGTTCTGTCACCACTGGAGGTTAGTGGTGAGTATGCACTACACCTGTTCCCAAGTTCTGAGTACTCAAACTGTCTGGCCATCATTCGAGACATTTCAGAGTATTTAGGCATAGATGTGTTAGACAATTTGCTACTAATGGCAAGGGGTGAGTACTCACTACACCTGCCAGTGACAGCTTCTGATAAGGACCACTTTTTCGGCCACTGATAGCTGGTGGGTATTCATTATGCATGCCACAGATGGCTCGTGGTGAGTACACGCTACACCTGCCAATGATTACAAGAGGTGAGTACTCATTGCGCTTTTCTCTGGTGGCTAATGGTGATTATGTGATACACCTACGATAGCTGGTGAAGTCTGCTCACTGTGCCTGCCAGGGGTGGCTCGTGGTGAGTCTGCGCTACAACTACTACTGTAGCAGAGTTTTTATATGTTAGAAAATAATTCCTTATTTAAATGTGATTCAATGAGCATGACCAGGCCGCAGTCAGACGCATTGACAGTCATTCATATTTGCAGAATAATAGTGCACGTTTATTTTATGGGAGTGAGCCTTTTGCTCTTTATTTATGTGAGTGAGCCAAACGCTCTTTATTTTATGTGAGTGAGCCTTTCTCTCTTTATTTTATGTGAGTTAGCCTTTTGCTCTATATTTTATTTGAGTGAGCCTTTCGCTCTTTATTTTATATGAGTGAGCCTTTCACCCTTTATTTTATGTGAGTGAGCCTTTCTCTCTCTTTATTTTATGAGTTAGCCTTTCTCTCTTTATTTTATGTGAGTGAGCCTTTTCCTCTCTTTATTTTATGTGAGTGAGCCTGTATTTTATGTGAGTGAGCCTTTCTCTCTTTATTTAACGTGAGAGAGCCTTTCTCTCTTTATTTGTTGTGAGTGAGCCTTTCTCTCTTTGTTTTATGTGAGTGAGCCTTTATCCCTCTATTTTTATATGAGAGAGCCTTTCTATCTTTATTTTATGTGAGTGAGCCCTTCTCTCTCTTTATTTTATGTGAGAGAGCCCTTCTATCTTTATTTTATGTGAGTGAGCCTTTCTCTCTCTTTATTTTACGTGAGAGAGCCTTTCTCTCTTTATTTTACGGGCATGAGCCTTTCTTTATTTATTTTATGTGAGAGAGCCTTTTTCTCTTTATTTTATGTGAGTGAGCCTTTCTCTCTTTATTTGATGTGAGTGAGCCTTTCTCCCTTTAATTTATGTGAGTGAGCCTTTCTTTCTTTATTTTATGAGTGATGCTTTCTCTCTTTATTTTATATGAGTGAGCCTTTCTCTCTTTATTTTATGTGAGTGAGCCTTTCTCTCTCTTTTATTGGATGTGAGTGAGCCTTTCTCTCTTTAATTTATGTGACAGAGCCTTTCTCTCTTTATTTTATATGAGTGAGCCTTTCTCTCTCTTTATTTCATGTGAGTGAGCCTGTATTTTATATGAGTGAGCCTCTCTCTCTTTATTTTATGTGAGAGAGCCTTTCTCTCTTTATTTTATGTGAGTGAGCCTTTCTTTATTTTATGTGAGTGAGCCTTTCTCCCTTTATTTTTTATGTGAGAGAGCCTTTCTATCTTTATTTTGTGTGAGCCTTTCTCTCTCTTTATTTTATGTGAGAGAGCCTTTCTATCTTTATTTGATGTGAGTGAGCCTTTCTCTCTTTAATTTATGTGAGTGAGCCTTTCTCTCTCTGTATCCTTGTAGGTTTTCCCATTTGAAAATCATAGGAAAGGCAGCCTCATCTGTGGCCTCTGTAATGTAATATTTGAGTTCTCTCAGGGAAGGTTGTTCAGAATGTTCCTTTATAATGTAACTTTCGAAGGTTTTCTGTCGATTCCTGTGTCATTCATTAGCTGAACAATCTATTGTATTGCTGTGTTACATACATTATCAATTTGTTTCCTTTGTTAGTTATGCATAACCTAACCAATGAAATGCATTAGGAAGTAGGAAAATTGTTTGGTTTATGTGTTTGCAACATTGCCAGTTCATCCCTGGTATACCATATCATATCATGAAAGACGTATGGCATCTGTATACTGAAACATTATAAAAGCTGTGTTATTTTGGAACAAACCCCTATATTCTTTAGCTTTCTAACTGAGCAGACTCTATGTCAGTCTGACTATTGGAATTATACTTAGTCTTTTGGCTTATTTCTTTGTGGGCAGACTCTGTCAGACTGTTGAATGATTTGTATTTAGTCTTTTCTTGGGTCTCCTTCACAGGCAGACATTTTGTTAGTCTTCTTGCAAAATTATACTTTGATTATTATGTTGATGCTAATTTCTATTTGGCGAACACATTACTTTTTTCTTTAAGTAAGGAATGTATTTTCAATAAAATCATGAGGTTCGTGCAGACTTGTTTATTAACCTTGGACTATGTCTTAGGAAGACTCAGACCATTCTGATCTTGCACAGCCACCCTCATAATTAATTACTTTCTTAGAGCGTCAACCCCATCGATGGCTAGTGGTGAGTACTCACTCTGCCTGCCATTAAGAGGTATGGGTGATGAGTCATTATTCTTGTCACTTGGAGTCAGTGGTGATAATGATTGCGGTGCAGCCACTGGTGGCTAGCGTTGAGTAGGCGCTGTGCCTGTCATTAGGAGGCAGTGATGAAGTGATGTGCCATCGACAAGGGTGGGTATGTACTACACCTGCTACTAATGTCTAGTGGTGAGTGCTCAGGGTGCCTACCACTTACAGGTATCGGTGACAATTCACCAATTCTGCCACTGATGGTTGACAGTGGATACTCACTGTGCCTACCACTGATGGTCTGTGTGATTATGCACTACACTTGCTACCAAAGGCTAATGGCGAGTAGTCACTGTGTCTACCTCTGGCTGGTAGTGCTGAGTATACACTACACCAGCTACCGATGGATAATAGTGACTACTCACTCTGCCAGTGACTAGCAGCTAGTGGCCTTTTGCTCTATATTTTATTTGAGTGAGCCTTTCGCTCTTTATTTTATATGAGTGAGCCTTTCACCCTTTATTTTATGTGAGTGAGCCTTTCTCTCTCTTTATTTTATGAGTTAGCCTTTCTCTCTTTGTTTTATGTGAGAGCCTTTCTCTCTTTATTTTATGAGTGAGCTTTTTTCTCTCTTTATTTTATGTGAGTGAGCCTGTATTTTATGTGAGTGAGCCTTTCTCTCTTTATTTAATGTGAGAGAGCCTTCCTCTCTTTATTTGTTGTGAGTGAGCCTTTATCCCTCTATTTTTATGTGAGAGAGCCTTTCTATCTTTATTTTATGTGAGTGAGCCCTTCTCTCTCTTTATTTTATGTGAGTGAGCTTTTTTCTCTCTTTATTTTATGTGAGTGAGCCTTTCTCTCTCTTTATTTTACGTGAGAGAGCCTTTCTCTCTTTATTTTATGGGCATGAGCCTTTCTTTATTTATTTTATGTGAGAGAGCCTTTTTCTCTTCATTTTATGTGAGTGAGCCTTTCTCTCTTTATTTGATGTGAGTGAGCCTTTCTCCCTTTAATTTATGTGAGTGAGCCTTTCTTTCTTTATTTTATGAGTGATGCTTTCTCTCTTTATTTTATATGAGTGAGCCTTTCTCTCTTTATTTTATGTGAGTGAGCCTTTCTCTCTCTTTTATTTGATGTGAGTGAGCCTTTCTCTCTTTAATTTATGTGAGAGAGCCTTTCTCTCTTTATTTTATATGAGTGAGCCTTTCTCTCTCTTTATTTCATGTGAGTGAGCCTGTATTGTATATGAGTGAGCCTCTCTCTCTTTATTTTATATGAGAGAGCCGTTCTCTCTTTATTTTATGTGAGTGAGCCTTTCTTTATTTTATGTGAGTGAGCCTTTCTCCCTTTATTTTTTATGTGAGAGCCTTTCTATCTTTATTTTGTGTGAGCCTTTCTCTCTCTTTATTTTATGTGAGAGAGCCTTTCTATCTTTATTTGATGTGAGTGAGCCTTTCTCTCTTTAATTTATGTGAGTGAGCCTTTCTCTCTCTGTATGCTTGTAGGTTTTCCCATTTGAAAATTATAGGAAAGGCAGCCTCATCTGTGGCCTCTGTAATGTAATATTTGAGTTCTCTCAGGAAAGGTTGTTCAGGATGTTCCTTTATAATGTAACTTTCGAAGGTTTTCTGTCGATTCCTGTGTCATTCATTAGCTGAACAATCTATTGTATTGCTGTGTTACATACATTATCAATTTGTTTCTTTTGTTAGTTATGCATAACCTAACCAATGAAATGCATTAGGAAGTAGGAAAATTGATTGGTTTATGTGTTTGCAACATTGCCAGCTCATCCCTGGTATACCATATCATATCATGAAAGACGTATGGCATCTGTATCCTGAAACATTATAAAAGCTGTGTTATTTTGGAACAAACCCCTATATTCTTTAGCTTTCTAACTGAGCAGACTCTATGTCAGTCTGACTATTGGAATTATACTTAGTCTTTTGGCTTATTTCTTTGTGGGCAGACTCTGTCAGACTGTTGAATGATTTGTATTTAGTCTTTTCTTGGGTCTCCTTCACAGGCAGACATTTTGTTAGTCTTCTTGCAAAATTATACTTTGATTATTATGTTGATGCTAATTTCTAATTGGCGAACACATTACTTTTGTCTTTAAGTAAGGATCATATTTTCAATAAAATCATGAGGTTCGTGCAGACTTGTTTATTAACCTTGGACCATGTCTTAGGAAGACTCAGACCATTCTGATCTTGCACAGCCACCCTCATAATTAATTACTTTATTAGAGCGTCAACCCCATCGATGGCTAGTGGTGAGTACTCACTCTGCCTGCCATTAAGAGGTATGGGTGATGAGTCATTATTCTTGTCACTTGGAGTCAGTGGTGATAATGATTGCGGTGCAGCCACTGGTGGCTAGCGTTGAGTAGGCGCTGTGCCTGTCATTAGGTGGCAGTGATGAAGTGGTGTGCCATCGACAAGGGTGGGTATGTACTACACCTGCTACTAATGTCTATTGTTGAGTGCTCAGTGTGCCTACCACTTACAGGTATCGGTGACAATTCACCAATTCTGCCACTGATGGTTGACAGTGGATACTTACTGTGCCTACCACTGATGGCCAGTGTGATTATGCACTACATTTGCTACCAAAGGCTAATGGTGAGTAGTCACTGTGTCTACCTCTGGCTGGTAGTGCTGAGTATACACTACACCAGCTACCGATGGATAATAGTGACTACTCACTGTGCAAGTGACTAGCAGCTAGTGGTGAGTATGTACTACACATGCTACCGGTGGTTTGGGGGGAGTACTCAGTGTGCCTGCCACTAACAATAGTGGTGAGTATGCACTACACCTGCTGCCAGTGGGTAGTGGTGTGTACTCAGTTAGCTCGTCACTGACAGCTAGTGGTGTTTGTTTGCTAAAGCTGCTACTGATGGTTAGGCATGAGTAGTCTCTGCGCCTGCCACTAGCGGCTTGTGGTAGGTATGCACTATACCTCCTGCTGGTAGGTAGGTAGGATACGCCCCCTCCGCCCCCCAGTCTTTTATCAACATTGAACCAATTTCTGTGGCAGTCTAAGACTTTAACACCATAGCTTCTGTGATGTGTCTGGTACCCGACCCCTCCGAGTTGCATTAGTAGCACATCTTCTCAGACCTGCCCACCATTGCACTGCTGGGTCTCGATCCCTGGAAAGCATCAAGTTGGGTGTCACCTCAATCTTATATCACTCGAATGGAGGAGAGACCAACCATGCTGGGGCTTTGGAACCTAGCGAGCTGTCGGCCACCGCTGACCCCTACGATCTCATCCTGGGTATACAATAGGCAGGACTGGAACCAATGGGTAAAGGTCTCCATGCCAAGCAGGGACGGGGAATTGTCATGACTACTTTGGTGCCCTCCATTAGCCTGGCGTTGTCAACTGTTTCTTTCAACTTCTATGTGTTATCCTTGAGGCATCACATTTTTGTCACATTCCAAACTTTCTAAGTGTTGCAGATAATCCCAGCCTAATGTTCGAACTAAATTCTTCCTCAAAAATGTCAAGCCCTCTAAGTGTATCTTGGTCATTGGAAACTGGATGCCTCTCAATGTGTTTTCCTCAGTGCCATCTGAACTGGAACTCTGGATAAATAACCCTTTTCAATCTCTAGGGTAAATTATCTCATGAAATCTTACAGGCTGAGTTCTCAATGAATGACGCAATGTAGATAGGAAGTTCTCACTTAACAACTTTGAAGACATGGTTCTTGGTCCTGTGCTCTCAGAACAGGGGCCAGCAGATGCCACCACTTCTTCTAGGCACAAAGAAAAAATGTTCAAGCTGTTGCGTTGATTATTTTCAATTCCATTAAGGACAGGGAGGTGAGAATTATGCATCTCTTTCTCAATGAAAAAAAGACAACAGCCAAATTAAAACAATATTGACACTCACTTCAACTCCTACGAACATCAGGAAAAACATATTAATCCAGTTCACCAATCACCAGGCTCCACAGTGACCAAGTAGGACAGACATCATCTTGCTTTCTCTTTCTTTGGGAAACCTTCAAATTATCATGCCAACTTGAATTATTGATCATTATATAACCCGGTGGGTACATTTTTCGTTCTATGTCAGATTATGCTTGTTCAAAGCTTTCCCACAACAACAGAGACAAAATACAAAAATAGGTAAAAATAAAGGGTCTTGAAAGCTGGATCTGGAGACCAATATGCAGCCTCCATAATATCCTTTAATCTAGAGCCTAACAAAAACACCTTAGACCTAAACCAGACATAAGCCATTTTAGCAATCTGGAAAGCATAGCTGACATCACAGGCCTGTATTTTTCAGAAGAGCAATAAGCAATTGACCTTTATTATCAAATCTAAACTCTCTGGAATAATGCCTGTCACTCACTCAGGATTTATAAAGCAGAGCAAATCACCCAGAGGGTCTCAAGCCACTCGAGTGGCTAGCTGCTTCGCAGAGAAAGCAGTGAAAAACGAGGAAAAAGTAGGAAAAAGCACCCAGAAAAATGGGGAGAGGAAGCAGAAACCAGTAAAAATCGAGGCAAAAGCAGGAGAAAGAGCTCAGACAAATGGGGGAAAGGAAGGAGAAAATGGTGGTAAACGAGGCAAAAGCGAGAGAAAGCACTCAGAAAAACGGGGGAAGGGAAAGAGAAAGCAATAAAAAAAACGAGGGAAGAAAGAGGAGGAAAAAGCACTCAAAACGGAGGGGGTGGGGCAGCAGAGTGTTGCAGCAGTATGAGAGAGCTGGGCCTGGGGCCTGCATAATGGGGTCGCATTAAGTAGGTGCAGGGAGAAGAGAGGGTCGCTGGGAGGCATTGGGCGGGACTCGGCAGTAGGTGGGAAAACGGGTGGCAGGCGGAGCAGCAACCAAGGAAAAAACAAGGAGAAGCAGTGAAAAACGAGGGAAAAGCTGGAGAAAGCACTAGGGAAAACAGAGGGAAAAGTAGAAGAAAGCACTACAAAATTAGGGAAAAGCACAAAAAGGAACACAGAAAACAAGGAGAAGAAGTAGAAAGCTGTAAAAAACCAGGCAAAAGCATGAAAAACACTCAGAAAAATTAAGAGAAAGGCAGGAGAAAGCAATAAAAAATAAGGCAAAAGCAGGACAAGCACTCAGAAAAACAAGGGGGAAAGGCAGAAGAAGGCAATAAAAAATGATGCAAAGGAAAGAACTAAGAAAAACATAAGAAAAAAGGAAGGAGAAAGCAGTTAAACTGAGGCAGAAGCAGGAAAAGCGCTCAGAAAGACAAGAGGCAAGGAAGGAGAAAGCAGTAAAAAAAATTCAAAAGTAGAAAATAAAGAAGGCAACATCAGTAAAAGCACTCAGAAAAACAAGAGAAAGGAAGTAGAAAGTAGTAACAAATGAGGCTAAAGAGGGAGAAGGCACTCAGACAAACAGGGAGGAAGCAAAGCGGTGCAGGAGCACGGGAGAGCTAGGCCTGATCAATGGGGTTGCACTGCAGCCTCTTTTAAGCTGGTTCAGGGAGGAGAGAGGGATGCTGGGATGGGGTGGGCGGGGCTAGGCACTAGGCAGCAAAAGAGGCAGCCAACAGGAGTGGCAAATGAGTAAGAAAAACAGGGGAAAGCAGTCAAAAATAAGCGAATAACAGGTAAAAGCACTCAGACAAACAGAGGGTGGGAGAGGGGAGGAGAAAGCTGTAAAAAAACAAGGCACATGCAGGAAAAAGCACACAGAAAAACGGGGGGAAAGGAAGGAGAACACTAAAAACCAAGCAAAAGCAGAAGAAAGCACTCAGAAAAATGGGAGAAAGGAAGGAGAAATCAGTAAAAAAACGAGGGAAAAGCAGGAAAATGTACTCAGAAAAACAGGGAGGAAGCAAAGCAGTGCAGCAGCAGAGGGGGAGCTGGGCCTGCTCAATGGAATTGCGCACGTCCTCCATTAAACCGGTCCTGGGAGGTGAGAGGGGTGCTGGGAGGTGGTGGGCGGGGCTAGGCAGGAGGCAGAAAAACAGGTGACAGACAGGACCGGCAAATGAGGAAACAAACAGGCAAAAGCAGTGAAAAGCTAGAGAAAGGCAGGTAAAAGCACTCAGAAAAACACAGGTAGGGTGGAGGAGAAAGCATTAAAACTGAGGGAAATGCAGGAGAAAGCATTCAGAAAAAAGGGGAGAAAGGAAGGAGAACACTAAAAATGATGCAAACGCATGAGAAAGCACTCATAAAAATGGGGGAAAGGAAGGAGAAGGCAGTAAAAAACGAGGGAAAAGCAGGCGTGGGCACTCAGAAAAACGGGGAGGAAGCAGAGCGGCGCAGCAGCACGGGAGAGTGGGGCTTGTACGCCTTCTGGCATTGAACCATACAAAATAAGATACATTTGGAATATGTTTTAGTACTCTGTAATTGTGAAAGGAAACTCCTTCTGGATAGAATACTTTACCTGTTAAATCCAAGATGCTTACATCAGACTTGTTTCTGTTATATGAATCATAATAGATACAAAGTGTTGATAAGACAAATCAAACTGTCTGACCATCATTTGAGAAATGTCAAAACCCACATTTTAGGCATAGCTGGGTTAGAGAACCTAATCCTCTCATCAATTTACATACTAACGGACGCACACCAATAGGTTTACTCTCATCCAGCCATGTCTTGGAGATATCTCCCTCCAGTCCTGTAGGAACCCATGTGTTGTCTTTACCACTAATCAATCAATAATCAATACACTATCCGTTCTGACAGGAAGCAAAGTGGTCGATTCCACATGAACCCGATTTGTTCTGAAGAAGTTGAAACACTTATGAATACAACTTCCAATCACGGGTATCCTTCAGGTAACTAACAGTCCAATCAGCTATCATATTTTTGTTTCCTGGAATATATTGTCCAATCGCTGATATCTAATGCTGGAGGCAAAAGTCTTTGGCAATCTTTGCTAACATCTTCAACTTTGTTCCTCCAAACTTGTTGATATAACAAACTACAGAAAAGTTGTCCATCCATTGCAGGATGCAGCAATTTGTCTCCTGAGGATACAAAGTTCTGATGGCAAAGGAGCATGCGAGAACCTCCAGATAATTGATATGAAGAGACCGTTCCACTCCTTCCACATCTGGCTTCCCAGCCTCTTATGCTGAAGTCTGACTCAATGACGACCTCTGGCTAGGATTCGAAAATGGCTTTGCTATTCCATGCATCCGAAGTTCTAGCCTCTATGAGAGCCCCTCTCCTGCCTCCACCGAACGACTGATCTGATCTGCATAAGACAGGCCTTTACAAAGAGGCTGGTTCTTCAGTCTATGCCGTGCTCTGTACTGTAGAGTACACCAAAAGATCACCTGACTCAAAGAAGTGAAGCAAGCAGGCCCGTAATTGAGCCACTGCTGTAAATAACAAGGCATTCTTACCCAAAGTTGATGTCAGTTCTTTCTTTGTATCTTTTATCTTCTTCATCGGTTATGGCAGTTCTGTTTTCACTGAGCCCACTTGAAATTCCGAAAAATCTACATATTGGGTTAGGGTCACTGCTGATTTCTTCTCGTTGATGACAAATCCAACTTCTGTGTTATGATGACCGAATCATCTAGGTAGACAATCAATCAAACTCCTTTGGTCTTCACTGAGTCTACAACTGATTTAATTAGATTGGCAAACCGCCAAGGAGCTGATCAGAGGCCGAGTGGGAGGAAAGGGTATCTGCACCACCTGCTCTTCCACCGAAACAGCAGAAATCGCCTGTGTGGTGTAAAAAAATGGGATTGTTAAATAAGCATATTTGAGGTCCACTCAGATCAATCACCTTCTTTGAGG
This sequence comes from Triturus cristatus, assembly GCF_964204655.1. Classification (NCBI taxonomy): domain Eukaryota; kingdom Metazoa; phylum Chordata; class Amphibia; order Caudata; family Salamandridae; genus Triturus; species Triturus cristatus. Next base: position 67,390,716 of record NC_140590.1, read on the forward strand.
AGCTCCCTCAAAAAAAGAATACCATAAATCTTGAATTGCCTGTAAATGATTCATCCTTTGGAATCTCAAAGATTTAATACCAACCTGTGAACTTCAGCTTTCACTTGCACCAGAAAAATGTTGCTGCAAAAGACCCTAGGAATAGATGAGGCGTTGAAGTACATATTGCCTCTTTGAGCAACAGTTCTCACATTTCTGAGTCAATAAAAGTATTCTTTTGAAAAGAAAACTCAAGTGTCTGAGGAAGAATTGTTGCACTATAAAGCTCGACTTTGGACCCCTGAACTGTTTCTACGACCCAACCTTCTTTAATTAATTTTTGTGTAGAAAAAAGGGAACTCTACCCCCTATCACAACATCAGTATACAAAATAAGATATACCTGTAGAGCCATCTCCTGAGATGGATGGGGGGGCCTCCTCTGTACAGACATCTGTTGTATCTGGCATGGCCACCCCTTGAATGCACAAGAAGAGGGGCTTTCTCCTAGAGCTGTTGAACCATCCTCCTCTTCCAGCAGGCAAAGAAGCCTCTCTGGTGCTCTTAGAAAAATGGTCATGCTGATGTTTGTCCCGTACTTTGTCTGGCCCTTCCAAAAAAGCCAGGCTGAAAAACTGTTTATAAAGACAGCTCAGATCTGTACAGTGCCAGGAAGGTGCTCAGAAACTTCCCTAGGCCCTTGACAAAAAGATTGCCAAACAAAAGCCACCTGCGACTGGGCTAGCTTCATCAACCACTATATTCTTCAATTTTGGGTCGATCAATGCGCACAAGCATGGACTGACAACTCTCAACCGAGATGGCACAATTCACATTCTCTAATTGGCAAAAGAAACATTGAACTCAACCAGCTACCATGTCATAATCAATGGGGCACCAGATTCTTTGGCTTGGCCATTTTCAGGATCTTGTTGAGGGGGCCAGATATGACTAATAATGTGGGCTGAAAGACCCCCATTGCCTGTTTATTGCTTTCTTTGATGTCCTGAGTACATTTCTTGAGAAAAGTGATCATATTAGGTTCGACATTGGCGTTTCGGCCACCTTGTCAGGAAGAGCCTGTCTCTGGCATGCCGCCCATAGGCAATTGCACACTGCCTTTTCGAAACCCGTCCGAAGACAAGCTTGAACATTACTGATGGGGGGGGGGGGCTCCCAATCTGAAGTCTTCATAAACATAATGTCGTCGGTGTGAAAAGATGAGCACCTGTTTGTTCTTTGGTCAGCCAGGAGTAAGAGTCTGCATCTTCCTGAAGATCAAACCTCTTGCGCTTACCAAGTTCTGAAGGGAGTCACCCATGCGAGGATTCCGACGGTGTGAGTGTTCAGAATGAGCAACAGACTCTTTAGCACCCATGGGTGTCATTGACTTGGGCTCACCCCTGGCTTGACTTGGGCTCGCCCCTGGCTGCTTTAGGGAACTGTAACTGTGTTCTACTGAAAATGCACTAGACGGTTTTCCGTAGCCTTAGACTGCGGCCATCTACCAGTCTTGCTCTTGGCTGTGGAAGGTCTACCTTCGGAAAAGTTCTGAGGGGCTGAGAAGAATGCCATAGGTTCTTCTTCCACAGAATCCTGAACATATCACCTCAGTTGTCTGGTGAAGGGCTTCAGAGCCACTGCAGCGCTATGTTAACAGATTGTTGGATCGAGGTATCAGTGGCCTTCACCAGCCCCTCTTCCAGAAAATGATCAGAAGTATCCTCGACACAACCTTCTTCATACTCGTCCAAGTTAAAAGGCTCAGAAGCAGCCACGATGAAGGATTCGGAATACAAAAGGTCTAATACCCTGAAATATATTATGGGTAACTCGTCGCAGAATTAGGAGCCTGAAAGCAATAGGGAGGGTACAGCGCCCTTGTCCAATCAGTACCAGAGGTTAGTAGTAATGCCCCTCCGGACAGGCCTGTGTAAAAGATTATTGCAGCCCCAAGGACTCTGCCAAGCTGGGACTTGATGAGGGGAAGCTGCACACTATATCAAATTCCCTCGCCGAATGCCAAGAATAATTAATTAATAGTAACACCGATTTAAAGAGGAACTGGGCTGGTATTGCTGCAGCCGTGAGCTGAATAGCATGTCTCCACCACGCTCAGAGTCTGCACTGTGATTACCGACAAGCTAAGAGCTCACCCTAAGCCCACACTTATAGGACCAACACAGGATCAGAGCTGTGAAGATTGCTAAATGAAGTGACTGGTGTCCATGAAGGCATGGCCAGCGAGCCAACGTGGCGGACACGATTGTGTGAGGCTCTGTGCCTTATCCCTCGCTTATCCTGATTTTCTCCTGCCATCCGGCCCACCCGACAGTGAAAGTTGCAGTCTTCTACTGACAGCAGACAAAAATTACGGCGGAGCCCCTGCCAAAACCCTGAGGTACGATCCGGGCCTGGAATGGCGGCTGTGGCGAGGACGTGGCCTGGAGAGCTACGGAGCGGACGTGGGAGCGTGCTGCCCCCTGAGTGACGATCTCAACGGCTGTGGACCTGCCCTCTGTCTGAGAGTGCTGCCACTGTGCCAATGCCATTTATAGGAGTCCTTTTCTCGACCTCTGCTCGCCCGTCGCCACTGAGGCCCTGACTTTGTGGGGTCGCCCATGACCACACTGGCGCAAGAGCCTTGTCCCCAGTGATCCGGCGACATGGGCTTTGATCGCGTGGCACTGGTGGACTTGCTCTGCGAGTCCGCGGCCAATGCGCATCTACCAGTACGGCATCGAGGGGGAATGCGGGTACTGCTGCTGCCATCGAACCGGTACCTGTTGCGGTGTGAGTAGATTGCGGCCCTTCACCTGCTGCCGGAGGCGGCCTGGATGTGACTGAGGCACCGTCCCTGAATCTGTGGGCCCCGCTCCCGGGTCGCTGCCGGACGGTACTACGTGATCATACCAGGGCTGCTGACGGGGCAGGAACTGGGAGAATTGTGATACGGCGGTGGCGCCCCCATTGACTCGTGGACAGAGGAAGTCCCTGGCTGAGTGCGATCCCCATCCTGTTCCTGGTAGGCCTGGCTCCCGCGTCTGAGGTGGGGCGAGTGTTCAGGGCCCCTGACTGCTAAAGGGGTGATTGCTAATGCATCGGTCCTGCATCCGGTTAGTGGCGTGTGCCATTTTCTACACCCTGCATCCTGCACTCTCCCGGGCAATGATGTGACCCTGACCGGGTGAAGCAAGTTACAGCCTGCTGTGCATTGGGGTTCCATCCCTGAACAATTAAGCAAGTTGGGCCCTGCCTGTGTGGTCGCCACTGAGGGGACCCTCAGATGCCCTAGTTGCTGTGTGGCTGTCCTGAAGATACGGGGGTTGCCTGGAGGCCAAAGGTGACTTTAAGCCCGTGCCTGTCCAGTCACCTTTTCAGAGGACTGACATTGTTCTGCCAGGGGGACCGACAGGGGGCGCAACGTAGCCTGTACCTTCTTGCGGGTGGACCACGCTGTTGTGTCTGCTGCTAAGTGTGCTGCTTCATATATTGCTGTGGAGACGTGTGGTAATGAGCATTGCACCTGCGGCGGGTGGGATATACACAAACTGCCCTGCACCCTGCGCTCCTCTTACGCCTACTTGTGCCAGAACCTGGTAACCTGATTTGCGCCCGCACCTGCAGGTGCTGTGCCACAGAGGGGCGGTTACTGCCAAACACGATGTGCTTGAAACACCTACCGAGGTGTGGAGGCAGCCAGTGCCACCCTCACTGACGCACAGACAATCAGCAAGAATGACCGCGCATCTACGCCTGTCTCCATACATCCTCCCTTGCAGCTGGCTACCATCGAACGTCTATGCTCTCAGCGCAAAAATTGGCAATGGGCCGCCTCCATACCAATGCGTAGCAGCATGTGGCATGTACCGACATGCTGGAGCCGCCACACGCAGGGGGCAATGCAACTGGCGATGATCCAAACGCAGGGATAACCACAAAGCTGGATTCGGTACTGTCAGTGGTCGAAAAAATCAGAACTGGATTGGATCAGACCCGTTCATCTCTTGAAGCTCGGATTGACAAAGTAGCATCCGATTACACTTTATTGCATGCTGACCACCACAATCTGGCGGAGAAAATCCAATCACTTGCTCAGACAATATTGGAATTGAAGCCAGTTACTACTAGACACCCAGCTGCCCTGCAGGATGCCCTAGACCGGATACATGCACTTGAGGACGAAGATGCAGAGGGGCGCTCACGCCGTAACAACATCCGCGTAGTAGGTCTCCCAGAGGGTGAGGAAGGACGGACCCCGGAAGCAAATGTGGAACACTGGCTCTGAGATGTCTTACCTGCTGGGGCACTATCGCTGCACTTTGTAGTGGAGCGGGTCCACCGTTTACTGGCCCAAAAGCCCTCCCCCGGAGCTCGACCGCGACCTTTCGACTCTTAAACTACAGAGACAGGGACACGATCCTACGTGAGACTCGTAAGCTCCCTGAGTTAAAGGTCAGTGTAAGCTCAATCATGGTGTTCCCAGATTACACGGCACTGGTGCAGAGACGCCAAGCACCTTCACGGCGGTGAAGCGACAGCTGCGTGATTTGGAACTTCCCTATTCTCTGCTTTTCCCCGCCAGGCTGAGAGTAGTGGCTAAGGGCACTACCCGCTTTTTTAACTCGCCTGATGAGACATGGGATTGGCTGGAGGAATCCGGCCTATGGACGGGACCCCACACCTTAAACGAAGATCCAGCTAGACCAGTCAACAAAATAAATCATCGTAGAGGGAAACGAGAGTGGAGGAACAGCGCGTCCAGACGAGCAGCAGTGCCGCTTCTGGAGCAGAGCGCGATGGAACGTCGTGATGCCCTGGAAGCGGTTATGCAAAAACAACAGTTGATGGACAGAATACCCCTCTTCAGCCAGGATAGCTTGATTCCAGTGGCATGGAGAGCACGGGGCCCATGTCTGGGCATACCCGTCCCACTCGGGGTGACAAATGCAAAAACAACAGTTGATGGACAGAATGCAGAACAATGTCAGACATTTACCCCAGTACAGAGATCTGGGCCTAAATCCATCATTTTTTTGCTCACCATGCCATTTTTGCATATGGCCATGTCTGAACTGGGGTGGCGGAGTGAGCTAAAGAATGATGATGGATTAAACCCAGATCTGTGACTGGGGTTGAGTGCCGGAAAAGTTTCAGCGCTCCGTCCATCATCTCCTTGTGTTTGCTTTGGAAGTGGTTATGGCATTGGGGACCCAGGTCTATCGAGAGGCGAGGGAAATCTGCACCTCCTGTTCGGCAACTGCTAGTGGATCGTCCACCCCTAGACCTGAAGACCATGATGAACTGTGGCTACCAGATGTCACCCCGGCGACTGCTGATGACCCCATGTGAGGGACTGCCAAGTCTCAGGGACATGTGTGAAGACCATACACGCAAGTAGAGACTGCCTTGTATTGATTAAATGTGATGCTGTTGGTTCGCTGAGGTGCGCTCTGAAATTGCTGCCCTACGTGCAATACACACATAATTTGTATGTATGCCAAAGTCACTATGATTCAGACCACTAACACACATGTGGGGAACTGGGTGGTTACTCCCTGGCATAGAGGGATAGGCAATAGATGTAGTAAAGTCTACTTTGTCCGCACGCCCCCTTAGTCTCCAGACTGAAATAGTCATTGCCTCGTTGGGCAACGTAGTAATTTGGACGAACGTCACTGTGGAGTTTGCCCCAATTGTTAATATGGCTATGGTTCATGTTTCCCATTTTAGTTCAGCAAGTACAGCCCATGTCTACATGATGTGCCTGATACGCCACTGCTCACCCCACATGTACCGACAACATATGTTACTCAAACATGACACAAGTAAATGTGACAACGTGGAATATAAGCAGTATGCATACACCCAAACGTAGATACTCTATATACTTGTACCTACACCAAAATAAGACACACATAGCATTACTTGAGGAGACCCACATGTCACAGCCCGAATTGGAGCGTCTGCGAAGTAGATGGAGGGGTCAGGTATTCGGTACTACCTTTTCGGCACATGCGCGGGGTACATTGGTGTGGGTCAGGACTGGGGCCCCGTTTATTTGTGATAAGGTCTTCAATGACGTAGAGGGCAGATACACCTTTGCGAAGGGGCGGTTAAATGGCCAAATCGTGCTGCTGGGTTACATCTATGCCCCCAATGTCAGCCAAGTTTCCTTCCTTGAGCGCATCTCTGGGGTCCTGGCCCGATGGAATGACATCCCCTGGCTGTTGGGTGGCGATTTTAATTCAGTACTTAACGTCGAATTGGACAGATCATTCCCGCCATTTAATAGGACCCCTTCCCTGTCTAATGTGAAAGCCCTCACACATTGGCTTATGCCCTGGGCTCTTATAGACCTATGGCGTTTCCTTAACCCCTTCGCCGCGGGGATAATTCCCCTGCGGTGCGGGGGTGGGGGGGCGGCTGCGGCGGCGCTGTGCTTGTGACGAGCCCAGTTCGTCATGAGGCACAGTGGAGCTGAGCTTGTCACGACTCCGCCCACTAATTGATTCTCCCGCACAGGCGGGGAATCAATCGTGCGTGGACGGAGTGTGACTGTTATGACAAGCCCAGCTCGTCATGAGCACAGCTCCACTGTGCCTCATGACGAGCTGGGCTCGTCATAAGCACACAACGGGTTAATCCCACTGCCCGTGTTTATTCTCATTATTCCGCAGTGCATGACCTACACGTGGGTCTTGACAGACTGGTGGGATCGCAGGCACTGCTCCCCTTGATCCATGGCATTGACTACCTCGGTCGGACACATTCCGATCATAATCTCTTGCTGCTACAGTTCCAATGGAAGATAGAGCACCCTCCGGTCCCTACGTGGCGACTCCAAACTAGTGCATTGGAGGACTCGGCATTCCGTGCCTTACTGGGGACAACAATTTTGGCATATTTTGAACTAAATGAAGGTACAGCAAGTGACGCACTTATTTAATGGGAGGCATTTAAGTTATCAATTAGGGGCCACTGCCTAGGTGCCACTTGGAATATCCATAAGCAACTCTCCATTTCCCTCACAAAAATAGAACAACAACTGTTGTGCTACGAACAGGCAGGGGGAGAGGCAGGCAGAGATGTGAAGGCGTCTTGAGGCGCTGCGATCTACACATGCAGAACGGTTGGAGCATCTTCGCTACCACAATTATACTGCACACACAGCTCATACACACGCTACTGCTGATAGAGCGGGCAGGCTCTTGGTGTGGCTGATACTGTAGAAATATACTCATACCCCCATTGGGACACTGCGGGAAGGGCAGACCAGATGTTATGTACCCAACGTGAAATACACAACGCCTTGACACACCACTTTGCCGACTTATACCGCTCCCGTGGACGAGACACTGGGCGTGACCTAGAGGGGTTTCTGGACATATTGCAGCTGCCAACAGTGGGTTAAGAGCATAGGGAGGCACTCAACACACCAATTACACTGGAAGAGATTGGGGAAGCCATACAATCACTTGCTTCTGGAAGGTCCCCGGGCCCTGATGGGCTGTCAGCAGCGTACTACAAAGCATACTGGGTCTCCCTTGAACAGCGTCACCAAACCTTATACGCCACTGCATTAGAGTCCAAGCAGCTTCCACCCTCTATGCGCGAGGCGCACCTGATATCGCTGTTGAAACCTCATAAAGACCCTACAGAGATGAGTTCATATAGGCCCTTAGTTTTGCTTAACACCGATTACAAGATACTAGCGAAGGTGTTAGCAGATAGACTGGCACAGGTTGTTCCGGCATTGGTTCACACGGATCAAAATGGCTTTGTGTCTTCCCATAGTACCTCCCTTAATCTACGCTGCTTTTCAGGGTATCTGTGTATACAGCGGAAGCATGGCCCCGGGTGGGTTGCCTTGTATTGGACCTGGAGAAGGCCTTTGATTCCCTGGAATGGAGCTACCTATATATGGTGCTCGAGAAATTCGTGCTGGGCCCAGTATTTATCAAACTGACACACCTCCTCTACACCTACCCCACAGTCAGAGTCAAAGTGGGACCCTACCTTTCAGAGTCTATTCTAATACAGGGTACACAGTAGTGGTGCCCTCTAGCTCCGCTCCTGTTTGCGCTTGCGATGGAGCCATTGGCAGAAGCGCTACGCACCCAACTGGGCGACGGGGTGCCCCTGGGAGATGCCACCCATCAAGTGTCGATATATACCGATGACCTCCTCATCTATATTAGAGACATCAACCGTGCCCCCACCCTACTTACGCAACTACTGGAGGAGTTCGCTGGGTTCTCTGGGCTGACTGTCAATGTAGATTAATCTTTTATTTACTCATTTAAAGAGGGACTCCAGGACCCTAATTTCGTATGGGCGGTAAAAAGGTACAGTGGGTGAAGGACACATTCTGGTACTTAGGCATCCAAATTTACCACCATACAAACGATCTCCTTATTGGGAACCTGGGCCGGGCGGTGACGTCCCTCAAATCGCAGATGCGATTTTGGAGCACTCTACCATTATCCGTAGCAAGCAGGGTTGCTCTTACCAAAATGGTAGTGCTCCCGAGACTCTTAAACTACTTTACAAATCTGCCGGTCTTCATCCCAGCCTCTTTCTTCACCCGCATAGAAAAACAAATTCTAGATTTTTTTCTGGGGTAGTGCCAGACATAGGATGGGGCTGCAGAAACTCTACCTGTCAGTGGACCAGGGGGTAATGGCGGCTCCTTGTCTTGAGTATTATTATCTTGCCTCACAACTTCAATGGGGGTGCATTGGCTCTCAGGCCGCCATTGTGCAGATACTGCCACTACACGTTCACCCTATCCCCTGCAGCATATAGTCAGCCTCTTTCACCCAGGTGCATGCTCCAGACCACCGGAGCCTTTACTACTTGATGTAGCCTGTAGATGCTTCCACAGAAGCCCGTACATCACCCTTAGGGTGACCCCTTATGCGCCAGCGATACCTCTGGAGGAAACCCCCGATGGCCGCACAGTAATATCTACACAGATACTTAGAAGGTGGCCTGAAATCCACATTCAGACACTTGAAGACTAATATCGGGAGGGGGTACTTTTACCATACATCACCTTGGTTGAAGAAGAATGTCTCCCGCCTGGACACTTTCTGATTCATCGTGCATTGGTGGCTTCACTCACAGCTAGGTGGGGGGATATCACTGCGGAGCCACAGACACATCTTACCATGCAATACTTGCATGGTATGGGGTCGGGTAGGCACCTGACATGGTGGTTCGCAGCTTCCCCGAGGACCTATGCTGCAATTAGCCTCGACCCATTGCGTCATAAGTGGGAACATTATCTGAGACGCCAGCTTACTGACACAGAAAGGGCTTGGATTCTTGAAAGCCCGACACGCATACCCCGCAATATGCGTTTCCGGCAAATACAGCTTTTCATCGTTCTTAGGGCGTATCTCACATCTGCAAAAATTCATCAATACTTCAATTGTGTAGATGCCGAGTGTCCGAGATGCACTGAACAAGGGGCTGATTTAATCCACATGCTATTGGGTTGTGCCCGGGGGGGTACCTACTGGCACCAAGTGGCCTCTCTCCTGCAAACCTGCACTGACCGAACGCTGACGCATGACTGGCCAACCTACATGTTGCATAAATTTCAAAGAATTCCCGCTACAAAGGTTACCTCAAGATTTCTAGATTTGGGGCTGATAGTGGCCAAGCGGCTCATTACCAAGAAGTGGAAGGCGCCCGTCCCGCCCCGCTTTAATGGCCTGGCGGAACTCAATGCTTGCCTGGGCAAAGCAGAGAGCATTGCCATTAGGCGCGAGGAAATACTGGGACTGCACAAGATCCCTATTGCAGCATACTGGGACGCTCTCTACTGTGAACTGCAGTCTGCGGACATGGTCGGAGGGGATTCCCCTGAGCCACACCCTGTCGGTAGCTGGTGTCATCCTCAGTTTGGGTGGCGGATTCTCTGCGTCACTTCCCTACCGTACTGCACACCACTTGTACACATGGGCTAATACAACTCATAGATAGGGGGAATGGCAGTTGGCAATCTCCGATAGTGAGTAAACAACACACAAGTTCCGCCAGAATGTTAATGGCTGAAGAACAGTTACTACGGTTTTAAAATGTTCTTCTTTTGCAAGTTAACGCAATCTGAGCTTTAATTTCTCACCCTAAACTTATGATACTGCCTAACACAGTGCAAATAATAATGTTATTATCTGTGTAGTGTGTTAACTTGTGTGAAGGCACGAATCAACAGACAGTTTATAATGTGTATAATCTTTTGGATACCTGCTGCCAAATGTTCACAATCGTTGCACTGCCCCCCCCTTTTTTGGCCACAGCTTCTCCCCTCCCCCCCCCCTTTTTTTAAGCTGCTTGATGGACACGAAATGTGACTATGGGGCATATCAACAACAACCGGCGATAATTATCTCTAAGCGCACTTAGCGCTAGGATAATTATCGCCGGCTAGCGTGAATTTTTATCGCTGAGATAGCGTGCTATTAGCAACGCTTATCTCAATAGCGATAAAAATCCTCACGCTAAGTGGCTAACATGAAATTATCCAGCGATAATCTCACGTTAGCTTGTTGATAGGGACAGGCAAACTTAGCCATGATATACTCCTTCCATAGGATATCATGGCTAAGTCAGAAAAATACCAGATGTAAAAAAGCAGCGTTAACCGCGGTTAGCGCTGCTTTTTTTGTCTCTAACAGGGTTAGCGACATTCTTGATAATAGAAATGTCGCTTAGCGACATTTCTCCTATTATCTTACTCTGGAACGCCCCCTTTGCATCTCATTAGAGATGCAAGGGGAAGCGTAGAGTAAAAGGGTGCTAACATGCGAATTTGCATGTTAGCACCCTGTTGTTGATAGGGCGCTAGTTTTATCTCTCCTTTTTTGGCTTTTAAAGCCAAAAAAGCAGGGATAAAGCCCTTGTTGATATGCCCCTATATTCACTAACTTGGGGCTAATTTTACCTCCCAATCCTGATGAACATTGAGCCTTTGATCCTCATAATATGATCATGCCATATTACGTATATGTACCATACTCATGTTACATGTTATAATGGCTACTACTGCTTGCACGCCGCCGGTGTTATTAGTATTGTAAACCCTTTAAAACAAGAAACTCATAAAACAGATTTGCAAAAAAAATGAAGTGACTGGTGTCCAGCGGTGTTGAAGACTAAATGTGCTAACATTGGCAAAAGTATAAAGCAAATTATATTAAACAATTCCAGTATTAACAATAGAAAACAACATATGAAAAAAGCACCAAATGGAAGACCCTCATCTTGACTGCCGAGCAGCAAAGAAAGAGAGAGCAAGATTGTATCTGTCCCAGTGCTTAATTTGTAAAGTGCCAGGGCCTTTCTCGGAAGGCCACAGCAGCCTGCACCACCCAATGCCCCTGCCAGCGCTGCCAATGACAGCACCAACATAACACCTAACCATCGCACTCCTATAAGGACACACAAAACGATAATAATGGCATGTAAGGCTGGTATTATTAATTTTCAAAGTGAATTGACTTAATAAAACACGGTTGTTGTGCTCCTTTCAAAATTGAACAGACAGTGCCACCATGTGGTTGACTATCCCTAGTGCCAGGGGTGACAATTAAGTGCCAGTGCTGAGCACCGGAAAACACCGGCTCAAATTAAGCACTGAATTCTGTCCAAATTGGCCACTGGGGAGCATGGTGACTAGTAGACTGGATTATGATGTTTTGATTGGCTGCTGTCTTTTTTCAGTAAAAAAATGGGAAGCATAATCTGAGCATCCAGTCCTGACACAGAATCTAGATACACCTGCCTCCTGCACTCTTGTGTTACTCTGCAACCCTTTGTAAATGCCCCCACAGTGCCCCTTTAACCAGCAGGGTGTATTTCTGATGCTCTCTCTCTCTCTCTCTCTCTCTCTCTCTCTCTCTCTCCCTGCTCTCACTCTATCTGTCTCTCTCTCTTTCTCTCTCTCTCGCGCTCTCTCTCTCTCCAGCCCCCTCTTCCTTCCCCTGCCCCCTCTTTCTCTCTCTTAAGCACTCATGGGGCATATTCTCAAGGAGTTATCGCCGAGTTATCAGCACTTTATCGCAGCCAAAGTCGCAATAAATATATCACCTCATTCACAAGCTGGTGCAAACAGCCAATATCACCAGATTTGCAGCGATAGCATCCTCAAAAAACATCGCCACAGATGACCCCGGCAACTATCACTAATGAGATGCAGAGTAGGCGTTCCCGCGCAAAAAGCCACGAAAACACCACAGCGCATCATTCTTAACGACCAGCCAGATCTGCGATAAGAGCACAAAACATGCGATAAGGCACGTTAGCACCAGGAAACTAACAGCTGCTCTTACCTGATGCAAAGTCGGACTACAACCTTCAACAGAAAAGAGAGCCCAGCCCAGAGCCACACCTGAAGAACAAAGATGCCATGGAGCCACTGAACATGCGTGCCGGACACCCAAGAGGGCCACAACACCCACCGACCTTAGTCCTGAATGTGGCTGGCACACCCTGCGTGAGATATCATACTAGCCTCCGACGACTCCCACACCTCGAACTGCACCAATGAAACACCAACGTGCCCACACCCCACACACACTTATCCCTGCACGACCTACACCTGCAAGGGATGCCCTTGACAGATAAGATGAAAACTACCCATACGTCCAAACGTCGCACACACATATGACTCATTGCCCAGAGCTGTGGCATATAGTTCACCGAACTTCCGCCGGTCTGAGGAGTGCCGGTGCCACGAGCCCAACAAACGCAAAGGCAGGCACAACCCCTGTCACGTGGAACTGTACCGTGCACAAATCCTGCATCTGTTGGGATCCCTGCCAATGGCAGTGTTGCGGATCAGTTTCCGTCTTGCCTACATCACCTGCGTCCAGCCCTGGTTCCACTGTCGATCATGCACATTCGAGTGGCCCATGGAGGTCTGCCTATCCAACCCAACGGTAGCTGAATTGGATAATGGCCTGACAGTGCACCCCCTGTTGGCCAACGAGCCGGAGTGTCACCGGGATAGCCATGCATGGGTTTCACTGATCTCTGGCATATGTGCTGCCAGTTGCGCATAGGAGATTGCAAAACTCCTCGTGTGCTGTGACCACATCGAGGCGCTCCCCAATGGGGCTGTGTTGCGGATCGGGGAAACGGCATGGACTGAGCACATCTGCCCGGACCTGTTAATGGATTGACTCACCCTGGTGTTCCTTGAACCCGACAACGAGGTACTATTGGAGCACATTGCACATGAGGCTGCGCTGGCATTCATGGACGAGTAACTACGTTCCTGCAGCCACATCAGATTGTCACCCACAGCACAGGTCCCAAAACCTTGTTGCATTGTGGGGAGTGCTCACACATCCCACCACTACAGAGGACATGCCTGCCTTCGTCTGGACTCTGAATGCATGTGCGTGGAACTACGCGTATGTACACACACCTGTGTAAGGTGATGCAGTTCCATGGTTGGAGCAGCACAGCGTCGTTTGGCAATGTTAACAATTCGGACACACTGCTGGGGGAAGAGCACACACATGGCAATGTAGCACGACATGTGACCTTCTTGGACCCTTCTACCTGATCACTGTCAGCAGAGCAGACAGTCGGCGCAGTCCGGTGGCAGAACACTATGCAGACCCCATGGGCTGCAAGTCGTGCCCCCTCACATAGGGCAATGGGCAGATGCCAAACAACACATGACTCATCCAGCAAGGCAAGGTGGGCTGAGACCATCCATAATGATTGATGTTCAGCTCTGCCTCCCCATTTCCTGCACCTCGAAAGGTTCCCATGCTGCGTGCAAGTGTCTTAAGCATGTCCCTGTCTATTGTGGCCCATGCCTTGACCGTACTGACACGCAAATGCCTATAAAGTCTACGCAACTTCACTGGTGTCTAACTGTGATTAGTGTTGATAAGATTGACCACTCGTGTGCCACAATGAGCATCGTCCCTACACCGGGAGGGTCTGATTGACGCATGTACAATAGGGGTGGGTCCCTTTTGATAGCTCCACCTCTGTGAGTTAGACATTGTTTAGGGATAGTTGCTGGAAGACCTGTGCACTTACGTGTCTTCAGCAATATGAGTATGGTGTCCAACCTCTGACCATGAGAAGCATTGTCATATATCATGACAGAATGTGTCCACACAAATGTGTGTGAGTAGGTATGCGACGTGAAGTTCTGTTGTCACATGTGAAGTAGGACACCACTCCTGGCCTGCTACCGATTTGGTCATTCCTACACACAGCCCTATTCAATACATGGACGTGTGCCTACGTTGGGGTTTGTGAGATTGTTTAAATGTGCAAAGGGGACACAGCTAGTACTCACCTTCACAGTCATCCGATTGGCCATGTGTCTCAGGGATAAACATGCGCATTGATGTAATTCACCAGGGTGTACCTTCTTGTGCAATCATTGTCCCTACATCCAGCCATAATTTCATACATGAGTGAACTTAGCCATGACACATCTGTGTGATTTAGCATGTTTTATTCACATTCTGGTGAATAACGGAGCTGGAGCCGTACATGGTCATCCAAGCCCACATAACATGGAAGCCCAGTGGTGGGCCAACCAGAGTCCTGTGGGGATTGAAAAGTGATTGGGAAGAGGGGGAGTGCAGTCCGCAGCAGGATTGCTGTGTAATTGTCAAGCAGTGAAGATGTGGCAGTCCATGTCGGGGTCCGGATGGATGTCGCAGAGTAATCCTGGGGACAGTGGGAGGTGTTTTCCCAGGGCATGATGCATAGGGCTGAACCAGGCAGGAACAGGCCATCTGGCGGTGATGGATGCTACTACCTCCTTCCTCACACAGTAATTACCATCCACATCTTACTCCCCTGATATTTCTTCAGCTCCGGTGTGTGTGGCTGTGTAATGGCTGCACCACTGGGTGCCACTGAGACATCAGGATGCGAAGGTGATGGGGCTGCATCACTGTGTGCCACTGACACATCAGGGGTCGGAGATGTGTGTGTCGAAGTTCTCGCTGCAGTTCTTTGGGACTGGCTCAGTGGCAGCAATGGCAAGATGAAGTACTGCAGGGCATTGAAGTTCCCAGCTACATCTCGCAGGTGTTCAGCCGTGGCAGCCCTACTTCCAGCCTGCATCTTCTCCATGGTCTCCATTGTCCTCCGCATCTGTGCCAACTCTGTGCTGTCATCGCTGGTGCCTGTCTGACTGGACAGTTCCTGTATCCGAGTAATGGCCCCAGCGAGGTCAGCCAAGGATTGTCGGTGAGCATGGGTGCGGACAGGGGGTGTCCGTAAGGGACTGTACGTGGTCGCTGATGAGACTCAGACACCCACGTATGGCCTCGAATTTGGATGCCACAAGCTCGAAACCCACCCGCAGCTGATCCGCCAACTCCACCTGGCAACCCAACACACGGCGTTGAAATTCCATGTATTGTTCTTGGGGGTCCTGGTAGACAGCCGTGGTGGTGTGTGTTTCCTGCTGTGTGGTCTGTGCAGGTGGTGGGGTCACTTCGAGGCAGGTGGCCTGCCCTGCTCCTGGGGGTGGGCTGCGGAGCCTGTCCATTATCCATTGAAGGGTGTCTTGACAAATGTGCAGGTTGTCCTCTACATCATAAATGATGGAGTTTGCGGTCTCCTCTGCAGTAGGTGTTGATTGTCCCTCTGCAATGTTAAGGGGAGATGCAGGTT
This sequence comes from Triturus cristatus, assembly GCF_964204655.1. NCBI lineage: Eukaryota > Metazoa > Chordata > Amphibia > Caudata > Salamandridae > Triturus > Triturus cristatus. The sequence continues at coordinate 67,406,366 of NC_140590.1, forward strand.
AACAGAGTTTCGCCTGTATGTTGACGCTTGGCAGATGTTTACAGACAGACTGCATGACAATGCACATTGTGACTGTTTTGGTGGAGCTGGCTATTTGATGGCAGACAGTGGGACTTTCGAATACATGACGGATGTTTGGTAGTACCCGTACATTATCATCACACAATGTCAATCAATGCCAGATGTGAGTGGACAGTTACTTGGCACAATCGGAACCTGTTGTGTCCTCTGTCCTGTGGTGTAGGTGTTGCACTTTGTACCACATTGCCGTCATTGCTGATGTTCTGTAATCGCTATGTGTATGTGCTGCATGTTGGGGGAGTTGCCCCTGCAGCTCTGAGTTTGTGTACCTTTCTCCCTTTAAGGCGTTGTGCCTTTGAATTGTGTGCTTTTCGGGGACTGACATGTTAGCGATTTGGGTCATACGTGCTCGGACAGATTTTTTGGCCTTGTGCATTGTTCATCTGCTGCGTGTATTGGACTGCATGGGTTGTGGGTGCACGTGTATATGTCAGAGTGTGACCTGCTCCTTTACGGATGTGATCCGCACTGGGCCCCCTCCATGTCGAATCGTGCACCATGTCATTTATATTAGCTGCTGCCATGCTATCAGTCATGCAGTGTCACTTGCATAGTCAGTGTGGCTCACACAGCCACTGCTTTTCTGTATTCATCACATGTGTACGGCTGGGTTGTGTCGTTGGTGATTTGGAGGGGCCCAAGTGTGCCCATAGTGGACGGGGGCCTACTTGATGTTCCTATGTGTGCTGAAGTGTGCCAATGGTATCAGGGACATGTTTCACAATCATTGTAAGTGTGCAGTGTGCTACATATAATTGTGCATGTGTGCCATTGTGCCCATCTTCCCCAGTGCCCCAGTCCCTGGTGGTTACTCACCCTGTTGCTGTTGGGTCAGGTAATTTCGAGCTGTGTCCATGCCCCCAACTCCTGCCACCGTCTCCACACTGATGACTGTGGCCACCATTTGCTCTAGCTCATCCAGCTCCTCCTGTGGCGCAGGAGGCCCACCTCCAGTTGCCCTTGCTGCTTTCCTGTTGGCGGAGAGCTTCTCCTTGGTTTGGCTGTGCACTTCATGCCAGCGCCTCTTGACCTCCTCCATTGACTTCCTCGACACTCCGACTGCATTGCCTTTGGTGACGATGGACTGCCATATTTCCATTTGGGTTGCCAGTGCTGCAGTGGAGGTGATGAACAGTTGTTGATGGTGTTCTATCACCTCCGTGACAATGATCCAGTCTTCCTGAGCACTGAACCCAGTCTTCCTCTTCCTCTTCTCCTTGCCCTTCCCCGAACACGGGGTTCCTGGCTGGTCCTCCGTGGGACTTGTGGGGTTCGGCTTATCCTCTGCACTCGGTCTGGGTGCATCCATGGTGCTATGCAGTTTGAATAGGTTTTGGTGTTTTTTGTTGTTGCTTTTATAGTGCATTTACCCACATGACGCGTGGGAATTGCAGGCCTGTCGCAGGTTTTTGCTGATTTTGGTATCGCGCTTTGTGGCATCGCAACTTTTTGGGCGTTTGTGTTTCGCATTTTTTGTTTGTAGTGTCGGTTTTTACGCGGTCATTTGGCGCATTATCATGCTGCTATTGCATGGTGCCACCGGGTTGGTAATTGGACGTTAAGACGGTGTTATTTTCTCGCGATGGAAGGCGATATGCAAAGTTGCGTTAAGCTTAATTTGCGATGGTTATCACACGTTCTTGAGAATATCCCCCCTGTGTACTCTAAAACCTCCAATAAATTGAAAAAATATGATATGCATGGCTCGCCACTGACGGCTAGAGGTTAATATTCACTGAATGTGCCATGAACAGTGACTGATGGGGATTAAGCTGTTTGCTCTGTCACTATTGTTCCTAGGATTTTATTTACCTCCTAAGATTGTAGAATATTTCATGAAAATGTGTTTTCCTTTCCAGATTATTTTTAAAAATTGCTGGTGCAGGGGAGAGGAAGTGGGAGTGTGAGTGAGTCTCAAAGAAAGAGAGAGAGAGGAAGCGAGGGAGAGTGCAGCAGTGAGCGAGGGCATCTCAAGGGTTAGGTAAGAGGAAGTGAGGGAGGGTGCAGATGCGTGTGAGAATCCCAGGTGTGTAGCTGTGTATGTGAGAGACCATCTTAGGTACAAAATGAGAGGAAATGAGTGAGCGTGCTACTGTGTGTCAGGTCATTTCAAGTATAAAGTGATAGGAAGTGAAGGAGGGTGCAAATGTGTGACGGAATCTCAGGTGTACAGGTAAAAAGTGAGAGGAAGTGAGGGTACTGCTGTAGGTGGGGGTAAGAGAGGATCTGAATGGGAGGGCATCACTGGAATGAATTACCTCTAGAACTTCATCTTACCGATGACTATATGTTATTTAAAAGGAAATTGAAGACCCATCTGTTCCCCAGGGTGTAACTGCTGACACAGAGGCCCCTAACATTATACCTCTCTCACTCAGGTTCCCGCTTTTCAAGCGACGTGATATCCACCCGAATGAATGTTGTGCTTATAAATATAAATATAGGAGGACGATGGCAGATTGGAGTTGGGTGTGAGAGCATCTTAGGCACAGAGTGAAGGGGTAAGAGTGGAGCTGCATGTGAGCGCATCACAGGGACAAAGTGATGGTGTGAGTAAGAGAGGAGTTGGGTGTGATGGCCTCTCAGATACAGAGTTAGGGGGTGAGTGAGAGTGGAGCTGTGTGCGGGGCTCTTTAGGCACAGAATGGCATTGTGACTAAGAGAGGAGATGGATGTGAGAGCATCTCAGGCAACGAGTGAGGAGGAAAGAGTGAACCTGCGTGTGACGGCATCTCAGGCGCAGAGGGAGAGCAGAGGTGGATGTGAGACCATCTCAGGCACAGAGTGATGGGTGAGTAAGGGAGGAGATGCATGTGCGGGCATCTCAGGCACAGAGTGAGGGGGTAAGAGTGGACCTGCGTGTGATGGCATCTCAGGCACAAAGGGAGAGTGAAAGTGGGTCTGAGGGCATCTCAGGCACAGACAGAGAGAGAAGGTGGGTGTGAGGGCATCTCAGGCGCAGAGGGAGAGCAGAGGTGGCTGTGAGGGCATCTCAGGCACAGAGGGAGAGCGGAGGTGGGTGTGAGGGCATTTCAGGTGCAGAGGGAGAGCGGAGGTGGGTGTGAGGGCATATCAGGCACAGAAGGAGAGCGGAGGTGGGTGTAAGGGCATCACAGGTGCAGAGGGAGAGCTGAGGTGGATGTGAGGGCATCTCAGGTGCAGATGATGAGTGGAGTTGGGTGTGAGGGTATCTCAGGTGCAGAGGGAGAGCAGAGGTCGGTGTGAGGGCATCTCAGGTGCAGAGGGAGAGTGGAGGTGGGTGTGAGGGCATCTCAGGTGCAGAGGGAGAGCGGAGGTAGGTATGAAGGCATATCAGGCACTGAGTGACGCGTGAGTAAAAGAGGAGAAGCATATGAGGGCATCTCAGGCAAGGAGTGACAGTGTGGGTAAGAGAGGAGCTGGGAGAGAGGGCATCACAGGCACAGAGTGACAGCGTGAGTAAGAGACAAGGTGGCCGTGAGGGCGTCTAAGGATCAGAAGAAGAGGAAGTGTGAAAGAGCGGATCTGTGATTTTTCTTCCCCGTGACGTCTCATCTACAGACCATGTGGAAATGTTCTGAATGTGTTTTCTAAAGAGCCAAAAATAAACAATTTCCCTTTGGATATTTATAAACAAAAAACTGATTTAAAACTGCACACTCATTCATCCAAAATTAAACCAATATCACCCAGAAGTACTGTTCAAATTCATACACAACTATACACTCTTATTTAAAAAGCAGAAAGTTTCTTTAGAACACATTCAATGTAGCAATAAATATGTGCAAAACAGGTTTATCCATAGAATTCTATGTTCTATATGTATGCGAAATTCAAATACACACCAAAATTGTACTAAGTTCAGATTGACAACCCTAAAAAACATTAAAATTCATATTCCCACAGGGGGAGAATACCATAGACATTAGTTTTTGTCATTAAAAAACACTAATCGAACAATAAATCATAGGTTAAACTATCACTAAGAAAGAAAGTCTCTTGTTCCAACCAATGTTGAGTCAATTTAGTGTAAAGACATTTCAGCATCGACGCGTTTCGGTGGGTTTTAAATGATCCAGACCACCTTCTTCAGGAAAAGAATAGCTGTATCCCACTAGTTGAAATCTATCATAAACCATTTAAAAAAACAAAACAAAGACCATTTTCAGATTTAATACAATCTCTACATTGTAAGACAAAATATAGTTGTACACTAGATAGTACTTCATACATACACATGAAAATATATGTTTAAATATCTATGTGGTATAAGAATTGCACTAATTCTAACTTATGTTTACTTCTGTGAGTACGTCTTTTATACATATGTTAAAAACCTTGTTAAACATGACTTGGTGATATTGGGATTATGCACACTCAAAATAACCCATACGCATCTCACTTACACACAACAACCATGATCCTGTCCATTTTTATCCTCGCCCTACTACATAATGGTATGGGGATTGACCCACCAACAATTTAGGCGTAGTACCTAGCATGTATTGCTCCTTTTTAGATGAATCCTTGGGTTCTTATACCTCACACAAGGTTTTTCAACGGTCCCATTGGTATGTGGATCTTTATAATAAACTAAAGGAAGGCAAAAGATAAAGACTATATATAAAAAAATGGCTAATGCCAAGCATATATCATCCCTTTCTCCCACTAGTTACAAAAGGGACTCCAAATACCTACATTTCTTGATATAGATCCTTGTTCGTGTTATAAGTGGGATTGAACAATCTCCACTAGATATTTGTTCTGATAAACGATTACATGAATCAGCTTCTGAGGCCCGATTGGTGTCTGTAAACTTCAAGAAACAGTATTCTTTGACATAAGAAGAATTAATCTTAGTTTATTGTCTTGGTTCATCTAGTATCTAGGCTTAAAATTAAGAAAATATATATGTCAAGGGTTCTTTAGAGACTTGCTTACATCAGTTTTATTAGTTCATAGAGAGCCCTCCACATATATAGGGTAAAAGGGTTATAAACCCAATATTATCCTTGAATCTAGTGTAAATATATGTCAATCTTCATCCCTCTAAGATTTTAGATGCAGCATTCTCCGTCTTAGGTACGGGCCTGTCCTATATTACCAATGTATTGATTCAAAAACGGAAGAATTTATACTAGGAATCATGTCCAAAGAATGGTAAATGAAATTTGAAAAGGGAATTACACTATCAATAGTCCAAAACAGTACATTATATGTGGGACCAATGAGAGGCTCCCGTGAAACCCTCTTTCCACATCCTCGCAACCGTAGAATGAGGCTGGTAAGACTATCCCCTTTACACAAATATCTATAAACAGGCTCCTAACTTCAAACGTCCCCCCGCTAACCGGAAAAAGTTGCCTCCATCCTAATGCGATCGCCTCCCATCTCACGTTCGAGTTACGAGACGCGAAGGATCCTGGGTGTATATGCGCCCGTAATGCATACGTCACGTAATGTCCACAAATGAAGGTCAAGGCACATCAACAAATAATGGCGTAGTCATCTTGGAATTGACTTCCTCTATTCCTACACACTGCGCCCGCACCATCCGACTGACCAATATACGTCATAATCCGGGGATTTTCTGCACATAATATAGAATCAGTGACCACCCTCACTACTATGGATCCAATGCTCCAGGTCACATCCGTTTCACCCGAAATCGGGATTGAAACGAATTGTGGCTAATACGTCCGCAATATTGGAGCATCTAACCATGAAAAAGAAGTGGTCCTATTTGGATTTATCCAGTAACCAGCTGTATAGGGGGCATCTAAATTCTCCATGTTTAACACAATATAGGAAGGATAAGAGGATAAAAGGAACCCAAATGACTCCACAAACCCTAATTATTTACTTAGGGAGCAAATATCTTTCTAGGATTGCTCTATATACAAGAATGTCTCCAACCAGATAGATAACACCAGCTGCCAAATTCCTGTCTCTCAGCAAATGGTTGTATGTATCACTCTCAAGTGGTCAGCTTCTCAAATTACTAACTTGTCCCACTCTTACCTCAAATTGATTCCATTTCAAGGGGCCCGATTCACAGAACTAACTTAAGACAAAATCCTAAACTTACTACTTTTGGTATTCACAGAAGTTAGGATTTTGTCTTAAGTTTGTCTTTAGACAAACTTAAGACAAACTTAAGACAGACTTAAGACAGACTTAAGACAGACTTAAGACAAACTTAAGACAGACTTAAGACAGACTTAAGACAGACTTAAGACAGATTTAAGACAGACTTAAGTTAGGATTTTGTCTTAAGTTTGTCTTAAGTCTGTCTTAAGTCTGTCTTAAGTCTGTCTTAAGTTTGCCTTAAGTTTGTCTTAAGTTTGTCTTAAGTCTGTCTTAAGTCTGTTTTAAGTCTGTCTTAAGTCTGTCTTATGTCAAACTTAAGATAAAATCCTAACTTCTGTGAATACCAAAAGTAGTAAGTTTAGGATTTTGTCTTAAGTTAGTTCTGTGAATCGGCCCCTTGGTGTGTTAAGTATAGAAATGCACCATTGCTCTCTAGCTTTCCTTTTTTCATTCATGTTTCCTCCTCTTTTACAAATGTTGAACCTCTCCAAAATGAACCACTCAAATTCCGATACTTTGTTGCCTCGATTTTGGAAGTGAGGGACCAGGGGGGCATTGGGTTTCGTCGTTCTAATGGCGGACTTACGCTGCTGCAATCTAACTCTTAGCTCTCTGCCAGTTTCGCCCACGTATCCCTAGCCACATGGGCATCTTAGCAAGTAGATCACATTTTTGCTCCAGCAATTGTTAAGTGTACGGGCCACTGTTAGTCTTCATTGTGTGTTATCTCCTTCGCAACTAAGCACTGTACACAGATATTGCAATTGCCACATTTTGTGTTGCCTTTAACCATGCTGTTATCCATTGTCGTCTGCCTATTTCCTGATTCATCTCTATAAGTGTGTCCCAACTGGTTTCGGAGGTTTATATTTCTTTTAAATGCAAAGAGGGGTCTCTCTAGTTTGATCTCTTCCTCATCATTCAAGATGTTCCAATGTCTATTGATTACATTTTTTAACCTATTGCTAATCCCATAACACTAGCTGACAAATACTATTTTAGTCATCTCCTTTTACTTCTTAGTACCGTTTGGCATGGCAAAACCTGGCTCGTTTCAGGGAATGAGACACTAGTTTTCCGAGTAATCCTCTGTCCATAAGCTTAGAGTTTAAGACTTCAGCATGTTTATAAAAATTCTGTAAATCAGAACAATTCCTCTGGAGACGGAGGAATTGACTGAATGGAATAATATCCTTCTGGGATTTTGGGTGGAAACATGAATAGTTGAGCAAGGTGTTTTTGTCCATCGGTTTAGTGTATAGTTCCACCTCCAGTTTTCCTTCTTTTTCCTTTACAGATATGTCTGAAAAAATCAACTTTTTCTTTGCAAACACATTTTCAGAGAGAGAATGGGGCCATTTCATTGTAAACACGTTTCTTCTCAAATTTGCCTACATATAGGCAGGCCAGACTGGGAGCACAGGTGGCCCCCATGCTAGTCTCCTTCTTGTGGCGAAATAGCTGATCCTTAAATAGAAAGATATTGTTTCTCAGGACCATGGTATAGTTAACAATAAATTCCTTATTTGCTCCCTCAATTTCTGTATTCTCTAAAATCTCTTATCACTTGAACAGTGGATTCTTGGGGGATATTGGTATCTAAAGCCTCAATGTCTAGTGTAACCAGACACTGAGTATTTTGGTTAAAGGATTTATTTCCAGGAGAGTGATGATGTGAGTAGAATCCCTCACATATGATCTCAACTTGCTGACAAGAGGTTTCAGGAAAAAGTCAACATACTTATTTAGAGGTGTTACATTGCTTGTACATTACTCTCTTTTGTTGTCCCTTTCCCTTTAATTCTTCTGTGTACGTTTAACTCTGGCACCTGCCATTCAGTTAGCTGTGCTTCCAAGTAGAAATGGAATTCTTTTCATTCTGATACAGGATCTTCATTGAGCAGTACTGTTCCTTATGGAATAAACATCTTTAACCATCTACTGGACTTCCTGCTTCTTTTATATGGAATTTTACAAGAGGTTCCAGGAAAGAGCTCAGAAAAGTGACAATGTGTCTTAAAGGTGGATCCATGCTGTCTTCGTGGATTTTGGGTAATCCATAAAGAGCCAGGATTTTAGGTTCTTGGATATTCAAAAATGTAAACTTCTCTTCACTTATACAATTTTGCTCTTTAGCTTCCGACAAATGCTCACGGCATTTATTCACTAAAATTGATAGCTCTTTCACCTGAACTTTTTCATAATGTTCCTCTACTTCTACAAGTTTGTATACCCTTTTTTTCATAATCCTTGGTGTCAAAAACCACAACGCCTCCCCCCCCCCCTCCTTATCTGTGGGCGTTATGGTAATCGTGAGATCTTCCTTTAAGCTGCTAATAGCTTTCCTTTGACTCTTGGATAAGTCGTGGGAATGTGGATATGCTTCAGTAATGCTTCCCTGAAACCCTACCTCCACTGCTCTTTCAAAAACCTCTATATTTTCTACGACGGACCCAGCGTACAGACTGGATAGATATCAAATGGGACGAGAGGGGTGCCTGGGGGCCTTATACACCAAGGTCCGAACAGGGAGGTATCTGGGCCCTGTGGCTCAAACCGTAAATATCTGGCATCAGACAACCAAACGTCTGGGCTGGACCGGGGTGCTGACTAGGGCCACGCCCCTATGGTCCTCTCAAAGACTGGGGTTACTATGTCACCATCTGGGTTTTGATAAGTGGGATGCCATTGGCCTGTCCATTATAGGAGATTTAGTTAAAAAGGGCAAGATCCTTACATTCAGGGAACTACAAGAGCAATACGAACTGGCACATGGGGAGATATTTCGCTATTTGCAGACCCGCCATGCTCTTACGGTAGCGCTCCCAGACATGACAAAGGTGCCGGAATCATCTCCCTTAGAGGACCAGTTGCTTTCTGAGCCTATCCCAGACAGAGCCATATCACTCACATATCGTAAATTGTGCAATAACCTACCAGATTCCTTTTGAAAACTCAGAGACCACTGGCAAGCTGATATTGGACAAATTGAAGATGAGGACTGGCAAACTACATTGATGTCCCCAAGGGAAGCAGCCCTAACTCATCGTTTTCGATTGATTCAATTGAAAATTTTACACAGGACATACCTTACCGGAGTTACCCTAGCCAAAATAGGGACGAGACAGGACGCGCTCTGTTTGCGCGAATGTCACCAGGACGCAACTTTCTATCACATTCTATGGGACTGCCCCCAAATACGACCCCTATGGGAGAGGGCGACAACACAGATGCAGGACGCATTAGGGAAACAAATCACCTTAACACCACCAATGGGAATTCTCAATATTTGGGAGGCCACTGGTCTAACAGAAGTGGAACAGCAACTAGCCAGCCTGGGCTACACTTTGGTGAAAAAAACTATTGCAATGAAATTGGGGGCAGCGGAACGACCATCGACTAAGGTTTGGGCAGCGGAGATGGACACGTTTATGATTGCAGAAAAAGATGTCTATAAATCTAGCGGTTGTCCTAAGAAATGGGACTAAAAATGGAGCGGGTGGAATACACGTAGGGGGGAATTCTGTGTCTCACCAACTGTGGAGATGGAAATGTCGAGAAGGAGGGGACATGTCCATAGGATGATCGAATGAGTCATTGTGCACTGTTATGTTCAAAGAAAATAGTTATATTTGGATTGGAAAACGTGCAAATCTTGATCTGTAATTTTACAATCTAAAATCAATAAAATATTTTATTTAAAAAAAAAAAAAATCTATGTTTTTACCCACTTGTGCTAATGAGGGAGTAAAAGTGGACTTGGGTCTTAAACTCGATACATTATTCAGCCTTCTGAAAGGTCTATTTTCAAAAAATCTTTTGAATCTTATTTTTCTAAAAAAAGATCTAAGATCTTTCTCTAAGTGAAACCTATTCACCTCAGCAGTAGGCCCAAAGCTAAAACCTTTTCCTAACACATCTATCTCAATTCTATTTAGGGTTCTGTTAGCTAAATTTATAATCGATGCCCTATCTACTGCCAATACCTTTGAGTGCCAGACTGTGCTAGGGTGGAATCACACCAGTGTGTAACTCCTTACGGGGTCACAAGAGAGGTCTGGTGAACATTCCCTTTCACCAGAGTGAGATGACGGTGGTGTGTGAGGGGGTGTGGAGCTGTATGAGAGGCCAAGTTCATTATAAAGCGCTAAGAAGTGATCTGGTTACAGCATCTCTTGTACTAGACCCTGGTAGGGCATCATAGTGTATTGTATGGTAAGGGGTGTCAGGGCAGTAGTGAGGGCAGGATAATACCTGGCGTGTTATGAGTTATTCTGTTATAGTGAGGTTGTACAATACACTATTAGGTTGAGTTCCCTCGTGGGATGGGGAAGGCACTGTGTGTTGTGGTAGAGGCAGTGTATTCTGGTTATCTGGCGGTGTGCATGGCTTCCCTTGGTTTAGTATACTAAGGTATAGCATGCTGTGGTCTGCCATGCTATCCTGTGGTAAATTATACTATGGTAACACTTATTTATGGCATGGAGTAGTATCATATGCTATATCATGGATGGCAGAGTATGCGACTGTATAAGTGCTATGCTATGTTGTATAAGGCTGTGGTGGATTGTGGTAGTAGACAGCTGACTGGTATGGAAGGGTGGTGTTGGATGAGGGTGGTTATTTTGTGCTCAGGTCGGCATTTAATGTTATGATGTAGTTGGGTCGGGTAGGTATTTTGTATGTCATGGTATGGTGCTGTAGAGTAAGGATGCAGAGTAAGGTTGATTACTGTATATGAGATGTCCCCTTGATGGACCCTCTTTCTGGCCTAGTGGTGGACTGTGGGGGGCCTTGGAGGTTGTTCTCCCACCACCCTGTGCAAACATTATTTTCTTATTGTGAACTGTATAGCTCACCCAGCGTTCTCTTCTCGAACCTTTTGTAGATGTTGGTCCGAGAAGCTGCCGTACACCCAGAGCCATCCGAACAGCGTCCATTCCTCAGCCGGATGAGAGGAAGCCAGCCAAGGGGTCTGCAGCCTGCACTCCAGATGGCCACCCCCACTGCTTCCTGCGCCCTGCCGAGCAGCGCCGGGGCTTTTTCTGATGTGGAGACCATGTCAGCACCAGCTAGAACTGCCACCCTGAAGCTCAAGCGTAGCAGAGCCACCCTTGCCTTCCCGGGCCCTCGGGCAGGAGAGGAATCCATTGCCCTGTCTCTGAAATCTGTGGCCAAGGGTCGGATCTCCCAGCAGAAGGAGAAGAAGGCCACCCAGATGTTGGCCATAGTGTTGGGTGAGTGGCCACAAGAGGTAATGATAGCGGCTGTGCATTCCTTGAAGCTCAAATGCAGTTTCATAACCAAGACTGACTGTGGCTCGAGGGTCGCCAAGCATTCCAAGAGGTGCACCATGCAAAACCTACCACTTTAAAAGATCTGCAACCACTGTGTAGGTTCTCTGTCTCATATGATCTGCTCACAGTTGAGAAGTGCCTGCACTTCTCCATACACAATGGCCGCAGCCTCTCTAATGAGGGCCGAGGCAGTCTGAGGGTATGTAGATCAGCCCTATGGTGCTTCCATGAGGAGCCCTTCTGAGAGTTGAGATCATTGAGTATCAGAAACCTTGTTATTGCATGGTCCCATCAAAGTGATTGCAGCCATGCGGACCAGTGCCAGGTCTATCACCTTAAAAGTGTGGCAGCTCTGCTAAGAAATGCATGTACTGTCTCAAAGAGTGACAATTCTGCTTAGAAATGCTGTGTTTATCCCAAAGACAAGTGCAGTCTTTGCATCTGATTAAAGTATGGCGGAGCAGTTTAAAGCGTAGCAGTCCAGCTGCGGATGGATCATAAGGAGTAGTATAGCATGGCGGGGGAGGTTTAAGAGGTGATTGATAGATTACTAGTGAGACAAACTGAGATTCATCCCTCCAATAAATGTCCTGTGTGATGTCAGAGCAGGTGATCTTGCTATCTGTGTAGATCTGTACTCGAATAGCACGAGACAGCTTCCAGTGACAGAGGCTATGTTACCCTCTTTAGTCATACTTTCCTAACATATCTCTCTCCCTTCTCATCCAAGGCGTCTTCATCATCTGCTGGCTGCCGTTTTTCATCACCCACATCCTACGCGACCACTGCCGGAAGTGTGACATCTCAGCTGAGCTCTACAGCGCTGTCACCTGGCTGGGCTATGTGAACAGCGCAGTCAACCCCATCATCTACACAACCTTTAACGTGGAGTTCCGGAAGGCTTTCATCAAGATACTTCACTGCTGACCCCTTGGTGCTTGCTAAGCGAGATAGTCGCCGACATGCGCAACCCTCCGAATGGGGAATTATAGATGATCCCACACTGCTGAGTACATTTCTACTCTGCACATAGAGCGATCAGCCAGAACGGGCACCCAGCCAATGAGGAGTTGAGCAATATCCTACCCTCACTGCTGATACCCCTTCCGGCCGTGCCTTCCACTCCTCATTAAGAGTATTCATCGAATGTGCTATGGAAGATCTTGTGCCGCTGAGCTCCACCTAACGTGAATGATGAGCTTTGGGACAACATGGGTAGCTATCAAACACGGAGAGAGAATACCATGCGCCTTCGGGCTACTCATTGACATACACAGTAACCATAGGACAGCATTCGCTTAACTTGTGGAAATGTTGCAATGCAGAGTTCAATCCTCCATGGAGAATGTGTTGCCTGGATTGAGTCTCATGAAAGTAGACGTACAGATGAAGCCACTAACCTCGATATTCAAAGACCATCATGTGATCTCCAAAACCTACCAAGCTAGAACTCTGTGTTCCACCCAAAACCCTGAAACTGGGCTACTGCGACCTCCTCACGGGGCTCCTGATGCAGTTCTCACCGCCAGGCTTCATCCATCAAGTGACGGATTATTGGTTCCAGGGAAGACCACCCAACCAAAGATGGCGAACTTCTGTGAGCAAACGTGATATCAAACATGACGGCCTTGGTGACCACCCGCCAGTCTACATGAAGTTTCGAGGGATATTTTGGAGTCTGGAAGGGATGTTATAGCCGCTTTGTCTCAAGATTTATAACTGTGCTGAATGGGTTTACCTTGTGAATAAAATCAGTCTTTTACAGGAACTGAACCAATATGCGGTATAAAGGACTAGTCTAGAAGAATCCTCAGCATCCAGAACTTTTTTGCAAGAACCACTCTCCTGCAAAATAACAAGTACGAAGCGTAGCTGGAGGTGGCCATATGGCCCTTACCACTTTCAGCAGACATTGGAAACTTTCCCGACTTTGCTGTTTCTGGAGCAGTCAGAGAGGAATAAGCGTGATGTACTGGTTGCACTAGGACCAGACATGTCCTGGAGCCGAGCCACAGTACAGGATGTCATGACGCTCCTAGTCACTTTCCTGAACCAACCTAATGATCTGATTGGATGACGATAATGTGCCATCTCCTTTTACTGGGACAGAATCCCACTAGGACCTTCACTGCTGGTACCTGTGGTTGGGTTCTCATCATTTTCACAAATTCTATTGGCTGCGAGATTCTGACCTTTAACTATATTCACTTCTATTGGCCGTTTTTGCCTCAATTCCCGTCGCACATTGGATCCCAGTCTCGTTTGTCTCGTACAATTGGATGATATTCTCTTTAATCTCTCTCATGATTGGCTGATGCAGCGCTGCGCCCCTTCCTTGGCAGTCAGTATTATGGTTCACAGGTGGATCCCTACAGCTTACCATTTCTGCTTCTTCTGAGCTGCTTCCGTGCCCCGCTTGGCTGCTGCTGGTCTCCTGGTAGTCAAGGGCACTAGATCTGGAGGAAAGGATGCTGTGCGTCCCAGGATCCAAGCCCAACCCCCAACCTGAGCCTTCGCAGTTACTCTGCACTGAACTTTGTTCAAGTTTACTACAAGCTGTGAGGATCTACATTCTGCTAATCAGACAACAAGACACTTCCAGGCCCTATTTCATGGGTGTGTATTCTAAAAGCTTGCAATAAACAAGTGAAGAAGAGTTGACCAGGATGGGTGATAATTTGTCGGAGAAAAACTGTTTCTGGAGTTCATTTTGTGTGTTGTAGGTGGGTGCTTCTCACAGATATTAATTCAGGCGCTAATCCCAATGTAAAGAGACCAGCTTCTTGCATCCCTGTGACACGATGGGGCATATGTACAAGCCCCTATTACCACAGAAACGTCACTTTTTCCGGCATTCCTGTGGCAATAGGGGCTTTGCCTTACTTACAAGGCAGCGTTAAGCCTCTTAACGTGGATTAACGCTGCCTTGTAAATAAGGCACCCTTTCACGCTACATGAAAGGGGTGGGCAGTGGGTGTTGCGGTGGGCGTTCCACTGCAACACCCATTGATTTCAATGCTGCCTCCTATTTACAAGGGTGGCATAAATAGGAGGTAGTGGCTAAATTAAGGCCAGAGAAAACCTCGTCAAATTAGCAAAACAAGGAGGACTGCTTTATTTCTACTCGTCTTTGCTTTTTCCATGTGTGCTGCCTTGTGCAGCCCACATGGAAAAAGCAAAAAGCCTTGGATTGTTTATGTGCAGGAAGTGTCCCTTCCTGCCCATAAACAATCTTTTAAAAAAAATACATTTTGTAACTTCCATGTGTGCTGCATTAAGCAGCACACAGAGAAATGACAACACCGCGTTTAAAGATTGTTTATGTGCAAGAAGGGACACCTTCCTCCACATAAACAATCTTCCCCTGCACACAGACACCCTTGCACTCCGGTGCAAGGGTGCCTGCTTTGGCGCTAAGCTACTCAACTTAGCACCAGCGCAGAGGGAAACACAGGGCTGCACCATATCCTTGTAAATATGCCGCAGCCTTGCGTTTCTGAAGTGGCGCAGTGAGGCGTTAAGCCATGACGGCTAATGCCTCACTCCACCACTTCTTTGTACATATGGCCCAATATTTCAGTGAATGTAATGGAACTTCTGCACCTGGGGAGTTAGTAGATGTGGCTTTCGCTCACAGAAGCGCCTCGATTTCTATTTGGGAATAATTATAGACAGTTCCAATCAGTAACCACAACTGTGATAAAACACACCTTTGAATAAAGACAAATGTGAACAATTCACTTCCAGATAGGTGTGTACTTTTATATTAGTGAATAGAAACGCAGATATGGAGCCATCATACAGTAAAACACTAAAGTCAATGCACCAGCTGCTTTGAGTAAAATAAGTGTCCCATGAGCACAACAAACAAAAACACCAATACTACCTGCATCAAAACCAATGGTGTCTTTTCCACTTCTCATTAAGCGATGCAAGCTAGTCATGGAATCCCACATCTAAAAATGATGGATAGCTACGTCACATCACCAGCTTACACTACCATGATGAAAAGTACCATACAAGGATGGAAAGCAGGTCATTGGTATTAAACCACTCATTGGGTAACTTCCTGTGCCTTTGGGGGAGTGATATAATCTAAACTCATTACAACAATCCAACACAATGAGTGATGTGAAAAGAAGCAATGCAGCTGGAAATACTTGGACATGACTTAAACTGTGCAATGTTGATGGTTAGAGCAAATATTAAATAAGGTAAAATAAGGTAAACCCGCCACCCGGATGGACCTCCATTGACTCCGCTTGTCGGCCTGCATCGTCTTCGAAGCTACCTGCATCATTTTCAAAGACATCACAACCAGCACCCCACTTATCTTGCAGACAAGCTCCCCATCTCTTGTGGTTCTCGGCACCCCCGCAGCACGGTCGCCATCAGGCTGCGGACTTAGAAGTACAAAAACACAAGACAGCAGGCCTTTTCCATATATGCACCCAGGATTGGGAACAACATCCCCGCATCCACCAGGACCGCCCCAACCCTGCTCCAGCGTAGGAACGAGTAGAAAGTTCACCTCTTTAGAGACACCACATCACAATGTATTAACCGTCCACAACTCGGCTTCCTTTCCTATTACTTGCCGACTCTAAGCTTGCCTTTGACCCTGTGCTGGCATCCGCTGCCCTTGGTTTGCACTGTAGAAATGCCATGTACATACATACACCGCCCTAGGGTTACACCATAAGGAATACACACTACAAGCTTGTGTATTTATCGATAAACGAAATCAAACTTATTTAAAGAGGGGGTTTCATTCTACTGTGAAGTCAGCAACATACATTAACCATTATTGTTAATTACATGGTGCCAAAGGATAAATAAAGACCCTTGCCCTTAGATTTGTTCAGACGGAATCCTATTAATTGATCTCAATTCACAGGTCTTCTTGTAGATAGGGATTGGCACCAAAGCACACGAGTGGTTGCATAGGAACACCCATCCACCACCCAAGGAGCACTTCCTGCACGCAGAGTAACACAAGGTGTCTCATTGCATGCGTTGCATTACTTTGGGTTTCAATCCAATGTGAATCTTGGTTTTCAGTAAACTGTAAATCCCACCAATTGATTTTGCGTTGGGTCTGTGTTGAAAAAGTAATGCAAACCTGACACAGAGCCTTAGTAAATCTGGGCACTAGAGTTTTGCATAAAAAATTTCCAGCGCTTACTCATGACGATGTTTAGAGCTACAAGTAGTGAGTTTCATGCCAACATCTCCTCAGAGATACAGGTCTCTTTTCCCCCACAAGTGTGAATCACTGGTGCAGAACCCCTATGTCTCCCCGCTTCTAGGTTTCTTCTTCTAAATGATGAAGCATCTTGTCGTCCTCATTGGCCCAAGTGTCACAGGCCCCTGAGGGGTTGTTAGTTTGAATTTGTTTATGTCGCTCCCAAGCACAGTGCTTGACTCTACCAGTGAGGGGCTTGCACACCCAGGGCATCCCACTCTTCGTAGGAGAATCCTACCAAAATAAGCATTGCACATGTGAGATGCATGCGGAGGCCCTTCCTGGAATTCTAGTTGGTGCTAATGGCCATAGAGGTAGTTATTTACTCCCAGAACCCCTCAATGTCACAGCTGTTCTTCAATTCCTTCTCCTCTTTGTGCAGCCCTGGCTCACTAGGCCTTGTCAGAATGTGAGTTGGATCCGTATAAGCTGCAACGGGTCAAGAGGAGGTCTTTGTGTTCACACTACTGGCTCAGGTGTGTCCAGCCGGTCAGCCTGGGGCCAGCAAGAATATGGTCCTTTGAAAAGGACGCCAAGGTCAGAGCATCAAGTGGTGTGGGCCTATAACCGTCTACGTTAGCCTCTGTCCAGACAGTCTCAGCAACAGCTCTTGATTGGATAAGGACTGTCTACTGAGGTTCCACTAACTTCAATGACTAAATTAGGACAGGAAAACACACAAAGAATAGATGCACTTGGATTTCATTGGTCTCCTTCAAATATTTGAGTGTAGCTCTGCACCTGATTGGCTTGTTGGTCTTACACCAGAGTCCACTGGATTTCATTGGTCTCCTTCAAATATTTGAGTGTACCTCTGCACCTGAATGGCTTGTTGGTCTTACACCAGAGTCCACAGCTTTGGGAAATAAGCAGGTGTCTGAAATTAGCCAATCAGTGAATCTGTCACTTCCTGCAAGTTCCTGACCAATACAAAGGAAGGATACAATTTTGCCAGGACCCCAGAGAACTCTCTTTCTTGAGTGTTTTAAAAGAGTAATACTAACCGAGCACAAAGAGTTGTGTTGGGATATATTTTCCACCACAAATCATGGTTTGTGTTGGAGCGTTGCCTGAAGTAATGAAAAGTAACACTACTTTACATCAGGGGGGTATACTGTGGGCGTTCCCATGCAGCGCACATGGGTTTTGATACAAATCCTGATCTACTGACATTTGCAGACAGGGATTTGTGCTAAAAAGTGACATCTCCTCGAGCGAGGGGTAATTGTGGAGCAAGGTTAAAAAGTCTCCAAACATTTCTAAATGTGCATGTGTGCTTCACTGGACAGCACACATGCACAGTGGGACAAGTGTTATGTACTGGAGGGTCCCAGACCCAGAATGCACACACCCTTGGAATATGGTGAAAGGGTGTTTATGTTGGAGCACTGCAGCCTAAGGGTGCCAGCGCAGGGTGTGGGCGTTGGAGCACGGCAGCTTAAAGGGCACCAGTGCAGGGTATGCAGACAGGAGGACAGAGGCCTAAAGTGCGCCAGCACAGGGTGTGTGCGCTGGAGCACGGCAGCCTAAAGTGCGCCAGTGCAGGGTGCGCGCCTTGGAGCACAGAAGCCTAAAGGGCACCAGCATAGGGTGTGTGGATTGGAGCACAGAAGCCTAAAGTGCGCCAGTGCAGGGTGCGTGGGTTGGAGCACAGAAGCCTAAAGTGCACCAGTGCAGGGTGCGCGCGTTGGAGCACAAAAGCCTAAAGGGCACCAGCATAGGGTATGTGGATTGGAGCACAGAAGCTTAAAGTGCGCCAGTGCAGGGTGCGTGGGTTGGAGCACAGAAGCCTAAAGTGCACCAGTGCAGGGTGCGCGCGTTGGAGCGCGGCAGCCTAAAGTGCGCCAGTGCAGGGTGTGGGCATTGGAGCACGGCAGCCTAAAGTGTGCCAGTGCAGGGTGCGCGCGTTGGAGCACAGAAGCCTAAAGGGCACCAGCATAGGGTGTGTGGATTGGAGCACAGAAGCCTAAAGTGCACCAGCGTAGGGTGTGTGGATTGGAGCACAGCAGTCTAAAGTGCACCAACACAGGGTATGCAGAATGGAGCACAGCAGCCTAAAGGGCACCAGCATAGGGTGTGTGGATTGGAGCACAGCAGCCTAAAGTGCACCGACACGGGGTATGCAGAATGGAGCACAGCAGCCTAAAGGGCACTAGCACAGGATGCATGGGTTGGAGCACGGCAGCCTAAGGTGCACCAGTGCAGGGTGGGCGCGTTGGAGCACAGCAGCCTAAAGGGCAGCAGCACAGGGTGTGTGCATTGGAGCACGGCAACCTAAAGGGCACCAGCACAGGGTGTGTGCGTTGGAGCACGGCAGCCTAAAGGGCACCAGCGCAGAGTATGCAGAATGGAGCACGGCAGCCTAAAGGGCACCAACTGTCAAGAATTCCTGTCATGCGAGGGGAGGAAAACGGTAACCAGCGAAAACGGACTACATCTCCCAGGATGCTTAGCGGTTGAGAGGTTATGTAAACAGGAGAGCTGTTACATAACACAAGGAAAACACGCCCTTATGTAAACAGGAGAGCTGTTACATAACTCAAGGAAAACACGCCCTTATGTAAACAGGAGAGCTGTTACATAACTCAAGGAAAACACGCCCTTATGTAAACAGGAGAGCTGTTACATAACTCAAGGAAAACACGCCCTATAAAGGGAGGAACCGGGAGGTACAAGGCTGTCGGATATTGTGTTTACACCGACGTACCTGCTTCGTGAAGAGCAGTGTTCCGGAGTGGTGCTCCAGTAAGGCAAGAACGGAGGTAGGTCGAGTCGTTACTCCCTGGGCCGTGTCTTGTCCCATCGTCACCTGTGAAGGACCCGGAAGCTCTACCGGTCTACCATTGAGCTTTGCTTTTTTGACTCGGCTGAGTCAAAGCGCAGTGGCGCTTTTGCTGGTTGGAGTAGTAACTCCCAGCCCGACCAGAGATACAGGGACTGCCAGCTGTAACGCACACCAGGAGGTGTTTGCCGCGTTACAGACTCGGAAGTCCACAGGATCGATCGAGCGGCTGCTCTCGGTTCAGTCTTCTTGCTGTAGATTGGGGTATCGGTGACGCATCACCAGGAGGTGACTCCGCGTCCCGGTGCAGTCTGAGGAAGAGGTTGAGCGGCTGCTCCCTTCAGGTAGAGACCCCGGCTGGGTGTTTCCCTGACTCCTCGATTCTCCCCAACACTCTTCGTGCCCCTCACAGCCTACCGATTGGCATTGTCGGCCATTTCATTTCTGCCCTCTGTTGGCATACGCCGGGATCGGCGTGTATGCAGAGGACGGTTAGGACCATCCGTGCTGTGGGCTGGTAACGTACTTAGCCTGGAGGATTCCAGTGACTATAACTTTTGTTTATTCTTTGTAGTATTTTTGCCTTCATTAAAATAACTAACCCTTCACAAGTGGTTGCGTCCTCATTATCGTGTCTGTTAAACGATCCTGAGACGTTCAGGGCATTACACCAACGCAGGGTATGCAGAATGGAGCATGGCAGCCTAAAGGGCACCAACGCAGGGTATGCAGAATGGAGCACGGCAGCCTAAAAGGGCACCAGCGCAGGGTATGCAGAATGGAGCACAGCAGCCTAAAGGGCACCAGCGCAGGGTATGCAGAATGGAGCACGGCAGCCTAAAGGGCACTAGCACAGGGTGCATGGGTTGGAGCACGGCAGCCTAAGGTGCACCAGCGCAGGGTGGGCGCATTGGAGCATGGCAGCCTAAAGGGCACCAGCACAGGGTGTATGCGTTGGAGCATGGCAGCCTAAAGGGCACCAGCACAGGGTGTGTGCATTGGAGCACTGCAGCCTAAAGGGCACCAGCGCAGGGTATGCAGAATGGAGCACGGCAGCCTAAAGGGCACTAGCACAGGGTGCATGGGTTGGAGCACGGCAGCCTAAGGTGCACCAGTGCAGGGTGGGCGCGTTGGAGCATGGGAGCCTAAAGGGCACCAGCACAGGATGTGTGCGTTGGAGCACGGCAGCCTAAAGGGCACCACCGCAGGGTATGCAGAATGGAGCACAGCAGCCTAAAGGGCACCAGCGCAGGATATGCAGAATGGAGCACGGCAGCCTAAAGGGCACCAGCGCAGGGTATACAGAATGGAGGACGGCAGCCTAAATAGTGCCAGTGCAGGGTGTGCAGAATGGAGCACGGCAGCCTAAAGTGCGCCAGCGCTGGGTATGCAGAATGGAGCACGGCAGCCTAAATAGTGCCAGTGCAGGCTGCAGGGTTTGGAGCTCAGAATGAGCACTAAAGGGACTGCCCTCCGCCACATCCCCCTCTATCAGGTGCAAGAGCCTAGAAAAGGCCTCAATGTGTCGAAAAGATAAAGTACTGGGTGGACCGTCAAGTGATGGTGCATTATTCCAGTGGCAGCTGGACCTCAGCATCCTACAGGCCGCGACCCTCAAGAGTGAATATTGACTGCTTGGCCTCACCGCCCTCTGAAAGTGAAAATCCAAAAACGAGGTGTCTTGGGTTTTCAACGAGCTGCTCGAATGGGGCACAGTGAGTCCAGGCGCTGTTTGTCGCAAGGACTGACCGCTGCCTCTGTGACCTTCTTCTCCTGGAGAACTGGCTGGACACAGCAGCTCACGCCCCTGAGCCTCCGCGGTAACCCCTGGTGCACCCGTGAATTCACAGGTCCAGTGTCCTTTAAAGCTTCTAGTAACACTGGCGCCCGCCTCGCTGTTAAACTATTTTCCTTTTGAAAATCAAACCTTGAGTACAGAAATGAAAATGCACAGCAGGTGTTTACAGTTTACAAGCCCCGCCCAGCCTGTCTGTACTCACGACTCAGATATTATCAGCCCCCCGACAGCTATGGTCCTCAAATGAAGTGTCTTTGCAGACCCCTCGCATCTGCACCAAGACTTGGGGGCACGTCTTCTTCATATAGGGACTGATACCACTGGAATAAACTCCCCCTCATCTTTGTGTGCGTCCAGACTTTATAAACTTCAAGAAGATGCTATAAAACTGCCTGTTTTAGAATGTCCCTGCTTGCCTGCTCAGCACAGCGCCGAGATACTCCTTCGGGAGAGTCATGCGCTATACCAAGACACTGAAATGACATGAGGTCCTTTTACTTCAGACTGTGCAGGACGGAACTCACGAGACTGCAACCGAGCACTTTTCGAGGGCCGTCGAACATCGGCTGTTTCACAGTATCTAACAATCACGTCATCATAGCGGTCACGATTGTAGGTTCACAAGAGCAGTGGTGACGTACATTTCAGATACAAAATGAGGACACTGCAAATAGCCAACGTGACATTCTTTCAAAATATATTGCAATTTCGGACGAGAAGAGCCGTAGATGGTTGCAATGGCCATGAGATTATACATTTCTAGCAGACGCCATGGCACGGTAAAGGATGTGTCTACATCTGGCAGCCGCACAATGCATACATACACTACAGAACATCTGGGGCCCTCAAGCATCGCACAGGATGTCGCTATGGTGATGTTAAGGATTGTGGAACCCCCGTCTTTGTGGGCTGGTACGTAACATCCGGTCTATCATGAGATACACATGGAAGAGCGCATTACGGTTCCGTTGCGGGGAGGTCCTGCCTTCAGAGTGTTGCTTTAGATATGAATTTACCTTAAAAATGAAAAGACAAGAGGCATTTGCCTTGACCCGGTCACTCCACTCTGCACGGCCCCCGTGTGCCCAGATTCTGCTGCTGCTGCCTTCTTGGCCTCTCTTGCTGCCGCCTCTCCTCAAGGCCCCTGTTCTCCAGGCTTGCCCAGGCTTGCCCTCGCTCTCCCGCTCCATCTTCCCGCTCTTTCCACCCCCCTTCCGCTACCCGCCGCTGCTCTCCTGCGGCCCCGCCCCCTTCCCTTGGCACCCCCTCCCCATTCGCCGCCCCGCTCCCGCCTCCCAGCTGCTCCTCCCTCCCACTTCGCCATATATGGCGGGGACCGCGTGTACGCGCAGCGACCACGCGCAGCGGGCGCGCCGATTTCGCGCCGAAGGCGCTTCAAAGGCAAGCCCGTCTACGCCCGTCCACGCCTGGACCGCGCCCAGCGCCAGAACCCCTGGACCCCGCTGGAGCCAGCCAACCCGACAGAGATACGACGACGCCACCCTCCACGCACTCAACACCGGCCGACAGCCAGCCTGCTACCAAGCCAACCCAAAACGCACCCACGGAGCATTCACCTGCCACGCCTGCAACTTCACCTGCACCCGATCCTGCACCACACCCACCAAGCCAGGCTCCAGCAACGACCACCTCAAGTGTATCTTGCTCAACACCCGCTCCATCCACAGGCACGCCGTCGAACTCTGGAACCTTCTCGACACAACATCACCAGACGTCGCCTTCCTCACAGAAACATGGATGAACTCCTCCTCAGCTCCCGACATCGCCATAGCCATCCCGGATGGCTACAAGATCGCCCGGAAGGACCGCGTCAACCAAGCCGGAGGAGGCATCGCCATCGTCCACAGAAACACCATCTGAATCACGACCAACTCCGACGACACCCTCACCGCCGCCGAACACCTTCACTTCCAGATACACACCGACCCCAAGACCACCCTCAGAGGCACCCTCGTCTACAGACCCCCGGGACCACGCACACAATTCAGCGAAGCCATCGCAGACTTCGTCAGCCCGCACGCCCTTACCTCCTCAGACTACATCATCCTAGGAGACCTCAACTTCCACCTGGAGAACAACAATGACAGCAACACCGCCACCCTGCTGGACAACCTCGCCAACCTCGGTCTCAAGCAACTGGTGAACACCCCAACCCACATCTCCGGCCACACGCTTGACCCCATCGTCTCCTCCAGCAAGCACATCTCCTTCAGCCACTCCACCGGACTGCACTGGACAGACCACAGCTGCGTCCACTTCAACTTCAGGAGAACCACGACCCGCAACTACCCTCAACAGGTTCCCCGCAGAAGCTGGAGCAAGATCACCGCCGACCAGCTCACCACCTCCCTCAGCCAGAACCCCCCCAACAACACGACGGACCTCAACGAAGCAGCCTGCAACCTCACACAGTGGCTCACCAACTGCGCCGATGACCTCGCACCACTGAAGAACCCCCCCAGCAGAGACGGCAGCAAGAAAGCCTCCTGGTTCACCAACGACCTCAAAAACTCCAAGAAAACCTGCCGTACCCTCGAGAAAGCCTGGCGCCACGACCAGACTACAGAAAACATGACAGCCCTCAAGAACGCCACCCGCAAACACCACCAACTGATCCGCACCACCAAAAGGACCACATTCAAAGAACGACTGGACAACAACTCCCACAACAGCAAGGAACTCTTTAGCCTCGTCAAAGCGCTCTCCAGCCCCAGCGCCTGCAACAACGCCATCACACCCTCGCAGGACCTCTGCGACTCACTCGCCTCGTTCTTTCACCGCAAGATTGCCGACATACACAACAGTTTCGGCGCACAGACCGCGCACCCTACCACCGATCCGGCGCCCCCCACAATCACCCTCCACACCTGGATGATGGTCAGCAACGAAGATACCACCCACACGATGAACACCATCCACTTCGGCTCCCCAACCGACCCCTGCCCACACCACATCTTCAACAAAGCCGACTCCATCATCGCACCCCAACTCCGGAACATCATCAACAGCTTCTTCGCATCCACCACCTTCCCAGAGAGCTGGAAACACGCCGAGCTCAGCGCCCTCCTGAAGAAACCCACCGCGGACCCCACGGACCTCAAGAACTTCCGCCCCATCTCGCTCCTCCCCTTTCCAGCCAAAGTCATCGAGAAGATCGTCCACAAACAACTCTCTGCCTTCCTCGAGACCAACAGATCCCTCGACCCCTCGCAGTCTGGCTTCCGAGCAAACCACAGCACCGAGACCGCCCTCATCGCAGCCAACGACAACATCAGGTCCCTGCTCGACAATGGGGAAACAGCTGCCCTCATCCTCCTGGACCTCTCGGCAGCCTTCGACACCGTATGCCACCGCACCCTGATACAGCGCCTCAGCAACATCGGAATCCAAGGAAAGGCCTTGGAATCGATCATCTCGTTCCTCGCTGGCAGAACCCAGAGAGTCCGCCTTTCCCCGTTCCGGTCCGTGGCCACAGAATTCATCTGCGGCGTCCCACAAGGATCCTCGCTCAGCCCCACCCTCTTCAACGTCTACATGAGTCCCCTCGCAGCCATCGCACGCCAACACAACCTCAACATCATCTCCTATGCCGACGACACCCAGCTGATCCTCTCCCTTACCAACGACCCCGCCACAGCCAGAGCCAACCCCCAGGAAGGAATGAAAGATGTCGCGGAATGGATGAAGCTCAGCCGGCTGAAACTGAACTCAGATAAAACGGAAGTCCTCATCCTGGGAACATCCCCCTCCGCCTGGGACGGCTCCTGGTGGCCCCCTGCCCTGGGCTCCGCTCCAAAGCCAACGGACCATGCTCGCAACCTGGGCTTCATCCTGGACTCCTCCCTCACAATGACCAAGCAAGTCAATGCCGTCTCGTCATCCTCCTTCAACACCCTGCGCATGCTCCGAAAGATCTTCCGGTGGATCCCCACCGACACCAGGAAGACGGTCACCCAGGCCCTCGTCACCAGCCGTCTGGACTACGGAAACACCCTCTATGCTGGAACCACAGACAAACTACAGAACAGACTCCAGCGCATACAGAACGCCTCTGCACGACTTATCCTGGACACCCCCCGCTTCAGCCACATCTCTCCACAGCTGAGAGACCTGCACTGGCTCCCCATCAGCAAGAGGATCACGTTCAGACTCTTCACCCACGCACACAAGGCTCTCCACGACATGGGACCCACATACCTCAACAACCGCCTCACATTCTACACACCCACCCGCCACCTCTGCTCCGCCAGCCTCACCCTCGCCACCGTCCCGCGCATCCGCAAGACCACCGCCGGAGGAAGATCCTTCTCCTACCTGGCGGCCATGACATGGATCTCCCTCCCCACCCACCTACGACTGACCCAGAACCATCTCTCCTTCAGGAAACAGCTCAAGACCTGGCTCTTCGAGCAGTAGCGGATCCCACTCCCCCCAACGCCTTGAGAGCCTACGGGTGAGTAGCGCGCTTTACAAATTCATTCATTGATTGATTGATTGATTGGCTTAGTTAAACTCAGCAGTGGGGCGAGTATCAAGAGAGTAGCATCTGAGGAAAGTCTCTCATAGTACAGACGTTTTGGCTGACCATGTATACAGTTTGTGAGAAACAATAAACCGATCTGGAATTCTTGGCCTAGTCAAGTACAACCATCTGATAAGCGAGACACAGATGGTTCTCGACCTGGGAGGGGTTGGGGGGGGAGATAGTGTGGGCCAGTGTGTTTGTGTCGAGATGGCAGGCGGGGGGAGCGTGTGATCACTATGTGTAGTGTGTATGTTGTGTCTTGATTGGCTGTGTTCCTAACTGTATGTGGCATCTATATTTGTGGTATTTTAGGAACGTGCATCTTTGGCCAAACATGTTTAATTGCAGCCAATTTCTTCGAACCGGTTTATGGTGCAACTGCCCGTCTGTGGGATCGATCAGTGTTTTCCCTGGGGGCGCATTTGTCTGTGAGTTAAGTGTAACCCCACGTGTGACCTGTCCATCGGTAGGCTCAGGTTTATAACTGCCCGTCTGTGGGATCGATCAGTGTTTTCCCTAGGGGCACATTTGTCTGTGAGTTAAGTGTAACCCCACCTCTGACCTGTCCATCGGTAGGCTCAGGTTTATAACTGCCCATCTGTGGGATCGATCAGTGTTTTCCCTGGGGGCGCATTTGTCTGTGAGATAAGTGTAACCCCACCTCTGACCTGTCCATCGGTAGGCTCAGGTTTATAACTGCCCATCTGTGGGATCGATCAGTGTTTTCCCTGGGGGCGCATTTGTCTGTGAGTTAAGTGTAACCCCACGTGTGACCTGTCCATCCGTAGGCTCAGGTTTATAACTGCCTGTCTGTGGGATCGATCAGTGTTTTCCCTGGGTGCGCATTTGTCTGTGAGATCAGTGTAACCCCACGTGTGACCTGTCCATCGGTAGGCTCAGGTTTATAACTGCCCGTCTGTGGGATCGATCAGTGTTTTCCCTGGGTGCGCATTTGTCTGTGAGATAAGTGTAACCCCATGTGTGACCTGTCCATCGGTAGGCTCAGGTTTATAACTGCCCGTCTGTGGGATCGATCAGTGTTTTCCCTGGGGGCGCATTTGTCTGTGAGTTAAGTGTAACCCCATGTGTGACCTGTCCATCGGTAGGCTCAGGTTTATAACTGCCTGTCTGTGGGATCGATCAGTGTTTTCCCTGGGTGCGCATTTGTCTGTGAGATCAGTGTAACCCCACGTGTGACCTGTCCATCGGTAGGCTCAGGTTTATAACTGCCCGTCTGTGGGATCGATCAGTGTTTTCCCTGGGGGCGCATTTGTCTGTGTGTTAAGTGTAACCCCACGTGTGACCTGTCCATCGGTAGGCTCAGGTTTATAACTGCCCGTCTGTGGGATCGATCAGTGTTTTCCCTGGGGGCGCATTTGTCTGTGAGATAAGTGTAACCCCACCTGTGACCTGTCCATCGGTAGGCTCAGGTTTATAACTTGCAGTCTGTGGGATCGATCAGTGTTTTCCCTAGGGGCGCATTTGTCTGTGACATAAGTGTAACCCCACCTGTGACATGTCCATCGGTAGGCTTAGGTTTATAACTTGCCGTCTGTGGGATCGATCAGTGTTTTCCCTGGGGGCGCATTTGTCTCTGAGATAAGTGTAACCCCACGTGTGACCTGTCCATCGGTAGGCTCAGGTTTATAACTGCCCGTCTGTGGGATCGATCAGTGTTTTCCCTAGGGGCACATTTGTCTGTGAGTTAAGTGTAACCCCACCTCTGACCTGTCCATCGGTAGGCTCAGGTTTATAACTGCCCATCTGTGGGATCGATCAGTGTTTTCCCTGGGGGCGCATTTGTCTGTGAGTTAAGTGTAACCCCACGTGTGACCTGTCCAACGGTAGGCTCAGGTTTATAACTGCCCGTCTGTGGGATCGATCAGTGTTTTCCCTGGGGGCGCATTTGTCTGTGAGATAAGTGTAACCCCACGTGTGACCTGTCCATCGGTAGGCTCAGGTTTATAACTGCCCGTCTGTGGGATCGATCAGTGTTTTCCCCTGGGGGCGCATTTGTCTGTGAGTTAAGTGTAACCCCACCTGTGACCTGTCCATCGGTAGGCTCAGGTTTATAACTGCCCGTCTGTGGGATCGATCAGTGTTTTCTCTGGGGCTGCATTTGTCTGTGAGATAAGTGTAACCCCACCTGTGACCTGTCCATCGGTAGGCTCAGGTTTATAACTGCCCGTCTGTGAGATCGATCAGTATTTTCCCTGGGGGCGCATTTGTCTGTGAGATAAGTGTAACCCCACGTGTGACCTGTCCATCCGTAGGCTCAGGTTTATAACTGCCCGTCTGTGGGATCGATCAGTGTTTTCCCTGGGGGCGCATTTGTCTGTGAGATAAGTGTAACCCCACGTGTGACCTGTCCATCCGTAGGCTCAGGTTTATAACTGCCCGTCTGTGGGATCGATCAGTGTTTTCCCCTGGGGGCGCATTTGTCTGTGAGTTAAGTGTAACCCCACGTGTGACCTGTCCATCCGTAGGCTCAGGTTTATAACTGCCCGTCTGTGGGATCGATCAGTGTTTTCCCTGGGGGCGCATTTGTCTCTGAGATAAGTGTAACCCCACGTGTGACCTGTCCATCCGTAGGCTCAGGTTTATAACTGCCTGTCTGTGGGATCGATCAGTGTTTTCCCTGGGGGCACATTTGTCTCTGAGATAAGTGTAACCCCACGTGTGACCTGTCCATCGGTAGGCTCAGGTTTATAACTGCCCGTCTGTGGGATCGATCAGTGTTTTCCCTAGGGGCCCATTTGTCTGTGAGTTAAGTGTAACCCCACCTGTGACCTGTCCATCGGTAGGCTCAGGCTTGGGTCGCAGGGCCTGTCTGACCAGGTATCTCTGACTCGGCGTTGATGGGAAGATCACCTTGGTGAATCCGACAACAATAACATGAGTTTGTTAAAATGTGCACAATTGACATGGCGGTCGTTGGTCTCATTTTTACCGACATCCTCAGCATTGTGCGTTAATCTTGTCTTTGCTGATACTGTTATGCATGCATAGATTATGGCATACATTTACATTGTTTCTACTGGTATTGCATAGGTCGTGCCTGCATATATCATGGTGTGCAAGGACATCGTATCCACAGATATTAACAAGATGCAGGAGTTTTGAACCAAGGAAAGGGCGACATCTACTGCCCTTTTCAGGCAAAGCATTTTAAGACGCACAGACAAACTCAGATTTCCGGAGGAAGTGCTGGCGAGAGAGTTGCTTTTAGGGGACATTAGCGTTGCGCTGTCATTCTCACATGTATAGCTCAGTACGTCCAATGGTGTGGTGTCGTAGCACCCTTTCCATGTCCGCAGCTTGACTGAAAGGTCAGTGGGTGACACCAGTGAGGTGTCCTGTATGCCAGCTTCTGCGGGCCATGGTGAACATAAATAACGCAGCCCCTGCAAAAGGAATTATCACAAGCGGTGGCACACATCTCACGATAAGCACTTGGGTCAGTTGTCACCTGTGGAACCCAAGGCAGAGATAAGGCCAAGTTTCAAAGGACACTGAGGAGGCCCTGAAACTTGGAGTCCCAGGCAAGCAGCAGGGCCATGTTGCAGCAGTTGTCAGAGGCAAGGTACAGCCATGAGTACACGCTGACCTTCATGCAGCCACGCAAAACTCACAGGGTGTGGTAAATACCACCTCTCTAAGGGGCATATAAACAAGGGCTTTATCTCTGCTTTTTTGGCTTTAAAAGCCAAAAAAGGAGAGATAAAACTAGCGCCCTATCAACAAAATTTGCAAGTTAGCACCCTTTTACTCTACGCTTCCCCTTGCATCTCTAATGAGATGCAAAGGGGGCGTTCCAGAGTAAAATAATAGGAGAAATGTCGCTAAGCGACATTTCTCCTATTATCAAGAATATCGCTAACCCTGTTAGAGACAAAAAAAGCAGCACTAACCGCGGTTAACTCTGCTTTTTTAAATCTGGTATTTTTCTGACTTAGCCATGAGATCCTATGGAAGGAGGATATCATGGCTAAGTTTGCCTGTCCCTATCAACAAGGTAACGTGAGATTATCGCTGGGTTTCCAGCGATAATCTCACGTTAGCCTGTTAGCGTGAGGATTTTTATCGCTATTGAGATAAGCGTTGCTAATAGCACGCTATCTCAGCGATAAAAATTCACGCTAGCCGGCGATAATTATCCTAGCGCTAAGAGCGCTTAGAGATAATTATCGCCGGTTGTTGTTGATATGCCCCTTAGTGTCCCAACCCAGGACACTTGTACTCACAGGTGCAGTAACTATTGCACACCCGCTGTTTCCTCTGACACCTTTCGCCAGGTCAAAACTGACATAATATGATGGGGAAAAGAAAGCATATGTCATCTAGTGGTGGGCTCCAGCGGAGCAGAGTTTTGCCCACTCTGTCTGGAGCGCAGAATTCCTGAAAATCTCTGCCAACTGCCACGTTGTGGAGTTTTTCCGTGCACGCGGCTCGCCGGTAAGCTGGCGAGTTTGGAAATCAGGCATTAGACCGCCTCCCAGCGAGATTTGTCAATGCGGGCGGTCACGGCAGGTTGCTAGTGCTTGCGCTAAGAAAGCTGCAGCTCGAGTATAAAATCTACTTGAGTGGGAGAAAGAAGCGGCGCCCTTTGGCGAGCCGCATGGTGCTGTTCGCACTGATTTTACAGTAAAACTCTGCGACTTCCGCCCATCCCTAATGGATTCTGGAGCGTTAAATACCAACGCGTAATTTACATGTGAAAAACATGGAATAAGCGGTGTTTACCGACTGTCGTAAGCATCTCACTCCGCCCAGCCAACACGTAATCAGGCCAAAGTGAGATAAAAACGCAGACGAAGTGATATTTACCAGACTGGTAAAAACCCCACCCTGGGGTATTAGCGGCTCAGGGCAAGTTAATGAGCAAACTGACAAGAGGGAATGAGGCCCATAGAAGTAAGCAGTAACCACGCTAATTTGTGCATTACACAGAAATGGAATTAAAATGATAGGGATATTCAGTTCACTGCTCTTCATCGTCACAGAGGCAACGAGGAACAATTTAGGCTCATGCTCTGAAAAATTATTAACTGAAATTAATTAAATTCCCCTGATTTTATTGTGCAGTTAGAATGTAATTGGATTTCCATCCAAGCAGCACGTCATTTCGCGTAGGAAATACTGGAGTTAATTCGCTCCTGTTACTGCCTCCCCCCTTGTTCCCTCATACATCTCTCTTGTACCTTTAAACTCCTCAAACATTTTCTCTTTGTTTCTTCTCTACCCTCCTTCCCACCTCTCTTCTCTCATTCCATCTCCCTCATTCTTATTTCATCCACCAGTACTCTGTTTCCTCCTTTCCCTAATTTCTTCTCTCCTCTTCCCTGTCCTCTTCCCTCTCCTGTTGTCCCTCCTCCACGCTCCCTCTTTCCCTACTCTGTCCCCCATCCCATTACTTGCCTTGATTCCACATCCCCTCATTTCTCTTGCACGCCCTCTGGTTTTCCTCCGTCTTGATCCTTCGTTCCCTCTTCCCTCTCCTGTTCCCTCAGTCCCTCTTCTGTTCGTAGTCTCTTCCTCTCCTCTTCTATTTCGTGTTCTTCATTCTTTCCGTTCCCACATAGTGCTTGGAAATGACTTCTAGGAGCCTTAAGCACTGCACATGGAACCACTGATTCCATATCGGGACTTAATCATCTGAAGTTTTTTTTTTCTGTATCTATCCTTATTTCATTCTGTCTTTTTTACTCCTCACAGATTACATCAAAGGGTTATTTATTTCACCGCTGCTGTGTGACATCTTTGGGGTCTGTAGCTTTTATAGCTGAAAAGGTATTTTGTGCATCTTCCATGAAATAGCTTAGGTTGTAGCAGAAACGCAGGGACATTTGGCATTTAAAACGTCTGTACAACAACAGTGCCACCTGGTGGCCTCTTGTGTCAGAGCATCTAGGAATTCAACCGCACATCACCCCTGAGGATTCATGAGAACGAAGGGGGGATAGCTGGCCTCAGCGGGCTTCCACACTACATTTAAACCGGATCCGAAAAAAAAATCACACAATTGGTTTGTCATAAAATCTAATTTTTGCTAATGCCCTCGTTACTTCCAGGTAATTCGTATTACTCCGAGCCCAGGTTTTCATCCCCACAGTCATTACCAGTGAACGTGGCTCCTGTGTTTATTTAGTGCATTTTTATAAAGCGCGGACATTACCCAAAGGTGTCAGAGCGCTGTACAATAGAGCTAGTTACGTTAAAAGAGAAAAGTGGTACAGAATATAACATTACACAGACTAAAAATGAAGGGTACACAAACGCAAAGTCCAACACAGTACACAGGGGTGAGGAATGTACAGGAAAAAATACAGATAATACAAATTTACTACGAAGAGCGAACTTCAAAGAGAGGCCTGAGAATAAAGGGTGCACAAACACAAAATCCAACACAGCACGCTGGGGTGAGGGATGTGAAGTGTCTTTGGAAGAGAAGAGTTTTGAGTTCAGCTTTGAAAATCCGGGACGAGGAGGTGGCACGGAGCAAGGGGGAAGTGAGTTCCATATTCTCACCGCATTGCCTGAGAAGGATTGCGCCATTGATCTTTCCCTTTTGAAGACGGGGGGCTCAAGCAGAAGCTTTTCCGCATTCCGAGAGGGTCGAGAGCCTCCAGACAGTTTCAATTTATTTGCCAGGTAACGAAGGGAGGACCTGTGCAAGGCTTTGTGTGTGATGCAGGCAGTTTTGTTCTGTGTGTAGTGTTGTGGGCCCTGGGCCTACATGCTGGGTAAAAGGACTACACAGACACGGTAGTATCTTACTGGAACTGGCCCAGGGCACGTGCGCCCGTCCCCTTTTATTTGCAGGGTCACCTGACCGGTGAAGCCTGTGGTGGGTGGGTGTAAAGTGTGGGGTACAGCAGGCAGAAACACTAGAACGTGTTCACCCGTACACTACATCCCTCCCAAACTTTAATGAAAAGAAACAAACAAAAGTCCGACCTGTAAGAAAACAAATCAACAACACATAGCACCGAATGAGTCTCTTCAGGCCGTCAGCCAGGCAGCGCTGGAGCTTTGGACCGCATGGTCAGGATGCTTTAGTCTGCCTTGGCGAGGTGTTTCAGACCAGAATGGTCTCGCGGTGCCGAACTCTATTTACAAAGTTCGAGGGTCGGTGCATCTGGAGCGGTGGTGGAGTCCACTCTGGAGATCTCTCAGGCGCTAAGGTTCCGGTGGACGACAAACCTACAGCTGTTGGAGATGATCTCGGTGTGTGAGGCCTTTTCTTGGAGGCGACGTGCTTGATGGTCTTTCCAGCTCCTGACAGCCAAGCAACTTCAGACGTGCCTCTCTTGCCTGGGCTCCTCTCTCACTGGAGTCTCCTGGAGGGCCTTCCTTCCGGGCTGCCATGGGACTGTGTGGACTGTGCGGGCTTCGTGTAGGCCGCGCGAAGGCGTCGCTGAGGAACTGCCAACCGGACCACAGCCAAGTCGCTCATGTGGCCGCAGAGGGTGGTGTCTCGGTCTAGATGTAATTGCCATCAGGATTCAGGTTTTGTGCCTTCCTCTGATGGTCTTTGGGTGACCAGTCTTCGACTGTGCCCTCCATGCTTCCCGTGCCTGTTGTGGAGCTGTTGCAGATGCATCTCTCCTATTCGGATTCCCCTCTCACAGGAACTCCATCGAGGCCCATTCCCCTGGATTGCCACATGACTGCGTGGGCTGTGTGGGTCTTTTTGTAGGCCGTGCTAAGGGGTCGCTGCGGAACACCCAACAGGGCCACGGCCAAGTCTCGTGCACCCCAAGGGTGGATATTCCAATGGTCGAGTATGCTCTTCTTCGGCAGGCTTTCAGTTGATGGAGACACACAGAAAGTTCCTGGGTGGCAAGCTTCATTGAACTCCGGTTGTCTGGAGTGTTGGGATCCAATCTGGTGGTACGATGCTCCTTTGCCGGCCTTGGTGATGATGCACCTGGATGACAATGACAAACAGTGATGTTCCTTCAGTTGGGCAACAGGCGGCGATCTCTTGCCTTGGGTGACCTTGTAGAGTGAGGAGGACTGGAGAGACTTCGTGGCCACTTCCAGCAGCTGCACTTGCTAGGTGTGGTGCTATCGATACCAAGCAGCCGGTGACAGGTGAGAGGACGGTTGAACTGCAAAGCCTGGGGCCTGGACGCAGATCGCACTTGCTAGAGGCATACGGTTGGTCGTCCTGCGAAGCTGTCTCCAGGTCTGTCTTGTCAGTAGGACTTGCTTCTTCCTCTTGGGGACCTTTCACGGGCACCATCCTCCCTTCCAGGATTTCTAGGTGCTCCTCTTCTCTTCACTCGTAGGCGTTGTGCTTGCACATCAAGGCTGCGCCGTCGTGGCACTTGATCCTGCCTCTGTTTGGGCATGCTTGGTGGAGTTGGTCACTTTGAGTGACGTGTTCCATGCTTGCAGTGCGACTGTGGCATCCGGCCACGTGTCGCCTGACGTCGTAGCACATGTTGCGGTGGCGGATTGCCACGTGGAGTGTGAGACTCGTCTTGCCTCTTTTGGGTCTCTGGCGACTCTGTCTTGAGGCAGTGTGAGGGTGGACACTGTGTTATCTTTGGCCCACAGCGGGGTTCGCTGACATGGTGGAGATGTAGAGTATCTCCCTTCCGTCTTCAGCAGTGTACTTCTCTGTAGAGAGGTCTCTCTCTCCTGGGCGCCTGTCCATGTCATCAGGCTTCTGGGTGCATGCGTCACGCACCTGGGATGTCGCGCTCGTGGTCCTTCTTCCGGGTGCCCTCTTCAGGCACTTGGGGTGCCTTTTCTGTAGCTTGCGGTGATGTGCCTTCACCACGGAGGGTAGGTGACGCAATATCTTTGCTTGCGGTGGCATCAGACAGCCACTGGGGGTTGCATGCTCTGTGCACCTTATTTACATACTTCAAAGTGGGGCTTGCTGTCTTGTCTATTTGATGCTTGTCTGGGCTGAGGTGGCCTTTGTAATGGTGCTGTGGCTTCTGTGGGCTCTTTGCTGCCGTTTGATGTCACAGCGTCGCCTGGATATTGATGGGCTGGTCCTGCAGGCCTGCCATGCTCCTCAGACTCCCAGCAGACATGTGGAGACTTACTTAGTGTTTATTATACTGGTGTTGCACCATTGCTCACCAGCAGTGTCTGCCGCCAGCTTCGTTTGAAGTCCTAGCCCACTTGGGGTTGTTTCAGCCGGCCACTATCGCCGGGTGCGGTTTTGCACAGTTAACTGCGATGTGGTGCAGCAGGCACTTCACTGGGTTTCAACAGTCCTCCCAGATGCTGAGGACCTCGTGGTTGCTGGGTTGCAAGACTAGCCGTGTTCACTGTTCACTATGGTTCGGGCTCGCAAAGGTGAGGCAGGCGGTGACTGCAGATGTACTAACCATGCTTGGGGGCGAAACTGTTAGATCTGACTGGCTTTATTTTTAAACATGTCACTTAGCTTTCTTCTCTTGAGCTGATGGGGGGGCACGTAGTGCTCAGTGCTCCTTGTGCTTTGAGGGCTTTTGCTGGCTGGGAATCTTTGAGATTCTCTTGGCTCTCTTAAGGGTTCCTGGTCCTCCTCCCTTTCGAGCATACAGACAGGGGTTGGGTGGCACTCCCTGGGGGACGGGCAACGTTGAGGGCTATTGCGCTCCTTGTCTTCTTGAGCATTGCCTTGTGCGTGGAGTTACTGTGGGACGTAGAGGGCTTTTCTTCTGCCGCCTGTTGTAGTGGTAGTGCACTAGCGGCTACTGCCACTCGGGGCTTTTGGTGCATTCGCCCTTGTCCTAGCTGTTCCTCACCTTCTCAATGCTGAGGGCAATATTGGCTGTGTGAAAACCAGTGTGGGAGGCAAACCGGTGAGTTGTCCTTACTGCAGCAGAAGCAGGTGGCTCTCACGTTTCCAGTGCTAGCTGTTTCTTTGCAAGACTGTGTAGTTCTTTTTCTTTTCTGCGGTACCTCCTGATGGCCACTGGGTGCGCGCTGTGGGCGATTAGAGAGAGAGAGAGAGAGAGAGAGAGAGAGAGAGAGAGAGAGAGAGAGAGAGACCACTACAGCTGCTCCGGGCTACCGCAGACCTCGTGGGCGCTGGATGTACCGGTGTGGCGAGAGACACCCTGTGTAGGTGCAGCGGGGGAAGCAGAGAGCAGCCCTGTGTGCGTACTCAGGTGGGTCAAAACTCGTATCTGGGCGATGCCCTCAGTGTGGTGCTCTTACGCTTGGTCCACTTCTGTTTTCATTTCCCCAGAGGCACTGCTGGTAGTCTCCTTTCCTTGTTGTAGTGGTGACGGGGGACCACTAGGTGGCAGTGGCGCGCTATTTTCAACACCTGCCCCGGCAGCTTCATCAACACTGCAGGCTTCACGCAGTGGGGACTGGTGATGCTTAACCCTTTCACTTGGGTTCTTGGCGACTGCCCTGATGTTGCTTGTCCGCTCACCCACCCGGGCTCCAGGACCCGATGCAGGGTAGGCCTCCTTTGTTTTGCAGCGAGGGACGGTAGCGTGGGGGCTCCTCGAACGGGGTGTGTGCTGCGACATCTGTTCCCCTTTCACGGCTCTCGGGGGATGTTGCGCTGGGCAGCAAGGGGTGCCCTAGACGTGGTCTAGGGCAGCCCGAAGTGGCTGCCAGCACACACGCGGGAATTGACCCGCTCGTCTCCATTGTAGTGTTGTGGGCCCTGGGCCCACATGCCGTGTAAAAGGACTTCATAGACACTGTAGTATCTTACTGGAACTGGCCCAGGGCCCGTGCGCCCGGCCTCTTTTATTTGCAGGGTCACCTGACCGGTGACGCCTCTGGTGGATGGGTGTAAAGTGTGGGGTACAGCAGGCAGAAACACTAGAACGTGGCCAGCCAGACACTACACTGTAGACGGAACATGCCAAAGTCAGTTCAGTTCCTAAATTTCAATCAACTTAATTATGAAGTCATGAAGGCACAATTAAATAACATTGCATCAGCATCACAGTCAAATGAAATAATGCATTTAAAAGGAGTAAGGCAATTAATTGTTTAGAAAAATAATAAAATAAGTATCATACTATTCATGGAGGGAAACTACTTCAAACGGAGTTATTTTCCAAGTAATTCAGGCGGTTGTGTATGTCAGAACCACAAATTCCCTAACCTCGCATGCCTTAACAACGCGGTCTTAATAACGGCCGCGTCTTAACAACGCATGCCTTTACCAAGCATGCCTTTACAACAAATGTAGTTGTAATGGCATAATTGGTAAAATCATATAGGGTGTTAAGATTATGCCCTAGCCCCCACTCTGAGTCCTATATGCATAGTTAAGATTATGCCCTAACCCCTGTCCTTAGTCCTATATGCGTGGTTAAGATTATGCCCTAACCCCCGTCCTGAGTCCTATATGCGTGGTTAAGATTATGCCCTAGTCCCCACTCTGAGTCCTATATGCGTGGTTAAGATTATGCCCTAATCCCCGTCCTGAGTCCTATATGCGTGGTTAAGATTATGCCCTAGCCCCCCCTATGAGTCCTATATGCGTGGTTAAGATTATGCCCTAATCCCCGTCCTGAGTCCTATATACATAGTTAAGAGTATGCCCTAACCCCCGTCCTGAGTCCTATATGCGCAGTTAAGATTATGCCCTAGCCCCCACTTTGAGTCCTATATCCGTAGTTAAGATTATGCCCTAGCCCCCGTCCTGAGTCCTATATGCGTGGTTAAAGATTATGCCCTAGCCCCCGCACGAGTCCTAAAACCCAGTCACCTACCCGAGTTCCGCCCTGACCCTAAAAATAGCCCAAGCCACTGCCCTAACTCCTAAAAGCGGGCCCCTGCCCTAAAAACAAATCCCACCCCAGCCGTAAAAACACCCCAGCCCCGCTCCTAAATCCTGGCCCAAGCCTTGAAAATCGACTCAGACGCCCCCACCCCAGAGCCCTAAATCCTTGACCCAAGACCTAAAAAACACCCCAGCCCCCCACCCTGCGCCCTAAACTCCTCCCTGCCGTGAGCCCGAAATCCTTGACCCCGACCTAAAAAACACCCCAGCACCCCACTCTGAGCCCTAAAACTGTCCACCCAGCTGTGAAAAACGACTCAGACATCCCCTGCCCTAAAACTTTGACTTCACATTTAAAAAACATCCCAGCACCCCGCTCTGAGCTCTAAACTACCCCGAACCACCCCCGGCCAAGAAGACTACCCACGACCCAGCCCACAAAACTACCTCCAACCCACCCCCAACCCACAAAACTACCCGACCCCCACCCCCCCAGCCGAGAAAATAACCACCAAGCCCACAAAACTACCCCGACTCTCCCAGCCATGAGGGGCAAGCTGGCAGACTATGAGGAGGCGGCTCAGAGGAAGACCCACTGTCTGGGGAAAGAAGCACGTGCCGGAGATACGGAGAGGGTGATAGAGCAGGCAGGACTCTGGCCACCCTGTTGTACAAGCCCTGGGCCAGCGACTATATCACCGAACTGCAAGACGACCTGAATCAGGTCCATGGAGGCACGGCAGCCATACAGAGGAAGATGACCGCCTTCTTCTCCTCCAGCACAGGATCACGCAAACCGAGAACCCTTTACACTTTAACGATTACTGTCCAGCAGCTGGAGAACGGTCATTGGCAGTTCTCAGATGAGTCTTTCACAGAGGAAGAGATTATACAGGTTATTTATGTGCTGCCGGCGACAGGACCCTTGGCTTGGACAGCCTCACTGCGGCCTTTTACAAAGAATATGCCCAGATTCTTGCGCCACAATTCCTCACTGCTGGAGTTTTGCCCCCCTCACTATGGGGTGCCCTGATTGTCATGATTCTCAAGCCTGATAAGAACCGCCAGAGATGCGAGTCCTATCATCCCTTGATGATTAATATAGATAATAAAATTCTTGCCAAGCTGATCCACCCTCTAAACTGCTCCCCTCCTACCACACATTGTGAGATCAGACCAATCGTTACTTTTGTATATGCTCTACTGTTTATGGTTATTTAAAACCTTTATAACTTGAAAACAGACTCAATTAATAAGACAAAGAATGCGTCATACATGTTAAAAATGATATTTTAGGCAATTTGAAACACACTGAGGTTGCCACGCTAGTCAGCGAGATGACTACTAACTAGTTATTTCTTACCTATAGCAGCAGAAAGGTTAGATAATGTGCAAATGCATTGAGACAATCATTTCTACAGAGAAGGTGCATGATAAATTGGACCTCATTCCCAACCAAGCAGTGTGAGAAAGTGCCCTCTTTCTGCATGGTATGCCCCCACGTTTTGCTGATGTACTTTGACTGATTGTGCCCTGGGCTCCTGCTAATCATGTACCCAGGGCCTATGTTCTTTCCCTAAATCTGCATTGAAACCAAAACCCAATTGGCATCTCTGGCCACAGGTCAGTCCTGGTAAATGGTACAACAGGTACCCAGGGCACTGTGACTAGGGAAGACCTCTAAGGGCTGCAGCACTTATTGGGCCGCCCTTAGAGGCCCAGTATATATATATATATAATATATATATATATATGTAGGCTTGCGCAGACTTTAACCAACAACGAAGCACAGACCACAAGGTAAACCAGCAGAGGTTTTATGCTTTAGTCCCCTCGACCTTTACAACCATGACACGTTTCAGCCCGGAAGGGCCTTGATCACATAGATATATATATATATATACACACACACACCCCTCCACCCGTCGGCATAAATAAGTCACCACTCTAGCTGGGTGCACTATACCAGTGGTGAGGGGACAGGTGCATGAGCCCTGTACCCCTACAGTGTCCAAGTTCATTCTTAAGACATTGTACGTGCAGTGCTGCAATTAAGAGTACATGGTGCCGGGAGTTTGTCATTACAAACTCCACAGCACCATACTGGCTACACTGAAAACTGAGAAGTTTGGTATCAAACTTCTCAGCACGTTAAACCCACACTGATGCCAGTGTGGGATTTAATGAAAAATGCACACTGAGGGCATCTTAGATATGCCCCCTGGAAAACGACCTTCCACTAGTGTCCAGGCTGAGTGGCTGCTCTCAGCTGCCACCACCAGACATGTTTCTGGACCCCTTGGTCGAGAGCCTGCTGCTCTCTGGGGCCTGAAACAATGCACATCCTGGGACGAAGTGCCAAGCCTCCTCCCCCAGGATGGGCAGGGTTAACGAAGTGGAAGCTTTAAAGGCTTGCCGCCTTTGTGAGCTTCCCCAGGCCACTTGCTGCTTTCAGCAAATGGTCCCCACTGGTTCTGACCCCCACCTTGGGCGGGAGAACCGGTGGGAAAAACAAGGGAGGAAGAGAGGTGTGCCCACCACTCAGGTGGGGGAGGCGACGTGAAGCACAACTCACAGTCCCCGCCATCTTGCAGATGGGATGACTCAGCCAACCAGGGAAAGTCTTATGCCCCCCTTCCACTGGAGGGTGGCATAATAGGGGGGGGGGGCCACCCCATGGAAGGGGCCCATTGGTCCCATCCTTTTTACCTACCAGGGGCACCCCTAAATCTAGTATTTAGGGGCACCTCTGAACCCTGCTTCTTCAGACAAGAACCTGTAAGAAGAAAAGAAGGACCGAACAGCCGTGCCGAAGTGGAGGACGCCCACTGACTTGGCCCTAGCCCTACCAGCCTGTCCCCACCTCGAACCTGCTCCAGTGAAATCCCGGTGTGTCCTGCAGCCAGCAACCTCAAGAAACCCAGAGGACCTGCCTACCTTCAATTCCAAAGACTCTGTCTCCCGTGAACACCGGATTTGTTCAAACAACAGACTCCAGCTCTGCAAGGATCCGCGAGTTTGCACTACTTTGCACCCGACGCCCATGGCCTGAGTTCAAGTGGCCCAACACCAAGAGGAGGTCTACCCGGCAATCCTGACCCAAGATCCGGCAACCCCTGACCTGCCTCAAGCCTTCAGCCGACGCCTGCTGCCTCAAACCGGAAGGTCCCCCCAACCGCGCCCAGGACCTGGTAAGAAGATCCGATCCTAAAATGCAACCCTGCACCCGATGCCCCACGGCCTTGGGAGGCCCAATCGAAGGTGGCTAACCAACCCCCAAGATTCCAACTTACCTCTCCAAGTGGTGGTCGCACCCAGAAGACCTTCGTCCCTGAGCCTGCAGTCCTTTTGCAAACAAGAGACTCCCCATTGAAAGGTACAGGGCTTCTGATGCCAAAACAGCACTCTGCACCCGGCCGCCCCTGTGCCGCTGAGGGTGTGTCTTTTGTGCTGGCCTAAAACCCTATTTGCCCTGAGCTTAAGTCCAGGAGCTTTACTCCCAAAACCCAGTGGCCTGCTCGTCAGCAGCCACCAACTCGAGGCCCCCTATCCCCAATTGGATAACACTGGGCCTCAGTACTCTGCACCCGGACGCCCTAGTGCTGCTGAGGGTGTAACAAGAGTGCATCCTTGACCCTGGGGGACCCCTGAGTCTAATCCCAGAATACCAACTCCCACAACAAAGTACTTACCTTTAAACCAATAACACTATTTTCCTCCATAGGATAACATTGACTGTTTTTCTGTGAAAAGTTTTCAAGTGTGGAGTTGGAAAACCTAAAGAAATTCTTTAAAATTGTACTAACAAAAATGCTTTTACTTACCTGTTTACAGGAAATGTCCCTGTGCAGTATCCAGGCATACTGCACTGTGTGAGAAAAGTAAGCTCAAAAGTAACTTACCTGTAATTTTACTAAAAATCCTACATAAAGTATATGTACTGTATTCTGAAAAGCATTGCATTATCAGTAACACTACTGTAATCAAATCAGAGTACATTTACAATTGCAATTCAAACTATTTACAAACTGCATTACTACTGTAAAGTATTTATTGCTTACATGAACCTGGCTTGCTTGGTTCTATAAAATAAAATAACTAAAGGAATAGTTCTATACAAAAACAATTGGTCTGAAGTTCAGTCTTTGAGTGTGTAAATTCATTTTCTGAGTGAGTGTGTGCAGCAAATGTTTAACACTGTCCTCTGATACTGCCTTACTGCTCGACCACACAACCACAAATAGAGAGTGAGGTGCTATCTCCTTTACCTCTGCCTACTTTTTGGGTTCCACTGGACTTTGTTCACAATATACCTCACTTTGGTATAGTATGTACAGAGCCAGCTTCCTACAAGCAGTAACCTAGAAAAGTGCTGGTGCAGTATAAGAACAATCGTGAGTGACGTTGTATGATCCTCTGGATTCAGCCCTCGGATTAGGACCTTTTGGTTCTATTGTTGTTGAATGACGTTTAATGTGGCTGGTTGAGTTCAACAAATAATTTAAGTAGAAAAAAATAGCAGCTGGTTATTCTTCAATGGTAGCAGCACGAAAATTAAGTGAGAGTTCAAATGCCATACTATGTCCCGTCTGGTTAGCTTGAACCAGAATAGCAGCATATTGCTCCTCGTTACCAACTGGACGATGGGCTGAGCAAGTGCTGGTGCGATATAAAACAGCCATTAATAGCAACAGAGCGGTCATTGCATCACTCATGGGACGGTTTTGGTTGAACGCAGCTCAGTTTCACTGATGGTTCAGAGGAGTGTACAAGACTCAGCTCTTGAACCCTAGCCGGGTGAGTGTGTTGGATGCAATGGTGACAAACTTCGTCAGTAAGATGTTCAGGGCTGTATTGTCGGGATTTAAAGAGGCGATGATAGTCTGCCGACATGTGCGAACCCCCAGTTGGGTCCACTCTCTCCGTAGTCTGGCCCTG
This sequence comes from Triturus cristatus, assembly GCF_964204655.1. Classification (NCBI taxonomy): domain Eukaryota; kingdom Metazoa; phylum Chordata; class Amphibia; order Caudata; family Salamandridae; genus Triturus; species Triturus cristatus. The sequence continues at coordinate 67,448,829 of NC_140590.1, forward strand.
CATTCGCTCAGCAGTGCTGGGCAGAGGCATACGACATGTTTGAATGATTCTTCTCAGAACCGCCACAGCCCCTGTAGGTTGTATTCAAGCTTGGGCGACGCCACCTGGCTAGATGTTTCAGAAATGGGCACTCGCCTATCCTGAGGCCCATTAATCTTACTTTCCTATGGACGGCATACATAAAGGAAAGATATGGTGCCGGGGTGGCTGGCTGATACCTGCTAATAAATGACTAGGCATGCCTGCGTTTGGAGAATAGTACCCTGTCCGAATGAAATGGCCAAAGGCAAACGCAATTTCTTATACTCATTTTGAAGTGTTGTTGACTGGGGTTGTTGACCAAGAAGTTGCGGATAGTCTTCTAGGAAGTGGCTATGAGCTTGGTTGAGCTGGCTACAGCTGTTTGTGGACCATAGCAATGTCTCTAGGCTACTGGCCCAGGCCCTCGGTAACCTATGACATAGGTTAAGGAAGGCACCAGCACCGGCTGTCCGTTGCTCGGGGAGGCCAAGTTCAAGTCTGACCCGTGCGGCAGATGTGGATTTCGGTAGTCAAAGGACCCACTTGTAGACCTTAACGACAAGTTTATTCAGCGCGTTATAATAAGATTTCCCAGCCATAGGTTAAAGAAGGGGAGATTTTGGCCCTCATGATTCTTGTAACGAAGAGAGGCTTGGGCCCAAAAACAGTTCTGCTACTTTCGATAGCGTCACCTGAAGGGTCAGAGCTTTTGATTCAACTTCTTCTTGTTGCTTCACAAAACAGCATCCAGTATCGATGTAAACCCTGAGGTAATTATAGAATTGTTCCGACAAGATTCTGTTGCCGTTGTAGGACCGTCCTCCTCCCTGATATTTTTTCAGCCCAAAATATACAACCTTAACTTTTTTCAGGTTCACCTATAATTTATAAGGTGTACAGCTAGTTAACTAGTAATTGGAGGCCTACCCTTGTGTGACTAAATATGTCTAGATCGTCTGCGTACAACAAGTTGCTGATTTGGGCGCCACCTATTTTTGGGGAGTTACTATTAATAGCGTCAAGTGTCTGCGGTAGATCTGCAATGAATAGGTTAAAGAGCAAAGGGGCTAATACGCACCCCTGTGTCACTCCTCACAATGTCATGATTTTTCTAGATATGTGGTTGCCATCTCCCAGTTTGATACGTATCCATGTGTCAGTGTAGCTGGATCATAGCCTCCAAAAGAATCCGGGGTATCCCCCATCTGTGTAACTTGGCCCACAGGGCTCCCCTTGGTACTCGATCGAACGCCGCCTTGAAGTCGATGAAGCAGCAGTGTATCAGGGATTTTGAGGCTGTGGCTTTATTCATCAGGACAGATATTGCCATTAGATTGGTCAACGCCCCTGATTTAGCTATAAACCTTCATCTTGCATGGGGCTGCCTCGAATACAACAATATTGGTTGGCGGTCATTGACACTATAGAGTGGATTGATGGGTGCGTGCTGGAGAGCTCACCGCGTGTTGCTGCCTTGTCAAGGATGTCCCGCTGGAGGGACGCAAATTGACGGCGATGGTACTGCTGTTGGCAAAACGACGGATTGCAATGCAGTGGGGCAACGACTGACACCACAAAGGGAGGGGTGGCTTAGAGATGCAGCTTACTGCCATGACCAATCATCAGCCTGTTGGGTATTGATGTAGGCGCGATCCTGTCCCAAGGGCATCTGGTCTCCTTTAAAAGTTTATTTAGGAGAACAGGTGGAGGTACGGGAAGGAGCGGCTCATGCGATGGAGCCCCCCTGCAGCCAGCTCAGCCCACTAGGCTTCTGTAAGCACAGAGATACTGAGAGGCAATGCAGGCGGAGACTGTCTGGTGCACACCCCTCCCCCCAGTCCTGACGGGCAAGTTACATTCCACTCAGACTTTTGCAACTGTACTGTCAAAAGTGAGCAGTGTAGAAGAATGGACTTTGTTTCTGCGTGTCTTTGTACTTTGTAGAATCAATAAACATTTCTTTTTTTAATTAAAAAGAAAGCAGTCATTGTGCCTCCATCCTCATTTTGAGTCTAGAAACCCCCACATGGTGTATCCTTCCAATAAGAATCACACGCACAAAGCTGTCTAGGTGTCACCCTTTGATGAGTTTATGAATAAACTTAAATGGAAACAACCACAGCTCTCTGGTACAACAAGCTGGGTACAACACACTGATTGTCCTGCACATAAACATTCACTCCCTCAGCGGTGGTGGTTCCTGTAGACTAAATCCTTTCCTTTTCCATCATGGGCAAAGTCACCTCCTTCCTCTTGATGCTCTATTGCCCAGTAGTACCCTTCACCTACTCTGTAGGCATAGGGGAATTTTTCATTATGCCTAACAGTTCGCAAAGTTTGTGAATTTTGCGTTTCATGCAATTTGTCAAATTATGTGATTTTTTCAGGCTTAAAACTTTGCACAGTTTTATACTTCAGGGGACTGGTGTGAGCAGAACATGTCTCATTGCAGGCAATTTCTCCTTGTGCCAGCCCTTGTGTGACTTATAAATGTGAGGTTCATCATCATGTTGACAAAATTACCTCAAATTGAGCTTCCTGAAAATGTATGTACTTTTTTCAGGAAAGTTAAGACATTTGTTTTCACACTCTTGTTCACCCCTACTATTCCCAGGTGGTAGTGCAATGAACTGTGCAGTGGTAACTGCATAATGTGAGGCGGTCTCGGATCAGGCAAACTCTATGTCCATCTGAATGGTACCCACAGGCCAATGTCTCTGTGGAAGATATCTATGTGTCTATGTGACATGAAGCACTGGCTGTGGCCACTGAGGATGTGAAGAGAAAACCTGTGCCTCCTGGGAAACTTGGGTCTCATGTGAAGCCCTGCAAGCTGGATGCATGAGGTTAATATTACCTCAAAATTATCGTCAGACACAAATATTGTCAAAAAATATTCGAATGACAAGAATAAAACAGTTCAGAATATTAAAATAAAAATATAGTTTTTAATATATTTTAAAAAGTATAGTTGTATATAATATTGATTTTGAATTATTTTGTGATAGTTTAGGATTGTATATGTTTTAGGTTATTAATATTTTAATTGTAGTTGTTTTGTAGTAGCTGTTTTATTGTTTTGGTGATATTTTATAGTGTTCATTATGAGTTGTTTCTTTTCATTTTTTATGTTGTCAGTGAATTGTTGGGTTTATAGGGGAGTAGGTTGGTAAAAGAAATATTTAATTTTTATGTACTTTTTTTTCAATTTGAAAAATGTAATTGGCTTTTTAGATTGATAATTAAGTAAATGATTTAATTTATGTGAGTTCATTAAATTAAAATGGTATTTTTTAATTAGTTCATTATATTATTAGATAGCCACTTTTAATTCATTTTTAATTTTTTATTTGTTTACTTTAATTAGATAATTGTCATTAACTACGCAACTTATTTAACTGACTAAATTATTTTGTTATATTTTTATTTTTTTAAAGATTTACTTTTGTTTTATTTTTATTGTGATTACATTTTTTTATTATTATTCCAGTTTTTGGTGTGATGTGATATAAATGTTGCAATACAATAGTATACAATTGTAGGGGGACAGAAAGGGGTGTTTTTCTGTAAATGTTGTTAACGTTTTTAATTGGTAAATAATGTTTGCCAATTTTTGTGATTGTTTGTAAGCAATTTAATAGATATGTTGGTTAATTATTGAATTTTTTTAAAGTAAAAATGTAAAGTTGTAATTTTTTTTGTTGCTAATTCTTGTACTCATTTTTAATGTTGCAATTTTCTAAAAAAATCAGGTTTTATAATAGTTATATATTTTTCAACACTTCCCCTACTGTTGCTTAGTTTGGAGTGGGAACATTAAATCTAACCCTTTCTGAGTCCAACACTTCCCTTGTTGCTGTTTCGATAGGAGTGGAATAGTAAATCTAACTCCTCCCAAGTCCAACACTTTCCCTACTTTGCTTCGACAGGAGCGGGAGTAGTAAATTGTAAACTCAGATCCACTATATATCTCATAGGATAAAATGGAATTTTATATTTCGGCGGATGGGATATCCATCATCGTTGTGACAGTAACCCGTCCGCTAAGATCTAAATCAGTCCCTAACTTTAGATCAGAGGGGATAGCCCTCCCAGAGCCCTTCCCAAACAGGAGAGTACCCTTCTCAAGAAGGGCTCCATCCTACCACACGGCCACGTGGTATGTATAAGGTCTCCCTCCTGAGTCCCACATTGACGGCAAGGAGGAGATGTCACCCCCCCATCCGCCGAAGTTTATGCCTCATAAGGTATGTTCTATGAAGATATTTCAATTAGATGAGGAGCAATTGGGTCGCAATCGCTGAGTATCGCGGAGAGGCCGAAGCCTCTGCCCATTCTTAATCTTTAAGGGCTCCCAAATCACACTACCATGTGTGTCGCAGCTCAGCAAACATGTCGCACAAGTTACTACTTGTGTAACGATATATCTGTAAGAGACATTAGTTAGTGATAGATTCCTTACCTTAGAATATCCCCAGGCGTCAGACTGGATCCAAAAAGTTTTTTGTAACAGTACCCCTGTGCGTTAGTAGGTGGCGTCATGCGGCTCTGCGTCCGTCACTGGCGTCGTAAGTGCTGAGATGACGTCACAGAGACTACTTAGGTGCCACCCAGGCGCATTGACGTCAGTTCTGTACACGACTTTCCGCACCAGGAACGCAGAGCCATGCAAGAAACTGACCACTGGTGCCATGAAACTAGGGTCCTGAAAGGGGGATGACCTTAACCCTAGACTCCGCTCGCAGAACAGGGAGGATGGGTGGGGCGCTAAGGAATCTATCACTAACTAATGTCTCTTACAGATATATCGTTATAAGTAGTAACTTGGGCGTCTGAAAGAAACCCTTTAGTGATAGATTCCTTACCTTAGAATAGATACCCCAGCAATACCAACCCCGGTGGTGGGTCTGCGAATAGATTACACCAGAAAGTCACAGAGAACAGAACGCCCAAAGAAGCCATCTCTCCGGACATGACTTGGTAAACGTGTGCAGCGAAGCCCACGTAGCTGCCTGACAAATGTCCTGCAAGGGGACACCACGTCCCAAGGCAGTAGTAGCTGCAGTTGCTCTGGTAGAATGGGCATGCAGCCCCACAGGAGGCTCCTTCTTAGCCAAGGAGTAACATGCTTTGATGCACAGAACGACCCACCGAGAGATGGTCCGTTTGTGCACAGCCCGACCTTTTTTGGCGCCCACGTAGCCAACAAAGAGCTGGTCATCCACCCGGAACTGCTGTGTACGCTTTGGATAGAAAGCGAGCGCAAGTTTTGGGTCCAGACGGTGGAGCCTCTCCTCTTCCCTCGAAGGATGCAGAGGCGGAAAGAAGGTGGGTAAAGTGATGGTCTGCCCTATGTGAAAGGGCGTGACAACCGCTGGCAAGAAAGAAGGGCGGGTCCTTAAAACCACCTTGTCCGGATGAACAGAAAGGAAAGGAGGTTTGAAAGAAAGAACCTGGAGCTCACTCAGGGCCCGATTCACAGAACAAACTTAAGACAAAATCCTAAACTTAGTACCATTTTGGTATTCACAGAATGCACTTACGACTTCTGGTATTCACAGAATGAATTTACTACTTTTGCGATTCACAGAATAAACTTACTACTTTTGGTATTCACAGAATGGATTTACGACTACTAACTTTACGTCCGCACTCGGGCCGGAATTTCTGGCCCGGAGGCGGAGCTTCCGGCCCGGAGGCGGGGCTTCCGGCCCGGAGGCGGGGCTTCCGGCCCGGAGGCGGGGCTTCCGGCCCGGAGGCGGAGCTTCTGGCCCAGAGGTGGAGATTTTGGCCATGCTAAATCTCCGCCACTGGCCGGAATCCCCACCTCTGGGCCGGAAGCTCCGCCTCTGGGCCGGAAGCCCCGCCTCCGGGCCGGAAGCTCCGCCTCCGGGCCGGAAATTCCGGCCCGAGTGCGGACGTAAAGTTAGTAGTCGTAAATCCATTCTGTGACTACCTAAAGTAGTAAGTTTATTCTGTGAATCGCAAAAGTAGTAAGTTCATTCTGTGAATACCAGAAGTAGTAAGTGCATTCTGTGAATACCAAAATGGTACTAAGTTTAGGATTTTGTCTTAAGTTAATTCTGTGAATCGGGCCCTCACTCTTCTAGCAGAGGTGATAGCTACCAGGAAAGCCGCCTTGAGAGTGAGAAGACCCAAAGGATAGGTATTAAGAGGCTCGAAGGGAGCGCACATCAGATATGTCAAGACAAGGTTTAAGTCCCATTGAGGCATAATGAACGGCACAGGAGGAAGCGTGGTGTAATACCTTTCAGGAAAGGGTTAACAACCGGGACTTAAAAAGAGAAGGCTGATCTCGAAGCCGTAAAAAGGCAGAGATGGCCGAAAGATAACCTTTGATAAAGCCCAGAGCAGAGCCCTGCTGGGCCAAAGAAAGAAGAAACAGAAGGACTTCAGAAAGAGGGGCAGAAAGGGGATCCACAGCCTTCGCTGAGCACCATGCCACCTGCAGGCGTACACCGTTTTAGTGGAGGGATGCCTGGCTTCCAGAATGATATCACAGACTTCGGGAGGAAGATCGAAAGCTGTCAACTGTCGCCGCTCAATCTCCACGCATGGAGGTGGAGGCTGGGCAGGTTCGGGTGGAGGACCATTCCCTGCTGCTGCGACAGAAGATCCTCCCGAAAAGGCAGACGGATCGGGGGATCGATCGCCATGCTGAGTAGCTCGGGATATGAGTATCTTCATGCCCAATCCGGGGGCACAAGGATGACTTGGACCCGATCGCATTGAATCTTCTTCAGCACTCTGGACAGAAGTGGTATAGGCGGAAAGGCGTACAACAGACCGCAACTCCACTCGCGACGAAAAGCGTCACAGAGTGAGTGCCACCTTGGAAATTGCAATGCGCAGAACTGATGACATTGCGCGTTCTCTTCGGTGGCAAATAGATCTAACCAAGGCTCTCCCCATTGCTGAAAGAGACCTTGCGTCACGTCTGAGTGCAGACGCCATTCGTGATCCATCATGCACCGGCGGCTGAGTTTGTCCACCCTGGCGTTCAGAGATCCTGCCATGTGTTGAACCACCAAGGTGATGCCCTGATGTTCCAGCCATGTCCAGAGGCGCAGATCCTCCTGACATAGGGTCCAGGACCCCACCCCGCCCTGCTTGTTGCAATACCACATGGTGGTGATGTTGTCCGTGAACACCTGCACCACACTTCCCAGACAGAGGGAAGGAATGCCTTCAGTGCAAGTCGGATCACCCGAAGCTCCAAAAGGTTGATATGGAGCTGGGACTCCGCCGGAGACCAGAGTCCTCTGATCTCCATCTCCCCCAAGTGGTCTCCCCATCCCAGGAGGGACGCATCCGTCACCACTGTGTGCTCCGGTTGGGGAAGGGAGAGGGATCTGCCATTGATCCAATTGGGATTTGTGAGCCACCACTGCAATTGTCGTGCAGTGCCCTCCGAGATCTGGACATGATCAGACAGGTTGCCCTGATGCTGCACCCACTGGAACTTCAGGTCCCACTGCAGAGCCCGCATATGCCATCTGGCATGCTGCACTAGCAGGATGCAGGAGACCATCAGGCCCAGGAGCCGGAGGGTCATCCTGACTGAAACCCGGGACAGAGGCTGAAAGATCGGAATCAGAGCCTGAATATCCCAGACTCGCTGCTCGGGAGGATAAACCCGAAACAGCGTTGAATCCAGAACCACTCCGATGAAGGGGAGCTCCTCAGAGGGACTCAGGTGTGACTTCGGCATGTTGATGGAGAACCCCAGCAAATGTAGGAGGTCGGCCGTAGTCCGGAGGTGGTTGAAGCCCGCCTTCAACAACCAGTCATCGAGGTAGGGGAAGACTGACACCCCCGACCTGCGCAGGTGAGCTGCGACCACCGCCATCACCTTCATGAACACCCGAGGGGCACTGGTAAGGCCGAAGGGGAGGACGGCAAACTGAAAATGCTCCTGGCCTACCGTGAACCGCCGGTGGGCCGGCAGGACGGGGATGTGAAAATATGCATCCTGCAAGTCCAATGCTACCATCCAGTCTCCAGGGTCGAGGGCAGCCAGGACCTGAGCCAGAGTCAGCATTTTGAACTTCTCCTTACGGAGGAAGCCATTGACGTTCGGAAGGTCCAAGATGGGGCGCAGGCCCCCTTTGTCCTTCTTGGGGATCAGAAAGTAGTGGGAATAACAACCACGTCCTACTTCGGTCCCAGGAATGCACTTGATGGCCCCCTTGGCCAAGAGGGCCGTAACTTCCTGCTGGAGAAGCAACAAGTGATCCCCCGACATGTGGTGGCACCGAGGTGGCATGGCTGGAGGGGAAGACTGAAAGGGAAGAGTATAACCCTTGCGGATGATTGGCAACACCCACTCGTCCGATGTGATATCACGCCCGTGGTGGAAGTGGTGGCGGACCCTGCCACCCACCAGCGTGGGGTGCTCCACAAAGCTCGGATTAGGAAGGTTTGGAGGTAGAAGCAGCGGGGGCAGAGGTGGACTGCCCCCCACGCTGATTCCCAGAGGCACTCCGCACTAAGGCTGGTTCTGCACAAGCTTGGTGAAGGAACGTGCCTGGGCGCCCCTGCCTTGGCCACGAAAGGAACAAAACCCAGGAGTGGCCGGGCTCTATGTGGAAAGGCCCAAGGACTTGGGCATGGCCCGCGAGTCCTTAAAGCGCTCCAGTGCACTGTCAGCCTTATCGCCAAACAGGCGAGTGCCATCAAAGGGCATGTCCATGAGCGAGCTCTGGACGTCAGGCGAGAACCCAGTGGATCGCAACCAAGCATGGCGACGCAGCGCCACAGTCGTAGAAATCGCCCTGCCCAACGAGTCAGCGGTGTCCAAACCACATCGAATGGCGAACTTAGCCGCATTCTTACCCTTAGCAACTGCCTGGGAAAGCACAGCATGGAACTCCTCAGGACACTGAGGTAACACCTGAGCAACCGTGTCTCACACCACGTGGGAATAGCGGCCCAACAAACAGGTGGTGTTCACCAACCGCAGCCCCAAGCTGGCCGACGAGAACAACCACTTACCAAACTGCTCCAGCTTCTTAGAGTCCTTATCTGGTGGAGCCATGGGAAAGGCTCTCTGCGACGTCGAGGCCTGGATGACCAGACTCTCAGGCGTGGGATGAGTGGTCAGAAACACGGCAACACCAGGCGCCAGGCGGAAACGACTGGTGACATTTTTATCCACAGGGGCCCCTGTGGCCAGCCGCGACCAAGTGCCCAACAGGACGTCGGTGAGGGTGTCATTGAAGGGAAGCAGTGGCTCCGATGAAGTCGAAGCCGTCTGGAGCACCTCAGTAAGGAGGTTACCGTAGGAAGATCAAGATTGAGGACCTCAGCAGCCCGATGGAGCACCATCATGTAGGAAGCGCCCTCCCCATCGTAGGCGGGGGAGAGGCAAACCCCGGGTCAGAAGAGACATCGAGGTCGCCCGCGTCCTCCAGATTGTCCACCCAGTCCTGCTCGGAGTCACATTGAATGGCAAGAGGGTCCTCGGACCCCTCCCAGTCATCCTCCACCTCAGTTGCAGGAGGAACTGGTCGTGGCGGCAGAGCCGGAGCCAGAGAGGGGACGAACGGCGTCGGAAACGGTGCCGTGAACGGCGCCGGCCGGGGCTGGGCCAGAGCCGTCTCCCAATTCGGATCCCAGGCAGGAACGAAATGGTCCTGGAATCGGGGCAAGGGGGGAACAAACGCCACCCACTGCAGCTGGCGCTGGGGCCGGAGCCGGCAGCGCCAGACCCCGTGGTGCCGGGGCCAGAGCCAACGGCGTAGGATCCTGTGGCGCCGAGGCTGGATCCGCCGGTGGCGCCGGCGGGCCAACAGGATCTGGACATGGGACCGCGGGGCCTGAAGGCCCGCCGGCAGGAGCCCGAGGCCTAAAAAGGCTGTCCATGGTGGCAAGAAACTCTTGTACCTGTTCAGGAGTCGCCGACGGACCCGGGTAAGGCGGGTAGGCCACGGGACTGCAAGGCTCCAAAGGAGCCACAGGGGCAGAGCCCCTGCTCCCCTCGTCCGTATCCGAGGACCGACGGGGGAACGTCGGAAAGCGAACACGCTTCTTCGACTTCTTTTTATGTCGTCACTTACCGGAATCCGAGGGCGAAGACTTGGAGCCCGAGGAGCGACGACTGCAGCCCCGCGAGCGGTCCCGGGTACGGTCTCTGGACCTGGAGCGGCGTTGGGACGAGTGGCGGACCTCCAGCAGCTTCCGGCGCCGCTCCCTCAAAGCCTTCTGGCCATGGCTCGACAGTCCCGGTAAGACCGGGAGTCATGGTCGGTCTCCAGGCAGTAGAGGCAAACATCATGGGGGTCCGCCACCGACATGTTGCGACAGCAGGCCCCACAAGACTTAAAGCCAGGCATCCCTGTTGCACCAGGAGAAAAAAGGGGGAGACAAAAAGTCTCAAAAGAGTAGTCAAAAAGTGACTAAGGTACTTGCTCTATCCGGATCTGCAGTTGCTGGCGTGGAAAAAGAAAGAACTGACGTCAGCGCACATGGGTGGCGCCTAAGTGGTCTCCGTGATGTCATCTTGGCGCTTACGACACCAGTGAAGGACGCGAAGCCGCACAACGCCACCTACTGATGCGCAGGGGTACTGCTACAAAAAACTTTCCGGATTCAGTCTGATGCCTGGGGATATTCTAAGGTAAGGAATCGATCACTAACGTGTCTCTTTCAGATAGGCATGTGGTGTATGAGCAAGCTGTATACATGTGTCACCTTATGGTCCCCCAGATTCCCCATGAGCAATTTCGCCTCCAGGTGGTTATACTCCAAGGAAATCTGCTAGGTCCCTGATATAGATCCCCAGCATATGTCTAACCTGGAGAGAACAATAAAATTGGCTGTGATGTAGGTCGTATTTGGGCTGTAATGCTTGGTATGGTTTGAGGGTTGTACCGCCCATTAGGTCCCCAGAGCATAAATACCTATCAACGTCCCACTTGCAGAATCACTCAAATGCCGCTACTTATGTCAATATTGAGCCCTCCTACAGTGGTGTCTGCTCTGTGATTTTCCTCACCACCCCATGCATCCCAAGGAGGTCGTCCATAAACGGATCACAGGAGGGAGCGACATCCTCACTTCTCCTTATAAGAGGTGGCGAATTGGGGTCCCCTGGAGTGCCCATTTTTTAGTGGCCTATGCGGAGTCTTCCTAGCTACCGTACCACCACTCATTAATAATCAGGAGGTGTGAGGCCATGTAGCAAGACTTGATGTCCGCTGACGAATGCCTCCATCATAAGGAGATTTAGAACACCTCACATATGAGGAATATACGTGGGAGCCCATACATCCACAGGAACCTACAGAGCATGGTTTACGAAAGAAGGGGTGAGGCAGGTAATTAGGGTAATTTTGTAATTGGTGTAGGAAACGGGGAAGGGTCACCATCCAAAAATTGGCAGATCCACCCATTAGGGGCAGTGGGATTGCTGACTACATCCTCAGGTCTACTTGCAATGAGTTCATCAATGGCTGGATATTATATACCCAGGCCATGGCGCATTCATAGTGATGTATACCCCCATATAGCGGAAGTCCTTTGTGACTTTTGTAAGGTCAGATGCCCACCTCAGATTCTGGGGATGGGTGGGGATCGCACACACAGTAGACTTGGCTAGGTTGGTAGGAAAACTGGTGGTTTCCCTGAAGATTTGGAACCTACGGAGCACCCTAGGGCCTGATCTTTGTACGAAAAGTAATAAGTAATTGGTAAAAAGAACTTTCCTTTCCGAAACCCCAGGTCCCCACTTGAACGCCGTATCTGCACATCAATATGGAACCAGTGAACCAACAGCTCCATAGCGATAATAAAGAGGAGCGGGGATGGGGGCATCCCTGCTGCGTGCCCCTCTGGATGACATGGCTCTGACGTTGCAGAGCCTACCTTGACACAGGCTGTGAGGTTTGCGTACAGCAGTCTTACATAAGCAGTGAAGAAGGAACCGAAAGCGGCGGAGAAGGATGAATAAATACAGCCAGCCCACGGAGTCAAAGGCCTTCTCCAAATCTGATAGAAGAACCGCCGCCAGCTGCCCCAGGCGACCAGAATGAGACATCTAATGTTGTGTCTAGCGGCGTGCCAGGCATGAAGCTCTGTTGGTCCAGGTGGACCAAGGAGGAGATCACAGTGACGAGAAAGTTTGCTCAGGCCCTAGTCATGATTTTGACCTCTGTATTGAGGAAGGAGATGGGACAGTATGAAGAATGGATATATGGGGAAGACTCAGTTTTGGGATTACTATAATTCTGGATCTACTGCAGTCAGGGGCAGCTGCGCATTTCTCACGGCTTCTTTCTTCTCTGGTCTGAAGGGAGAGGACCTGCACAAAGTCGACTATCAGTGTAGTGGGCACAACCTGCCTGCAGCCCCGATAATTCTCATCCACCCTTGTCAGGTATGGGATCGGATTATGTTTGTAGGTTAGAATATAGGCGATGGAGTGATTTGCACGGCTTGTCTCCGCAGTGATAGATACGAGTTTGCAAAGTGAGCCAAATGGCCCGTGCCTCGTCTAGGGGTGTATGCTTCAAAACCACTTGGGTGTGGGACAGGTCTCTGCATAGTCTATGACCAGGATTCATTAGGCAACGGGCCTCTAGGTCTATTAGCCGGGATGCATGGTCACCGATAGATTTGCGTTTCCTGCATTTTCCACCTGTTGTGAAGCTGATAATGACCACTCTGAGCGTTATTTAAAGGCCTCCTATAGGGACCCAGGAGATGCCATCGAATTCTGAATTGGGATAAAGTGTGTATCAATGGCCTCACCAATGTGTTGTGCTTGCTGTGTCCTGTAGAATCCAGAGGGGCCAGCCTCCACCACAGCGTGGATCTGCAGCCCACGGTCACCGAACACAGCTCAACCGGGGAGTGATTGGAAAGTCCACGGGCAAAATACGTGTGGCAGTTACCCTGGGCATATCTGTCCTGGGCAATGGGAAAATGACAAATCATGAAGAGGTGTGATGTGCCCCGGAGTGGAATGTATAGCCTTTCACCCACAAAGGAAACTTCCACCCTATATATCGACCAAGCCCATTGCCTCCATGAAGGATGCGATCAGTGATCGACTGGCGGCACTTCAGGGCCTACTCCGCTTCTTATCTACACTGTCATCCACCACCCCATTCCAGCCTCCCCCAATATGAAAGCCCCCCACCCTACCCCCTGGAAGGTCCCCCACCAATCTAGTCATCACCTCCAAGAAGGATATGTTAGTGGGTGGTAGTGCGTAAACTTTGCTAGCGAGAAGGATTCCCCATTCAAAAGGCCAGTGGCAGCAACATATCTGCACCCGTTGGTCTGCCCATTCCCTAGTAACTAGAAAGGGGGGATGTCCCTGACCAAAATGGCCACCCCCGCAAAGGCAGCGTGATATACCGGTCCATACTCATATTGAGCCAGGAAGGGAGTTTTGTTGCCCACCAGGTGTGTCTCTTGGAGTAAGAAAATATCCGCCTGCAGCTTCCTCGCAGCCCTAAGAACAGCTGTTCATTTCACCTCCTCAAGGGGGCCATTTACAATCCAAGTGGCTGTACGCATCTGAGCAGTCTGAACGCTCCTGTTGAGGATGGCCATTAGGGCGTAGCATGGGTCCAGCACTGGAGTGGGAAGCATCGCCCCTAGGGAGACGAGTGGGTGCCAACATTATAAACAATTAACATGAATAAAAACTCCCCTCACTCTCCCACCCTGTGCATCCACAACATAAAGCATCTGTCACGGGGTAGGGCCTCGTCCGTCGCTGATGGTCCCACTGATGGTGCCAACCCACCCCAATTGGAGCCATCCCAACTGGTGCAGTCCAGCGCGCGACCTCCAGTGGGGAAACAATGCCACCCAGGCGCAGAGGAACACAGAGCGCCAGGTGTCCAAGTGGTCTCATGGCACCGTCACCATCCACCACTAATATCTCTTCTGAGTAGCCCTCAGTTTGGGGCCGGGAGAGAGGGATTCCACCCCCTTGCGCCCTCTTTCTGCAAGAGAATCACGTTGGTGAAGTCCGGGCGAGTCTGATTCTGCAGGATTGTGGTCTGTCTCCTCCATCGGTGGGTGTGCGACAACCTCTGAACATTTCACGCTCTCACCCCTCTCATCCTTGTTGCCTCGTATGCTTCTCCACAAGGAGTGAGTTCGGCTCAGGGTCGGATTGGTAACGCGGGCACTCGGGCCGGTATCCGAATTCCAGCTGTGGGCTGCTTTTCTGAGCAGCCTGGGTGGCCGATTTGGGCGGTTTCTGCGTTGTTCGGCTGCCGCCAGCGGCCCAGTGGGTGCCTGAGCTGCCTTTTTAGAGGTAGATGGGCACCCATTACCTTCCTTTTATCAATGGGCAGATGTATCACTCCCTTTCTCTCACTGGGCTGGCCCATTAATATATGCATACTGAGCGGGGGGTGGGGGCCTGAGCAAAAGTGGTCTCACTTGTTTTCAGGTGTGTTTCACCAGTGTAAACTAATCCATGATTTTTTTTTTTAACTACCCATTTCCCCCCCCTTTTTAAATAAAATGTTGTGTGCCCGGGCCGATTTTTAATCCTAATCCAATCCTGGTTCGGCTACTAGGCTGATTGCGTCCATGTAACTGCCGCGTTGAGGCAGGGGTCCCCTTCCCAATGGCCGATCGCCAAGCTACAGGGGCAGTGTGCCCGGCCATAACGGGGAGCCTCTCGTTCGTCCACTGAAGGCCGCCTCGGGAGAGTCACAGAAGAAAGTCTGGTCTTGGTGTATGACTTGAGTTTGGAAGGATAGCGTAGCATGTACCGGATGTTGAGTTCTCGGAATTTCTTCTTCGCTTCCACGAAGGATCTTTTTGCTGCTGCACCTTCTTGGTGTAATCCAGGAAGAGAAATATTTTGTGAAAATGCTGCATCAGGGCGTTCTGAGTGCAAGAGTGTCACAGGATGACACACCTTTCGTGATGGTTCAGGATGCGCATAATGAAGGGCCTAGCCAGGGCACCTGGGGAAGGGGCAGCAGGGCCCTATTTATTTGGGTGGGCCAAGGGTGCATTCAGGTGGGCCACTGAGGGCCCAATTTGTGGCTTATATCTCTAGCCAGGCCTGCTAAAGGGCCCTCCTTTATCTCTCCTTAGTCTTACAAGGCCCAGTAAAACACACTCTTTTCTTTCCAAATCTCTTTCTAAATGTTATCACTCTCAAAAAGTTTTTTTTTCCATGTCATTTCCCTTTGATGGGAAGAGGAGGTTTCTGAGGTGTTAATATCAGGCAAATTACACTACTCGGGCTCCCTCTGTGCGAGCCTTCAGGGAGAAACCCTCTTCATTACTACCTCCACCTGACCCCGGACTTTGCAGCGCACTCCCTTCCAAGCTTGATTATTCACTTTTCTACCACCCCTCTCCAGTGCACCTTATCTCGCAGCTGACCTTGGGCCCCAGCCCCATATCAGCCGCCATTCGCTTCCACTTTCATTATTCCCCGTAAAAAACAATAGTAAAATCACCTTCAAACATAAAACATTGAATATAGCAGTAAATGTAATTAGCGTGCACTTTAAAGTATGCTCCACAGTTGTCCCAATCACTCGACTGTTAATTAAATAAACAAAAACAGAAAGGCCATGACAGGGCCAGCTTTAGTGCTGGTGCGAAAGTCTTTTTTGGCGCCCCACAAATGACCTCTTTCTCTGTAGATAACTTTACTATCACCGTCCAACAGTGCCGTTCATCTCTCCGTAGCCCCTCCCCCTCATGACCTGCTCCTAAGACTCCCTAACTACCACCCTCGACCAGTGCCCCTCATCTCTCCGTAGCTCTCCCGACCCCAAGACCTACTCCTCAGATTCCCTCACTGCCACCAGCGCCCCTCATCTCTCCGTAGTCCCCCCCACCCCATTACCTCCTCCTTGGATTCCCTCACTGCCACCATCCACCAGTACCCCTTATCTCTCTGTAGTTTCCCCCCACCCCATGAGCCCTCATCGGATTCCCTCACTGCCACCCTCCACTAATGCCCCTCATTTTTCCGTAACCCCTCCACCCCATGACCTCCTCCTCAGATTCCCTCAATGCCACCCTCCACCAGCGCCCCTCATCTCTCAGTAGTTCCCCCCACCCCATGACCTCCTCCTCAGATCTTCTTACTGCCTCCCTCCACTAGTGCCCCTCATCTCTCTGTAGTTCCCCCCCACCCTGTGACCTCCTCCTCGGATTCACTCACAGCCACCCTCCACGAGGGCCCCTCATCTCTCTGTAGTCCCCCCCATCCTGTGATCTCCTCCTCAGATTCCCTCACTGCCACCCTCATCTCTTTGTAGTTCCCCCCAACCCATGACCCCCTCTTTGGCTTTCCTCACTGCCACCCTCCACCGGCGCCCCTCATCACTCCGTAGCTCCCCTCCCCATGACCTACTCCTCAGATTCGCTCACTGCCACCAGCGCCCCTGATCTCTCCGTAGTCCCCCCCCTCCCCATGACCTCCTCCCTGGATTCCCTCACTGCCACCATCCGCTAATGCCCCTCATTTCTCCGTAGCCCCCCCACCCCATGACCTCCACCTCAGATTCCCTAAATGCCACCCTCCACCAGTGCCCCTCATCTCTCAGTAGTTCCCCCCACCCCATGACCTCCTCCTCGGATTTCCTCACTGCCACCCTCCGCCAGCTCCCCTCATCTCTTTGTGGCTCCCCCCCACCCCATGACCTCCTCCTCGGATTCCCTGACTGCCACCCTCCTCTAGTGTCCCACATCTCTCCGTTGCCCCTCTGTCATATCCATTTAATTTGCTGTATAGCGCTACTCATATCATTGTAGGGTGTCACAGTACTTAACATTACAGCACACATTATACAGAGACAATAAATCAGTCTATAGAGAATGTCACATAAGCCATTGAGGATTACAAGGTGTAGAAGTCACATGTCATCCATACTAGTGTGCAATATATTTTACGAGGGTTTGGTCTGGAGAAGCGCAAACTCAGGATTTAAAGAGTACTTCAGTGTTTGGGGGTTGGCTTCACTGATAAAAATGTATAACTGCCCAAACAAAGGCCCCGATTCACAGAACTAACTTAAGACAAAATCCTAAACTTACTACTTTTGGTATTCACAGAAGTTAGGATTTTGTCTTAAAACAAACTTAAGACAGACTTAAGACAGACTTAAGTTAGGATTTTGTCTTAAGTCTGTCTTAAGTCTGTCCTAAGTTTGTCTTAAGACAAAATCCTAACTTCTGTGAATACCAAAAGTAGTAAGTTTAGGATTTTGTCTTAAGTTAGTTCTGTGAATCGGTCCCACTCTCTTTTTACCAACATTAGAATTATGAAAGACTGGAGAAGTTCTAAATATATCACAACACAAAAAGTGAAGTTTGTATGCAGCTCTTTGATGACAGTTCATAGGTCTCTGTCCTATGTTAGGATAGTAACTTCTGAACTGCAAGTAACACAAGGATATCTGTGACAAAGTCAGTAACCCACTGAGCTATCCCCATAAAATTCAGTTTACCTGCATCTAAAAACTACCAACAGAACACAGTGGGCCACACTTGGATTTTTGGTGGCTAAGAGGAACATTGCTCAGGCTTGGGGGGCAGTCACTCCTCCTACTCTGAAGGAATGGAAGACCAGCATGGACTGGTGCATGTTCCACGAAAAAACGGTTTATGTGGCGCGTGGCTGCCCTAAGAAATGGTCCCGTATATGGGGGTAATGGAATTCCTATAGAGGAAACATTTGTACCCCACCGCAATCACTAGCCCTTGATGACTTGCCCTCTCCTTGATTTGTCCTATATGTTTGCAATGTGCGATTCATTTGTCAAATGTGAAAGTGCTTGAACAGATTGATTGTGTCTTTGTGATATATGCTTACTGTCGACGACGATTGTTAATAAAAAGAATTTTTAAAAAACTACCAACCTACAAATGGTTGCTCTGCAGCAGGATCATAAATCACCAGTTATCAGAACATTTTTTTATTGTTGTTGTACATCAGTGGCAGATTCACTGTAAGGGCCAAGGCTCATGTTTGTGTGAGCCAGGCTCATGTTTAGATGTGCCTGGCCCACCCGGCCCACCCGCTAAAACCGGGTCTGTTTAGCGCCCAGACCACTCCAGCACATAAATTAATACTTTATTACCATACGTAAAGCCAATCCCCCGCCGCACACGGCCAGGGGTTTGGCTGCAGGGCCTGACCTGCGCCCAGGCCCTGCAGCCATCCTTCCACCCCCACCCAACCCCCTATATATAAAGCAGATCTATCATCTTTCTCCAAACATTACCAATGATTTTAATCAAATGCATATTTCAATACTGCACACAATGCAATGTTTTTTATTATTGATACTTAAACAATATTTAATAAGGTTTTATTATACTACATGTCTGTGACTCTTTTTACATGTTTTTTATTGTTACATTTTGGGGATGAAAAATAAGAAAATAGAGACATATTTTTCTTCAAGAAAAAATAAAACAAACTTGTCTTTGAGTCTACATTTGATACCCTAAGAAATGCAACCATAAAAATAATCACAAAATGCAATACAACTACATTCCACACAAAAAATGCAATCATACAACCAATCCCTTGGTGGCATTGCACTTCCAGCTGTAGAACAAAAGCTCCAGCCCGTAAATGCTTTTAAAATGTATGGTAAGTTCTCAGGTCAGGAGTTCAATGACCCAGTAGACTTTTTTTTCCTAGTGTTGCTGGGGGGCTGCAGAACTCCCTGCAGCCCCCAATAACATTAAACAAAATGCTGGTGTCGTCACTGCCTCCTCTAAGGCTTTCACCAAAAATAAAATATATATACATAGCCCTCCCAGGGCATTATGTGGCGCTCCTTAAAGGAGCAGTGAATACTAAATGAGCGGCTGTGGGCGCTCATTTACTAGTCATTTTTGTCCTGTTTTTTAGGTCTCGCCTACGCAGCGTGCAAGCGCTGTATTGGAGTGACCTCTTGGAATCACTCCATACTTTTTCGGAAACTCGTGCATTTACTGCACTGTTTCCAATGAGCACTCGTGCATGACCGGCGTTTACCTTGCAGAAGCGAGCAGCGGCTCCATCTGTTTGCAATTATCGTGCCCGCTCTTTGGAAACAGATAGCGCCGCTGCTCGCTCCCGCAAGGTAAACGCTGTACATGGACTGAGCCTCGAAGCTGCAGTAAATGAGGAAGTTGCTCTTACTTTTATGGGGGGCAGAATACGTCTGTTTATACTATGTTGACATGCGCTAGCCGTTAACTAAAACTAAAGCAATAGATTTTTATTTTCCATTTCCTTGCTTACTGTTTTTATTATTTTGCTATGTAGCTTTGTCGCCACCGTCTGGTGCACTTGCGTTTCTGCGACTCCACAACAGGAACGTAGAATAGAAATGTCAAAGTATTAGCCTGGAGACACAAATCTCATTAACCGCTCAAAGCCTCTGTGGAATGTAACTGATAAATATATCATCCCTGCTAAGCCCCCCTCGGTTTACTGGCACCGTTAGTACCGGTGATTCTTAATACATGTATTCCATGAACAGGAAGAACCGAGTAAGTGGGCTGAATACTCTTTTCCTTTCTTTTTTTCTCTCAACCTTTTTCACTGCTTTGTCTTTTTCTTCTACCCATTTTACTATTCGGTCTCTTTCACTAAATCATGTTCACATGTCTTTTCTCTGTATCGATCACTAACATGAGCAATGGAACACATGGCAGGTCTTGTTTTGAAAGCTGCTTTCAGACGGGCGATAGGACATGATGTAAAACGTCAGCACAGTAATATCAGTAGCACATAAGGTAATACATACATTTACTTGTGGTAAATGTTTATGTTAAAACGAAAAAAGAGCAAAGTGAATGCACACAAACCTACGGGCCACAACATTCATGCACCCATGTAATCACCTCGAAGATGCATGCATGCACAGAGACCAACACAGCTATAGGAACCAATGTTCATAAAGTCCAACAGACTTACATGCACCATCCAACAATATTAAGTTTATGTATGCACACACACCAACAATCATGCATAGCCTATACTGCAGTAGTACAGTGTCTCAGGGGGAGTGCGGGGCAAAGTGCTTTAGGGAGCACTATGTAGTGTCCCTCACATGGGATGTGCCTCATGGGAGAACTAGAAGGAC
This sequence comes from Triturus cristatus, assembly GCF_964204655.1. Lineage (NCBI taxonomy): Eukaryota > Metazoa > Chordata > Amphibia > Caudata > Salamandridae > Triturus > Triturus cristatus. The sequence continues at coordinate 67,468,955 of NC_140590.1, forward strand.
TTGGTGATGTGTCCCTTGGGACGCCGAGTCTCATGTCGTAATAAGACCCATTATTTCTACCCCTGGAATTAATGTTACCAAGACTGTTTATGTTTGTTCATATGGGCATCGGATGCAAGTTTAAGGTGGTTTAGGGATTCACCTCCACCTCGCTCAAATATACTCAACCAGAATTGCTGGACAGTGAACTTTTTCACTATTCCGGCTATGGCCTTGCTCATCAGAACACCGATAATTTTGGGGGTTTTGTTTTTAGTTGTACAATTCTTTAAGCAGTGGATGCAAAATGATTCTGTAGATCTTTGTGTTTTTTTTGTGTTTCCTCGTGCGATTTTACAGATTTTTCAGTTATTTTACTATAGCTGGGTTGTTACCTGGGCCGAGCTTAAAATTATAGATGCGGGCGAACTTCATTGGAGTCATCAACACTCCTGTAGTGTTCTTCGTATCAAAGAGCGCTAAGCAATCAAGCATTGGCATAGCCAATAGGTCTCGCTTTTGGGAACTTAAGTATTTAGTTATGCAGCACAATATCCTTGGTGCAACAACATCAACTTATAAGGTCCCAAAGGCGAGACCTATTGGCTATGCCAGTGCTTGTTTTCTGTAAGTCTTGGTACCACCAGGAACATACACATTTTGCTTTTGTATAGGCGATTGCGGAGTGACCCCAAGGGCCCCTGCCAGTTCCCTGCAAGTAGGTTTTAGATATTTCTTTTAAGAGGGGTGCCCCAGTGCCCACCCAGGGCTTCCCACAGCAGGTCTCATATTGGGGTCTGCAGGGGGCTGCCCAGGACTCCCACAGCCCTGCCTTCTCCCCAGCTTGCACCCGTTGTAGGTGCAGCGGGAGCTAGCACTGCTTCCACCCCTTGAGGGCAGTTTTTACTTTGCTCCCATGGGGTGGGAGCAATTGCTAGTATTTTCCTTGCCTGTGAGCACAGGCAGGGAAAACATTTTGTTTTCCCATCAGGTGGGAGCAGCCTTGTGCTCCCCCGGTGGGAGAACAGTGCACAGGAATTGTGGACCGCTGGACACAGTCCCTGACCCAGCCTCAGGGGAATAGGGTTTCTGGGGTCATAAAATGTCTCTAGGAGGGGCAGAGCATTGAAGGCCAAGATGGCGGTCGCCCTCCAGTGAACTGCCGTGGGCTCTGGCAACATCCACAATTTTGAGGGTGCTGGCACATGCGGCGGCCTCCCCGAAAGGTGACAGGTCGGGGGAGTAATTGCAGCACCTGCGCAGGAGTCCCCATGGGGGGACAAAGTAAACACTACTACTGAGAATCGAGTGGGCAGCCAGGTGATGCAGCAACATGGCGCCTTTCAGTTGAGCAGAGGTGGCACAGTTATCTTTCTCCTGCTGCCCTGAGCCAGAGAGGTTGTGGGGAGACCCTGTGATACTGTGGGGTCCTGAACGTGGATGGGGGCCCAGGGTGATGTGCTAGAGCCCCCAGGCCGATTACCTCATTAAGGTTGCAGTTCACCTGCCTATGGGAGAGAAGCGGGGTGTGACACTGCGGGCTTCTCCTACATCACCGCAAGCAGTGAGGGCAATGGCCGACAGAGGGAAGCAGGCGTGGTAGGTCAGAGGAGAGGAGAATGCCACTGCTGGGGGAGCCTGCCTGGGCTCCCGGGGACTTTGCAGGATGATACTCTGGCCCTGAGGGGAACGCCATGAAGATTGAAAGTGCCTCCGCTTGACACTGGAGGCCTGCCATGTGCCTCCTGGGCCATGCTGCTTCTCTGGCAGAGGCTTTGGACCTGAAAGACATCTGCTGTTGTGTCCTGAGCTTTGGACAGCTCCCTGAGCGGATCGCAGATGAAGGGTCACCTTGGGCTTCCTTGTCTGTTTCTGGGGGGGGGGGGGTCACCCCCAGGCAGACTTCCAGGACCCAGCAGCTTGTGCCACCCACAATGGCCTTGTGAGGGGGCAGGCAAGCTGGGCCCTGCACCACAGACTGCCTGTGTGTGTCCAGCTGACAATCCAGATCCTCCGGCACCTCAAGGATAGGCCTGAGGCACAGACTGAGACTTGTTTACTCCAGAGAGTGGCTAACGGAGTTGTCCACCCCTCCGGGATCTCCAGTACATTGGTTGCCCATGCCGCCTGCGCTAGACTGGTAGCGGGGCAGGTAGGCCGCCGGGAGCAGCACCACTCACTGTTGTGACATTGTAGTGACAAAGGTGTGCAAACACCGCAGTGCATTGATGTTGGTTTGTACACTAAAGAAATAAACACACAATTACAACAACTCTGCCTGTTTCTTTACAAAGAGTGAGCTGATTTGAATATTTGACAGCGCGTGGTGTAGGGCTGAACTCAGGCACCACCAGCGTTTTGGAAGCCTGCTGGCAGTACTCCAACACCACTAAAGGATATATATATATATATATATATATATATATATATATATATATATATATATATATATATATATATATATATATATATATATGTATTCACTGGAAAAAAAGGTTACAGGGACTTTATAGTTAGATTGACAGTTTACCCACACAAAACCATAGCATTTAGGCAGTTATAGTTATACTTATGTAAAGAATCTATAACTCATGGCCTCAAGTTGCCTAATGGCACGAGTTATAGTTTCTTCGTAAAAGTATACCTGTAACTACTGTGCTTCTATGGTTTTGTATGGGTAAAACATCAACCTAACTAGAATGTCCCTGTAACCTTTGTTTTTTCCAGTGAATTTCAGGTTTTTGTAAAGTAACAGTCGGTGAGGCCCCCCTCCCCCTGAATTGGACTTCGGATTCACGGTTAAGGATATGCATCCCTAGCTATCTATAAATGTTTTCCTTTAATAACTCCCAAACTACTGAACAGATTTACAGAAAATTACTAAAAGGTCTCTTTCTAAACCAAGATCTACCTTTCTGAAAAAAATTGGTGTAGTTCCAATCAGCGGTTTAGGCTGTAGCTTTACTAAATCCCATAGACGTTGCATGAGGAATAAACGGTTTGGGACCCCTACCTCCATCTCAGCCCCTGCTTGATTAATCAAACCAAAACATAAGACAGCAGCTGAACTAACTTGCGTACTAGTTTAGAAAAATGTGTCAATATTCAAACGGCACCAAAATAAAAAAACCTTCATCTATGGGAAAAGTTGGTCTCAACTATAGTTATCTACTGGTTATCGCCAGAAGGTAATATATGTATACATTACCTACTGGAGGTGGCTTGTAGGTAGTTATAGTTAGGACCAATTTCCATAGCAAAATAATTTTTGGGTTTGCTTATAACTTTGGCACCATTTGACGAATCTTCACAAAATTTTCCAAAAAGAAGTGGCCCGGTTTGTCTAGTTTTGCATGGAAAGTTTTGGAGTGATCCATCAAGCGGGGGCTGTGACAAAGGGGGAGGAAGATAAAAAAAATGTTTTTCCATGCAATTTCCCATGGGTATTTTGAACTTGACTACAGTCCAAAGTGCTGGCAAGAATTACACCAAATGTGTCAGAAAGATAGCTCTTGGTAAAGAAAGAGATCTTTTTGTGATTTGGTGATAATCCTTTCAGTAATTGCGTAGGTATTAAAAGAAAAGCAAATTTGTATATCTAGGGACTCAGACCCTCTGCGAATCCCCCACGGTGGATCCGCAAAGTCACGCGCCACCAGCAATGCCGTGAGTGGCAACCTGACCGGGAGGCTGCTGTTGCCATTTTAATTAAAAGGAACGGTCCTGGGGTCTTAAAATGTATCCGATAAATTATTAAAGAGGTAAAGGTAGAGGTTCCCTGACCCCATGGGTGTGTGAGAGGAGTGTCAGAGAAACATATGTTTGAGAGGAAATCAAGTTAAAATGTTTTTCCACTTCTGGAACCCATGAATCCACCATGAGGCTCAGCGCGGCCATGTGTAAACCCGCAATGGATTTGTAAATCTTGATGCGCTATGAGAAGATAAAAATACCTTCTGACACCCACACAGAGACCCGCATAGGCAGTCTCACACCTACTCAAAGGCTCACACAGCCACTCACACACCCACTCATGAACCCACACAGTCACTCACAAATGCACTCACATACCCACACAGGTACTCAAATGCCTACTCACATACCCATTCACAGACCTACACAAGCACTCAAAGACTCAGCCACAGACCCATGCAGCCACTCACAGATCATAGTCACTCACACACCCACTAACACACCCATCCATACAGCCACTCAGATACCCACTCACCAACCCATATAGCCACTCACGACACCCATACAGCCACTCACAGACCCACTCTCACAGACCCATGCAGCCACTAATACACACAGCCATGCAGCAACTCAGACTCAAAGTCACTCAAACAACCTCTCACCAACCCATACAGCCAAACCCACAAAACCACTTGCACACCCACTCACAGACCCATGCAGCACTCATGCCCACTCACTCACAGACCTATACAGCAACTCACACTCACTCACTCACAGACCCATTCAGCCACTTACACTCCCTCAAGAACCTTTGATTTTATGATGTGTAGACAATAATGACACATAGAAAGGGTGCGTGCAGTCTTTTGAGTTGTTGAGAAACACCCTATTGCCTCCATATGTTAACGGGAGTCAGACTTTGATATATTCCATCCATATCAATGCGCAAATTGTTGAGCACATGTTGACATGTTTCCTGGATTTCTTTATCTGTGGACAAATGGGGTTGAACACTGCCACTTCTGTATTTAGCAAATGTAGGAGAACCCCAAGGCAGTATGTGGGAAAAGTGACATTAATTTACCAAAGGTATCCTTCATTAGGAGTACAAGTCGTACCCCAGTAATTGTGCCTAAGCATTGCAACCATGGTGCGCAATCATGAGGTCTGGATGTTGGCAGTCTGCAATCCTTTCAACCAAAGTCAACAATTGATGCCACTTTAACTCTCTCTGGAAAAAGCTGCAGCAGAACGAGGCAGTTTTGAAGATAAAAGGCAGCTAAAATGGATGACAGCAAGTAAAATGTAAAAGAACATATTTGATTGGATGGTGGAGATGTGCAAAAAACTAAAATTAGGCAGCGACTGTAATAAAAAAAGTAACTATCTCTGTGATTGGCTTTGGGGAAAAAAAGAATGTTACTTTGTTTTGGTTATGCTTGAAATTGGTAACAGTCAACCACGCCATCTTCATTTAATGTGAAGCTAGTATGCTGTTTAGAGCAAGTCTTTTGAACTATTCAACTACTGGTAAGCAGAGACTACTACAAGTGTGGTTACTATGAAAACCAAGTTAAAGACTGGGGGAAGGGTCTGCTGTGTAAAACAGAAAAGCAGAATAGTGTTCAAAAATTGCTCAGTAGGAAGTGTATGTCTTGTAACTGGCAATATTTTGCTAATTGAAATATAATGAGAAAGCATTAACAATAGACTGTTGAATGCGTTTAAGTTCTTTCATATGGATCAGCGGGTCCACCGTGAAGTTACAAGGGGAACCGCGCTAAGCACCACGGTGGATCTGCGTATCTACACAAAAATCTACTGAATTGGGCTTCTTTCCAGGAAACATGGAAAGGGCTAAAAATAGTGGCCATTTAGGAGTGATGTCACAAAAATAAAAGATGAAAAGAAGTCTGTGATTTGATAAGTATAGAAATATGAGTAGGAGCAGATGGCGAAGGTTATCCATATTAGGTTACTTTCTACTTCGAGTGGAGGAGGAGTGCCATAATTCTGACTTGAGATTTGCAGTGGAAAAGAGATGTTAGCAGATATTATAATAAAAGTTAGACAGCATCAAAGAAATGTTATGGCTATGTTAATAAGTTTGTTGTATAAAATTATATTTTAAAAAATGTGAGTGTATATAGGCTGAAACAAAATGCATAGCTTCTAGACACTACAATAGAAGGCAAAATAGAAGGGAACTTAGATGAGAACATTAAAAATATAGTGAGCAGCAAAGGAGACAGAGGAATTGCTCTACTGAATTTATTTCCTTCGCAGCACAACAAACACAGCCTACCGCGTTTCGATCCTGGCGGATCTTAATCATATGCATGAGTGAGGGCTCAGATCACCTGAGTTGTATGTAGTCGGGTAATAAACATAAACGAAGGATCAGCTGACTATAATTCAGATACAACTTTTTGTGAAATCAGAGGGATGTGGCAGTCCTTCGTTTATGTTTATTTCCAGTCTACATATAACCCTGGTGATCTGAACCCTCACACATGCATATAATTAAGATCCGTCAGGACTGAAACGCGTTATGCTGTGTTTGCTGTGCTGCGAAATAAAAAAATGTATTGCTCACTGGAAGGCTTTAGTTAGAGTGACTTGATTTCACGCTCACATGCATTATTTCTTGTTTGGAATATGTGGTGGTGGTGACATCACCTAAAAGCCCCGGCTCGCAGGGCTGAGGCTTCCTTTCACCACAGTGTCTGTGTATATATACATATATATATATATATATATATATATATATATATATATATATATATATTATCTACTGGCGGTCGCCAGTAGATAGTTATAGTTAGGAACATAGGAAATCTCAAAATTCTATTTTGAATAACTTTGGCGCCGGTTGACGAATCCTTGCGAAATTTTCAAAACTAATGGGGCGCTCCGTTCAGCTCCTACCCTGAAAGTCTCGGGGTGATTCGGCAAGCGGGGGCCGCGAAAAAAGGGGGGTCCCAAAACGCGTTTTCCCCATGCATTTTTCCATAGGACCTTTAGACACAGCTACAGCCCGAACGGCTGAACAGAATTACTTGAAATTTGGCAGAGAGGTAGCCATAAGGTCAAGGAAGTGCCTTTTGCAGGTCTGGTGTAATTCTGTTCAGTATTTCCTGAGAAAATAGCATTTAAAATCATATCAATATCTATACGCGCGCAGGATGCGCGCACCGTACGCGCACCGGGCGAGCACCCTAACGTGCGCGAGCGTAATTCTGATTGGTGGTTACATGTTAGTCAACGTTCGAATCGGTCGAAATCAGGAAGTGTCGGCCGCCATTTTGTTTGTTTTCAGTGCGAGAGTGAAAAAGGAAGGTGGCGAACGTGAAAAGGGGGCAGGGTAGAGAGTTCCTGACCCCCTAGCCTTTGTCAGGGGGTCCCTGAAGGACCCCGAAGGCAGAAAAAACCCGCAAAAAAAATTTAAAAAGAAAAAAAATCGCGGGGGTGAGCACCGTGCGCGCATGGAAAAAAAAAAACTATTTTTAATACGTAGTTTATTGTAAAATAAATATATAAAAAAAATAATAATACATACATAAATTAGCATTTAAAAAACCGTACAAATTCACTGAAAAAACCATAGGTTTCACACACGTTATAGTTAGGAATTAGCATTTAAAAAACCTTGCAAATTCACTTAAAAAACCATAGGTTTCACACATTTTATAGTTAGGTGGATATTTCACTCGTAAAAAACCAATGAAATTCCCCCGTTATAGTTAGTTCAGATAACTATAACTCGCGCGACCGCCACTCTATCACAAGGATGATGTCATCAGTGATGTCATGAGTGATGCCACTGACCATGTCATGAGTGATGTAATATGTGACGTCATGAGCAGTGGATTGCGGGCGCGCGAGTTATAGTTATCTGAACTAACTATAACGGGGGAATTTCATTGGTTTTTTACGAGTGAAATATCCACCTAACTATAACATGTGTGAAACCTATGGTTTTTTAAGTGAATATATATATATATATATATATATATATATATATTTGAGTGTATATTAGTTATTGATTAGTTGGGTGAGTATTTGTATGGGACACTGAGTTTGTGTGAGGTTGGATGGGGTGTGTGTAACTCAATGCATGTAACTCAGTGAATGGTTGATCGACTAGGTGTATAGGTTTAAGAGTGCATGTGGAAACAGTTGTTTGGGTGACTGAGTGTATTTATTTGTGTGTTGGTGAGAGAATATATGTTTTAGTTGTACATCTTCAACAAAGTAAAAAAATAAAAGGCATTGTATGCGAGTGTTGGTGTATATAAATAAGTATATAAGAGTCAGTGATTGTAAGAGTAACTATATGAATGAGTGTATAATTGTAATGGTGATTTTTTAACAGTTACTATGTGTTTGAATAAATGAGGTGTTGTGTGTATAATTGTGTAAGTGAGTAAATGTAAGTGTGATTAATTTTTTTCATGAGTGAGTAGGATGACTGCATAACAGACTAAGATGACTGCTGATGTGTCAATGTCTATATATGTGTATAAGTGCATTTGGTAGTGTTCTATTAATTAGTGACGCATGTATAAGTGATTCTGTTGTTGAATGGGTAGTTGTGTGTGTAGACTTAGGAATCAGTGAGTGGGTATGTAGTAACTGGTATTGGTGTGTCAATGGTTTCAAATATGGTACTCTGTATTTTACAGTGAGTGATGAAAGGTTATACTAGTGTATGATGAGGTGTATCAGATTGTCACGTGGATGATGTCATCAGTGATGTCATTTGAGATGTCATCAGTGATGTCATCAGTGATGTCACTGACCATGTCATGAATGATGTAATATGTGACATCATCAGCAGTGCATTGCGGGCGCGCGAGTTATAGTTAGCAGAACTAACTATAATGGAGGAATTTCTATGGTTTTGTACGAGTGTAATGTCCAGCTAACTATAACACCTCGGAAACCTATGTTTTTTTCTGTGCATTTCTAAGGTTTTTTAAATGCTAATTTCTAACTATAACTTCTCTGAAACCTATGTTTTTTTTCAGTGAATTTCAAATCTTTTTTAAATGCTAATTTGTAACTATAACGTCTCTGAAACCTGTTGTTTTTACAGTGAATATATATATATATATATATATATATATATATATATATATATATATATATAAATCAATCAATCTTTGGTTTGTTACAAACATCACAATTTTGATAAAAATACAAATTTGAAAGTGACAGGACAAATGGGAATACAAGAGTTTGTTTCCTGGCAAGGGGGCCTTTGTGCAAGGATATGTCCACCAGCTTGGAGAATAAAAAATAATAAAAAGAGCCTTTCAGTCATAACAAATTAACACTTGGAATTAGTGATGTCATCAGTGATGGCACTGACCATGTCATGGGTGATGTAATTTGTGAGGGCAAAAGCAGTGCATCACTGAGGCGTAAGTTATAGTTCGCTCAGGGAACTGTAACTGCTAAATTTCTATGGTTTTGTGCGTGTGAAATGTGAGCCTAATCATAACGTCCTTGCAACCTTCATTTTATTTCAGTGAATATATATATTACACTTACCTGCAAAATACTTACATTTTAGTTTTAAAGGCATGAGTGGTAAAGGCATATTTGTTATCAAAGTTAGTGTGGTAAAGGCATGCTGTAGAGGCTGTTTTCCTCCCCCAAATTGATGGCTCGTAGGGGTTGGGGAGGGTATACCACAATAATCCTACAGGCGATTCAGGAATCACGGTCGGCCCTATTAACTAAAATTGGTGAGGTCTGGGTGGATGTAGCCCTACTACATCAAGACCTGCGGCACACCAGGCCATAGCAACCACCAAGCCTAGGGAGTCAGGATATCCCTACCCTGCTTCTTATGTCTTTTATTATGCGTTTTTGTTAGGACTTCGGACTGAGTCCCAAGTCCGAAGATGGCAGTTACCACTTCCATTGTTACTACTTCCTGGTTGATGTGTGGCATCTCAGATCTTAAGATAAGTCGGTTTTGTTGATCCTCCGTGGCCTAATATATACCATTTTTTTTAACCTGAACTTCTCCAAAAGTACTGAAAATGCAATAGGTCTCGCCTTTGATTAAGTTAAAGCCATTTGCTTTGCTAATGGTATTGTATTCTAGCTTTGCATTATTTAGTGTATATTTGTGATATGTGCATATATTTGCTCTCCCCTCGCCCCTTTCGTCTGCCTCATGCTATTGTACTCCTCAACATACGAAATTAACACATACTATTCTTCTATTCATTCACCTCCCACATCTGAAACACGGCTCTTTTACTACTAGCGCTATGCTTAAAACTACTACACAGCTAACAAAACAATTCGAACTACATACAACTACAACATATCACAAATATACACTAAATAATGCAAAGCTAGAATACAATACCATTAGCAAAGCAAATGGCTTTAACTTAATCAAAGGCGAGACCTATTGCATTTTCAATGCTTGTTAAGTAAGGATACTGCTGAATGGGCCCCACCGGCTGAGAGCTTCGATTTCTGCTCCTGATTCCATCTGTCTGTTTCAGAAGGACTGAAGCATATGTGACGCAAAGGCGTTCATTAACTCTTGGTCAGGCATTCTCCATGGTGTGGGTACAGGCCAGTCTGCCAATAACTGCCAAGGTTTCTGATGGCTATATGTGACATTTTCATAATTTCATTGTAATTATGGGTCAGCCACCACAGCTGTTTGCACTAGTTTTAAAATCTTACAGTTTCTCGGTCAGATTCATTTCTGACATTTTTAGGTTTCCCTTTCTTCTTTGCTTGATTTTTTTGCTCGCAAGAGAGTGTCACTCTTACTCGTCGAAATGTCACTCATAATTGCATTTAAATTTTGAAAATGTCACTCATAGCAATCTGAAACCTTGGAAGATATGGGTGAACTCACACTTGCACAACTTAAGACACTCATGGACAGACTACTGGCCACACAGAAATGATTATAAACACGTACATGGAATCTACGTGTGGGGCACAAACATGCAGAAACGCAGATTTCAAGCCACCTCGTAACACACGGGGAGAATAAAGGAGTGTTCAACCCAATGTGGGTGAGAGAAGCACACGTTCTAAGGAGATATGCGTGTTTTTTAGAGAAAGACAGAAGCAAGAGCGGGGCGAAGAGACCGCAAAGAACGAGGAAACAGGGGCATTCTAAGTGAGCGCGGAAAGAAGAGCAAAGAGAAATCAAAGAATGTGGAGAAAGAGAGAGGGGGAGATATGGGAAAGAAAGACATCAGTAAGATGGGCCGAGGAGAATGGAGAGATAAGTGGGGATCGAGAGAAAAGGGAAGACGGTCAGCGGAACAGCAAAGAAAGAGAGGGGGAGGAGAGAGGGAATAGAACGGAGAGCAAAAGAAAGAGGGAGGTGGAAGAGCAACACAGACCAAGGAACACATAGGCACACAACAAAACAAATAAAGGAGAAAGAAAGTTCAAGGGAAGAGAATGAGCATTGGAAAGTACCGAGAGACTGCGAAAGAAATAGCGCAATATGCAAGAGGAGAGAAAAAAGAGGGAAGAGGAAGGAGAGGAAAGATGACAAAGAGTGTCATAGAAGTATGGGGCAGAGAGGGTGAAAAGGACACCCAAAAGAAGAAGGAGAGACTGAGAAGGAGTTAGAAAGAAGAGGACTAGCGAAAAATGAAGAGAACATGTGAGAAGAGAGAAAGAGACGAGAAAGGAGAGCGGAGGGAGACAGCATGATGGGGGAGGGAAAGAAAGAGGTGGGAGTAACAGAAAGATGAGAAAAGGAGAGGCGCAGAAAGTGAGAGGAACGGAGTGAGAAAAGGAGAATGAGAGCAAGCGATGAAAGTAACAGAGAGAGAAAGAATAGGAGACAGGGAGGGGGTTAAGTGCGCAGACGCCTCTCCTGACCCGCGCAGGGCAGGCAGCTGCCGAGCGCCCTGTTACGAGGCTGCGCTCCCAGCTGTGAAGGCAGGCGAGAGGTGGGGGAGGGACGGATGACATTTCATCAGGAGGGGGTGCACAGTTAGCAGGGGGATTGTGAAAGCAGGCAATGAGCCCCTGTTTGTGATCTCATTCCTGAGCAGTGTAGTCTGTACACAAAAACACAAGTAGAGGCATACTAGGGCACATTTAACACTACAAACACACGCGCAGAACATCTCACACGCCATCACTGCTCCTGCACACACAGGCTGGAGGACACTGAACTCTACCAACACGTACGACAGGCACCGACAGATAGAACCAATCTCTCTTTGTCTCACACACACACAGACAAACACATGAACAGTTAATCACCACTGTGACACACACAGACTGAGGTAAGGTGCTCAGACACACCAAACCCCAAAAGCTCTCTCACACACACACATCACAACAAACCAAGGCCTATTTTCAAAGTTGGAATGGAACGCCAGATATTTTGTCATCTAGCTCTGGACCTACGCCGCTGACAGCAATTTATACCCAGCTAAGGATTTTACAGTAGTAAAAGTCACAGAGACTGTACACTTCAAGACGGATAGAATCCTATTGCAGCATGTACCTCCTGTAAACAGCAGTGATTAGAGAGGAGCACTTGAAAAGCCTTGTCGTTCCGGCAATGCCTTTACTTGCTGCAGAAAAGCAGCTGTACTCTGCGTAATCAGGCACAAGCGATACTTGATTAAGTAGTGGTATTTAAGTGCTACAGAGAACAGAAACTTAGGTGCGAATATTTAATGGAGCGCGGGCATCCGGTATAAAATAAATAAATAAACGGACTGCGGTGTCCCTAAAGTGGGCGCAGCATTCCGATGTAAAGTAAAAAATAATAAATAACAAGCCAGAATGACACTAAATAAACAGCGTGCGCCGCACTCCAGCCGGAATGACAAAAAAAAGTCTTCACCCTCTAATTAAAGGAGATAGTAACACGCCGCAAGTAAAGCATCCAGTCCTGGTGGGCGGGGCTAATAGTGGACAGGGTGGTAACCAGGAGGGACTAAAAAGCCTCACTTACAATGTGAAGCCAGTGTTTAGCATGGAGGATGACGCAAGCCAATAGAAACAGGGGGCGGAGCCTACACTGAAACCGTATTGATTCCAAGAAGCCCTCGCATGGCGAGCGCAGCGCTTGCGCGCTGCTAACGCTAGGCGAGACCTAAAAAACGCCTGGGGCAATCTCAAAACAAACACATAATTCCTAGTTCAGTAACGCCAGTCTCAATGGGCAGAGAGTCCATCACTCACATAGGCGTGCGCGATCCGCGTATTTTAGATTTCTTTTTCAGAACAACTTGTGCAGTAAAAAAAAAATATCAAATTCATGCTCTGTATCAAGATAAGAAATAAAAGTAAAGATGTCTTTATGGTGTCCTTTTCTAATAGTGCAAAGATCACATCCTCTTAGGATTGGAATATAAATAAAATTAAAAATGTATTCACGATTAAATGAAAAACTGATTTTCTGTCAAATGTGTACTGATGTTGAATAACTTATCATAGATGATGGAGCCCATTTATTTCCTTTAAAAATATGTTTTGTTTTATTTTATGAGGGTGGGAAAAACCACTACCTCCCCTTCAGCTTTACTCACCCCCTGGCCACTCATTTACTCTCCACTTCATCTTCCTTAAGGGCAATCCCTTCTCTTGCTCATCCAACTGCTGGACCGAGAAGGCCTATAACTCACTCACGCAGTGAAGCTGACATGATCGTGATCAGAAAAATAGTTTCCAGGGTCAAGAGGAATAGTGGACAGCTGTGTATTGGCTCAAATGGGGTACACATTAGAAAAGGGAGAATCAAATTCAAGTCCCACCGTGGAATCACAAAGGGATGCAGTGGAAGCTTTACAACTGGTGATTTAATCAAAGAATGCTTATCAGGCAACTTAAAAATGAAAAATTAACAAATAGCCTTTAACAACGCCAAACCCAAGTTCCTCCTGTGAAAATGACTAAATAAAACAACACTTCAGATAGCTTTGATTGTAGTGGGGAAAATTCAAAGATGCCTCACTAAGCCACCAAATTTCCCCAGCGCTGGGCATACCTTGCTTTCGTAGATGGGCGTCTGGATAGCAAAATCGCATCAACAACTTAAGGAGGAAGATCTAAGGAGACTAGCTGCAGCCGCTCATTCTCTTAGCTTGGAGGTGCAGCTTGCTATGGACAGAGTGCAGGACCCTGCCCGATTGTTGCAACAGTAGATACTTCTGAAGCGGCAGCTTGAACAGAGGCTCTAGATACTACACCCTCCTGGCCCAATATGGAGCCACCAGGAAGACTTTGGCCAGTTAGCCTTGATCTTCTCCAGAACTTCATCCAGTAGGGGGGGGGGGCACATCAGGTCTTCCAAGCTTCACTCTAGGCAAAATGGATGTCTGAGAGGAGTCTCCTTTGGAACTTCTCTGCAATTCGGAAAAGATTGAGCCAGGATTCTCGCCATTAATTGAGAACGACCTGCACCCCTCGTGATCTGCAATGTGTCGGTGACTGTGTTAGTCTACCATGGCGTTTGGCGTCCCGACCAGGCTTTTCACAAGGGAAATGGCCAGGCGAAACAGGCATTTCCAGATGTGCAGAGCTTCCTAGCGCAGGACCCAAGACTCCACCCCACACTGCTTGTTGCAATATTACAGGGTGATAGTGAAGTCTCTGAGCACCTATTTATGCCCCCCTTTGATAGATGGTAGAAAGGCCTTCAAAGCCATGCAGATCAACAAACTGGGGTGGCGGTGGGTTTCTGCCAGAGACCAGAGCCTATTGATCTCCCCCTCTCCCAGATAGCCTCATTAGACCAACAGTGATGCATCCATGACCAATGTCTGCTCTGGGTGGGTTAGGGGTCTGCCACTGACCCATTGGGGGCCCATTACCAACCACTGCAGATTTTTTGCAGTCTTCTTTGAAACCTGGAAAGAATCCAATGCGGTCCCCAGGTACGGTGCCCACTGGGCCTTCAGGTCCACTGGTCACCGAGAACCAGGAGAGAGGCTGAAACACTGGGATCATAGCCTGAATCTCCTGGACTTGTTGCTCTGAGAGGAAGACACAAAATTGCACCGTATCCAGGGTAGCACTGATAAGGCAACACAAATAGGAAGAAATGAAATTAATTATTGGTTAAATAATGCAGATTTTAACAGTTATTCAACCTAGGCTTTGCTAGTTAGGAGGGAGCAGCAGTCTGTCCAATGGGACCATGGTTGATTGGAATAATGCACTTCCTTGTATTTTGTCCCGTTGAGGTTCAAAAGACGTAGGCCAAAACGTGTCAACAGTTCAATAAAGAACAAGCATTTGTAATGCAATAGGTCTCGCATTTACGCGAGTTTGAGCTATTGACATTGCAAATGACAATGCCTTTTATATTTGTTTCGTTTTTAAAACATAAATAAAAGGCATTGTCATTTACAATGCCAACAGATTAAACTCAGAAAAATGTGAGACCTGTTGCATTGCACATGCTTGTTTTTCTTGTGATGCTTCTTGTCTTGTGATGATTTCATTGGAGCGACTTACGCAAAAGTGAGAATAGGTCTTCGATCTGGAGTATCTTCGTGAATTTCGGTGTTCTTCGGTTCAGGACATGAAGAGCTTCACTAGTCTTTCCTTCATTGCTTTTGAAAACATGCAAGAGTTGTGGCAGGACCCAAGTCCTTATGTGGGTCTGTCTTAGACATTTGCCTGTCACCGGTGTGACAAGGCTTTAAAGCTGATTTATTTCAGATGGAAGTATACTATGGGTCCAATCACATCACCAGGATGCCGTTTTTGGCGTTGTGACGGGCCCAGATTTAGTTGGACGCCTGGGGATATTCACAGGTTAGGAAACTGCAGTCAGAGGTATCCAATAGATTTTTCATGACTATACGTTGTGCTTATTTGAGTCTTAACATATAAAAATGATATCTTCATAAGAATATTATCGTGCGATGTTGTATAACGTTTTATTTGTTACTGTTCACGAGGGGAAGAAATGTTATGTCCTCATATATGCAAGGCCATAAATTGCACATATGTATTGTAAATGGGCTTTAGATTGCAGAACAGGGTAGAGAGAATGGTAGTTGTGGTCAGTGAGGAGGCAGGTGCTCTCTGTCTTTAATAAACACCACTCATGTGAAGAAGCCTGGAATGACTGCTCTTTTCGGAAAAGGTCAAGGAGCAGAGAGGCTCATGGGAAGGGAGCTGGTGGGCTGGACCAAGGACCTGTATGACAATAGGTAAGCAGACAGCAAAGGGCCCAGTGCTTAATTTGCTAAATAATAAGTGCCAGGGTACTCAACAGGAGGCCACTGCAGCTTGCACCCCCCGTTGCCCCTGTCATCGCTGCCAATGGCAGTACCAAAACAACTACTAACCGCCTGTCTCGCCTGAAAGTGCGTAAGTGCAGATTATTCCAGGTCCCCAGAGGTAAAGGAATAGCTGGGAAAGCAGGTATTAGTAATTTTTTTTTAAGTATACTGTATTAATAAAAAACTATTGTTCTGCTCATCTCAAAATTAGAAGAGCAGTGCCACCATGTGGCAGACTGTCATAAGTGCGATATCGACAATTAAGCGCCAGTGTTGAGCACCGCAAACAATTAAGTGAGGGTGCCAAGCACCAGAAACCACCGGCTCAAATTAAGCACTGAGGGGGCCACACAAAAACCTTATACAATATTCAGCTTTTCATAAAGTGCATGCTAAAACCAAACTGCAAACTCTCTTGACCTTAGACTGTGTTCATTACAGTTCTGTAGAGCGCAAAAAGGGATTTTATAGTGTCAAGACAGAACTTGTGTCAACTGTGTAACCTTCGTACAGAAGAGGGAGTGCATGGGTTTGTTTTAAACTGAAAACTTGTATGGACACAAAAATATTTCAAAATATTTGAAGCACACTTTGAAAAATAATTTCAAGAGGTGAGTCAAAAGAACATTATTGGAAATCAAGCAAGTAGGACATTGTATAAAAGTGTCCTATATGGAAAGAAGCATTGGCAAAGCCATTAGCTTTCCCCTATGTGAAATCGATCGGCTTGATCAATGCTTGTATTACTATTGTTTTGGAGTATTCCAGGAATACAGACTTTTGGATTATGCGGGTAGGCACTTTTCTATTAGTTATGCATGTTTTGAGATGAGGGGTGGGTAAATCAACAGCGAACCAGTGGCGGAAAATAAGCCCCCACTGACACCGTAGTTTGCAAGGGGGGGGGGCTCAAATTTTGTTATGCCACTGCAGGGAGCAGGATGAGGTGGTGTTTTAAAAGCAGGGGGGCTTGTTGAAAACCATGGTGGTAAGCGGGTCAAGGGCTAGTGGGTTAACATAACGAATGCATGCCTAAGGTAGAGCTTATGACCCTGGAACTGGGTTCAACTCTCGGTGTTGGCTCGATATGCCGTGCTCCTGGGCAAATTGCTTAATCCCCCCAGTGTAATCGAAAAAAAGGGGAAAAAGTTAAAGTAATGTACATGGTGCTCATGTAAAGCACTCCAATGCCTTTGGGTACACGAGTGAGGGCGCAGGACATTGCAGAAGGAGGGGGGTGGGTAAAACAACAGAGCAGGGAGAGGGACGTGGTGGTTCAAAAGCAGCTGGGGTGTTGTCTGTAAACAACAAGCTCTCGGCATTGCGCAGCTTGTAAAACCCCTGTGGTTGAAGACACCAGGCACGCCTCCTCAGATAACATCAACAAGACATGCGCTGCTGACAAGAGAGGAAAGCCAGATGGCGCCTCTGCTCATATGCGCGCGCCCACGTGTGTAACCGCAAGCTCTAGGCAACAAGCAAAAGCGTGTGGTACCATTTTCTGATGCCCACTTACTAAAAGTCTCGCCAGAGCCGCACATGCGCTGGCTCAGGCGAGACCTAAAAAAAAGATATGGCTATAAAGTAATACCTGCTCTAAACTGCTCCGTGGCTGGAACACTCTTAGGGTGTACTACGGATATTATATACATTTGGAGACCCCATGGTTTGTAAATGGAATAGAAGGACTGCTTTAAAAGTATGTGATGTTATGCATAATGTGGTGAAACTTTGAAAAAATGTGCAAATAAATTGGCAAAAGAACTACTATTGAGTATTTCCTATAGTCTGTCATACAAGCAAGAATACAAAGGCTGATGGCTGGCGGAATATTCACAAGGCGAGGAATCTGTGGTTATAAACATCCATCAGGAAAACATTTAGTTTTAAGTAGTGAAGGGGACTGCATCAGCTTCAGGAGATGTATGCTGGCTCAAAGCCCCCGCCATCTCTAAAGATAGGGACTTGCTACCAGCAGCAGGACTCGAGAGAGAGAGAGAGATGGAAGTGCCTGTAACTTCCTCCAGCTTCAAGTGACAGATTATGCCCTTCGAGTCTCTCTCCATCACTTTCTCTCTATCACTCAATCTCTTCTGTTTATCTCCATCACACAATAACCTGTCTCTCTCCCTCCTTCACTCTGTTGCTCTATCACTCACTCTCCTCCCTGCATGTCTCCATCAGACAATCTCATCTGTGTGTATTTCCATCACTTCTCCCCATCACTCACTCTAGTCTGTTTGTGTCTCCATCACACAATATCCTGTCTCTCTCCATCACTCATTCTCTATCACTCACTCTCCTCTGTGTGCATCTCAATCATATAATATTGTTGTTGTCTCTATTCATCACTCCCTCTCCCCCCCTGCGTCTCAATCATATAATGTCCTCTTTGTCTCCCTCATCACTCATTTTCTATCACTCACTCTCCTCCCTGTGTGTCTCAATCACACAATAACATGTCTCTCTCCCTCCTTCACTCTGTTGCTCTATCACTCACTCTCTTCCCTGCGTGTCTCCATCAGACAATCTCATCTGTGTGTATCTCCAACTCTTCCTCTCTATTACTCACTCTCTTTACTCACCTCCCTGTGTCTTCATCATATAATATCCACTTTGTATCTCTCATCACTCATTCTCTATCACTCACTCTCCTCTGTGTGTGTCTCCATCACACAATATCCTCACTGTCTCCATCACTCTCTATCACTCACTCTCCTCCCTGTGTGTCTCCATCAGATTATCTTCTTCATGTCTCTCGCCATCTCATCCTCTCTATCACTCACTCTCTGTGTGTCACAATATTGTCGTTGTCTCTCTATTCATCACTCCCTCTCGTTACTCAGTCTCCTCCTTGTGTGTCTCCAGACATTCTCCTCTGTGTCTGTCTCCATCACTACGTCTCTATCACTCACTCTCCTCCCTGTGTCTCCATCATATAATATCCTCTTTGTCTCGCTCATCACTCATTCTCTATCATTCACTCTCCTCTGTGTGTGTCTCCATCACACAATATCCTCACTGTCTCCATCACTCATTTTTTATCACTCACTCTCCTTTGTGTGCGTCTCCTTCATATAATATTTCCCTTATCTCTGTTCACCACTCCCTCTCTTCACTCAGTCTCCACCCAGTGTTTCCATCATACAATATCCTCTTTGTCTCCCTCATCACTCATTCTCTATCACTCACTCTCCTCCCTGTATGTCTCCATCATACAAGATCCACATTGTCTCTCTCCCTCCATCACTCTGTTGTTCTATCACTCACTCTCCTCCCTGCGTGACACCATCAGACAATCTCCTCTGTGTCTGTCTCCATCACTTCCTCTCTATCACTCACTCTCTTCACTCACTCTACTCCCTGTATCTCTATCATATTATATCCTTTGTCTCTCTCATCACTCATTCTCTATCACTCACTCTCCTCTCTATGAGTCTCCATTAGATGATGCCCTTCGAGTCTCTCCTTTACTTCCTCTCTATCACCCACTCTCCTGTGTGTCTCCATCACAAAATATCCTCGCTGTCTCTCTCCATCAATCATTATCTATCACTCACTCTCCTCTGTGCGTGTCTCCATCAGACAATATTGTCGTTATCTCTCTTTATCACTCTCCTCCCTTTGTCTCCATCATATATTATCCTCTTTGTCTCTCTCATCGCTCACTCTTTATCACTCACTCTCCTCCCTCTGTGTCTCCATCAGATCATCTCCTTCGAGTCTCTCCAACATTTCCTTTTTATCACTCACTCATTCTCTTCCCTGTTTCTTGCTTTGTCGTTTCCTTCCCCTTTTATCTTTATCTCTTGCACTCTTTCCTTCCGTTCTCGACCACACAAAGGTCTCTTCTCCATCACTTATGTCTACTCCTGTCCCCATCATTCTCTTTCTCTGTTGCTGCCTCTCTCTGTTCACCACTCCCTCTAGTCTGTCTCCTCCACCAACCCTGTACTCACTCATCTTTTTCTCGATCACTTCCTCTCACGCTCCCTGTTTGTCTCCATCCATCCCTCTCCGTCTCTCTTTCGGAGTCCCTCATTTCTCCTTGTTCTCTCCCTGTCCCAAGTCTTCGGTGCCCTCGCTTCTGCAGTCTTTAATGTCATTCCCTCTATCTGTAGTCTTATTCCCCCATCTCTTTCTTCGTCCTGTACACTCTCTCATCAGTGCCATCTCTTCTGTCTGTTTCTCCTTTATCCGCTCTCGGGTGTCGACCTTTATTTTTCTCTCTGTCCTTTCTACAACACTGTATAAAAAAAGAGAGGAACCCTTGGTAACCCAAAGGACTAGAGTTAAATCACAAAACAAGATCAGAAGATGTCCTCTGGGAGAAAAAGAAGGGGGAATCCCGTGCTAATTTAGCTATCATTTAGCATACATTCACTACTACTATTCAATCACTCATGCATTTATCTGTATTGGCATACAAATTCCTCACGTCACGAAACAAATTATTTTCACTTCAATTTATTATAGAAACTTTACACATAGTGTTTTGTCAATCGACAATAGTTAAAAATTCAAAAGACCTTTGTTGCTGCATTTGGTCACAATTAAAACATATAAAAACTGCAAAATTAAAAAACACACAATATAACATAATCCTATCTATTATTGTCTACCACGTTGCTTAACAGGGAGAAAACCAATAGACAAAAATATCTGTCATTGATTACCACATTCACAACTGACAATTAGACCAACTTGTAAGGTGTTTAAATGTGAAACATCAAGGTCTACTGTCCATCAATAGATGGAATAGATTGTGGATTTTCGTTAGAGGGCGTCGACGCGTTTCGAAGGACTGATCAAATTGTGCCTTCTTTTTCAAGACCAGACATTATTTTTCAACTCCCGTATTTGAAAAATCTATAAACATAAACATATACATGTATTTAAGTTAACATTTGGATCAAGGTTGTATTTCATCAACAATCTTACGATGTTCTGTATACCATGGTTCTGGTAAACCATCTTCTATTACTTAATACTAAAAAGGTCAAACATGCTAATCTAAACAATTATTCATATCTATTTGTCTATTGTCTTTAAATAGTTAATTAGGTACTTGCATGTCATATTGAGAATAAAAAAAGGGAAAAGCAACCTCCTTCTTAAAAATAAGTGTATGCCAATACATGACCTCATTTATTCTGGTGTTGTACACACCCACAGCGTTACACATTCAAATAATCAAACTTCACATTCACACTATCATGCATCTGAATTTTCCAACTGATTTGACAAAGTTCGAAAAATGATTTTAGTCTAGGGACAGGGAGGGTAAAGCATCCTTCCCCTTACCTCTTCCCGTATTTCTGTTGTGGAGAACACACCATGTATTTCTGGTAGTTGGCCACTTAAATACTTTGGGAGACGTAAACCCAGGTAGCCGTGATGACTCCTGTGGAGACCAAAGATTATTATTGTTAGTCTCCCCCTACTGATTAAATGTCTAATTGCGTAATTATGTTTTCTATGGATGGTATCTACCTGATTCTTTTATTCCGAATTCCTATCAGTTCTTTCTGTGGAATATCCTCGTTTTCCCTTGTTTCCTTACGTTTAGTGAAACTGAGGGGCGGAAGGCCGTTATTTGTTTTCCTCTGTGTTTCTTACGGACCTGGGCTGCTTATTCTGATATGCTCCGTGTTCCCCGTCTTATTGTTTTTGGGGCCTTAAATCGATAAAAACAAAGCGAAATGGAGTATTACTTCTCGCTCAATTGTGTAATTATTCTAGTCTGCCTATCACTTTTTCTAATGTCCAACTAATCTATACATGACTTCATATTTTCCTTTTTCTATATCTCCGTTACTATCGCTAAATATCCTTTCCCATTTGTTCACCTCCCTCGTGTGGTGGCCTTTCTGTTACTAAAACGTGTTGTCTTTTGATCAAGACTACACCTTGGATATGAAAATACAATCTTGTTTGTTGTTCTACTGTGCATAAGGAGAAGAAGGATCCCGGAGTCCCGTAATGCAAATAGTTATTCATGCATTTTATCGTCTGTCATCTCCCCTCGTTCACCTCTATGGCCACCCTTTTGTTTCAATTTTGGAGAACATTCTACTCCTTCCTATTTTAACTCTCCCATTATCTAGAGTGTAGCTCGACAAATTCTTACCTGTTTCTTCAGGTGTGGCTCCGATAGCCGGCGGCGTCTCTCTGCGTCTGTCACGGTATCATCTAGTGTAGAGTGAAAACTTTATTTAAAGTAAAAGTGTTCATGAACACTTTTACTTTAAATAAAGTTTTCACTCTGCTAACAGAACAACAAACGTGAATAGACAAGGATTAGTCGGGACATCCAATCGGGAATAGAGATACAAATGATGGCAGGACCAGCGTGATGACGACTAACGCACACACTGAAATAAAGAGAAACTGATGTAGGGCAAATAATACACTAGATGATACCGTGACGGACGCAGAGAGACGCCGCCGGCTATCGGAGCCACACCTGAAGAAACGGGTAAGAATTTGTCGAGCTACACTCTAGATAATGGGAGAGTTAAAATAGGAAGGAGTAGAATGTTCTCCAAAATTGAAACAAAAGGGTGGCCATAGAGGTGAACGAGGGGAGATGACAGACGATAAAATGCATGAATAACTATTTGCATTACGGGACTCCGGGATCCTTCTTCTCCTTATGCACAGTAGAACAACAAACAAGATTGTATTTTCATATCCAAGGTGTAGTCTTGATCAAAAGACAACACGTTTTAGTAACAGAAAGGCCACCACACGAGGGAGGTGAACAAATGGGAAAGGATATTTAGCGATAGTAACGGAGATATAGAAAAAGGAAAATATGAAGTCATGTATAGATTAGTTGGACATTAGAAAAAGTGATAGGCAGACTAGAATAATTACACAATTGAGCGAGAAGTAATACTCCATTTCGCTTTGTTTTTATCGATTTAAGGCCCCAAAAACAATAAGACGGGGAACACGGAGCATATCAGAATAAGCAGCCCAGGTCCGTAAGAAACACAGAGGAAAACAAATAACGGCCTTCCGCCCCTCAGTTTCACTAAACGTAAGGAAACAAGGGAAAACGAGGATATTCCACAGAAAGAACTGATAGGAATTCGGAATAAAAGAATCAGGTAGATACCATCCATAGAAAACATAATTACGCAATTAGACATTTAATCAGTAGGGGGAGACTAACAATAATAATCTTTGGTCTCCACAGGAGTCATCACGGCTACCTGGGTTTACGTCTCCCAAAGTATTTAAGTGGCCAACTACCAGAAATACATGGTGTGTTCTCCACAACAGAAATACGGGAAGAAGTAAGGGGAAGGATGCTTTACCCTCCCTGTCCCTAGACTAAAATCATTTTTCGAACTTTGTCAAATCAGTTGGAAAATTCAGATGCATGATAGTGTGAATGTGAAGTTTGATTATTTGAATGTGTAACGCTGTGGGTGTGTACAACACCAGAATAAATGAGGTCATGTATTGGCATACACTTATTTTTAAGAAGGAGGTTGCTTTTCCCTTTTTTTATTCTCAATATGACATGCAAGTACCTAATTAACTATTTAAAGACAATAGACAAATAGATATGAATAATTGTTTAGATTAGCATGTTTGACCTTTTTAGTATTAAGTAATAGAAGATGGTTTACCAGAACCATGGTATACAGAACATCGTAAGATTGTTGATGAAATACAACCTTGATCCAAATGTTAACTTAAATACATGTATATGTTTATGTTTATAGATTTTTCAAATACGGGAGTTGAAAAATAATGTCTGGTCTTGAAAAAGAAGGCACAATTTGATCAGTCCTTCGAAACGCGTCGACGCCCTCTAACGAAAATCCACAATCTATTCCATCTATTGATGGACAGTAGACCTTGATGTTTCACATTTAAACACCTTACAAGTTGGTCTAATTGTCAGTTGTGAATGTGGTAATCAATGACAGATATTTTTGTCTATTGGTTTTCTCCCTGTTAAGCAACGTGGTAGACAATAATAGATAGGATTATGTTATATTATGTGTTTCTTAATTTTGCAGTTTTTATATGTTTTAATTGTGACCAAATGCAGCAACAAAGGTCTTTTGAATTTTTAACTATTGTCGATTGACAAAACACTATGTGTAAAGTTTCTATAATAAATTGAAGTGAAAATAATGTGTTTCGTGACGTGAGGAATTTGTATGCCAATACAGATAAATGCATGAGTGATTGAATAGTAGTAGTGAATGTATGCTAAATGATAGCTAAATTAGCACGGGATTCCCCCTTCTTTTTCTCCCAGAGGACATCTTCTGATCTTGTTTTCTACAACACTCTCTTCACTTTCTCTGCACATCTTTCCTAAGTATCTATTGTTATTCTCTCTCCCCGATCTCCTTCTTCGGCGCCTCGTCAGGGATAGTAAGCGCTATATAACTACAATTACAGTGACTTCTGTAATGGGCGGCCGCTCCCGCTCTCTCTCTGCTTTGCTGTCTCCTCTCCACCTCTCTCTCCTCGCCTCTTTCCCTTCTCGTTCTACGTCAATCAACTCCTTCATGCTCTTCGGGACCTCTCTTACCTGCCTTCTGTTCACTGATCACCCTCCCCAGTCTGTCTCTTTCACCATCACCTCCTCTCCCCTCTCAGACTTTCCCATCCTTTTCTCCCCCTCCAAGGCTTCACCCCCGATCTGTCTCTTTCTCTCGTCGTCTCCACCCGGCTCATTTCAGGACGTGCCCACCCGCTCTACCCTCCTCGCAGCCCCCCGCTCGAGCTCTCGGACGAGAGCACTGTGCTTAGAGGGCCCCCTGCAGCTCAGGGGCCCCCCACAACGTGGGGGCGTGGGGCCTGTGTTACGCCCCTACTTGTAACCCTCACTGACTATTGTAACTCATCTTGTACATTGATTTACACATGTACATGATTTATTCTCAATGTAGAATGTGTATGTTACGTGAAGAGCTCTGACACCCTGCATTGGGTTGCATAGTGCTATAAAAGAAAAAAAATAGTGCTATTGAAATTGTTATTTGTGTGAATACTTGGACAGACCAACACACCAGACATTCTTACAGTGCATGCATCTCTTATATACAGGGACTGAACAAAGGTAAAAGCTGCCTTTCCTAAGTACCTGTGAAAAGATAACAAGATGTGCCTTTGTTTCCCTCCGTGGCATTTACATCTAAGTGTGAGGTTCCAGGCCGGGTCCAGTCAGGATATTCAAATAAAAGGAGGCCTGATGGCCCCTTAACTTTGGCCCAGCTGGAGGTGAAAAAAAGCCCCAACACTGCCTGCAGGTTGCTGCTAGGAATTGAAAGCAGACAACTACAGGTGCTGCTGAGCATGTTCCGGTGTCTGGAAATTACACTGGGACAAGTTCAGCATATTTCAGTGCGGCTCAACTTCTTGGCAGGGGGGGGACGGCGTCCACCCTGCAAAAAGAGTGGGTGGACGCCATGTACCTGCGTGTACCCCCGACTTGTGCCCCGATTGTGTCCATTATCTTACAAGGAGCCACCATGTTAGAGACAGGTAGGCAAACAGGTAGATGGATGGATGGATTTATTTATTTATTTTACCTTTCAAAATGGCATTAAAGACCTGGTTTCTTTTCTTGGCCTCATAACTGTCTCATTTACAGCCCGATAGTGCTGGCTCTTGTGACTATAGTGCATCCACGCCTATGGGCATTTGTCGCACTTTATCAATTAAAAATCAATCAACGTGCAGACAGATAGATAGGTTTTGCTCACAAATGTACGTCTATATGTTTGTTTGTGTGTCTGTGTACATGTATATATTTAACTCGCACGTATACACATATGTAAATGCTCGTTTTTGCATTGGTTCTTATAAACTGTCAACGAACCCATATGCTGGTTAGGTTCCTAAATGTTACATTTTCAGCCGGGCGTTCGTTTGTCGTTTTTATGCATGTCCTTGGATTCAAGGGGAAAGCGAAATTTGGAAAAAAACAAAATAGTTGTTTGCATGGGAATATAACAACTCCTTTGTATTGACACCAGACTGGAATAAATGAGTCAAATAAACGCAAACTCTAGCAAATTGAAACAAGAACGCGAATATGATTAAACAAATACCAAATTATCAAATGGATTTATTAAATTAAAAATACAATGCCTACTTTAACCAAAGAGTAACTTCATCAGAATCTCACATGGGAATCGGCACACACACAAAAAATAAAACCGTGAGGAAAAACAATACTATAGCAGGGATAAAATAGCCATTTGCCGGGTGAAACAAACTCCCTGGCCACACCTCGACCCCCTTGTTATGACCTGGTTTGCAATGATGTTTTTATTTCGTGTACTTGGGAGGTGTCGTTTTAGGTTTCTTTTTGTAATATGTGTTTTTTAATCAATCAATTTGAAATAAACGTTGTTTACATTCGGAACGCGTACCTTTCTGATAAAGAAGGTAAGATTGTTTTACATTTGACAAACCCATGAAGAGTGCGCAGGTGTCTCGTCGTGTGTTCTCTCCGTCAAAAATACCATTTCGTGCTCCCTCCCCCCCCCCCCCCCCCCCTCCGGGGTCTAGGTCGAGTGTGTCTCTGTCCTGTAATAACAGGAGGACAAAGCGCTTTGCGGAGGGCCCATGTGCTTGCCTGACCTGCAGGCGGTCATACTGTGCAAGCCTGCCCGGCTCTCCGGCCAGAGTGCTGTGCTGAGGGGGCCCCCTGGAGGTTGGGGGCCCCCCCGCACCGCGGGGGCTGCGGGGGCCTGTGTTACGCCCCTGGAAAGAGATAGGACAGGAAGAAGAGGGGTGAGATGAGAGAGCAACATGGAAGGGAGCAGGGCAGGTTTGAACACTTTTGGCAGGACCGCCCTTGGCTCCCAGTCCAGCCCTGGCCTTGAGCCAACTAAGAATTCAGCTGAGGGCCCCATGATGCTTCCGCAAACACACAGAAACTACAACAAAAGGGAGACGGCCACCACACAAAATATAGGAAAAGGCAAGGAGGAACTAACCGGGGAACAGAGACGGAGTAACCATTTGGGGGTCCTCTAAAGTATTTCTCTAAGGTCCTGCACAGCAGTAGAAATCGTAAATAAAAAAACTGCAGCTGCAAGCAAGAACTCAGGTGGTCTGACTCCTAAAAGGCAGCCAGCTAATGACTGTAAAAAATCCAAACATGAGTGCAAGTTAGAAGCACGGTTTGTCACAACAGCAAGGACACAAAAAACACTTTTTCCAAAATGAACTAGCAGAAAGGGCGGGGGTCAACGGAAAGACCTGCTTCAACTCCATCTATGGGTACACAGTATAGGCCAATAGATAGAGCCATTGAGATGATCATCCTCAGATGTTATTGCCCACCTACCAGCACCAAGACATACCAAGAGCTGGAGTCGACGAGGGGCCTCTCCTGCTGTTTCTGTTCCTCTGTACTCAAAGTATGCCCCGGGTGCCGCATGTGGCCCTCCTGACCTTTGCACCCCCCCGCCCCACCACCGGCCTGGGTCAAAAGCAGCACTAAAGTCCCTGTTTTCTCGACTCAGCACTAACATTAAAAAATAAGTTAAATAAACTGGCAAGCCTTCATGTAAAGATTGACTGACGGTAAAGAAATGAAGTAACTAGTTTATCCTGCACTGCTTAACTTAAAAACACCTTTATTTTTAAAGACATCTTAGAGCAAGTGTAAAAATATGGCAAAATCTCTTCAAATTGAAACAGTGCGTTTCATTAACATACATAACAGTTTCAGCTGAGTACATTACATATTTGCATTGAGAAGTATATATATTGTTTTAAGGGATAGTTTTCAAACATGAATGTACAGTATTCTTCCCCACGCTGTTGTCAATAGTGAACTAAGATGCAGGTCAATTGTTAAGTGCACTCTTTGGGCTGAGTTCCCATTATAGGCAAACATTATAGTTTAATAAATCAAACACAGGAGAAGGTTTTGCACATCCTGAAGTCATGTATTTTGGCATCATTGTATATGTAATAATGGGAAAAAAGGGAGGGGACTTGAAATAAATCAATTGCCTAGGATCACACAATTTGGTAAAGTGGGGATCTTGGAATTCAGTCCAGGTTTTCTGGTTTCACATTGTGCAGTTCAGCAGATATAGAAGCTTCACTTCCAAGTCTGGCAGTGCCCGGAGGACTGGTCTTACAAATGAGGGAATGGGCTGGTCTGGGGGAGTTTGTGTGCCTATTTTATGGTCAGGTGAGCCGGTTTTTATCATTGATTTCTCTTTTATTACCACAGACCATGCCTGAAGCAAGCACAAATGTATGCAGTCTCCCACACTGTGCTCAAACGCATATACAGCGCGTCTTTAAAAGTACAAAACTGTCCCAATTTGCCAATGTGGGACACGTTTCAGCTATCTGGATGCCACTTTTATTTTTATGACCGAGCCTATTTTATACACCGGTCCAACTCTGCCCAAGGTCTAATGACCCGGCCAGATTTATACCACAGCATGGAGGGAGGTTTCTAAAAGGGTGGGAAGTAGAAATGTGCAAGGGAGAAGTCAGGCGGGGTGCAGTAGGGATGGACCCACAATTCTCCTCTCAAGTTAGGAGAGCATTTGAAGCGGAACTTCCACCACGGTACTGATGGACTTGTGCAACAAGCGCTACTCTATTTTACAAAGAAAAAAACGGATTGCATGCTCCAAAAAAACCACTCGATATTTCTTTTTTTACTAGGTACGAAACTATACCTTTCCCAGCGGTCTGTGAAACAAGAGCTACTTTCAAGCCCTTTTGATAAACGCCTGTGAACGCTCCGTTTTGCAGTCGGATCTGGCTCAGAGTACTTGTTCGACGGCTTCCTTTCCAGCCAGGTGACACAACTATTAATGGGCACTCCGCGAAAACCCACGCTGCTGACAGGCCGCTGAAAGTCTCACTCCCATCACGCATGGCTGAGGTATGCGTGCCCGGCGTAGGACGGAGGCTGTGTGAAAGGTGAAGTGCAGAGGACATGGTGGGCTGTGACGGAAACGTAATGGCCCTGGAGAAGGCTCAGAAATGTTGCCGGCCTCTCGCCCGTGACAAGCTGTGCATTTATGAATGACGTTCACCAGCTGGCAAATCATTGTCCACAAACCACGAGGAAGCAGGCGGCAGATGCCGCCCCAGACACAGGAGACTCTGCCAACCCTTGAACCGAGAACCGGTCAATGCAGAACCAAGTTACAGGGGAACGTGGCAAGGAAAACAAAGACCTCTCCTAGCGACAATCCACTGGGTGAATAGAAAAGAAGAGCTACGCGTTCACTGTTCTGCGTAAAGGCGGAGCAAGAACTGTCAGCCAAGTAAAACAAGCGCGGTCCTGAAAGTGAAAGAGGACCGCGCTGCAGCCAGAGCATGGGGCTCTCTTGTCTTTATGGAAACACATGGCCTTATAAAGATAAGAAAGTGCTTTGCGACAGACGCAAAGCAGGCAAGCCAGTCCGGGTGGGTTGGCAAAAAAAGCAAAATGGAGACAACCCAAACACCTAATTTCCAATGGCAGGCCACCGTTTAGCATAAACGGTGACGCCAGCCAATGGAAATAAGGGGCGGTGCTTCAAGCCCTTTTCTCAAACTCCTCATTTACAATAAATATTTCGGAGCGAGCGGCGCATATGCGCAGCAACACTAGGCGAGACCTAAAAAGCACTCTTCCTAGACTAGAATCTATATTTCTGCCAAATTTGGTGTAAATCCGTTCAGCAGTTTTGGGCTGTAGCTGTGTCTAAAGTTCTTAAGGGAAAATTAATGGGGAAAATGTATTTAGGACCCTCCTTTTTCTCAGGCTCCGCTTGAGTTTAGTGGACATTCGTCAAACGGCGTCAAAGTTATTTGCAACACAAAAAGGCATTCTTTATGGAAACGTGATCCTAACTATAACTACCCAGTGACTGCCACTGGGGGATATATATATATATGGAGATGTATATATATTCACTGAAAAAAACATAGGTTTCAGGCACGTTATAGTACAAAACCTGTGAAATTCCCCCGTTATAGTTAGTTCATCTAACTATAACTCGCGCGCTCGCAATGCACTGCTGATGACGTCACATATTACATCACTCATGACATCACTGGTGACATCTCAAATGACATCACTGATGACATCATCCAGTGAATGTGTGTTTTTTTTTTTAAGTTAAATATGTTTTATATATGTACATCTCAAGGTCAATGGAAGAATAAGGAATATGCTACTTACCAGTATGCATCTGTTCTTGGCATGTAGAGCTGCAGATCTACACACTTGTGCATAGATCGCCATCTGGTGTTGGGCCCGGATGTTTGCAGTTTGTTTTTCCTCTTGGAAAGTCTTTGGAAGTCACGAGGTCGGTGACTCCTCCTTTGGATCGTATTGCGCATGGGCTTCGGCTCCATCCTCAAATTGTTTTTCGCCAGCAGGGAAAGATGGAGCGTAGTAATAATAGTGAAGATGCCCATGTGTGTGTATCTAAATAAGATAGACTGGAACAGATACAGGTAGCCGGGGAGGCGGGTGGGCGTGTGTAGATCTGCAGCTCTACATGCCAAGAACAGATGCATACTGGTAAGTAGCATATTCCGTTCGAGGCATATGAGCTGCAGATTACACACTTGTGCATTGTGGAAATATGGATTTCTATGATCAGCTATGTCCCCTATCTTGGACCCCAACGGTTTCATGTATAAATCACAAGTACATGTATGTTCCCTCCAGTTCCAGTTATGAAGACGCAAACACATGTGCGTCCACCGCCAATATGTCCTCTTTCAGATCCGCCATGAATGGGCCGGATATTCCATTCCTAAGTATGAAAGGCCACCGGCCTTATATGGTTCACTTATGCCATTTTACAGTCCAGGCGAGTAGGCCCTGATTCTGCCATCAAGCCTTTTCTTGCCTTCTGCCTCTGAAAGCTCCAGTCCGAGCTCGCATCTGTATCCATGAACTTTGTCCTATTCCCTGCGCGGCTAACGGTGCCTGACATCAGCCTGTTGCCTGCCAAAAACTGTATTTCACCTTCGAGATTATCTGCTCCGCTCCCTATCCAATGCATTCCTGTCTAGTAGTTTAAGTAAACATTCTTCCAGCTACCGAGCAAAAGGCCCGGCTTCTCTGTCATTATGCAAGTAATTCATAGCCCTGTTACTATGGAAGATTTCTGCCCTCGCATCTAGTATAGACACTTAGACGCTTGTACACGCACTCACAGTCAGTATAGAATAGATTTTGTTCGAAAGACCTTTCTTTTTGGATAACACAGTTCTTTAAACATAGGATGTTAGATATGATTTGGGATTAGGTTGACTTGACCCTCCAGACTTCTGTCGCCACATGTAGAGCTAAATGTCAAGTCCCCTTCACCCCCTAGTTGCACGTCAATCACACGTCATGCTGCTGCGCGCGCATTTCTGCCAAGTATTTCTGCTGACATTGTGAAATTCTTTCATGGAACCACCCTATTATGACATCATACCTGATGACGTTCTTTAGTTACGCCCAGTTACACCCACTCTAGCTACGCATGTATGTTTTATCTTTGCTATCAATTGTTACGCCTCCTCCATCTGTTTCACTGTAATGCCTATTGTATAAAAATGATTACTTGTCAATAAAGTAGCGTCTTCACTTCCTGAACCTTCGTGGTGATGGAATATGGAGCTCCTCAATTTAAATTGATTTTGGAATAAAGCCCGTTCCGAACCTCTAATACCACGGATTCTGCCTCTTATTTTACTGAGCTATTGTTATAGATTTTCCGCATCAAATTAAGTTCCGGTAATTAAATTATTTACCACAGAAATGGCGCCCGAATAGGGACACTTTCTCATCTCACGCGCCGGCGGTGCGTTGCAGGCCCGGTCTCCTGTCACAGCTGGACGGACAACAACGCGTACCCACAGGATTTCCTGTATCTCCCTCCTGCCGAGTGGGGGTAACTGAGGCTGCGATCAACACCCAGACGAGGCGGTGAGAAGTGCGAAGTATCCCGACCAGAGCCTAGCTGAGAGAGCAAGATCCGAGGTATACAGAGGCCCACCAGTTTCCGAAGTTTCCGAAGTTTCGAGTCGAGTCCAGTCCGGTTCAAGTTCAGTTCAGTTCCGAGGCCTTCCGTTCCGAGCTACCCGGTGAGTACCATTATCGGGGAGGCGTTCTGACGTGCACATAGGTTGTGCCGGTCAAGACGGGTTTGGGTACACAAATCCGGTCTGCACTGTTTCAGCAGTGTATCTGTACTGTTTAGCAGTATATCAAGTATGTCTAGTATATAATTCAGAATTACCTAGTTAGTATCGAGTATTATGCTTAGTGACTAGTTCCCTAAATGGCCATCATTGTCTATTTCATTTAAATGTTAAATGTTAAAAGTGTTTTAAATACGTTCTGTATACTGTGGTGTGAATGACTGTTCATTATTGTGTTTTATGGTATTAAACGTGTTCAAAATTAGGTATCAGATCAGTTCTCAATATGCCGTTCTTTTCGAAATTAAGACAGATCAAAACTAGAAAAGGGGTACTCGAAGAAGCTGTTCCCATTCCACCTAGGGACACTCCAGGGTATTTTATGTATCATAAACATGGCCTAGACGCCATATTATTTCTTGATTTATGGGTGGACTACACCAAGGAATTACCAGAAAGTCAGAGGTGGCCCGCAGCTGGGACCTGGGATGCAGATTGCATTATGAAAGTAGAAGAAGAATTATGGAAAAAGAAAGCTAGACAGTCACAGAAAGATGCCATTGAATTATGGCGTAAAGAATCATATAGACGTATAGAAAAGGCGCTCAGAAAGGAAGAGAAAAGTAAGGAGAATTCAAATAAAGTTCGAGAAAGTGTATTAATTGAAGAAGGTATTCGAGTAAAGTCAGAACAAACAGACAGACAAAGAAATGCCCTTGTGAATGGTATGTATCCTCTTCTGGCTACTCCGGAGATACCAAAAGACTTGCCACCCCCATTGTTTCCGATAAAAGCACATCCCAAAGGGCATCCCAGAACCGCAGAAGATGTTTTTCTTTCCTCTTATTTAGACGACGCAGCTCCCGAGTATGCTAATGCTGCGCCGCATAGACCGCCTGCCGAGGGGGTTCAACGCCAAGACCCTCCTTCGTCTGTACCTCTGCAACAGCAAACTCCGACACAAGTTCCGGCAAGCACATCTGTTTCTACATCCGCATCCACACCTATGGTTGCTATATCCCGTTCAACTAATCCTTTCACATCCAGCACCCCAGGTGGTGCTACCGGAGGTACATCAAGCATTTTTTCCACGCCGCCTAGAACAAATAAACTTTCCTTTCAAGAATTAGCCCACCAACGTACGCCCAAACTAGTAACTCCCAACACGCTCAAGGAACTTCTAATAGATTGTAGATATGACCCTGTGCCCGGAAAAGGGGACGAAATGATGCTGGCATCATTACGTATCCGACGAGCTGCAATATATTTAGGGAAGCTACCAGGAATGACTGCACATTTAGAAAATATATATCACTTTGTTCAGTCAGGGCGAGACCCTGAGAGTATTACCAGAGCCATGGAGTACCAAAAAGTGGAAATCCAGGGGGAACTGATACGTTTCCTCATAAACTGTGTGATCAGAAATCAAGATCAACCAGGGGTAAATCCGGAAGAAATGCAAATTCTTACCACATGGGGTAAGAATATATCAGAGGGGAGACACGATAAACGATCATGTATAGTAGCTATGAGCCGAAAGATCCGCAAAGAAATAGAACGAATACACGAGGAAAGATTAGCAGTAGACGAACCAGAACAAACCGAGGACGAGGAAGAATTAGAACTGCCCACAGGACAGTCAGAAACTATGGCCTATGTAGGTAGAGGAAGATCTTGCAATAATAGTAGATGCTTTACTGATCCGATACGTCCGATACGTCCAGATAATAACAGAAAATTCCAAACTCCTATAATAAATACAAGGTCCCCCGAACATTCGTTCCAAGCCGCAGACAAATTACTCCGAGAACGAAGGGGTTATCATATACTCGATTCTATGGACGAACAAGAATTAGCCAGGTCAGCCGTTCACTGGGTTGATAGTCCTGGAAAATATGGTGATGATACACTAGTGCATACGTTTTTGAACCTCGCCCCAGATGAACAGCGTTTAGCTGGTATCTATATGATTCAACAACTCCTTATATTATATAAAAGCCAACACTCCGATCCTGGCCCCTTACCTGATATATTGACTGAATTACTCACGAATAAATGGAGAGGTTCCGGTACTAAGTTAATTAGAGAAATACTAGAATCCAGAAAGCAGTACATCCTTTTTGTATGTCCTGAACATGTCTCACTGCCTATCAAGGAAAGAACGACGTATTACATGGATAGACAGAACCCCTTACGCGAAGTACACCCGATAAAAGGTGATGACAATGAGTTTAAACGTGTGTTTGTATACACACCCATATCCAAAATAGAACTATTAGAAATGAAGAAAGTGGTACCCAGTCATGATAAAGACCCAGCGGGTTTCCACCGTGAAATTAAAGATATGTTACTCATGGGAGAATATACCTACCCCGACATTATGACAATATTAAAGGTATTAATGCCTGCGGGCATTTACGAAAAACTCAAGGAAAAGGATTGGGAGGTGGGAGACCAGAAGATAGATTGGACAGCATTAGAAAACGAAGAAAAAGCTCGAGGTCCAGGTTCAGGGCTCGGGGACAAGATCAAAGCACTACCAGGTTTACTAGTACAGGTACTGCCACGTTTATTAACTACGAAAAAGGAAGACTGGGGTGCAATCTCAGCCTGTAAACAGAAATCAGATGAAGACACTAGTGATTTCTATTCCCGATTTGAAAAATGTTTTGGTATAAATAGTGGAATAAAAGCCAGTAGCGAGTCGTATCCACATCTGTTTGTGACAAAATTGGTTGAAAATGCCTTGCCCCAAGTTAAGAATAGAGTATTGAAATTCGAGAGTACCTGGCAAGGTAACACTCCGTCACAAATGTTACAAATGCTACAGTACCATCACAATAGAATTAGAGAAGAACAAGAACATGAACATAGACGCATGAAAGACACGAAAATGAAAATGCTAGTTTCCCAGACAGTTCCAGCTGACGGTCATAAGAAGGGTATAACACAGTCCAGTGTTTCAACAGGGCCTGTAAAAGGGACGTGCAACTATTGTAAACAGCTAGGTCATTATGTACACGATTGTCCCGTTTTAAAACATAATATCGCCATAGGTAACACAAAAGAAAGACCAAGACCACTTAGACAGGATCAGAATCAACAAGGAACTCCGCAGCATGCACAGTCCATGCCAGCTCCGCAACAGTCTATGCCAGCTCCACCACCGCAGCCTATTGCTGCCACACAAACAACGACCCGACAGATGTATCAGACCGCACAGTATGACTATCCTGATTATCAACGATACTCATGAAACAGCC
This sequence comes from Triturus cristatus, assembly GCF_964204655.1. Classification (NCBI taxonomy): domain Eukaryota; kingdom Metazoa; phylum Chordata; class Amphibia; order Caudata; family Salamandridae; genus Triturus; species Triturus cristatus. Next base: position 67,504,308 of record NC_140590.1, read on the forward strand.
TAGAGAGGGAAGTTGGCTTACCCCTTATTGAGGTCCCTGTAGATCAAGAAGGACCTTACGTGCACAGTGAACTATTAGGCCAAGATAGAAAATTCTTACTTGATACAGGGGCAAGCCGAACAACAATAAAACGTAGTGAAGTTCCAGGGGCACCCCTCTCAGGCTCACAGAATATTTCCCTTGGCTTTTCAGGAAAACCTATCATTAACGAAGTATCACAGCCTCTTCCACTTACGATCGGTCCCTTGACACGAACTACAGATTTATTACTTACTAAATCATGTCCAGAAAACTTGTTAGGCATAAAAACTTTGAAAGCTCTCGGAGCTATAATATGTTGTTCTCCAGAAGGAGTAAGATTGTTTTTACGTGATTTCAAAGGGCACTACGTGTCCCGAGACATGGATCACCGACTGCAGACTTTACCCACACATTTATGGGCACAAGGCCCTACAGATGTTGGTTGCATGAACATTACACCATATCGAGTCACACTAAAGGCAGGAGTGGTACTACCCCGAATGCGACAATACAAGTTACCCCCAGATGCTGTAGTGGCTTTACTGCAAATCATTGACGAGCTTATTACCCAAGGAGTGGTTGTGGAAACTGACTCCAATGTATGTAATTCACCGATAATTCCGATTCTTAAACGAACCGATCCAACAGCCCCGCCAGTATATCGATTGGTTATTGATCTGCGCGAATTAAATAAATGCATAGTACCACAATACCCCGTAGTCCCAGACATTTCTTCATTACTGACAGCCATTGATTCCGAAGCGACATTCTTTACTGTAATTGATCTCAAAAATGCCTTCTTCAGCGTCCCGATAGATCCGGAAAGCCAATACTTGTTCGGATTTAGTTTAAATGGACGAAGCTTTAAATTTACACGCGCACCTCAAGGATTTACAGAAAGCCCCAGCATATATAGCCAAGCACTGAAACGAGAACTCGACAGTATCCACATGCCAGTCAACACTGCCCTGCTTCAATATGTCGATGATCTGCTGATCACCGCTAGAAGCGAACCTGAATGTGAGAAAGCCTCACTGACAGTATTACAATTTTTGGCCGAAAAGGGGCACAAGGTGTCCCCTTCTAAGCTGCAATTCTGTGTCCAGCGAGTTGTTTACCTTGGTCACTCGCTGTCCAAGGAGGGAAGGCAGCTTACATCAGATCGCATCCAGTTAATTGCAAATATGCCGATACCCAAGACACAAAAGGAGGTGCGGGCTTTCATAGGCCTCACTTCATATTGTAGGCAGTGGATCCCTCAGTATGCATTTCTAGCAAAACCCCTCATTCAATTGACAACACAGGAGGCAGCCACATCGACTGTTCTCCCTTGGACTCAGGAACATACACAAGCTTTTGAAAGCCTAAAGAAAGCCTTATGCCAAGCACCTGTTTTAGCAACACCATGTTACAATAAACAGTTTACACTCTTCGTTACAGAACGCGAAGGTACTGCCTTGTCAGTACTCACACAGGAACAAGCAGGATCACACAAACCATGTGCTTATTTTTCTAGTACATTAGATCCCGTAGCTCAGGCTTTGCCTGCGTGCCTGAAATCAGTGGCAGCAACAGCTTTAGCAATCAGACAAAGCGATGCCATAGTATTAGGACATCCATTGACAGTACAAGTACCACATGCAGTAGAGGTTCTCTTGAACCGCACACAAACACAACACTTGACTATAGCACGACTTACTGGTTACGAATTAACATTGTTTCAGCCACATATAGAAATCAGACGTTGTAGTACATTGAATCCTGCCACACTGTTACCAATAAACGGAACAGACCCACTTGCACATGATTGTATTGAAGTTATCACTATCACGACGAAACCCAGACAAGATTTAACAGACGTCCCATTGTTAGACCCAGACCTGACGTTGTATGTAGATGGTTCATGTATGAGAACAGGTACAGGAGAGCTAGTGGCCGCTTACGCAGTCACAACACACACTGAAATCATTGAAACAAATTGCATAAATACCTTGTCCGCTCAAGCAGCAGAGCTCATCGCTCTGACACAAGCCTGTATTCAAGCCACAAATAAAAAAGTCAACATATACACTGATTCACGTTATGCATTCGGAGTTGTACATGACTTCGGCGTGCTGTGGCGAGAGAGAGGTTATTTAACTTCTCACGGTGCCCACATTCAGCACGGACCCCTTATTCATGCCTTATTAGATGCAATACATCTACCCACTGCAATATCAATTATGAAATGTAAAGCTCATACGAAAGTTACTGATATCATTTCTCAAGGCAATGATCTAGCTGACAGAACAGCTAAACAGACTGCTCAAACTCAAACATCCGACATGACAAAGACAATAGTCCCGACACCAACATATTGCATGACGGTTAAGGATCCCGCCCTTGACGTAATTGACATACAGACACATGCTACACCAGACGAAATAAAGAAATGGACTGCATTAGGAGGGATCCAAACGGATCAAGGATGGATGACGAAGGAAAAATCTGTGTGGTTCCTTCCTGATTCAATGGTCCAAGTCGTTATTAACACTGTACATAGTCCAGCACATCTAGGAGAAAAAGCTATGCTAGACAGCATTCAACACATTTGGTTCAACAAACATTTACGAGCAGCAGCTAAACAAAAAGTTCGTACCTGTATGATCTGTTGTCAGTTTAACCCAGGTAAAGGCATTCCCGTAGAACAGGGTGGATTTCAGCCTCCTGATCACCCTTTTGAAGTCCTCCAGATGGATTATATCCAGATGGAACGATGTCGAGGATTCAAATATGTTCTCGTAGTTGTCTGTGCTCTTTCCCGTTGGACAGAGGCATACCCGGTTTCAGATTACACTGCCCCGACTACTGCCAAACAGTTAGTTCGAGAATTCTTCCCACGGTACGGTTTACCACGTGCTGTCTACTCAGATAACGGTCAGCCGTTCTCATCCGAACTAATGAAACACGTTTCACTTTTGTTAGGCTATCAGTGGAAATTTCACTGTGTCCGACACCCCGAGGCAGCAGGTCTCGTGGAAAGACATAATCAGACCCTGAAAATTAGATTGTCCAAAATATGCAGAGAGAAAGGTGTCGACTGGGTAGTAGCGTTACCAGTTGCACTCTTTTACATGAGAATGGTAGCACACTCTCGAACAGGGCTATCCCCTTATGAGGTGATCTTCGGTAGACCACCAAATATGTGGGGGACGCCTATACCACGCAAAATAACTGATATTGACTGTAATATGCTGACAGATTACTTGGCTTCCTTGATGTCTGCACTACAATCTTGTCGTTCACAGGTAGCTGCAGCCTTTCCCGACAACACCGAGGTGAAACCCCATGACGTAATTCCAGGAGACTTGGTGTTAGTGAGGAACTTTGATCGGAAGTCTCAGCTGGATCCTAGGTGGAAATCGCCTCAACTCGTATTGCTAACGACGAGGACAGCCGTGAAGATCGAAGGTCGAAAAGGCTGGATACATTCAAGTCATATCAAGAAATTTCATGGACTACCGTCAGACGTAAACGACACACCTTGCGTGTCTTCCCCGATTGACTCTAAACTTCCTTTGGTTGAACTGAATAACCATGAACAATATAAACTAAAACTTCGGTCTAACAAGTCAGGCAATTTGATTGTTTAAGTCCTCTCCAAGGTGAATCGGTCGAATTCGTCTCTGACATGTATCCCTTAGACCTGTATAGAGAAAGAAACAGAAGGATAAAGTTGAAACGACATGCGTACTGTAAATCACTGCGTAGTCATTGCACAGTGACGTTATTAATTTTGTTTTCCTTAAGTCTTTTAATAATTACTGCAAGTATATTGTTGCACATATATTATCCTATTTCTAGACATGTTTATAATGTTACTGCTGAACATTCTTTTAGTGAATTACCTCCGGATGAGTTGTCTTATAGATTTGCGCTGCGCAATAACACTTTTATTAGTATGTTACATCATTCCCATCAGGTTAGCAATGCTACAAATTGTTGGATATGTGGCCGACTCCCTCCCTTTCAGAACTATAAAGGAATTCTGCCTCTCTTTCCATACCCATTCACACACAACGGCTCCTGTGGAGCATGGTTTAGTTTAATTAATTCCCTAGATTCGAATTCTGCAGTTTACCAGAATAACTGGGTATGGGGAAATCTGAACTTAGTTTTACTCAAAGTCTGTCACCCTAACAAGGAGGGACTTCCCAAAAGAACAGGAACTGATCTAGAAAATGAAGTATATGGATTAGGTAATTTTACGCTTAATCTCATGATCCTGAATGTCGAATCCGAAGCTACTCCAATTTTACCCGCCATGTCAGTATTTCCAGTAAAAGGTGAATTATGTGTAAGAAAGAATGGTTCCATACATATGGGCCATAGTAGATGCACCACTGTAATAGAATTTAGTGATCAAGGCAAGTCTACATTTAGAGCTTCCCGCCATTCCTACTTCATATGTGGTCAGACGGCATACATACGTTTGCCACTAGATTGGGATGGTACCTGCTACATCGGATTCCTTTTGCCACCTGTTTTCCTAGCTCCTCCTGATTATCACAGAAACACTCATTTAGTACACAATAGAGAAAGGAGAGATCTCCCAATAGTCGATTACACTGAGACCGCATGGGAAAAATACACAGATTTCAATAAAGGTCTCTTTCCCTATATACGTACAGTTACCAATAGTAAGCTGATACGTAGATTAACCAGAACCCTTGAAGCAGTAGTGAACGAAACTATTTCCGCCTTAGGCAATTTAACAGAAGAGCAGTCTGCTATGCGGATTGTTGTGCTTCAAAATCGTCTTGTCCTTGACGTCATCTTGGCCGATAGGGGCGGAGCTTGTAGGGTCATCGGATCAAGTTGTTGCATTTTCATACCAGAAAATTCGCCATCTGTATATAAAGCCATAACTCGCCTTCATAAGATTGTAAGCCAGATACACCAGAATCCAGGCACCTGGACTTGGTCCGGTTGGTTTTGGAGTGTATTATCTACCTTTGGATGGAAGGTCCTATCCTTCCTAGGTATTGGCTTTCTCATATTATTCAGTTGCTGTCTATGCCTACAATGTGGACCAGCGATTTGTGGTCTGTGTGCCACATCGTGTATTCCACCACCAAGATTTTGTTCATCCCGGAAGAAGAAAGAAGAACAAATGATGCTATATGAACAGATCAACGGATTGATGAAGATTGATATCTCTTAACGGGCAAGTAGGGGACAAGGAGGGAATGTGGAAATATGGATTTCTATGATCAGCTATGTCCCCTATCTTGGACCCCAACGGTTTCATGTATAAATCACAAGTACATGTATGTTCCCTCCAGTTCCAGTTATGAAGACGCAAACACATGTGCGTCCACCGCCAATATGTCCTCTTTCAGATCCGCCATGAATGGGCCGGATATTCCATTCCTAAGTATGAAAGGCCACCGGCCTTATATGGTTCACTTATGCCATTTTACAGTCCAGGCGAGTAGGCCCTGATTCTGCCATCAAGCCTTTTCTTGCCTTCTGCCTCTGAAAGCTCCAGTCCGAGCTCGCATCTGTATCCATGAACTTTGTCCTATTCCCTGCGCGGCTAACGGTGCCTGACATCAGCCTGTTGCCTGCCAAAAACTGTATTTCACCTTCGAGATTATCTGCTCCGCTCCCTATCCAATGCATTCCTGTCTAGTAGTTTAAGTAAACATTCTTCCAGCTACCGAGCAAAAGGCCCGGCTTCTCTGTCATTATGCAAGTAATTCATAGCCCTGTTACTATGGAAGATTTCTGCCCTCGCATCTAGTATAGACACTTAGACGCTTGTACACGCACTCACAGTCAGTATAGAATAGATTTTGTTCGAAAGACCTTTCTTTTTGGATAACACAGTTCTTTAAACATAGGATGTTAGATATGATTTGGGATTAGGTTGACTTGACCCTCCAGACTTCTGTCGCCACATGTAGAGCTAAATGTCAAGTCCCCTTCACCCCCTAGTTGCACGTCAATCACACGTCATGCTGCTGCGCGCGCATTTCTGCCAAGTATTTCTGCTGACATTGTGAAATTCTTTCATGGAACCACCCTATTATGACATCATACCTGATGACGTTCTTTAGTTACGCCCAGTTACACCCACTCTAGCTACGCATGTATGTTTTATCTTTGCTATCAATTGTTACGCCTCCTCCATCTGTTTCACTGTAATGCCTATTGTATAAAAATGATTACTTGTCAATAAAGTAGCGTCTTCACTTCCTGAACCTTCGTGGTGATGGAATATGGAGCTCCTCAATTTAAATTGATTTTGGAATAAAGCCCGTTCCGAACCTCTAATACCACGGATTCTGCCTCTTATTTTACTGAGCTATTGTTATAGATTTTCCGCATCAAATTAAGTTCCGGTAATTAAATTATTTACCACAGCATAGATTATATAGCAGTTCCCAACCCCAGTGGCGACCATCCGTATCTGTTGCAGTGGTTTGAAATAATGTTTTGAGTACAGCCTGGCACACACTAGCTTGTTGCTTGGTTTGCACATCTACACAATAGTGTTTAGTGAAAGTGTGTGGTGTTGACCATGTAGCTGCTTTGCAGATGTCATCTAATGGGATGTTCCCTAAGAATGCCATGGAAGTCCCTATTTTTCATGTAGAATGGGCTTTAGGGGGAATGGATAGCGTTCGCTTTGCTTTGTGGTAGCAGATTTGAATGCATTTTACAATCCACCTAGCTATCCCTGATTTTGAGATGGGGTTGCCTTTGTGTGGTGGAGAGAAAGAGACAAACAGTTGTTTGGTCTTACGGAAAGGTTGTGTTCTTTGGATGTAGTAGAGTAAGGCTAGTTTGACATCTAGTGTGTGAAGAGCCCTTTCTGCAAAGGTCTGTGGTTGCGAGAAAAATACTGGTAGTTCTACTGTTTGGTTTAGGTGAAAAGGAGAAATGACTTTAGGGAGGATTTTTGGGTTGGTACGGAGAACAACCTTGTTGTGGTGTATTTGGAGAAAAGGTTCTTGAATGGTAAGTGCTTGTATCTCACTGACCCTTCTAAGGGAAGTGATGGCTACAAGAAAAGCGGTTTTCCAGGTTAGGAATTGTAGTTCGCATTTGTGCAGAGGTTCAAAGGGAGGCCCCATTAGCCTTGTGAGAACGATATTGAAGTTCGACACAGGTGAGGGTGGCACTCTGGGGGAAATTATTCTTTTAAGGCCTTCCATGAAGGCTTTAATGGCAGGTACTCTAAAAAGTGATAGATGTTGCCTGTTTTGTAGGTAAGCTGCAATAGCTGAGAGGTGTAGTCTAATGGACGTATAGGCTAGATTGCACCTTTGTAGGTGGAGTAAGTAGCCTATGATGTGTTGAATGGACACGTCCAGTGGATTGATGGTGTTGTTATGGCAATAAACAACAAAATGTTTCCACTTGTCGGCGTAGCACACTTTAGTGGTAGGTCTTCTAGCTTCTCTGATGACGTTCATACAGTCAGGGGGAAGATTTAGGTACCCGAATTCTAGGATTTCAGGAGCCAGATCGCAAGGTTGAGCTGAGCTGGGTCCGGGTGTCTGATCTCTCCATGGTTCTGGGTTAAGAGGCGTGGAGAGAGGTGTAGTTTTTGGTGCGGTACTACAGATAGTTCCAGCAGTGTGGTATAACACGGTTGTCTGGCCCACGTTGGAGCTACTAGGATTAGTGTGAGGGAGTGTTGTTGTAGTTTGCGCACCACTAGTGTAATGAGTGAGAGAGGTGGAAAAGCGTACGCAAATCTGCCTGACCAGTTCATCCATATCGCATTTCCTTTGGACAATGGGTGTGGGTATCTGGCGGCAAAGCTCGGGCATTTGGCGTTTTCGTGGGTGGCGAAGAGGTCTATCTGTGGATGTCCCCACCTTTGAAAGTACGGGTGAAGAACTTGCGGGTGAAGCTCCCACTCGTGGATCTGTTGTGTCTGTCTGCTGAGCAGATCTGCCACTGTGTTTTGGACTCCTGGGACATGCTGAGCTAGGAGAAAGATTTTCTGGGGTATGGCCCATCTCCATCTGCTCTGTGCTAGTTGAGAGAGCTGTGGAGAGTGTGTGCCGCCTTGTTTTTGAATATAATACATGGCTGTCATGTTGTCTGTGCGTATCAGGACTGCCTTGCCTGAAATCTGGGTTTGAAAAGATTTTACGGCTAAGAAGATTGCTAGTAACTCCAGATGGTTGATATGGAGTAACTTTTGTTGAGGTGTCCATTTGGCCTGAATGAGAAGGCGCGTCGAGTGTCGCGTCGAGTGGGGAGATCCCGATCGAAACAATACCGCGATTTGGGGTGAGGATTGCGCGTCGACCGTCGAACTGGAAGCTGTTCGGAACCGGAGCGCGAAGATTACATCCGAGCCCGATGGCGGAAAAAAACAAGCTGAGGATGGAGTCGAAGCCCATGCGCAATACGATCCAAAGGAGGAGTCACCGACCTCGTGACTTCCAAAGACTTTCCAAGACTTTCCAAGAGGAAAAACAAACTGCAAACATCCGGGCCCAACATCCGATGGCGATCTATGCACAAGTGTGTAATCTGCAGCTCATATGCCTCGAACATGGGTATATATGTGTCTAAATGGATGATTTTGTTTTGTTAAAATTGATTGTATAACTGACTAAGTGTACCTTAGTGAATACATGGGTTAGTGAGTAATGTTTAAATATGTAAATATCTGTATCAGTCTCTCACTTTATGTATAAGTGGCTGCATGGATTAGGGAGTAGCTACATGAGTGTCTATATGGGTTATTAGTTGTTTTTTTTAGCATCAGTATGAGTGTCTTAGTGTCTGTATGGTTCGGTGGGGGGGTATTACTTAGTGCATAGATGCATGAATGAGTGACTCACTGTTTGTATGTGTTGAAGACAGCATGTATGCAGGACTGAATGGGTGGATGAGTGTGTGTGTGAGTGAATGACTGTCTCAATAGTGTCTTTATGAGTAACTACATATGTTTTAAATTAGTATATGTGAGTATTGGTGTATGTGAAAGTGAGTTCCTGTATAAATAAGTATGTTTCTATATGTGATTCTTTAAGAAAGTAAATATGTGTAAGTTTCTGCAGAAGTAAGTGTGGTGGTGTGTGTATAACTGTATATGCAAGTAAATGGATGTTTGTTACTCTGCATGTGTGACTATGTGTGTGAGTAACTCTATGGATGAGTGTCGGTGTGTAACAGGATGTATACCTGTTGGAGTACATATGATGACCGAGTACATGTATGAGTGACTGTATAGGACTGTTGGTGAATGAGTGGATGTGTGTGTAGATCTTGGAATTACTGAATAGGTTGTTGTAACTAGTATTGGTATGTCCATTGTTTTGAAAATGTTAATTTTTATTTTTGAGTGTATGTATCAAAGGTTATATTACAGTGAGAGGAGGTCAGTCACTCTATCACAAGGATGATGTCATCAGTGATGTCATTAGTGATGTCATTTGAGATGTCATCAGTGATGTCATCAGTGATGTCACTGACCATGTCATGAGTGATGTAATATGTGACATCATCAGCAGTGCACTGCGGGCGCGCGCGCGTGGAAACACTCTGCAAACACACCCATTGACGCGTTTTAAGTTGGGGGATTAAGTCCCCTTGAATCCTGAGGGTCCCTGGGGTCCAACTAGCCCACCAAGGTACCTCCAGTAAGAGCCACAGAGCTGCGTTGCAGAGAGGTGTAAAAAGGGGCATGGCCTCTGAACACCTCTCTGCAACGCAGCTCCCTGGCGCATACTGGAGGTTCCTGGTGGGCTAGTTGGCCCCCAGGGACCCCCAGTAATGAAGGAGAATTAATTCCCCAATATCAAACGCGCCACAGGGCGTGTTTGCAGAGTGTTTCCATAAGGGGGCGGGGCCTAGGCACGATCTCGTATCTTTTTCATTTGTAATTTTTTTGGAAGGGGGGCTGTGTAGCCCCCCATCTTTTTACTTTTTTGGGGCCCTGGGGACCCCATCCTCCACGGCCTGACCCCCAATTTAAAAAAAATATATATATTAACGGGAAGGGGGCCGCGTGGGCCTCCTCCCGTGGCCAATTCCGGGCCCCGGGGACCCCATTCCCCGGGGCATGGCCATTTTTAAAAATATTCTTTTTGAGGGGGGCTGCGTGGCCTCCCTCCTAAAGCCATTTATGGCCCCGGGGATCCCATCCCCCGGGGCCGGCCTTTGCGTGGTTTTAAAAAAAAAAAATTATTATGGGGGAGGGAGGGCGGCGTGGCCCCCCTCCCGGGCCACTTCTAGCCCCGGGGACCCCATCCCCCAGGGCTGGCCCTCTCCGTTGGGGACCGTGGAGGGGTGCCTAATCCCCCCCACGGTCCCGCCGGCTCCCCGCCTCCTGCCGGCATTGCTTTTCCACATGGGGAGCTGCTAAGATGCAGCTCCCCATGTGGAAAAGCAATCTGCTTTAGTTTTTGGAAAAAAACCAAAGCACAGTCTGCTATGGCAGTGCGGGACCCATAGCAAACAGCAGTGTCCCGGGGTGGGCACCCCGGGACACTGCAGGAGCCGGCCCTGAGGTGTGGCGGTCCCCAGGGACATCACAGGGCTCCAGGAGGGGGGCTGCATGTCCCTCCTCCCAACATTGTTAATGCCCCGGGGAGGTGGGGGTCCGTAACAGATCCCCAAATTTGCATATTTAGAGCCCCTGGGAGGTGGCGGTCCCCAGGGTGTGTGGGGGGGTTCGAGCCCTCCCCCCCCCCCCTCCACACAGGTATTTTTTTTTTTAGAACAAACCCCGGGGGTGGCGGTCCCAGTGGCTGCGGGGGGGCCATGTGCCCCCTACAATATTTTACAAAAGCCCCGGGGTTTGGCGGTTCCCGGGGCTTGGGTGGGCCTTTGAGCCCCCCACCCATTTATTGTACAAGCCCCGGGGGGTGGCAGTCCCCGGGGCTGCGGGAGGGCCGTGAGACCCCTGCAAATACTTTTGAAAAGCCCCGGGGGGTGGTGGTCCCTGGGGTTGGATGCCCCCCCAAGTTAAAAATCAAAGCCCCAGGGTGTGGCGGTCCCCGGGGCTGCAGGGGGGCCTTGTGCCCCCCGCAAATCTCTGAGCAAAGCCACAGGGGGTGGCGGTCCCCGGGGCAGTGTGAGGGGATTGCCCCCCCACACTTTTTTGTTTCTGCCCCCAGGACCTGGCCCTCCCGGGGGCTTTGTTTAAACGAGCCCGAGCTTCGTTTTTTTTAAATTTTGCGGCCGGATCCACGAATCCTCCGCTCATCCGGTGATTTAAAAAAATATATATATTTATTTTTTGGGCCCTGGGGGTCCTTGTGGGACCCCCTAAGCAGGCCTAGGGGGTCAGGGTGTTTCTACATTGCCCCCTTTTCGTGTTTTGCATGTTTGTTTTTCTCTTTTCTTGTGCCTCGGTTCTACCGAGGCACAAGATGGCTGCCAACACTTCCTGGTTTGGAGTATTGACAGCCAATTAGCATGAAGCTCGTGATAGGGAGGGTGCGCGGATCCACCATGGCCATAGATATCACTATCTTTATTTCTTAATTTCTCAAAAACTACTGAACGGATTTACACCATTTTTTAAAAGGTCGCTTTCTGAGCCAAACAGTACCTTTTTGCCACATTTGGTGTAATTCCGTTCAGCAGTTTTTGCGATAACGGTGTCTAAAGTTTCCTATGGGAATGTGATTTTTTGACCTCTATTTTTTGAATTTCTCAGGAACTACTGAACGGATTTACACCACTTAAAAAAAGGTCTCTTTCTGTACCAAGGGCTACCTTTTTGCAAAATTTGATGTAATTCCGTTCAGCAGTTCGGGCTGTAGCCTGTTCCAAAATTTCCTATGGGAAATAACATGGAGAAAACACGTTTTGGGACCCCCCTTTTTTCTCGGCCCCCGCTTGACGAATCACCTCCAAACTTTCAGGATAGGAGCTGACTGGAGCGCCCGCCCCACCAGTTTCGAAAATTTCGCGAACATTCGTCATCTGGCGCCAAAGTTATTGGGAAAAGAATGTTACGATTTTCCTATGGTAACTAGGTCCTAACTATAGCTACCTACTGGCGACCGCCAGTAGGTAATATATGGATATATATATATATATATATATAGATAGATAGATATATATATATATACACACACCTCTATGTAGCTACATATTCCTCATCTGTAAAATACATTCCAAGGTGTCAGTCTGGATCCAGAAACTTTCATAGCTATCTTGTGCTGGTAGAAGGTGCTGGCTGCATCTGGGCGACATCACTGGAGCAATATACCGGCCACCCCAGTGCACGGACATAAGTTCCCCATTCGTTTTTAGGTCTCGCCTACGCAGCGCGCGTGCGCGCGCTGCATAGCAGGACCTTTAGCTGTCGCTCTGCTCTTTTTGGAAGCACAAACTCATGCTTGTGGCGGCATCCAGCTTGCGGAAGCACGCATGGGCGCACTACAAGCACGAGTGCAGTGCTTCCAAAATGAGCAGGCTGCGCGCGCACGCACACACCACTCCTGGGCTTGTTTGACTAAGTCTCTTATCGTCCAACAGTGTTTATTTACATTCAAGTATACAGATTTATTGGTTTACAAATGTTCCAGTAGGTGGCAGTGTGTACTAATATTTGGTACTTTCTTTCATTGTACCACAATCTTCACTGTGCGGCACAAGACGACCTGCTCGCTCTTCTGCTGCTCTTCATTCCGCCCTGCGGCGAAAATCATTTTTGCCCCACATTATCATAACAGGTGTTACATCTGCTGCTCGTTCCTCACCAGCGAAATGAATCCGATCTCTCTAGTTCCTCAGTCCTTTGTTTTGTGCAGTTTTATACAGCGCGTACTCGGCCCGTGGGCAACAGAACTGTTTACACGAGCAGATTCATTTTACTAACACACAGAAGATTGCGATTTGCCTATAATCACAAGATGTTGAGCCATCGCCTGGAATCGAACCAAGCGCTAGCTCCGCACTATAGAAACACATCTTTTTCTCCTGCTCGTAAATCCCCTCTCCTTTTCTTTCTTTCACCTCATTCGTCATTAGTGAAATACTCCTGGCTTCTCTTGCATGTCAGTCCTTGCCATAGAAAGACATCTGCTCCTTTTGCCCCTCGTTTACTGCTTTAGATTAATCAGGGTGCCCTGCCTCCTGGTCCTTGCTAAGACAAGCCTCTCTCCTGGGCCGTCATTTCTCCTTACAGTAAAAATCCATCATCTCTCCAGATCCTCACGTTCTCCTGCAGAACCTTTTGTTCGATGGCGGCTGCTCTGGGACTCCTTTCACTGCACCGAGTTCCCCCCGTTGATTTAGAGAGGATGATGAAGAGAGGATGTGGACATACGGCCAGAGCTGCCGACTTTGGAGCTGTGGAAGGAGGTTCGAGTCTCTGCATCTGCTCAGCATCCTGTGATTCTGGGTAAATCACTTAATCTCCCCGAGCCTACCAAAAAAACAAGCATTGGCATAGCCAATAGGTCTTGCTTTTGGGACCTTATAAGTATTTAGTTATGCAGCACAATAGCCTTGGTGCAACAACATCAACTGTTGCATGACTAAAAACTTATTAGGTCCCAAAGGCGAACCCTACTGGCTATGCCAATGCTTGTTTTCTGTGTCCTCAGAGATAGAGATGAAGAGTGACATTGGTGGAATGTTGTGCAGGCATCTAGATTGTAAACATTTTAGTGTGGCCTATGATGGCCTATGATCTTCCTTCAGAACGGGGAGGTGGGTGGGATTGGGGAGTATTCTGCAGGTAGATAGAGTATCCACCAGAAAGATCTTACCTAAGGTAAGTAAAAACAATTCTGATGGATAATTTTTCCTGCAGATTCCTCACCTGTTGAAAAGATTCCAAAGGAGTACCACCCACAAAGTGAAGGGTCTGAAGGAGTGATCAAACCAGAAAATCCCGGAGCACTGACTATGCCAAATGGCCATCCCTTCTCTCACCTCAGAATCCAGATAATAATGTCTGGCAAAGGCATAAAGGTAAGTCCATGTCATCACCCAACAGATGTCAAGCCATGGGAATACCTCTGCCCAGTGCTGAAGTGGAAGATTTTGCCCTGGTGGAATGGGCTTTGATTCCCCCTGGTGGATTCTTTAAGCAAGTGTGCAGCACATCTTGATGCATAAGATTATACATCTGGACAATGGCCTCTTTTGAACTGCTTTATCCTTCTTGCGGCATGTGGAAGTGCTGTTCGGCAGACCCTACACTTACTGCGGTTGATGTATAACTGAACACCCACCAGGGGTCCAGCCAATAAAGTCTCTCCTTCTCCTGTTTGGGTTGGGATGAAAGGTAGAAGATGTAAGAATAATGGATTGCCCAAGCTGGAAAGGGGTCATCACCGTGGGAATTAGATCTGCCATAGTTCGATGGACCAGTTTGGAAAGTAGCATGTGTATAGAGAGCAGACGCTCAGTGACAATCTCAACTGACAACTGTGAAGTGACTCAAAGGGAGAATCCATCAGAAAAGTCAAAACAAGGTTCAGGTACCATAGGGGTATGTGGAAAGGAATAGGTGGAAATATATTTGTCAGTCCCTTTAAAAACCTCATAAAGAGCAGGGATTTGTACAGGGACAGCTGGTCTGGGAGGCAGATGAAAGCCAACCGAGCCACACTGTAACGCTTGATTGTCACTACTGGAACAGCGAAAGCACAAATCGGAAGAACTTAGATAGGTGGGCGCTTAAGGGATCCACCTCATGCTCACGCGACACATCTATTTCACCTGCCAGAATAAACTATTCTGTGGAGGGGTGATAAGCAGAAAAGATCACATGACCAACCCCAGTTGGAAGGAGCTCAGATGCCCCCAGTCAGTCTCCTCCAGGCATGAGGGAGGAGACTCTGGAGACGGAGGTGCAGAACCTCTCTCTCTGATGGGGAGAGGAGGTCTGCCCAGAGTGGAAGACAGAGTGGTAGATGTAGGGAGAAGTGCAGAAGGTCTGTGGCAATAAGGACTCGATCCTAGAGAATCTTACTCAGCACCGAGGAATCAAGGGAATGTGTAGTAAAGTGGAAAGTTCTTTCTGAATCGAAACATGTTCACCAAAAGCTCCCTGCAGCTGAGGGGACAGAGCTGTTAGTAAATGATATTGTTGAGAATGGCGAAGAGATGCACCTTAAGGGTGACCCAAAGGGCAAAGATGTACCATACTACCTTGGGATGAAGACGCCACATAGTTGGCAAGGTGACAATAACTCTGGCTTTTGCCCTTGCTATTTAGAAAGGCGGCCACAAGCTGGTGCATCCACGCCCACAGCCTCTCAACAGAGGTGTGCCCTCACTCATTCCTGTTACTTGACTTGCCATAACACAGCATTGTTTTCCATCAAGTCTGACTGTGAAGGTTGGGAAGCATTCAGCACAAGCCAAATTGCCCACAGTTTGAGCAGGTTGATGTGCAGAACATGCACTTCTGGATACCAAAGGTATCAGACCTCCAGTCCCTGCAGATAAGCACGCCATCCAAAGTTGGAGGCATCTGTCAGCATTAGTCACCGCCATGGCTGCAGGGGCATACACGGATAGGTGTTTCTTAACCTTAAATAGGTGCAGCTGAGAGGGTTCAAGGTGAGACTTGGGCATGTTCAAGAAAACGTTTAGGTTTAAACAGCAGTGACGCTGTTGCCTGCAAGTGGTGCTGCACCATCTGTTACACAATAGCTTTTAGCAGCCTGTTGTCCAAGTACAGAAATACTGAGATCCTGCACTTCTTGAGATGAGCCGCAACCACCGCAGTCACCTTTGTGAAGCCTCGAGGTGCCGCTGTAAATCCGAATGGGAGGACAGTGCACTGGTATGGAGCGAACCCTGCTCCAAAATGCAGGTACAGCCTGCATAGCTGCAGTATAGGAATACTGAAATATGCATCCAGCAAGTAAAGGGACACCATCCAGTCTTCCACCTTCAGGGCCAGAAGGGAGGAACTGCATCCTCAACTTTCCCTAAACCTCAAAAGCCAGAGGTCTACAACAGGACGAATATGGTAATTCTTCTTTGGAACTAGGAAGTACCGAAAGTAGCCCTCCCCGCTCAATTTCCTGCTCTGGCATCAACTCCATTGCTTCTTTAAGCAGCAGGACTGCCACCACCTCCTTTTGTAGTATTCAAAGAAGGGCTTCCGACAGAAGGGCCTGCGGGCAGGGGGGAATGTGGGGAGGGATCTGTTGGAAGGGTAAGTCATACCTCCTTTCTACAATCTGAAGGACACATTGGTCTGATGTTATGGTCTCCTGGGCCCATAGAAAGGGGGATACCCATCGTTCGACAAGCTGCACAAGCTGCTTTCCTGGTGGTGCAGGAGAAGCGGATGAGAAGGAGAAGAGGGCGGGTGTCCGGTGGACCTTGCCCCGGTTTTGCTTCAGGAGAGGTTTCTCTTGCAGGCAGGGCTGAGAAGGCTGGTGCTACAAATATGTAAGAAACTTCAGAACCCCCAAAATGTTAGAAACTGATGGTAGTTCATCAATGGGAATTGAAGATCTCCAGGGGCTGGTGCACTGCACCTGGCAATCAAACAATTCACTGCTGGGGCAGACAAGAGCTTTTACCAGGAAGTCATCGCTGTGTCCAAGAGTCCCTCACTGAATGGCAGCAAGAGTTCAGAGGTCCTGGCTGAAGATTTGATTGATTTAGATTTGTGGATATATAAAGTGCACTATGGCCCAGGGTATCATGGTGCTGCCAGCAGAAAGAAGCTGTCCACCGGTGGGGCAGTTACGGGAGAGAATATAGCCATGTCTTCAAAATCTTACGGAAAGCCAAGTGAGAAGTTAGGCTAGCAATGTGGGTTGGCAGAGAATTTCACAATTTGGCAGCTGCTACTGCAAAGGTGCAGCCATTCCATCTCACCTCCTGTAACCTCTTAACAATTACCTTCTTTAAAGAAGGCGACCTCAGCTGCCTTTTAGGCAGTCACCATTGAAATGTTAGCCTAAAAAGCAGCGGTCCCTGATGGTACGGTGCCTGATGTGCCATACACAATGCTTTGAAAGACATCCTCTTACTCACAGGTATCCAGGTTGGAGGGAGCACAAGCCCTCCCTCACTGACTGGCATTTGGGAATATTCAAAATCAGACAAGCAGCTGCGTTTTGAATGACCTGAAGTTTATTTAGAGAGGATTTATTGATGTTCAGGTAGGGCACATTGCAGTAATCAAGAAGGCTGCAGGACCCAGGTAAAGATATTTGACTTGGTTCCACCAAGGGTTGTGGAAGCTCAAGAGCATTGGCAGCTTTCTTGATCTGGAATGAAGCCACATCTGGGTGAGGTGGCCCTGATGGGCAGTCCATTTCTATCTCAGGAGTGGTATCAAATCCACTAGTCTGTTGTAAGGCTAAGTAGTCTGCCATATGAGAAGAGTGGGGGGGGCGGAAGCAGATTAGCAGCCTTGCAATTATCACCTGTAGGGTCGTCCCCAGCCCAGGAGCATGTAACAGACCACGCCACACACGGAGCTCTGGTTTGCATGTCTTTATTCTTCAGCATGCAACCGTTAACTGAACGTACTGCGTCACAATCTCTATTAGCCACACCCATCAGATCACATAATACTTGTAAGGAGTTTGCCGAGGACCACTAGAGTCTTCATGCACATAAGCACAGGACACATCATCACCCATATAAAGCTGGGGTGGATCAGGTATTTGAATTTGCTCTCAATGCAAACCAAATATATCAAGCATTCTTTGCCTGCAGCACTGGCAAGAATGGTCGCGCTTTTCTTCGTGTCCCTTTCCTGCTCCACGATTAATTTGTTGGGCCTCCCTCCTGGATCTCTGCAGGAGTGACAGAGGCTCAGGTGTTTGGTGCGGTGTGGCTAGTGCCGTCTAAATCAGTGCCAAAGGATGCTCAACTAGTGAAGCTCTTGACATCGGGAGAGATCCTGACGAAGACAGACACGTTCCATGTGGAGTAGTGGAGACAAATCTTGCCAAGGGAGGACACACTGGCAGAAATTTGAATGGGCTGACAGGTGCCCCTTGGGGACAACGGCATATCTAAACAGATTTTAAGAGCAAACAGTGAATGCCACAAAGAACCAGATGCTACCCTTAAAATTCAAGGCTTCCTTATTATTTTGCAGCTATGCACGACCACATCTCCTAAAAGGGTCATCAGAACCCCCTAGGCGCAGGTAGAGGTAAGCGCGTCTGCTGTACTGAGCACTGATGCCACCATTACCAACATAACACCCGCTATGAATCATTCAAGAAACCTACAGTGCAGACGGGCACAGCGGGAAAATTGCTGGCTTCTTTGTCCCTGGCTTGTCTCTACCCCTGTAACTCTGAGCTCTGCTAAACAGGCTCCGTCAGGTGGAAACTCTGCTCCTCCTGCTCTCTGTGCACCTGAAGCTCTGGCTCTGTGCTAGGCCATCACTGTTTTCTCATCTGTGCTCCACTAGTGTTTTGCAACAATCTTGAATCTCTGCAGCCTTAATCTCTCTGTGCTGGACTAACAGTAGTTCTGTGCCAGTCCTTCTCCACTCTGTACTACTGCTCTTCCCTTGCTGTGCTGCACTAACGCTGGTGCTGTACTGGTCCTTCTACACTCAGTGTAGCACAGCAAGGGAGGCGCAGTGGTACACACAGTAGTTCTGTGCCGGTCCTTCTTCACTCTGTACTACTGCTTTTCCCTTGCTGTGCTGCACTAACGCTGGTGCAGTACCAGTCCTTTTACACTCTGTACTACAGCACCTCCCTTGCTGCATTGAATCAACGCTGGTGCAGTCCCAGTCCTTTTACACTCTGTACTCCTGTGACTCCCTTGCTGCGCTGCACGAACGCTAGTTATGTTATGTTATCTGGAATTTATAGAGCATGCCGCTACTCCATAGTGTGTCCCGGCGCTGAGAAAAGACCACCATAACCACAGACAAACACCCCCAACCACAGTACCAGAGAAGCCTAAAGCTGGAAAAGCCACGTCTTCAGATTCTGCCTAAAAGACAGATGGTCCGAAATCCGTCGCAGCAGGAAGGGGGGGGGGGAGGCTATTCCAGAGTCGGGATGCTATTACTTGGAAAGATCATCCCCCTACCCGTGAGAGCCTGACCTTCGGAGTCAAGATCAAGCACTGGGTAGAACATCTTAAGGAGCGCTGAGGAATGTAGGGCTGAAATCTTTCCCTTAGATATGGGCCCCGATCCCATGGAAAGCTTTGAAGACCACGACTAAGGCTTTGAAGTGAATTATTTTTTGCACTGGAAGCCAGTGAAGTGAGGACAAGAGATGAGAGGTATGTGTTCTGGGTCTAGTTAGAAAGATGTCCCTGGCTGCCATGTCCTGAATGATCTGCAGACGACCCAGCTAGTGCTGTACCAGTCCTTCACTCTGTACTACTGCGCCTCATTTGCTGCGCTGTACCAACGCTGGTTCTTTTACACTATTCATGTTCTACTGCCTTCCTCTCCGTGCTCTCTTCAAGTCCTGGCATCTGCCACCAACTGCTCTACACTGCACCAACGCTGGTTCTGCTCAGTGGTGGCCCTCTGCTACCTCAGTCTCACTGTGCTGCACTGGTTCCGCTCAGTGGTGGCCCTCTGCTACCTCAGTCTCACTGTGCTGCACTGGTTCTGCTCAGTGGTGGCCCTCTGCTACCTCAGTCTCACTGTGCGGCACTGGTTCTGCTCAAGTTGTGGTTCTCTGCTACCTCAGTCTCACTGTGCTGCACTGGTTCTGCTCAGTGGTGGCCCTCTGCTACCTCAGTCTCACTGTGATGCACTGGTTCTGCTCAGTGGTGGCCCTCTGCTACCTCAGTCTCACTGTGCTGCACTGGTTCTGCTCAGTGGTGGCCCTCTGCTACCTCAGTCTCACTGTGCTGCACTGGTTCCGCTCAGTGGTGGCCCTCTGCTACCTCAGTCTCACTGTGCGGCACTGGTTCTGCTCAAGTTGTGGTTCTCTGCTACCTCAGTCTCACTGTGAGGCACTGGTTCTGCTCAAGTTGTGGTTCTCTGCTACCTCAGTCTCACTGTGCTGCACTGGTTCTGCTCAGTGGTGGCACTCTGCTACCTCAGTCTCACTGTGCTGCACTGGTTCTGCTCAAGTTGTGGCCCTCTGCTACCTCAGTCTCACTGTGCGGCACTGGTTCTGCTCAAGTTGTGGTTCTCTGCTACCTCAGTCTCACTGTGCTGCACTGGTTCTGCTCCGTGGTGGCCCTCTGCTACCTCAGTCTCACTGTGCTGCACTGGTTCTGCTCAAGTTGTGGTTCTCTGCTACCTCAGTCTCACTGTGCTGCACTGGTTCTGCTCAAGTTGTGGTTCTCTGCTACCTCAGTCTCACTGTGCTGCACTGGTTCCGCTCAGTGGTGGACCTCTGCTACCTCAGTCTCACTGTGCTGCACTGGTTCTGCTCAGTGGTGGACCTCTGCTACCTCAGTCTCACTGTGCTGCACTGGTTCCGCTCAGTGGTGGCCCTCTGCTACCTCAGTCTCACTGTGCTGCACTGGTTCTGCTCAGTGGTGGCCCTCTGCTACCTCAGTCTCACTGTGCGGCACTGGTTCTGCTCAAGTTGTGGTTCTCTGCTACCTCAGTCTCACTGTGCTGCACTGGTTCTGCTCAGTGGTGGCCCTCTGCTACCTCAGTCTCACTGTGATGCACTGGTTCTGCTCAGTGGTGGCCCTCTGCTACCTCAGTCTCACTGTGCTGCACTGGTTCTGCTCAGTGGTGGCCCTCTGCTACCTCAGTCTCACTGTGCTGCACTGGTTCCGCTCAGTGGTGGCCCTCTGCTACCTCAGTCTCACTGTGCGGCACTGGTTCTGCTCAAGTTGTGGTTCTCTGCTACCTCAGTCTCACTGTGAGGCACTGGTTCTGCTCAAGTTGTGGTTCTCTGCTACCTCAGTCTCACTGTGCTGCACTGGTTCCGCTCAGTGGTGGCCCTCTGCTACCTCAGTCTCACTGTGCTGCACTGGTTCTGCTCAGTGGTGGCCCTCTGCTACCTCAGTCTCACTGTGCTGCACTGGTTCTGCTCAAGTTGTGGCCCTCTGCTACCTCAGTCTCACTGTGCGGCACTGGTTCTGCTCAAGTTGTGGTTCTCTGCTACCTCAGTCTCACTGTGCTGCACTGGTTCTGCTCCGTGGTGGCCCTCTGCTACCTCAGTCTCACTGTGCGGCACTGGTTCTGCTCAAGTTGTGGTTCTCTGCTACCTCAGTCTCACTGTGCTGCACTGGTTCTGCTCAAGTTGTGGTTCTCTGCTACCTCAGTCTCACTGTGCGGCACTGGTTCTGCTCAAGTTGTGGTTCTCTGCTACCTCAGTCTCACTGTGCTGCACTGGTTCTGCTCAGTGGTGGCCCTCTGCCACCTCAGTCTCACTGTGCTGCACTGGTTCTGCTCAGTGGTGGCCCTCTGCTACCTCAGTCTCACTGTGCTGCACTGGTTCCGCTCAGTGGTGGCCCTCTGCTACCTCAGTCTCACTGTGCGGCACTGGTTCTGCTCAAGTTGTGGTTCTCTGCTACCTCAGTCTCACTGTGCGGCACTGGTTCTGCTCAAGTTGTGGTTCTCTGCTACCTCAGTCTCACTGTGCTGCACTGGTTCTGCTCAGTGGTGGCCCTCTGCTACCTCAGTCTCACTGTGCTGCACTGGTTCTGCTCAGTGGTGGCCCTCTGCTACCTCAGTCTCACTGTGCTGCACTGGTTCTGCTCCGTGGTGGCCCTCTGCTACCTCAGTCTCACTGTGCTGCACTGGTTCCGCTCAGTGGTGGCCCTCTGCTACCTCAGTCTCACTGTGCTGCACTGGTTCTGCTCCGTGGTGGCCCTCTGCTACCTCAGTCTCACTGTGCTGCACTGGTTCCGCTCAGTGGTGGCCCTCTGCTACCTCAGTCTCACTGTGCTGCACTGGTTCTGCTCAGTGGTGGCCCTCTGCTACCTCAGTCTCACTGTGCTGCACTTGTTCTGCTCAGTGGTGGACCTCTGCTACCTCAGTCTCACTGTGCTGCACTGGTTCTGCTCAAGTTGTGGTTCTCTGCTACCTCAGTCTCACAGTGCTGCACTGGTTCTGCTCAAGTTGTGGTTCTCTGCTACCTCAGTCTCACTGTGCTGCACTGGTTCTGCTCAGTGGTGGCCCTCTGCTACCTCAGTCTCACTGTGCTGCACTGGTTCTGCTCAGTGGTGGTCCTCTGCTACCTCAGTCTCACTGTGCTGCACTGGTTCTGCTCAGTGGTGGTCCTCTGCTACCTCAGTCTCACTGTGCTGCACTGGTTCTGCTCAGTGGTGGCCCTCTGCTACCTCAGTCTCACTGTGCTGCACTGTTTCTGCTCAGTGGTGGTTCTCTGCTACCTCAGTCTCACTGTGCTGCACTGGTTCTGCTCAGTTGTGGTTCTCTGCTACCTCAGTCTCACTGTGCTGCACTGGTTCTGCTCAGTGGTGGCCCTCTGCTACCTCAGTCTCACTGTGCGGCACTGGTTCTGCTCAAGTTGTGGTTCTCTGCTACCTCAGTCTCACTGTGCTGCACTGGTTCTGCTCAAGTTGTGGTTCTCTGCTACCTCAGTCTCACTGTGCTGCACTGGTTCTGCTCAAGTTGTGGTTCTCTGCTACCTCAGTCTCACTGTGCTGCACTGGTTCCGCTCAGTGGTGGCCCTCTGCTACCTCAGTCTCACTGTGCTGCACTGGTTCTGCTCAGTGGTGGCCCTCTGCTACCTCAGTCTCACTGTGCTGCACTGGTTCCGCTCAGTGGTGGCCCTCTGCTACCTCAGTCTCACTGTGCTGCACTGGTTCTGCTCAGTGGTGGCCCTCTGCTACCTCAGTCTCACTGTGCTGCACTGGTTCTGCTCAGTGGTGGCCCTCTGCTACCTCAGTCTCACTGTGCTGCACTGGTTCTGCTCAGTGGTGGCCCTCTGCTACCTCAGTCTCACTGTGATGCACTGGTTCTGCTCAGTGGTGGACCTCTGCTACCTCAGTCTCACTGTGCTGCACTGGTTCTGCTCAGTGGTGGACCTCTGCTACCTCAGTCTCACTGTGCTGCACTGGTTCCGCTCAGTGGTGGCCCTCTGCTACCTCAGTCTCACTGTGATGCACTGGTTCTGCTCAGTGGTGGACCTCTGCTACCTCAGTCTCACTGTGCGGCACTGGTTCTGCTCAAGTTGTGGTTCTCTGCTACCTCAGTCTCACTGTGCTGCACTGGTTCCGCTCAGTGGTGGCCCTCTGCTACCTCAGTCTCACTGTGCTGCACTGGTTCCGCTCCGTGGTGGCCCTCTGCTACCTCAGTCTCACTGTGCTGCACTGGTTCTGCTCAGTGGTGGCCCTCTGCTACCTCAGTCTCACTGTGCTGCACTGGTTCTGCTCAGTGGTGGCCCTCTGCTACCTCAGTCTCACTGTGCTGCACTGGTTCTGCTCAGTGGTGGTCCTCTGCTACCTCAGTCTCACTGTGCTGCACTGGTTCTGCTCAGTGGTGGTCCTCTGCTACCTCAGTCTCACTGTGCTGCACTGGTTCTGCTCAGTGGTGGCCCTCTGCTACCTCAGTCTCACTGTGCTGCACTGGTTCTGCTCAGTGGTGGACCTCTGCTACCTCAGTCTCACTGTGCTGCACTGTTTCTGCTCAGTGGTGGTTCTCTGCTACCTCAGTCTCACTGCGCTGCACTGGTTCTGCTCAGTTGTGGTTCTCTGCTACCTCAGTCTCACTGTGCTGCACTGGTTCTGCTCAGTGGTGGCCCTCTGCTACCTCAGTCTCACTGTGCGGCACTGGTTCTGCTCAAGTTGTGGTTCTCTGCTACCTCAGTCTCACTGTGCTGCACTGGTTCTGCTCAAGTTGTGGTTCTCTGCTACCTCAGTCTCACTGTGCTGCACTGGTTCTGCTCAAGTTGTGGTTCTCTGCTACCTCAGTCTCACTGTGCTGCACTGGTTCCGCTCAGTGGTGGCCCTCTGCTACCTCAGTCTCACTGTGCTGCACTGGTTCTGCTCAGTGGTGGCCCTCTGCTACCTCAGTCTCACTGTGCTGCACTGGTTCCGCTCAGTGGTGGCCCTCTGCTACCTCAGTCTCACTGTGCTGCACTGGTTCTGCTCAGTGGTGGCCCTCTGCTACCTCAGTCTCACTGTGCTGCACTGGTTCTGCTCAGTGGTGGCCCTCTGCTACCTCAGTCTCACTGTGCTGCACTGGTTCTGCTCAGTGGTGGCCCTCTGCTACCTCAGTCTCACTGTGATGCACTGGTTCTGCTCAGTGGTGGACCTCTGCTACCTCAGTCTCACTGTGCTGCACTGGTTCTGCTCAGTGGTGGACCTCTGCTACCTCAGTCTCACTGTGCTGCACTGGTTCCGCTCAGTGGTGGCCCTCTGCTACCTCAGTCTCACTGTGATGCACTGGTTCTGCTCAGTGGTGGACCTCTGCTACCTCAGTCTCACTGTGCGGCACTGGTTCTGCTCAAGTTGTGGTTCTCTGCTACCTCAGTCTCACTGTGCTGCACTGGTTCCGCTCAGTGGTGGCCCTCTGCTACCTCAGTCTCACTGTGCTGCACTGGTTCCGCTCCGTGGTGGCCCTCTGCTACCTCAGTCTCACTGTGCTGCACTGGTTCTGCTCAGTGGTGGCCCTCTGCTACCTCAGTCTCACTGTGCTGCACTGGTTCTGCTCAGTGGTGGCCCTCTGCTACCTCAGTCTCACTGTGCTGCACTGGTTCTGCTCAGTGGTGGCCCTCTGCTACCTCAGTCTCACTGTGCTGCACTGGTTCTGCTCAGTGGTGGCCCTCTGCTACCTCAGTCTCACTGTGATGCACTGGTTCTCCTCAGTGGTGGACCTCTGCTACCTCAGTCTCACTGTGCTGCACTGGTTCTGCTCAGTGGTGGACCTCTGCTACCTCAGTCTCACTGTGCTGCACTGGTTCCGCTCAGTGGTGGCCCTCTGCTACCTCAGTCTCACTGTGATGCACTGGTTCTGCTCAGTGGTGGACCTCTGCTACCTCAGTCTCACTGTGCGGCACTGGTTCTGCTCAAGTTGTGGTTCTCTGCTACCTCAGTCTCACTGTGCGGCACTGGTTCTGCTCAAGTTGTGGTTCTCTGCTACCTCAGTCTCACTGTGCTGCACTGGTTCCGCTCAGTGGTGGACCTCTGCTACCTCAGTCTCACTGTGCTGCACTGGTTCTGCTCAGTGGTGGACCTCTGCTACCTCAGTCTCACTGTGCTGCACTGGTTCTGCTCAGTGGTGGTTCTCTGCTACCTCAGTCTCACTGTGCTGCACTGGTTCTGCTCAGTGGTGGACCTCTGCTACCTCAGTCTCACTGTGCTGCACTGTTTCTGCTCAGTGGTGGCCCTCTGCTACCTCAGTCTCACTGTGATGCACTGGTTCTGCTCAGTGGTGGCCCTCTGCTACCTCAGTCTCACTGTGATGCACTGGTTCTGCTCAGTGGTGGACCTCTGCTACCTCAGTCTCACTGTGCTGCACTGGTTCTGCTCAGTGGTGGACCTCTGCTACCTCAGTCTCACTGTGCTGCACTGGTTCCGCTCAGTGGTGGCCCTCTGCTACCTCAGTCTCACTGTGCTGCACTGGTTCCGCTCCGTGGTGGCCCTCTGCTACCTCAGTCTCACTGTGCTGCACTGGTTCTGCTCAGTGGTGGCCCTCTGCTACCTCAGTCTCACTGTGCTGCACTGGTTCTGCTCAGTGGTGGCCCTCTGCTACCTCAGTCTCACTGTGCTGCACTGGTTCTGCTCAGTGGTGGCCCTCTGCTACCTCAGTCTCACTGTGCTGCACTGGTTCTGCTCAGTGGTGGCCCTCTGCTACCTCAGTCTCACTGTGATGCACTGGTTCTCCTCAGTGGTGGACCTCTGCTACCTCAGTCTCACTGTGCTGCACTGGTTCTGCTCAGTGGTGGCCCTCTGCTACCTCCGTCTCACTGTGATGCACTGGTTCTGCTCAGTGGTGGACCTCTGCTACCTCAGTCTCACTGTGCTGCACTGGTTCTGCTCAGTGGTGGACCTCTGCTACCTCCGTCTCACTGTGCTGCACTGGTTCCGCTCAGTGGTGGCCCTCTGCTACCTCAGTCTCACTGTGCTGCACTGGTTCTGCTCAGTGGTGGCCCTCTGCTACCTCAGTCTCACTGTGCGGCACTGGTTCTGCTCAAGTTGTGGTTCTCTGCTACCTCAGTCTCACTGTGCTGCACTGGTTCTGCTCAGTGGTGGCCCTCTGCTACCTCCGTCTCACTGTGATGCACTGGTTCTGCTCAGTGGTGGACCTCTGCTACCTCAGTCTCACTGTGCTGCACTGGTTCTGCTCAGTGGTGGACCTCTGCTACCTCAGTCTCACTGTGCTGCACTGGTTCCGCTCAGTGGTGGCCCTCTGCTACCTCAGTCTCACTGTGATGCACTGGTTCTGCTCAGTGGTGGACCTCTGCTACCTCAGTCTCACTGTGCGGCACTGGTTCTGCTCAAGTTGTGGTTCTCTGCTACCTCAGTCTCACTGTGCTGCACTGGTTCCGCTCAGTGGTGGCCCTCTGCTACCTCAGTCTCACTGTGCTGCACTGGTTCCGCTCCGTGGTGGCCCTCTGCTACCTCAGTCTCACTGTGCTGCACTGGTTCTGCTCAGTGGTGGCCCTCTGCTACCTCAGTCTCACTGTGCTGCACTGGTTCTGCTCAGTGGTGGCCCTCTGCTACCTCAGTCTCACTGTGCTGCACTGGTTCTGCTCAGTGGTGGTCCTCTGCTACCTCAGTCTCACTGTGCTGCACTGGTTCTGCTCAGTGGTGGTCCTCTGCTACCTCAGTCTCACTGTGCTGCACTGGTTCTGCTCAGTGGTGGCCCTCTGCTACCTCAGTCTCACTGTGCTGCACTGGTTCTGCTCAGTGGTGGACCTCTGCTACCTCAGTCTCACTGTGCTGCACTGTTTCTGCTCAGTGGTGGTTCTCTGCTACCTCAGTCTCACTGTGCTGCACTGGTTCTGCTCAGTGGTGGCCCTCTGCTACCTCAGTCTCACTGTGCGGCACTGGTTCTGCTCAAGTTGTGGTTCTCTGCTACCTCAGTCTCACTGTGCTGCACTGGTTCTGCTCAAGTTGTGGTTCTCTGCTACCTCAGTCTCACTGTGCTGCACTGGTTCTGCTCAAGTTGTGGTTCTCTGCTACCTCAGTCTCACTGTGCTGCACTGGTTCCGCTCAGTGGTGGCCCTCTGCTACCTCAGTCTCACTGTGCTGCACTGGTTCTGCTCAGTGGTGGCCCTCTGCTACCTCAGTCATACTGTGCTGCACTGGTTCCGCTCAGTGGTGGCCCTCTGCTACCTCAGTCTCACTGTGCTGCACTGGTTCTGCTCAGTGGTGGCCCTCTGCTACCTCAGTCTCACTGTGCTGCACTGGTTCTGCTCAGTGGTGGCCCTCTGCTACCTCAGTCTCACTGTGCTGCACTGGTTCTGCTCAGTGGTGGCCCTCTGCTACCTCAGTCTCACTGTGATGCACTGGTTCTGCTCAGTGGTGGACCTCTGCTACCTCAGTCTCACTGTGCTGCACTGGTTCTGCTCAGTGGTGGACCTCTGCTACCTCAGTCTCACTGTGCTGCACTGGTTCCGCTCAGTGGTGGCCCTCTGCTACCTCAGTCTCACTGTGATGCACTGGTTCTGCTCAGTGGTGGACCTCTGCTACCTCAGTCTCACTGTGCGGCACTGGTTCTGCTCAAGTTGTGGTTCTCTGCTACCTCAGTCTCACTGTGCTGCACTGGTTCCGCTCAGTGGTGGCCCTCTGCTACCTCAGTCTCACTGTGCTGCACTGGTTCCGCTCCGTGGTGGCCCTCTGCTACCTCAGTCTCACTGTGCTGCACTGGTTCTGCTCAGTGGTGGCCCTCTGCTACCTCAGTCTCACTGTGCTGCACTGGTTCTGCTCAGTGGTGGCCCTCTGCTACCTCAGTCTCACTGTGCTGCACTGGTTCTGCTCAGTGGTGGCCCTCTGCTACCTCAGTCTCACTGTGATGCACTGGTTCTCCTCAGTGGTGGACCTCTGCTACCTCAGTCTCACTGTGCTGCACTGGTTCTGCTCAGTGGTGGACCTCTGCTACCTCAGTCTCACTGTGCTGCACTGGTTCCGCTCAGTGGTGGCCCTCTGCTACCTCAGTCTCACTGTGATGCACTGGTTCTGCTCAGTGGTGGACCTCTGCTACCTCAGTCTCACTGTGCGGCACTGGTTCTGCTCAAGTTGTGGTTCTCTGCTACCTCAGTCTCACTGTGCGGCACTGGTTCTGCTCAAGTTGTGGTTCTCTGCTACCTCAGTCTCACTGTGCTGCACTGGTTCCGCTCAGTGGTGGACCTCTGCTACCTCAGTCTCACTGTGCTGCACTGGTTCTGCTCAGTGGTGGACCTCTGCTACCTCAGTCTCACTGTGCTGCACTGGTTCTGCTCAGTGGTGGTTCTCTGCTACCTCAGTCTCACTGTGCTGCACTGGTTCTGCTCAGTGGTGGACCTCTGCTACCTCAGTCTCACTGTGCTGCACTGTTTCTGCTCAGTGGTGGCCCTCTGCTACCTCAGTCTCACTGTGATGCACTGGTTCTGCTCAGTGGTGGCCCTCTGCTACCTCAGTCTCACTGTGATGCACTGGTTCTGCTCAGTGGTGGACCTCTGCTACCTCAGTCTCACTGTGCTGCACTGGTTCTGCTCAGTGGTGGACCTCTGCTACCTCAGTCTCACTGTGCTGCACTGGTTCCGCTCAGTGGTGGCCCTCTGCTACCTCAGTCTCACTGTGCTGCACTGGTTCCGCTCCGTGGTGGCCCTCTGCTACCTCAGTCTCACTGTGCTGCACTGGTTCTGCTCAGTGGTGGCCCTCTGCTACCTCAGTCTCACTGTGCTGCACTGGTTCTGCTCAGTGGTGGCCCTCTGCTACCTCAGTCTCACTGTGCTGCACTGGTTCTGCTCAGTGGTGGCCCTCTGCTACCTCAGTCTCACTGTGCTGCACTGGTTCTGCTCAGTGGTGGCCCTCTGCTACCTCAGTCTCACTGTGCTGCACTGGTTCTGCTCAGTGGTGGCCCTCTGCTACCTCAGTCTCACTGTGCTGCACTGGTTCTGCTCAGTGGTGGCCCTCTGCTACCTCAGTCTCACTGTGATGCACTGGTTCTCCTCAGTGGTGGCCCTCTGCTACCTCAGTCTCACTGTGCTGCACTGGTTCTGCTCAGTGGTGGACCTCTGCTACCTCAGTCTCACTGTGCTGCACTGGTTCCGCTCAGTGGTGGCCCTCTGCTACCTCAGTCTCACTGTGCTGCACTGGTTCTGCTCAGTGGTGGCCCTCTGCTACCTCAGTCTCACTGTGATGCACTGGTTCTCCTCAGTGGTGGACCTCTGCTACCTCAGTCTCACTGTGCTGCACTGGTTCTGCTCAGTGGTGGCCCTCTGCTACCTCCGTCTCACTGTGATGCACTGGTTCTGCTCAGTGGTGGACCTCTGCTACCTCAGTCTCACTGTGCTGCACTGGTTCTGCTCAGTGGTGGACCTCTGCTACCTCAGTCTCACTGTGCTGCACTGGTTCTGCTCAAGTTGTGGCCCTCTGCTACCTCAGTCTCACTGTGCTGCACTGGTTCCGCTCAGTGGTGGCCCTCTGCTACCTCAGTCTCACTGTGCTGCACTGGTTCTGCTCAGTGGTGGCCCTCTGCTACCTCAGTCTCACTGTGCTGCACTGGTTCCGCTCAGTGGTGGCCCTCTGCTACCTCAGTCTCACTGTGCTGCACTGGTTCCGCTCAGTGGTGGCCCTCTGCTACCTCAGTCTCACTGTGATGCACTGGTTCTCCTCAGTGGTGGACCTCTGCTACCTCAGTCTCACTGTGCTGCACTGGTTCTGCTCAGTGGTGGCCCTCTGCTACCTCCGTCTCACTGTGATGCACTGGTTCTGCTCAGTGGTGGACCTCTGCTACCTCAGTCTCACTGTGCTGCACTGGTTCTGCTCAGTGGTGGACCTCTGCTACCTCAGTCTCACTGTGCTGCACTGGTTCTGCTCAAGTTGTGGCCCTCTGCTACCTCAGTCTCACTGTGCTGCACTGGTTCCGCTCAGTGGTGGCCCTCTGCTACCTCAGTCTCACTGTGCTGCACTGGTTCTGCTCAGTGGTGGCCCTCTGCTACCTCAGTCTCACTGTGCGGCACTGGTTCTGCTCAAGTTGTGGTTCTCTGCTACCTCAGTCTCACTGTGCTGCACTGGTTCTGCTCAGTGGTGGCCCTCTGCTACCTCCGTCTCACTGTGATGCACTGGTTCTGCTCAGTGGTGGACCTCTGCTACCTCAGTCTCACTGTGCTGCACTGGTTCTGCTCAGTGGTGGACCTCTGCTACCTCAGTCTCACTGTGCTGCACTGGTTCCGCTCAGTGGTGGCCCTCTGCTACCTCAGTCTCACTGTGCTGCACTGGTTCCGCTCAGTGGTGGACCTCTGCTACCTCAGTCTCACTGTGCTGCACTGGTTCTGCTCAGTGGTGGACCTCTGCTACCTCAGTCTCACTGTGCTGCACTGGTTCTGCTCAGTGGTGGTTCTCTGCTACCTCAGTCTCACTGTGCTGCACTGGTTCTGCTCAGTGGTGGACCTCTGCTACCTCAGTCTCACTGTGCTGCACTGTTTCTGCTCAGTGGTGGTTCTCTGCTACCTCAGTCTCACTGTGCGGCACTGGTTCTGCTCAAGTTGTGGTTCTCTGCTACCTCAGTCTCACTGTGCTGCACTGGTTCTGCTCAGTGGTGGACCTCTGCCACCTCAGTCTCACTGTGCTGCACTAATGCCGGTTCTGCTACAATCCTGGGCCTCTGCTACTTCCTTTTTCAAGCTGCACCAAGGCTGGTTCTGTTGCAGTCCTGGGTCTCTACCACTGCACTCTCTGTACTGCACTGTGGGAAATTGGGTTACTGGTGGGGGTGAGGTTGAAACCCTACTCAAGCAGGAACCACAATCCTTCTCAGGGTGAGGCACAAGCAAACCATAAATTAACCTATGCTCAACCCTCGGGTAGCTTGGCACAGAACAGTCAGAATTACAATGTGTAAAGTATTTATAAAGTACTTCTGCTAGTAATAAGGTGAAAACACCACACAGGAAAAATCCCACACCAATGTAGAAAAATAGAAAGAAAAAAATAAGTCTAAAATGACAAAATTCCAATCAGTAGAATCGGAAAGGTTCAGGTTTAAAGATTTCAGTAAATATAGTGCTACAAAAGCACAAAGCGCCAACTGTGGATATCTGGCTGCACCAGACCGGGACAACATCCCAAGTTCAGGCTGACTGCAATGGAGTGCAGGCCAGCTACAGGGACCCACTTAGGCCTACTGAACAGAGTACCTTAAATCCTAGGTTGCGGGATCTTCCAGTCCCAGAGCTTTCATCACTCCACTACACAACGCTGGCTCTATTATAATCTGAAGGTTCTGGTTACTTCTTCCGCCATATCCTTCATGTTGTAACAGAAGGAAAAAGCTACTTACGGTGTAGGCATCTTTTCATAGCATGTAGTGCTGTCAAGTAACAAGGTGCAGTGTGACCCCTCCCTTAGTTGGCAATGCACATGGGCACCGACTTCATGTTGGATTGTTTCCTGCACAGCGTGTGAGAGTAGTTTGGAGAGGTGAGCAGAGGAAGTACTGTGAACATGTGCACTGGTAAAGGAAGTTAAGTAGTAAAGGACGAGATCTGTGACTAGAGCCACCCACATACAGGGAGGATGGTGGACACGTGAATCTACAGCACTAGACACTATGAACAGATGCTTACAGGGTAAGTAACATTTCCTGTTTGTAGCATGTGTTGCTGTAGATACACATGCTTTGAATAGACTGCAAAGTAGTATCCCTCTACAGGCGGGGGCTAGCAAGTGGATGATGCAGATGTCTGAAATAAAGTCCTGAGGACCATTAGGCCAATCGTTGCCTGCCTACGATATCCACATAAGAATGTTTAGTAAAATGTATGGGGTTGACCAAGGAGCTGCTTTGCATATATCAACAAAAGGAATGTTCCCTATGAAAGCCAATGTTGCTGCTTTTATGTGTGTAGAATGCGCCCTCGGGGTAACACGAAGGGCTCTTTTAGCTTCAAGATAGCAAGTGTGGATACATTTCACTATCCATCTGGTAATGCCTGCTTTGGAGATGGGTTGGCCCTTGTGCTATTTTGAACAAGCATTGGCAGAAGCCAATAGGTCTCGTCTTTGGGACCTTTTAAGTGTTAAGCTATGCATAACATAACATACACAGGAGGAAGGACACGGACACTGACAGCGTTAGGGGTGGGTGGAGGGAGAGAGCCGGAGGCAGTGAAAAATAAGGCAAGACAGAGGAAGAAAGGAACCGAGTGACGGAAATGGATACAGACAGAAGAGTACAAGAGAACAGAGAGAACGAAGGATAGCGAAAGAAGACAAACCAAGGAATAAAAGGCAAAAGAGAAATGGAGAAACAAAGTAAGCAAGGTGCGTAGAAGTAAATATAGGGTGGCGAAAAGAAACAAGAGGATTTTTTTTTGGTTTTCCTTCTTTCTACTTTTTGGTTTGGGGGGGGGGGGGGGAGGAGGGGGAGATGTGTTTTGTTTACTTTTGCATATGTGTCCTCTACATTGCATATGTGTTCCATGTTCCGCGTCAGCTCCTTGCCCACGTCAGTGATTCAATTTTAGATCCCTGGCAGTGGACGTTAGGAGCTGGATGAAGAACGAGGGGTTCCCCCTTCTTGCTGCAGCAGTGTTTCTTTTCATGAATAAAGGAACTTAATTTACTTCACTCGTGTTCAACTCGACTTTACACCAACAGCTTTAGTTATTTGAACGCCCTGCTCTTCAGGTGGTCAGGGAAGCGAGAGCCAATGAGAGCAGAGGCAGTGACATCACAAAAGGTGAGGTCACAACCAATACAGTGAGAAGAAGCGAGGTCAGAACCAGTAAAATGGAAATCCAGTGAATTCCGAGCCATGAACGTTACAACGAGAAAAGAGCGAGTGAGCTTGGAACCAGTTAGGGGACAGCTAGTGTGGTCAGACCCGGACGGGTAGAGCCGGTGAGGTCAGAGCCTTAAAGTTAGCACCTGTAAGAACCAAAATGATAACATTAGTTGTATAAGAGCCGCGGCGCAGACAGGTACGTTAATTAAATGCCATACTACCCCCTTGTGGGATAACAGGGAACTGAATAATGGAATACAGTATTAATGTCGCAGTTGATGCGTGCCCGATCACGTTTTCCGCCGGTGTAGCACCGCCGAAGGCTCCAGAAATGCCGCTGCCCGCGTCCCACGCAGAGGGACATCAGCAGGGCAGCTCTCTAGTGGCCACCCGTCGGAGCCTCTTCTCCCCCCCCCCCCCCCTCCTGTTCCACCTCTCTCGAGAGGCCGCGCCTTGGGGAGGGGAGGCCTCAATAGGCATTTGCTGGGGGAGCCGGGCCACTGGTGCGGGGCTAGGCCCTACTTAAGCCTGCCGCCCCCGCAGATCGCCCTTTGCTTCCTGGGGTACACTCCTGTGGGTGAGAGTACAAAGACAGAGGCTGTTGCCCCCATACTGTCTGTTGTTCACAGCTTTTAAGTGCCCATCCCCGCATTAGATACCCGTGATGTCAGCTTGTGTTTATACACGTAAGGAAGGTAGTTAACTCACATGTTACCTTCATCTTGCTTTATTGTGCTGTAGCTGTTGGAAACACACTTCTAAGCCAGAAAGGACCCCAATTTGGCCAATTGAAAAATCATAATAGGATTTCATGTCCATAAACGCCAATTTCACCAATGCCTTGTTACCCTTGCCATATTTTCCAGCCTGAGAAACAGATTTAGGTGTTGCTCTCCTTCGCTCAGTCTTTCCTTGGAGCCTAGGGAGTTTGAAACGTTCACAAATTTTGGTCCTCGAGCTGAAAGATATGTATCCTTCAGAAGCATATTCTCATCTTTTAGTCAGTCAGCCATATTGGCTTTATCCGGAGTCATGATAAAAGGCGTCCATATAGCAGTCAGCGTTAAATATTTTGCCATGCCTAGAAATCATGCAAACCCGAAGCAGCAGCAATTCGGGAACCATAACACTATCAATACATCACCTTTGTAGACAAAGTGGAAATTAAAACCATCTTCGTGCTAGGATAGAAACTCTGTTTTCCGAAAATACGCCCACCTTTTACCTGCAGAGAACATTCTTCCATTGTTTAAAAATTATGTTCAAGGAATGAAGGGTAGAGATGGATTGAAGAATTTAAAAAAAATAAAAATAAAAATAAAATGCTATGGTTCAGTTCTGGCTCCATATGCAGGTTTTAGATCTTCACACAATTACGTTAGGAAGATCTGCAGTCGCATCGCAAAGAAAGTTAGGAACACCATTCACGTATAAGCTGAACAGCAGTGGGGCCAAAAGACATCCTTGCGTCAATTCGCTTCTTGTAGAAATCTCTTTTGGTAGTCTGCTCTGGGCTTATGAGTAAAGTTGCAAATTATTGCTGTTATTTACGGGTTACAGAACAGGACCCATAATTTAGCCCACTAAAGCTAGCTCGCAGGGGCAGGGCACCTATAACAGCGAAAGGAGGAAGGGGGGGCTCTGGCAGCGACGGGGGCCTCCCCAGAGCTGTGGCGGAGTTACAGGGCGATCTGGAGGCAGAAGGGTACAGTAAGGGTACCTCTGCGACAGTCGGTACAGTAAGGGTACCCCTGTCCGGCACAGTAAGGGTGCCCGAGCCAAGGTCCGGGAGCCGAAGGAGGTTCTGGGAAGACCGCGACGGCGCCCCGTTAGTCCTTCGGGCGGTTGGGGGGCCTGACCAACCGGGGGTGAGCCATAACACACTCCGCCCCCGTTAAAAGGGGCGGGAGTATTAGACAGATCATGTGATCCAAAGGAGGATCTGAAAAATGTGCCGCACTGCCGGGCATCGACCCACCGTGCGTGCTGGCTCGCAAGGCGGGCGGAGCAGCGAGGGGCTGCTTGCTCTGGATCGCCCGTAAGATAACCCACTCTATCGTCATACTTATGTTGTATGAAATAAACCTGCAGCAGTTCTTCACCCATAACTAATGTGTCAGTGTAATCATTGGGTGATGTCTGTGCATACGTGTTGAGTGGAGCGGATGACGGTGTGGTCACTATGCCGCTGCCCGCGTCCCACGCAGAGGGACATCAGCAGGGCAGCTCTCTAGTGGCCACCCGTCGGAGCCTCCTTTCCCCCCACCCCCCCCTCCTGTTCCACCTCTCCCGAGAGGCCGCGGCTTGGGGAGGGGAGGCCTCAATAGGCATTTGCTGGGGGAGCCGGGCCACTGGTGCGGGGCGGGGCTAGGCCCTACTTAAGCCCGCCGCCCCCGCAGATCGCCCTCTGCTTCCTGGGGTACACTCCTGTGCCGCGCGAGTTCCCACCCTTTCCGCTTACCCTGCGCGGCGTAAGCAGCGCGCAACTGGAATGTTATAATGTTTTTTCTTGTGTTGCAGGCGGAGTTACAGGGCGATCTGGAGGCAGAAGGGTACAGTAAGGGTACCTCTGCGACAGTCGGTACAGTAAGGGTACCCCTGCCCGGCACAGTAAGGGTGCCCGAGCCAAGGTCCGGGAGCCGAAGGAGGTTCTGGGAAGACCGCGACGGCGCCCGTTAGTCCTTCGGGCGGTTGGGGGGCCTGACCAACCGGGGGTGTGCCATAACACGCTCCGCCCCCGTTAAAAGGGGCGGGAGTATTAGACAGATCACGTGATCCAAAGGAGAATCTGAAAAATGTGCTGCACTGCCGGGCATCGACCCACCGTGCGTGCTGGCTCGCAAGGCGGGCGGAGCAGCGAGGGGCGGCTTGCCCCGTAAGATAACCCACTCTATCGTCATACTTATGTTGTATAAAATAAACCTGCAGCAGTTCTTCACCCATAACTAATGTGTCAGTGTAATCATTGGGTGATGTCTGTGCATACGTGTTGAGTGGAGCGGATGACGGTGTGGACACTATGCCCTTTTCTTAGATATCTGTGTTAATGAGATCGCTCTGGGTGTGTTTTAACAACACACTTGCATAGCGCTCTACACAAACGGAATCGTTTCTAGAAGTTATTTCCCAACGGAATGTACTCGCTTTATCGGCATCAGAAGGATGAGAGCAGTGCTTTAAATGGAAAAAAATAAGTGCAGGTACTCTCCAAAAGGAGCAATGGACTGGGGGTGGAGTGTGGGGCGGGACTAGGGTGGAGCCAGAGGCGGGGCTAGGTTTTCAACCCTTCCAAACTTTATATGCAAGAAATCCAAGTGCATTGTGAAAAAATCAGAAGTATCTGTTTAATGGTTATTGCCCTAATAATCATTTATAAAGCATTTACTAATAATGGTATGTTCAAAACGGTCTCTGACTTTTGCCATCAAAACTTTGCATGCTGGAATTTTTAGAAACCCTTACTCGTGAGAAAGGGGAACTACGAGTCCCAGCATGCAAAAGCATTACCAACAAAAATCTATTACTGTCTGAAAGTGTAAGGCATTCAATGGAGCTGCCGGTCTCATTTGGATTATGTATGGTTTCCCATACGAAACAAGGGGTTTAAATGCACCAAACCAAACAAATTGTGTTGCCTTTAAGGTGTTTTTTTGTTTTTGAGGGTAATCAAACAAGGGGCAGCAAGAGCCACCGAGAAGGTCAGAATGGCGTGGGCTTCAGATTGGTGCTGTTTGTTAGAAAGGCCACCAACCCAAATGCTCTGTATCATGGGCACCCCCGCCTCAAACCCCTGGCACTGGCATCCTAGCCATCCTGGCAGGCCATGTCAAAACACCTGGGCATCAGCCACAAGAATTGACTTGCTCAGTTGTGTGAGTGCACACTGTCGGCTGAAAGGCACCAGACGAGAACACAGACGAGCCACATTTGCAAAAACATGCACCCCCACCGTCGCGTTCTGCTGAGATAAGGCTGCCAAAATGGAGAGCACTGGGGCTCATTCAGTTCTTGGCCTCTCTGCTGAGATTGCTACAATGGTGCTGGTCACCAAAGAGGCCACTCAACTGTATACAACTGGACGCAAAACCACCAATGTTTAGGTAACTTTTGTCTGCCCTGATAAAAGTTCAGCCTTTCAGCATTATACAGGTTACTAAAGAGGGTCAAAATGTTCAAGGGGAACTCCTCGCAGCTTTGCTGACCTTTTTTTACCGGACACATGAAACACATCCATCTCAAAGCACCATTTACGTTCAGTTTGAGGGAAACAAGTCACCTGCCTAAGATTACAGTTTGAAAAGTGGTCGAGCTACAAATACTAAAACCTGCAAACTATGCTTTTGGCAGAAAAGTGCCTCCTGCCCTCTTCTCTCCCACACACCGAGTCCCCAGCATTTAGTAATTGAAGGACGTCTATTGTCTCATGCATTTAATTGGGTTGGGGAGGGTGTGGGAGGTCTGCTCAAATGCATTTCAAACACAAGGGTCTACTGTATGGGCTTGACACAGGAACTCTGCACTCTTGATAAAGCACCCTGGCTCGCCCCTTCATTCTGCCTCTGCCCCGGCACCTCCTAATTTAATGAACTGTAGATCTATTTGAAAAGGCTACAACAGTGTTGCCGTTTAAATGCACCAAACCAGGCAAAATTGTGTTGCCTTTAAGGTATTTTTTTGTTTGAGGGTAATCGTACAAGTGGCAGCAAGGGTGGGTATTTACATGCAAGTAAAAATGGCTAATTTAAATTGTTGATGAACTAACATTTTCAGTCATTTAAAACAATGGCATGGTAAAAAGCTGTACTGCCTAAAGAATGCGCCACACATCCTCTTTCATTAGTTTTATAATGGACTCTAAACTCCCACTGTGCAGGATCAAAGGGTAAACCAAACACCCTGCCGCCCCACGCTGCTAGAAGAGTTGCAGAGAAGCCCAACAAGATTGCTGTGTCCAGGTGACAAGAGCTGCTGTTCTAGCGCTCCTGTGCGAGCTCAGCTCAGGATTGCAGAACCGGAGCAGGTCATGTGAAAAGTGCTGCCGAGGCAGGAGAAAATGTGAGCAGCACCACCTGTGTCTAGGCAAGGCCCCCATGAGTACCGGTACTCTCCTTGTCCTAGAAGAAGTTCCGGTGCTCAAGGGACGAAAATTAAAAAGTGCCGGTACTCCGTACCGGTGAGTACCAGCCCATTTAAGGCACTGAATGAGAGTCATCACCAAGATTTCAAACTAGGAAATTCAGGTACTACACAGACCTCAAAGCGGAAGCAGTTGTCCGTTTGGCTGTTATAACAGCACTGCGGTGCTGTTCTGGATGGACTGAGAGACGAGTGCCAATCTCATCGTGGCTGCCCGGGTGTGCAGTGCCGTATTGCTCTCTTGACGAGAACTGTTGCCACACTGCTCTGGGATGCCCGGGAGCATCTGCTCTGGGGGTCTAGATGTGAGCTGACGTCTTTGTGGGGCTCGGGTCTACAAACTCAATCAGAGCCTCATAGAACTGTTTCAAAGCTTAAATAAATGGTCTGAAATTAAAGAGAAAACTCATAAGATACTACATCTGGCTCAGTCTAGTGGTATTAGCTGCTTTAGATTCCTTGTCATTCATTTTAAAAAAAGGCCCCGAAAAAAACGTAAACGGGAGTGTGGTAGTTACCCCTGGGGGGGAGAGAGAACGTGGGGGCTAAGAATACTGTACTCGCCTGTTACTCGTGTTGGTGCCTGCATGTGAATGGAATTGCCTGGTGACCGACACGCTGGTCCCAGGCTGCTTAAGCTCAACCTCTCTGCCTCCCGGAGAATCTGTTTCTAATTAACGCGAACGTATCTGTTTGCGATAATTGGAAACAGATGCCGCTCTGCGCGTAACCGCAAGCCCTAGGCGGTTACATTTGCTGGGAAAGGCGGGACATGCACCCACCTTTACCCAATTGCGTGCTGTCCTTTAAGGAAGACACACGCAAGCACCAATAGAAATATTGGTGGAAAAAATGCCACAAGCACGAGCTTGTGAAAAGTCCTGGTCAGCTGCAAGAGGTCGTTTTCGTAGTGCAGCGCATGCGTGCTGCTATAGGCTCGACCTAAAAACGCTTTGAACAATTGACCAGCTTTGCACAAGAACTTGGTCGTGTGAATGTAGTAAATGAAAGCCCGTTTGACATCTAGAGTGTGAAGGACTCTTTTAGCTATGGAGTCCAGTTGAGGGGAAAACAACCATTTACAATGCAATAATTCTCGCAATGACATTGGTTTGAGCTATTGGCATTGTAAATGTTATTGTTTTTTTTCCCCCTTCGTGAAGCATTAATCAAATGGTGTAATGCAAAATGGCAGTAGCTCACTTTGTTGTAATTTGGAAAATCTATTGCATTGCATTTGTACTAGTGTGAGTTTTGTATTGTAAATGGTACTGGCTTTTATTATTATTTTTTTATCACATAAATCTAATGCACTAAAAATGTTAATACCCACGCATTTTGGAATAAGGACTGAGTGGATATTACATATACCCATGTATTGTTACTATGATTGCCGTTACAGGTGTGAGATCACTATCACTGCAGATATAGGTGTGATATTACTATCACTGTATATATAGGTGTGAGATC
Organism: Triturus cristatus; assembly: GCF_964204655.1. NCBI lineage: Eukaryota > Metazoa > Chordata > Amphibia > Caudata > Salamandridae > Triturus > Triturus cristatus. Next base: position 67,543,690 of record NC_140590.1, read on the forward strand.
AGTATTCCTGCAGATATAGGTTCGGAGAGCAGTGGGCCTTGGGAGGGAGGAGGTGACATTGCCCAGGGGGAGAGGGTGGGAGAGATGTGTGGGGCAGCCGGTGGGGTGTGCTAATGGGGCCTGTGGTACTGGGGGCACGGCACACAGGGAGGGAGGGCAGCGCGGATCACAGTGCCAGCGGATGGGTGGGGGGGCCTTGCACAATCACAAGGGAGGGTTGTCGGTCCGCTGCCCTGGAGGTGATTGCTGGTTTGGCTCCAACCCGCACGCATAGGGAGAGGATTCAGGGCGCGGCTGGTGTCCTTGTGTAGCGGTTCGAGGCCCAGTCATCATGCCCTCTGCCTTTCATCCTTCTAGGGCCAGTGAGATTGGTTGCAGTTCCTTGTCAACCGCAGTGCCTATGGGCGCTCGGGAGACATGGGCGGGCGGTGAAGCACTGTCTGGGGAGGGATGAAGGGGTGTTATTGTGGTGAGAAGTGAGGGGAGGGCCTAGGGTTGTTTGCGCGGGTGGCGCAGAGCAGACGGTCACCTTCCAAAGTAGCAGGGTATGGAACGAGGCGGGGGAGCTGGGACAGTTGGGCAGAGTAGATGCAGTTCCACTGAGCGGATGGTGTGAGGGGCGGGTTGGGGAGTGTTGGTTGAACGGCATGCAAGTAAACAGGAATAGGGTAGGTGAGATGCGTGCTGCAGCCTGGGCCCGCAGGTGGTTTGCGGCTGGGCTGTCAGTATTAACGGGCACACAGGGATGTGGGGCGGAGTTTTGGGGGTAAAGAGTGGTATACAATTACAATGGACAATAGGGTGTGGCCACACCCAATGTTTAGCCCAGGTACCACCATGCGGGCCTAGCAGCAGCGCGCATGGAACACTGCATTGCCCCCAGCTCAATCGTTCATACGGCAGGAGGAGTGGAGCAATGTGCGGGAGAGTAGGTTAATGATGTGAGAGAATGGGAGGGCTGAAGTGTTGGGTCTGGGGCTGGCTCAATGGTGGTTAGAAAATTGCAATTCGTGAGTGGCAGGCTAGGCTCGGAGGGCGGACAGGATTACAGGAGGTGCGAGTTAGTCAATGGGGCCCGCTAGGCAACCGTAGGCTATAGTGGGGACCATGGGGGAAGCGATGTGGCCTATGCACAGAGCTGCCGACTTGGGAGTGGCTCAACATCCTGTGAACCTGCGCAGATGATTTACTCTTCTCTGAGTACCACAAACCAGGTATTTGGCCTTGGGTGACATACGGAGGATCAGGAAGAAGGTCTCAATGTGGAGTCGGGTTGAATGGTAGACAAAGGCGCGCGAGTGGGAGCGCGAGGGGGCGCTGCTGCAGGGGTCTCAGCTTAAGAGTTGTGTATTTAGTGATTGTCGCAAGAGCGAAAGGTTTTGGGTAAGACAATAGCATTAAATGGCAGGGTATGACGGGGGAAGCGAGGGGATCCTATGCTCAGAGCTGTTGACTTTGGAGTGAGGGAATGAAATTTTAATCTCGGTGTGGCTCAATATCCTGTGATCCTGGGCCGATAAGTAATCTCCCAGAGTACTAACAAAGAAGACTTTGGCCTGGGGTGACGCAGTGGGGGGAAGGAAGGGGGCATAAAAAACGCTTAAATTTGGGAGGCGGTTAGAGGGAGACAAAACGCGGGAGAGAGAGCGGCGAGAGGGGAGGGGCATGGTGGCCCTTGTTTTGGTGGCTTAAGGAAGGGCAGCAAAGGGACTAATTACAAAGGTAAGGCGGGGAACCAGGCTACACAGGAGGAGGTTTTTGCAAATAAGAATGGAGTGGGTCGGTTAAAGTACATTGGGTGTTCCACCACATCGGGGGGTGGGGGGGTGTTACGGCGCCAGGCACTATAGGGAGCAACAACAAGAAATCATGGGTTGGCTCAATTCCTTACAATGGCAAGAGTAATTTACACACGGGGGAGAAGAGGCCAGTTCGGCAAAGTGGGCACAACACTGGGTGGTGCGCTTGTGGGAACACACAGGCGGCGGAGTGTGCAAACATTTGGCCGAGGGACAGTACGACAGCTAAAAGTTGGATTGGAAGGATGACGCCTGGTACCTGGCCTTACACTGCACCGTCCTTGTGGGTACTTATAACGATTCCGGCAGTTAGGGGAGGTTCTATAATAACACCTTCAAATCAGTCACAGGCACATTAGGGCTCTACCACAGGAGTTACGGTGAGCAGTAATTGGCAGGGATAAGGGCCGGGGCAGATGAATGTAATGCTCAATAAACCGGGACAGACCTATGGGCAGATCGGCCATCCATCATGCTGTGCCAAACAGTACCCCTAGGTGCCTGCAATTGTGGTCAGCGTTAAGGTGGGGTACTCAGATAAAGCGTTTGACTTAACAATGTAGTGTCTCCGAACAAATAAAGTGTCGCCATAATAAATTGGTGCTCGTTGTAGCGCTTTCCTGCCCATGCAGTGGTTGGCTACGTCGGTTACACCGAGGTACCCGTGGCAGAACACTGTGCTGGTGCCCCTCTCAATTGGGGGTGGAGGGCTTTGCTCCAGGCTTGGGGGGCGTTGGTACAGGCATAGGTGTAGGATGTGCAGCTTCAGGCGAGTTCGGGGGTTTCAATAAAAGTTATCATCCGGCAGATACACAGGCACAGTACATTGGGAGGGAGATAGGGGAGCCGAAAAGGGCACACACTGCCGTAAGAAGAGAGGATAGAAGGCAAGTTATAGTTGTACAGGAAGATGCAGGGAGGAAGGGGAACGAAGATGCAGGAACAGGAGGTGGCCTAAAGGCAAATAATTATTTTGACAAGTTTAGAACTCCAGAGACCCTTTGGGGACTGATGCGTTTCTTATTCTAAGTATGTTTGTCAGGGGTTGCCCTCGCTTCCGTAAACGGGACACCATTATCCCAAACCAATTTTAGGGCATTAAATGATGTCAGCGGTATGAAATGTCGCCTTTAGGGAGCCAACGTGGCTGCTGAGCTCGGGTTATAGCACAAACACCTAGTCTTGTTCAAGAGGCCCGAGCCAGCAGATTTCCTTCCTTAATGTGCATCGGTTCCAGAGGGACATCCGACCCCGCTGCTCACATGAAAACTGCCCTTTAACTCCGTGACATGTCCTGGAGGCTGGGAGTAGAGACCTCCACTCACCCCTGTCCCACAGCTCTGGCCGCGCTTACCCCGCAGCGAGGGGCAATTATCCAGCCATGGGGCGGGAAGTTCAGTTGGAACGGACTGACTGATGCGGTGGTAGCCGGGGACGGGGCGAGCCGGACGTGCCCTTCAGCCCAGTGTCTGACGGGACTGGAGAAGAGCCGGGCTTGCCGTGTATGTGTGTGTAAGAAGGGACAGGAGAGGCCAGGATCGCCCTTCGGACTAGTGTGTGTATGAGGGGACAAGAGCAGAGTCTAGTCTCGCCCTTCGGACCAGTGAGTGAGTGAGTGTGTGTGTAAGTAAGGACAGGAGTGGACCCCAAACTCGCCCTTTGGACCTGAAGTGGAGTAAGTGCCCGTGAGGGAAAAGGCAGCCGCACACTTCGGTCGAGAATTGCAGTGATTTGCGTGCATGTGTGTATCTATAGAAGCACAGGTTGGTGCTTAGCATAGTGTGCCGCCTAACTTGTATTTTGCTGTTCCGGTTATGGCATCCAGATATATGATACAACAAGTAACATCGCAGACTGTCGCTTTCGGGAGGGGAGGGGGGGCCCCTCGAGGCGGGTGGCGATCGTTTTGTTCACTAACTTTCACTTGTGAACAAGCGTGATCTGAGGAATAGCTAGCAAGGCAGGAACGTTCTTGGTTATCGCCCGGTCTCCTTTTGGGATGGCCCATCCGGACTGGATCCTTTGCTTCACTGCTTTTTTATATAACAAGCCTCCTTTAGATAAGAAATTGCTTCACGACAGCCGCGAAGCAATCGATCCAGTCCGGATGGGCCGTCCCAAAAGGAGAAAGGGCGGTAACAAAGTACCCTCATTTTCAATCGGAGGCCATCGTTTACCATCAACGATGACACCATCCAATGAATATTAGTGGCGGGGCTTCAAGCCCCCTTCTGAAATCTCCTCTCTCACAATATGTCTCGCAGAGCGAGCAGCGCATGCGCACTGCAACGCTAGGTGAGACCTAAACATCGGGAGCTCTATGGTTTGTTGGTAGTACCGCCCTGTTTCTGAAGTTAGTGCATGGCTGTCATGTCCGCTTTGATTAAAACTACCTTGCCCTGGATGAAGGGAAGAAAGGCTTTCAGGGTGAGGTGAAAGGCAAGGAGCACAAGGTAGTTGATGTGGTTCCCCTGGTGATGATGGACCCATACAGCTTGTATAGTCATTTGTTCAAGGTGCGCTTTCCAGCTGGTTTGAGAGACATCCATGGTGATGGGGACTTGCGGCTGGGTCTAGGAAGAGCCCACCCTCCAGCAGATTGATACTATTCCAAGCCTGCAGAGAAACGGGTGCCATCCTTTACCAACGATAGATCATCCTATTGACCCTCTTTTTGTGGGCATTGAGCTAAGAGGCACTGTTGTAGCGCGTGTATGTGGAGCAGGGCATGCGGTATTATAGTGATACAGGACGCCAGCATGCCCAGAAAGCGCATATAGGTTCCGATAATTAATGATTTTGCTGAAAAAGAGGTGTGAGCTGATGCAAGGCCAGCACCCTCTTGGGTAGGATGTGACTGAGTTTAGCACTGCCCCTTTTAAAGGCTGGATTTTAAGGGGCTGTAGGTGTGATTTGGTGGCATTTATTGTGAGCCTGAGAATGAGCAAGATAGAGATGGAAGCCTGGGTGTCTGTAGGCATTGATGCTTGCACTCCTGATCAGCCAATCAGTGAGGTAAGGGATAACGTTGATACACCCCTTTTCCAGTATGTGGCTACTGCCAGGCACTTGGTGTAAACCCTTGGAGCAGTGATGACGCTAAACATGTGTACCTTGATCTGGTAGTGATGATTACTTACCATGAAGCGGAGGTAGTCCCAGCAGGTGGGAAGGATAGTCAATGTTTGAAGATGGAGGCTCCTTGTAGTTTTTGTCCTTGTAGACACCCCTTGTGCCACCTACTAGTGGTATGCTTTCTAGTACTGCTGGTATGAGGGAGTAGGGTCCAGTGAAGCTGCTTTAGAACCAGTCCAGTGTAGTTGCCTGTAAAAGGAGCCCATAGGTGGCAGAGTCGTCTTGATTGTTTTTAACTTCTGATCATCCTGCGAGTAGAACAGATGTTCTCCATAGAAGGGCAGGTTGGACAGATGTTGCTGGACCTTTGGTTTAAAGCCTGAAATGGGATAAAGGCGTGGCGTCTCATGTGGACACTGGTGATGACCCACCAAAATATGGTGTCTATAGTGGTTCGACCACAAATACTTGGCATGGTACTGAGGACAGTATTGGAATGGCATCTGTGCCATCATCACGAGGGCTTTCTCTACAGAGAAGCGGTCGAAAACAGGGGGTGGGTGCCGCCTAAAAGAGTGCCTGAGACCCTCTAGTCGGGATGGTGACGGTCAATGGCTAAGTCAGTCTCTGGGAGGCTGTCGTCGAAAAGAATGTGGACAACAAAGGTTTTCTAGATGATCGTAATCGAATATCACTGTGTGGGTCTGAGTTAAAGTGTGAAGAAACACAATACACATCAGAACACCATGGCAAAAAAAAAAAACAATTGAACATGGAGTTGGTGCCCATGCTCATTGCCAGCTAAGGGAGGAGTCACACTACATCATGTAACTTGAAAGACTTTCTATAAAGAAAAACAACTGTCAAACGCCCGAGACCAACACTAGATTGCAGGAGTATGCAGAACATGTGTATCTACACCATCATATGCTACAAACATGTTTATAATCATCGGAATCAGTTCACCAGCGAAGTAGCCATCTAGCAGTTGCCGGGTCTTCCTCAAAGGTCTTTGAGTATACAAATGTACTGGCCTCTCCCAAGAACAGCCCCACAAATCATACACCAAGGAGCCACTAAATCAGGTTGATTATGGTGTTTATTAATTTTTGGTAACACGATGTAATAATAGTTTATTAGTGAATGGTTAATTACAAGGAATATGCCTGGGGATAACAAACAACAGTAACACATACAAGATACACACACCCCTGGGTTAGTTCTTGTTTCAGGGCAGAGGGTTTCCTTGGCAGTAAATCACAACTGGGATCCACGAAGGGAAGAAAAAACATGGAGGACAATTATTGCAGAGTGAGGGGAGGGGCGTGGATTTTCCTTAATCTGATCGCCGTAGGTAAAAGGCTTCCGTGCAGCTTGAAATACCACAATCTGCTCTTCTAGGACATGTGCAAATGCAGAGGATACATTTGCCATGGAAGATGCAATGCCCAGTGATTAGGAGGGTTCATTTCCTGAGAGGGGAAGTCATCACAGATGAAGCAGATCCTTCAAGCCCAGCTACTGACTATGGTAATACGTCCAGCACAGGCCGTAAGCAGAGGTGGTCTCAAGACAGGGAGTCGATAATACAGAAGGAACCAAGTCATTGTCTTGTGGGAAAGGTTCCTAGAATATTAGATCCTTCGAAGGATGAGTCTATCGCGAGAAAGAACCGATTCATCTTCTGTTCAGGTGCGCCATTACAATAATGGTTGACTCAGCAGCTGGGACTGTTAGCCGAGTGAACAAATTCAACTTCTGCTTGATATTGCCGAGGAGAAATTAGAATTGTTGATATAGCCTTTGCAAATTAGAGTTCAATCTCCAAGAAGGATAACATACAGATACAAGATCTGTTCTTGGGAATACCTTTGCAACAAAGGGCTCTCTACATATTGAACATGTTGGTTAAAATGTTCACAAAGATATTTAACACTTGTGTGGAAATCAAAGGAGACGGTCCCATTCACATGTTTTCATACCCTAAGGAGCATTCAGAGTCTCAAGCTGTTACCCTCCTAGCTCCTAATCACACCAGAAGGAAGGACTTCAGTTTTTCTAGCTAGGGTGATTTCTAGGGTTTCCGCATGCAATCCAGAACTGCAATCAAAAGGGTTCAAAAGGTGGTGGCTCAACTCTTTCCTAAACTGAATAGGCAATATGGGCTTTAAATGCAATATTCATTCAAAGTCGATGGGAAAACGGGTTTCGGAATTCAGGAGGATGAAGACTGTGCACAAGGACCACACCCTTTTTATAAGAATTCTGCTTTCTAACGCCTGCTGATCCACTTCCATAGGCTGAGTAGGGGTTCCCATGAGGAGTGCTATGGGTTGGCATGGGCTGTAGCCTAAGACTTAATGTAGATAACAGGTATTGGCTAGGTTCCCATCTCTATCCCCGGATCTCCAGTAGATGAGAGCCAGGGCTGAATGTACATGTCTAGCCTAGGATTTCTTGTGGACAAGTGCTTAAAGTTGGGTACTGGCCTCAAGGCCCTGGGTTTCTTGTGGCTAACAGTTGGTATGGACATGGATCAGCGGCCTCATCATTTATGCAGATGAGAGGTAGGGGTGGTATGTATATTTAACCGAGGATTTTGGTGTGGATTTCAACTGTCGTTTGGGTATGGGTCACTAGCCTTACATTTCTTGCAGATGAACGTGAGGGGTTGGGCATACAATTCTAACCCAGGATTTCATAATGAGAAGTTAAGAATGGGCCAGAATCACCTCTCTAGGACCTCCAGATAATGTGGTCTGTGAGGCATGGCATGCCCATTGTCAAGAACTTCTAAGGTTTTTTTTGGTCTCCTGATCATATCCACTTCATACAAACCATGAGTAAGAAACATCTACTCCAGCACTTCCAGGGATGAGGGTGGCTGTGTTAGCATTAATGATTTCTTTGCATGTGTGTGGGGATGATATCAATGTGGAAGTGCATCACATCCTTTTACCAGGTCTTGCATATGATTAATTGATGATTTACCATGCTACCAGATAATTACATATGTGAAAGTGTGACTGAAATCTAACTGTAATGTAAGACGATACACGCTCTCAATCACAGAGATTAAGACCTTCTATTGCACGGTCCTTCAAGAGAGGCATCCATTGTGCCACATATCTTTCTTCCATTGCACTGTGCCGAAAAAGTACTCTAAATTCAATATGCTGAGAATTGCTACACCTCTGCACGTGCTGTCCAGGATCTGGTCGAACAGAGAACATATTTCTTTGTCTGCAAGCTATGTCTTTCAGACAAAGGAGCTGCAGCCTTAGAAGGCTCGCAGTCAGGGCTTCAATAATAATAATATTTTCTGCCAACCCCCCAACACAGAACGTTGCAGGAGCATAATGTTCAAACCTGAGTTTTCAAAAGAGCAGCCAGGAAATCTTGGATAAACAGAAAAGAAAATAAATAATGACCATCCCTACCAGATGGGTGGCCTTGGGGCACCCGACATGGAGCTGTACTACCGGGTGGCGCAGGGAGCTCAGGCGCATAGTTGGATACACGGGGGTGAGGCTGTCCCGTATCTCAGACTGGAGACATTGTTTGCGGCGCCGTTGCCGCTCCCAGCGGTCATTTTTGAGCATCCGGACCGCCGCACGGGATTTCTTGATTCCTTGAACTCCACTAGACATGCCTGGAACTGTATACTACAGCGCGACTCTGGGGCGCAGCTGTATTCACCGGCAATGCCCACTGCCTGGGCGGTGTGGCTGGCCCCTTGCAAGGAGGAGGGAGTGCGGCGAGCGCTTAAGGAGATGGGAGTGCACACCATGGGTGACATGTTTGCTGACGGCCAAGTCAAGACGTGGGCGGCGGTGGCAGCCTCGGGCGCGGAGGGCACACAATTGCAGCGTTTTCAGTATTACAGAGTCAGGCAGGCCTGGAGACAGTTGTTGGGGAGTGATATGGAGGAGCCGGCGGAGGTTCAGGAACTGACACACATAATTAAGAATGACAACCCCCGCGGGTTGATCTCTAAGCTGTACAGAATGGCGCAATCTCATAGGGTGCACGAGTTTGCAAAATGCAGACTGGACTGGCAAAGGGACTTAGGTATTACCATTGACGATGCAATGTGGGCGTACTGCTGCACGGGGATTAGACGCATCTCTCTGCATGGCAGACACCGGCTGGTACATTTCAAATTCCTCAACAGGTACTACTACACGCCGGAGCGCTTGCATAGATATGGGCTGCGTGAAGACTCTGTATGCGAACGTTGCAGACACCCGACGGCTGGCTTCCTTCACCTGGCGTGGCAATGCCCGGGCATATACAACTATTGGGTGGCGGTATACCAACAGATAGTTGGGGTGACGGGGGTGGAGCTGGCTCCGGACCCGGCAGTGGCGCTATTGGGGCATTCAAGAGGTGTACCAAGGGCGGCCAGACGCCTGGTTGATATGGGGATGCTAGTGGCGAAACGACGAGTGGCGATGAGCTGGATGCGTGGCCCCGTGCCCACGGTGGAGCGGTGGAAACGCGATGTGCTGTACTGCTGCACCCAAGCGGAGAGGTTCAGCGAGTTGCTGCCGCCGCGTAGCAGGCCTAAAAACTTCTGGGAATTGTATGAGGACTATCTGAGCGGGCGGGGGGCTGCAGCAGGAAGCCCGGATGGGGGCCCTGACACGGAGGTGGCAGAAGAGGGAGCCCCCGTAGGAGGTGTTCGGGCGGGTGACGCTAGATGAAGATGAGTGGCGGCTGAGTGCGGGATGCGAGCGATACTGCGACTGACTTAGGACCTCAGGGGTTTGGTTGGGGAGGGTGGGTTGGGGGAGTTGGGGGAAGCGTGAGGGGAGGGAGGGGGTTTGGAGTTTTATGGCCATAAAAAGAGTGACTGTCCCCTAAGCTTTGGGGAAAGGAGCGCGTTAAAGCCTGACCGCAGACAGGGGGTCTGCCCCGCATGCAAGCGATGAACTGGAGGGACACTCGGGAAGCATTGGGTGTTTATTCAGTTTAGCACGGTGATGCCCGGCCTCCGGGATGTGGGATAGCCGATATGATCGATTGCGAGATGAGACAAAATGGCGGGCCTAGGGTTGATGGCACTCGGATTTGTATATTACTGTTCCTTGTATGCAGTCAATAAACACATTTAAAAAAAAAAAATAATGACCATCCCTTCTGTGTGCAACTCGTGGGCTACTGCTACTCTCAGCTACTAGGAAGAATAAACTAGGAAGATTTACTCACGGTTTGCCCCTTCCAAGTATACTGGCAACCGAGAGCGTGTGCCAGTTTGTAGGCATAAAATCAAACACACCTGTGGTCCATTCACTAAAGACTCAACTACGAAACTAAGCAGCAACATCCACAGGCCCCCCAATACCCACCCACATGCAACAAAAGGCATGTAGGAAAGCTTTGAAAGGATGTAATTGCTTCATCTTCAGACAGGACTCAGACCCTACACCACTCAATGCATCAAAGTAGGCAGTTCACCACCAGGAAGCATCCAGCCAAAAACTGGATTAACGTGCTCCTATCTACTTGCAGCAGCCAGACCAATAAAGGCCATTTCACATACAAAAGCAGTCGAAACGCCAGTGGACCGCATGAAGAAGATTCAATTGGGAGCATGATCACCAGTCTATGCTCAGCTGGACTACTCGATAAAGTAGTGTTTGCAGCAACTTACCCAATATTTTATTCCTAAAAGCGGTTGTCAAAACCATAACTTCAAGAATCAGTCCTCCAGAAAAAACAGCTTTCTTATGACTCACGCCGTGATGGCTGGCTTATTGGCCCAAGGTCTCTCTCTTGACACTCCCTCCAGGCTACCTTAGAAGATGTGACCAAAGAAGCATGAATGATGTACTAATCAGTGAGTTCAAGATCACTTCATCAAATCAAGCATCTCATTTCAGCGATAAGCGTCTCATCTGCGAACCATGTTAGGTGATGGTTTGAGGATGAACATTGTAAGGAAATTCCAAGATAGCATGGTAACGACTGTGGCTTTGTTAACTCTCAAGTTGTCATTCAGAAAGTGGAAGACGCAAGCAACAACTGGCGCCACAGGTTAACGGGCCTCGGTATCACTCTTGCCCGCCATCGTTGATTTGAGGTTAGGTACTACTTGGGAAACCATTATTTGAAGGACGTTCACCACATTAATATATTTTCCTAGTGGGAGGTTACTGATGGACCTACCCAGCATTCCACTTCACTATTTAGTGAATATTTTTCAAACTCCACTATCTAATAAATATTTTTCAAGCTGTGCTGCAAAGAATTCCTGATCCCACTATCTGTGCATAAGGCCTCGAGTCACTACACCTTGAAGATGTAAACTCATCAAACATCCTAGCTGGAAGAAACAGCTGGGGTGCTCTGCAATACCTCAAAATGGTGTAGGGGAGGAGGTGTGGGCATAGCTTCCTATCAGCTTTCTCTCACCTCTACTTGGGATTCTTACTTAATGAGTGACCACATTGGGCCCACGATCCAGCCCTGCATCAGTCAGCGTGTGCTTTGTAACAGTCCTGGGATACGGGCGGACTCCGTTCCTCATGTGTAGTGGTCACCTGTGCCCAGGCCCGGGAGAGGTAGAAGACTGACCTTCACCTCAAAGTGTCCTTCAGAATCCTTGATCCAAGCTGTCTTAGCCTGGAAGTTTTCATTCCCCTGGCCAAGATAGTCAGAACGCTGCTGAAATGTTCCTACACAGTTGCCCCAACACTGGCCCAGGCGGTCGCTCCGGGTGAGCATGCGAGTGGAAGTAGTCCTAGACTCGCTACTGACACGGTAGCTCTCTTCTGTGTGCACCTGTGGATCAGAAACATACATATTAAGAGTCAGACAAATGAAGCATGGTCAACAAGGACTTATTAACACGTATGATAAATACCAGTGCTTCTGTCAGCAAATCAGGAAGGGATACACCTTCTTCCCATTAACAAAATACCATGTGCAGAGATAACGTCTCCTGCGTCTTACTTCTGCGTTAATGTTCCAATCACTTCCTAACTGAAGAAGGAACTGTATGAAAAGGAAGCCTTCTCGCTTAACACAAATCTGACATCTACAGTAGACAACACTGTGGAAGACACCACTACATTTATGTAGGATTTTTAGCAACTCACCAGCATTCGCAGTAGTACATTTAGAAAGCTGCACAGGCAGCGTGTTCTAGGCGTACTATTGGGAATGTCAAGGGACATCCCTAGGGGATCCGCTGGTTAGATTTCTATACGGCTTAGCATGGCGGGAATGTGCAGATTTTTTTTTTTTTGCACAGGGGACAAAAAAAAAAAAAAAAACATTTTTCCCCATAGAGAAAGCTCTTTCTCTAAACCCTCTGCAAACCTGGGGGTTGATCCATTGTCCTTTCCATCCTGCAAGTGGGGAAATCTTTTGCCATTTCTAGGGCGGAAAGAGGCCAGATTGGAATTTGGTAATGCACAAAGGCGTTTACGTTTGTGTGTATTCCTAAAATTCCAAGACAAACCATGCCTTGGAATGCCCACCACTCAAGTGGGATTTACTACTGCAGATTTCACAGCACTTTGGACAGAGACATCCACAGTAGAAAATGCATTTATGCCCACCAGGAATCCCTATATGAATTCCTGGCAGGCATAAACAAAGTATTTTCAGCTGTTAACATACACTTACTGCTGTAATTTCCTTTGTGAATGGGCCCCTAAATAATTAAACCAAAAATGCAACCCACGAGAAGGCCATCTCCAATTCAAATTTAGCTACTTGATACAGATTTTCCGTCCATCAGCACAAATCTGGTATGTTCAGTGTACAATAAAAATACCCTGATCTCTCCCAGCACACACACACTGATTTTTGAAGCTCCACTTGGCCCAGATGATACTTCTGATTGCCCAAAACAAAAGAGGAAAGCAAGCACGATAGTCCATGAAGGAACGACGCCTCGGTTTTCCCCAACAGAAATTATGTGATTAAGACAAAGTATGTTTTACTAAAGTAAAAATAACACTGAAGATATTTTAGAGTACAACTAGGCGACCATGCTTACCACAGGAGGCCTTTAACTTCACATGCTTTCGTGGTCTTCCTCTAGGGCGGCCCTGGTGGGGTAAATGCTGACTGGGTGCCTGCTGCTTGCTGTCTCCAGCAGTCACCTTGTTATTAAGGTCCTGAGCAGAAGCCTTATCAGAGTTCACACATGAGGATTCGGGTTCTGCAGTGTTCTGTGAGCTACCATGGGGGCGAGGAGCCTTGTGGCTCTTCATGTGGTAGATGAGGTTAGATTGCTGCCTGAAGCTCCTCTCACACAGCTGGCACTGGTAGGGCATCTCTCCAGTGTGTGTCCGCAGGTGCACCATGAGGCTGGTGCGCTGGCTGAACTCCTTGCCGCACTCTTTGCACTGATAGCGCCGGTCTCCCGAGTGAATCCGTTGGTGAACGATGAGGTTGGACTCATGAGTGAAAGTCTTGCAACACTCGCTGCACTTGTACTTCGCATCTTCAGTTGGGTCGGCCTCTTCACTCTTGGCATTTTGCAGTCTTTCTCGCAAACGGGTTTGTCGTGGCTCCACAACAGATGGTGACCGACTTACACCACAAGCACCGTCCTCTGCCTTCACCTCTGGGTGTGAGGGGGCCTCAGGCACCTCATCAGATGCCTCAGGCTTGAGCGTCTGTTGGGAGCTGCGTCCAGCTGCTGCTTGGCTAGGGAGGTCTTCACCTTCCTTACAGGCCAGCTTTCCTTGGACTGTGCGGCTTTTTAGGTGGTAAATGAGGTTGGACTGTTGCCGAAAGCACCTCTTGCACTGCATGCATTGGTAGGGCATCTCCCCAGTATGGGTCCGCAGGTGCACCATTAGGCTGGTGCGCTGACTGAAGTGCTTGCCACATTCATGGCACCGATACGTCTTGTCTCCAGTGTGAATCCGCTGGTGCACGATGAGGTTGGAGATGTGGTTAAAAGTCTTGAAACACTCGTTGCATTTGAAAGGCCGGTGTTCAACAGAAAATGGAAGCTGGGAGGAAAGGTCTTCTTCCAGCTTGATATTAGTTGTTGTGGTGCCCCCAGTTAAGACTGAACAATTACTTTTTACACTATCACATTCACTGTCCCTCCCAACATACAAGCCTGTTGTAATGTCTATACCTGAAGGAGTAATGAGTTCTCCCTTGGCAATTTCTGCAAGCCCATTTAAAGTTATCTGGTACCCATGAAAGGTTCTGTGCTGACCCTGGTCTTTGGCAGTCCCTACAGTCAGCAGAACATGACTTTTCAGGTGGTGACTAAGGTTGGACTGCTGGCGGAAGCTTCGTTCGCACTGGTCACAAGGGTAGGGCAGCTCCCCTGTATGGATCCGCTGGTGCACTACTAGGTTAGACTTGTGGTTGAACCTCTTGGGACACTTTCTACATCGGTATGGTCTCTTCGCCATAGGCATCCTCTGGCAGGATAAGGGGTTGCCATGAGTACCAAAGTTCGGCTTAAATTTGAAGTATTTCCTTGGTCGGCCTCTGCCACGCGACCGGTGATGCATTAGAAAATCCAACTGTTGACTGGTACTCCTCTCCGACATGACACCTTTAAACGTCCTCTCCCCCATGTAGGCTTGCATTTTAGTAATGGCCAAGCAACCGTTCACCTGATCAGCCTTGCCTGCATGCTGGGAACCACCAGGAACCGAGCCCTCCACATTCTGTACCCTGTAGCTATGCACAGTGTGGGACTTAAGGTGGTAGAGGAGGTTTGACTGCTGCTTGAAGCGCCGGCCACACTGCTTACACTCAAAGGGCATCTCTCCGGTGTGTGTCCTCATGTGAACCATCAGGCTGGTGCGGTGGCCGAACCTCTTCCCGCAAACCTGGCATGGGTGCTTCTTTTCAACCAGGTGCATGCGCTTGTGGGCATGCAGCTTGGCTTCGTGGGTGAAATGTTTGGGACAATGTTCACATTTGTAAATACTAACAGGAGGCATCAAGCTTTCGAAAAAGTTCGAAGCTCTGTCAATAACATTTGGTTTCATGTACTTGGGAGGCCGGCCTCGTTTGCGCTTTCCGGGTGGTGGAAGTGCCATCAAAAGAGAGGGTTTAATAAAGTTGCCTTCTCGTGTCACAGGGCCCATCAAAAGTGTCTGCTTGTTGAAATGGCCTTGTTGCGTCACAGGGGTGGATGCAGGAATACTCTGTGAAGGAACCAAGGGAGGCTCTCCCTGAGGAGTGATCGACAGGTCCTCCCCGGGCTCAGGCTTAATATCCATATGGACTGGACTGAATGGCTGGTTTTCAGTGGACATCGATATATCCCGTGAGGAAGGGATGAGAAATTCATCAGGGGGCTCAGGCTTAACAGCAACATGTGGCTGATGGGTAAGCAGATCCCCGGAGGCTGTGGGACCCCCACTGACAAGCAGCTCCTCAGGGGGCTCTGATTTGACATCCACTAGAGAAGGGCTGCTGAGAAGGCGCTCTGCAGGCTCCGGGCCCCCATCTACTTGTGACAAACTTATGAGCAAGTCCCCACTCGGCTGAGACTGGAAGTGTGTAAGTGAAGGACCAAGTGGAAGCTCCAGGGATGGACTGGATATCATATCTATGAGGGAGGAACAAACTAGCACTCCCTCGGAAGGCAGAGGATCCACAAGTGAAGGAGAAGCAGATAACTCCTGAGAGGGCTTAGACGTCAAATCCGTGAGAGGTGGAGTGATCAGGACTCCCTCGGAAGGCTGAGTGTCCACACACGAATGAGAGGCGGGTGGCTCTAGAGAGGACGTAACCATTGAGTTCACAAGGGATTGATTAAGTGGTTGATCCAAGGGCTCCTGTTTAAAGTTTGTATGTGGACGACAGGCGGGAAGCCCCTGGGAGGGGTGGGACTGGTCGTTTACATGTGCCTGGATATGCAGCAGGTGCTCATGGGTGCTAGGCTTGCCGGTGACATGTGCAGGACACATGCGTATCTTTTGGGAGAGTGCAGAATCAGAATTTACATGTGAATGACTACTGAGTGTATACTCAGAAGGCTCTGCCTTTACAGCAACAGGTGAACTCGGGATTGGTATGTTTCCAGATGGTATAAATTTAAGGGCCCCAGATGATGGCCACCTGAGCAAGTCTTCTGATGGCCTAACCGGCACCTTGATGTGTGAAGAAGTGATGTGTAAGTCTCCAGAAGTTTCATACTTGATCCTTGGTAGGGGAACAATATTGCGGCCATTCAGCAGTCCAGCACCCATTGTGCTCTCGGTGCAAGATAGGACGCCCTGCACGCTGTTGGTCTTCAGGTGATAGATGAGATTGGACTGCTGTCTGAAGCTCCTCTTGCACTGACGGCATTGGTAGGGCATTTCCCCAGTATGTGTCCTAATGTGCACCATCAGACTGGTGCGTCGACTGAACTCCTTGCCGCACTCGTGGCACCTGTAGGTCCTGTCTCCTGTGTGGATCCGCTGGTGAACAATGAGATTTGACTCGTGGGTGAATCTCTTGTAGCAGCTGCTGCAAGTGTAGGGCCTTTTTCCTGCAGGGATTTCCAGGTGGGAAGCGAGATCAAAGGGCAACCTCGAGGTACCTTCCAGGTTGGTGGGCTTTACCCCGAACACTTGAGCGGAGTGTGAAATGAAGCGGTCTTTGGGGTCTTGAGTCATTCTAGTGCTTATCTTTGGATTAACAGTCCCAGCGGAGCTCTGATTGCACCGCTGGGGGTACTTTGAGGGATCAGGGTGTAGAACTTGTAGCTCTACCTGGTGGTCGAAGTTCTCCACACCCTTGAGGTAGCTGAGGATGTCCTGAGTGATGTGGCTCTTCAGGTGATGGGTGAGATTGGACTTCTGGCGGAAGCTTCGGTTGCACTTGTCGCATGGGTAGGGCATCTCACCCGTGTGGGTGCGCAGATGTACAGTCAGGCTGGTGCGCTGGTTGAAGGTCTTCTGACACATGTGGCAGCTGAAGGGCTTCTCCCCAGTGTGGATGCGTAGGTGAGTCAGCAGGGACGACTGCTTGCTGAAACTCCGGTCGCATACGATGCACTGGTAGATCTTAGCATCTCCGGGCACTTCCTGACACTCAGCCAGGACCACCTCATGATCGATGCGCTCAAACTGCTCCTCCTGGGTGTGGGATTTCTGGTGCTCCAGGAGCTCTGTTGGGTCTCTGAACGTGCTGGTACAGAAGGGGCACTGGACCAGGCCCCAGGTCCCCTGCATGAGCTCATGGTCCGGAATTGCCAACATGTTGTCCTGTATCATTCCATCCTCTAGTATTTCAAGCGAGTCCCTCTCCACAGGCAGGAGATTGTTGATGGGCATGGCAGAGGAAGACAAGGAGTGGCAGGCAATTATTCGAGGAAGAGATATATCTGAATTGCCGTCCAAACAATTAGTGGATTGTGTAGCAAAGTACCCACGTGTCAGCACTTCATCTTGGATCTTCAAGTGATCAACTAGTTCCAGGTCACTTTTTCCAGTGTGCATTGGTAGGGGCTCTACGTATTCTCCGGTGGCCTGGTAATTCTGCTCACTATGGATATGGGCTGTCTCTTCAATATAGTGCAAGTGGCTTGGAACTCCACCTCCACCCATCGGAGTCATCCTAATGTATGTAAGGTCCCCGGTCACACCCTCCGCTTCGTTCTGTTGTGTAACAGCCTGCCAAGCCTCACGCTCTCCAAACCCCGTCGGCTGGTACTGTCTGGCGTACTGGGGAACCATCCCATCGGTGATGGCGTTGTCAGCCTCTTCAAAGGAAGACGCCTCCGTTTTCAAAATATCTTTGGCTTCTGTGTTATTCAGAGTCATCTCCAATGACAATCCTTTCTCTGCAAACAAAAAAAGAAAAACAATATTAGACCTGGATTCAAATAGAAAAAAAATCCAAGGAAAACAATGAAGATAATTCTGAATTTGCATGTTCTTTCACACAGAATCACTGCAAACCAGGTAGATGGTAGCTTAATCTAGAGCATTTTACAGTGCTCATATGTATTCTATTTGTGGTATTCTCGAAGCCTGGACCTGGTCTCACTGCAGAGTACTTTGAGTATCAAGACAATGTATGTGTCCAGATTTGCATGGTTATAATTGGAATACTAGGTTGTTTACAGGGGCTACACATCAGTCATGAGTTGGAGCTCCACACCTGAAGGTCTAGGAAAATCCAATCCCCAAAAAGCAGACCGTGGCATTTGGTCATGCCTAAATACAGAGTCACAAATCCTCACTAAATAATCTAAACCTTTGGGGGACACTAAGAACCTCTCCCACTTAAAGACCTCCCTAAACTTCGGGAAGGTTTACAAGACTGGACGTGTGCTGACCAGGGTCTTAATGATGCCCCTGGAAAAGATCTCAAGTCACACCTATGCATATAACCCCTGCACTCGATTCGCAACTCACCACAAAGCTTGTAGAAAGTCTATATTATATAATTCCTACTACGACAGTGGTCACATCTACAGATAACGGTAGGCTGGTTGGTGTATGTGCATAAAAAACAATGTATATTAAATAACAAGTGATGCAAAAATCACACAAGACAATCGTCCACCAAAAGCCTAGTAATTTCTGACAGTGCAGTAGTCCCACAGACCACGCCTCGGCATTACTGAGAGTTTTAAGGCCCTTGGTCTTTGGAAATCTCACAAAGAAAAGGTATGGAGAAATGCAGCTGCCTAAAAATAGAATATGATTTTTTACGGAAAAGAACAGCTCAGAAATCATCCAAGAGTGTCTGCGGCGGAGAGCGAGTTTAAAAGTCATCTTTTAGCCTTCCTTGGAGTACAGCTGGGATTGCCTACAGCTCTGCCGCCCAAATCTCTAATAAGTATACAAAACAGTGCCGGATGGAATGCTTAAATTAATCTCACCGACTGGTAATCACTTGGGCCGCATCCCAATCAATCGTTGCTCTGCACACTATGTCACCTCCGTTTGATAGCAGCTATATGCAAAATAGTCTGGACTCTGCTCCAATAAGAACAGCCCAGCCTGAACCGCCAAGTCAGATGCTCCCTGAACCGGAACACAAGCAACCCAGGACAGGTCTCGCCCTAGGTATGGGCTCATCAGCCGGGTACAGCTTGGCTCCAGTGCCACAGTGAGCATGGACCCACGTCTGGACATACCCGTCCCACTTAAGGCAACACAATAAGTATACAAAACAATGATGGATGGAATGCTTGAATTAATCCCAACCACTGGTGATCACTCTGGGCCGCATCCCAATCTATCGTTATTCTGCACACCATGCAACCTCAGTTTGGACCCAGTCATATGCAAATCAGTCTTGACCCTGCTCCAACAGGAATAGTCCAGTCCGAACTGCCAAGCCAGGTCCGCCAAAAACCGGAACCAAAGCAACCCAGGACTGGTTTCTACTTAATTATGGGCTCATCAGCCAGATACAGCTTGGTTCCAGTGATAGTGTGCACGGGACTCACATCTGGGCATACCCGTCTCACTTAGGGCGACACAATAAGTATACAAAACAGTGATGAATGTATGCTTGTTTCCAGTTCGAGGAGGACCTGGCCTGGTAGTGTAAGAGAGTAGGATCTGCTTCACATGTTTACCCCCACTTTTTGCTGGTGTTTCACTGTTTTTCGACTTTAGTCTGGCTGGGACCCTGCTATTTAGGGCCCCAGCCTAGCTGCTTCATCTCTAAATTGATTGCATGTACTTTAGGTACACTCCAGATTGGATTCTGGGGTACTCCTGTGTCCCTAGTATATGGTATAGTATGTACCGAGGGCATAGGTACCCCAGAGGCCTACCAGGGGCTGAAGCATGTATTGTGCCACCCCTGGGAAGCCATGCAAAATGACACCACAGGTCTGCTACTGCAGCCTGGGTAAGGTGGTGCATGCACCCCTTACTGAGGTATAGGTTCACTATACCTCACCTATCACTGCACATGGTAACCTTATCAGTCAGCCCTATGGCAGGCCTTATCAATCCTGAAGGCAGGGTGTTTGGTTATATGTGAGAGGGTGCCAAGGCATAAGCTGAGCCCCTCTGCAGCCTTCGGAATCTCTTCGCCGGGGTTGTCAGTGGTGCAGCTTGACCATATACTCTTAAGTGCTTTATATCTTAAACGGTTAATCCGAACTTTAGACTGACTGCACGGAAACATGTTGTGTTTGGTGTCAAACACCTTGGAATCATACCCCCACATCAGTTCTTGATGTGAGGATATGATCCCACCCTTCTAGAGGGAGAGACATGGTAGTACTGGTATACCCGGTAGAAATCTAATAGAGCCCTGGCATCACAAAATGGACGCTGCAGCCACAGACAAGGGTCTGGCCTCCTGCTGCTGACCGAAACTCCAGCAGGGGAGGCCTGGACAATAGGTTTCCTGTCACAGGGAGGTGTAACCACCTCCCAGACAGGCTTATGTGTATTGGGGATAGGAGGGAGGACTCTCTGAGTGCTTTGAAGTCCTGCACTGGGGGCACATTTGGTGTCCCTGTGCATAGTCCAGCTCAAACCGGTTCAGGGGCTTCCAGCCCCTGCTCTGGCGCGAAACTGATCAAAGGAAATGGGTGTAGCCACCCCTCTTTCAAAACCCTCCCATAGGTGGGTCCCTAGAGCTAGTCCAACCCCTTCCTTAGGTATAAGTAAGGAACCTCTGTAATCAGAACTTTAGATATCCCTGGACGAAACTCTGAAGCTAAATCCTGGAACTTCGACACTCTACTAGAGACTAGAGGACTGAAGAAATCTCCCTTGGGGTCAAGGAGTGACTCCCCTGCTTGGCAGGCACCAACAAAGCATTTTGCCGGTCAGCATTTCCAAAGCTCCCACCGGACTCCGAAGTATTTGCAACCCAGGAAGAGGATTTCCAGACATCTCAGATGCTGACCCGAGTCCCCAGCAAAGCTGAGACCCGCAGCCCTCATGAGTAGCGTGGAACCAGAACTCCTGGTCACCGTGCACTTTTGCAAGTGCATTGACTTCTCGACGTCTCTTGAAGTCGTGCTTGGGGTTACTTGTCGCCCCCACCTCGCGCAGAGGATCCACTGAAGATTGTCGGCCTAGTCACCCCGAGTGACCCGTGGGCTGCCATTTTGTGTTTCCTCTCGAGGTCACTTCACGATCCCTGGTCCGTCAACTGGTGGGTCCCTGAGGGGGTAACTTTGAATTTCCTTGGGCTTCCCTGGTTGCTCCAGACGTGCCCCGACTCCGTACCAAGTGGTGAGTCCCTCAGACCTTGCTGGTCTGCACCGAAGCATCTTTCTCCTTTCTGCGTGGGTTGCTGTTGCCAAGGCTTGTTGTGTCCAATCCGGGCACCGATGCTGCAGCACTCGACATCCTTCGTGGGACAGCTCAAATACAGCTCCTGGTCATCCTCAACGCCTCCTGGTCCTCGTGGCTGAAGAGTCAAGCTTCACCTGAAATCACCCGACATCGGTGGGCATCTGCCTATCGCCTTCCTGGTCACTGGCAAGTGACCCAGACTCTGTCCCCTCTGCTTTCAGGTTCTTCAAATTCGATCCAGGCTTGGATCTCTTTGGACACTTCACATCTTCCCGGCAGCAGCATTTCCTTGCCAGCTCCCATTTAAATCGACGACGCGACCCGACATCATTTGACACCTATGCACCCAGCTTCCCTGGGTGAGGTAACACAAGTACTGCGGTGCTCCCATGGGTGTTGGCCCTATGTGGATTTGGGGGTCACCTTGGAAGACCACCCAAAGGTGCAGGGTCCACCCTTCGTCCACGGGTCCGGGATACAAACTGAGACCAACACTGGAGCGCCGAGAGAAAGGATATTTATTGCAATCTCATGAGATGGCGAGAGAGAGCATCGGCAACAGACACCCGCAGCTTGTCTGAGGAGGCAATCTGCCAAGCACTTTGGTTCCACGTCTTATATACCCTTCATCCCCACCCCCTGCGTGTACGGTAAAGAAAGAGCACC
This sequence comes from Triturus cristatus, assembly GCF_964204655.1. Classification (NCBI taxonomy): domain Eukaryota; kingdom Metazoa; phylum Chordata; class Amphibia; order Caudata; family Salamandridae; genus Triturus; species Triturus cristatus. The sequence goes on from NC_140590.1 coordinate 67,565,441, forward strand.
ATGATTATGCAAAGGGGGATGTGTACAGTAAACGATGAACACCATAATTATACAAAGGGAGACGTGTACAGTAAACAATAAACACCATAATTATACAAGCAGAGGTCAATCTGATAAGTTAGCAGATGGTCACTGTTGGGCCCCTGCAGGGCATAGGTGAAACCCATAATTACACCACAAGCAGAGGTCAATCTGATAAGCTAGCAGATGGTCACTGTTGGGTCCCTGCAGGGCATAGGTGAAACCCATAATTACAGAACAAGCAGAGGTCAATCGGATAAGTCTGAAGATGGTAGCTGTCTTGCCCTGCAGGGCGAAGGGCAGGGTGAGGACAGTAAGCGCGGGTGAACAGTCCTGTTCAACTGGGGTTAGCAAGAGTTCAGTCAGATTGTGGCAAACATGGGCACGGATAGTCCTGCTCCACTGGTTTAGCATGAGTTCAGGCAGGTGGCGGTAGGTCAGGTCAGAAACAGGGCAGTGCAGAGGTGAGGTGCATCAAGATGTGAAGCCACAGAGCATTTGTGATACAGAGAGGTCAGTGATGAAGGGTGGGTGAAGCGCAAAATGGCGGAGCGAATGGCAAGATAACAGACATACTTTTTCACAGAGTACAAAATGGCTAGCGAGTGTCAAGATAAAGAATACATTTTCCACCCCTAGAACTTCCTAAGTCCAAAAGCGTTTGGTCCTGACTCATTTCCAAGTGTCCCTAATCTTTTAAAATCTAACCGCGACTTTCCCCATAGAAGCTAACGGGAGCTCACGGCTGTGTTCTCACATTGCACATGGCCCCCGTGGGTCCCCTGTGTCACTACCTTGGGTGGTTCCTTGGGGTCTCAGCAATTCTACAGGCTTTAGGACTTGTGTCTAGTTAAGTTTTGGATCTTATACCACTATTTTAGTATATGGTTTGGCTCTCCCCTAGGGCCTGACGTGTATTTGTACTATTTTACTGTGATATTTGAAGTGTAACTTATGTGTTTTGACCTCTAGTCTCGTAAAGAGCCTAGGAGGGTGTGTTTAGTAATAAATACATATATTTTAGATATATATACCTGGTGTGGTTGTCCTTTCATTTGATCATTCAAGAGATTATAGACTGGTAAAACAAGCTGCTTTACATTCCTTCAAGACTTAGCCTGAAGGCTGCTCTCCATAGCTACCACTAGGATAGCTTTCAATGAATGTTGTCTTTAACCTATAACCAATAAGGGGTTGTTTGGACTGGTACAGGGTGCCCACTATAACTAGTGGACAGCATATACCAGGCCAACTTCTCACAGGTAGTTCAGGTTTATCTGTTCCCATGGAGAGCAGGGTCAAGTCTGATTTACATATGGCTGAATCCAAACTGGAATGGCACGGTGAACCAACACAACTATGGATTTAGGCCCAGATCTCTGTACTGGGCTGAATGTTTGACATTGTTCAGCATTCCGTCCATCAATTGTTTGTTTTGCATTTGTCGTCCTGATAGTGGAACGGGTATGCCCAGACGTGGGTCATGCCACTGGTGTCAAGCTACCCTGGCAGATGAGGGGTGATACCCTGAAACCAGTACTGGCATGCTCGTTTCCGGACAAGGAGGACCTATCCTGACAGTTCAGGCTGGACTGTTCCCATGGAGAGCAGGGTCAAGACTGATTTGCATTTGACTGGGTCTAAACTGGAATGGCATGGGGAGCAAAAAAACGATGGATTTAGGCCCAGATCTTTGTACTGGGGTGAATGTAAGACATTGTTCAGCATTCCGTCCATCAATTTTTCTTTTTGCATTGGTCACCCAAACCTCCAAAGCACAGACAGGGGAGTGCAATTAACCCTCACACATCTCCGCAGGCAAGCAAAAACTGTGGCAAACACAACTGACTCCAAAGCCGATGTTAGCCCTCTATTGCACTTAGCCAACCTTATCTGGGAAGCAAGCACTAACTTGCTCTAAAGGAATGACCTACACAAGAAAAGCTCTCCACATCATGGTGCACCCAAGAAATCACTGAGAGCAAATGAGCTAAAATCAAGAAAAGAAACTGCAAATCCCCAGATCTGAAACCCCCTTGCTCCTAGCCAAGGCCACCCATAGCCTGTCAACTGCTATGCTGCATCTTTAAGGCCTTCAAGCATTGCCTCATTTTTATTGTAGATCATACTGTGCTCAAATGTCAAATGCAATACTATCACACAGCCATACCCCAAAGCAAACCCCAATCAAGCAGCACCTCAATAGCACCAAGCAATCTCGGTTGCGTCTCCCATCCCTGTATGCAATATTGCAGACCTCAAAATTGCCTCGTCTTACAGATCTTGTTCCAGCCTTCTACCCTCAGTTCAGGCATCAATCACACACAGAACAGGTACAGCAAAGGCAGCAGCACAATCTTCCCTAAAACAGGCAGAAATGGGGCAGGGACTGGAAGGGATGCAACAGGTCCATAATTCCTCAACCCTCTGTGCCGAACCCCCGGCTGGTGAGATTTGTGGTATTAGGTTGCTGTTTCGCATGGTGATTACGATGAGGGTGGTCCCCCACCAGGCTGTTATGGAAGTGTTATGTAGGCAGCGTGGCACTTAAGGAGGCTCTTATTACGACCCAGGCCTAAGACCTGTGTTAGACATGGCTGTGCAGTGGCAGAATGTGTCAACGGTGATCTCCATAACACTGCTCCAGCACATATGAGACGCTGTAGGAAAAGCTCCAGCAGTGGGGATGCCCAGGACTCCGCAGGAGGCAGAAAGAAGAGTTCAGTTGTCTGCCAGAACTTCTGTGCAAGGGGAGGCGAGGATGGTGGAGGACAAGAAAGGGAGACATTGGTCACCTGGTGTTTGTGGGCACCCACCTGCTAGGACACTTGGAGCATACACACAGAAGCCCCCCAAAGTTACTCCTACCCCGAAGCCACATTCTATGAGGACACGCTCCTGCTGCTCGGTGACTGCTCCATTAACATGGTTGTGTTGCTCTCCAATCACTCCAGTAAGAAAAGAGGTTGGGTTATTAAACAATCTAGGGAAGATTAGATCCTGCAAATAAAGGAAAAACAAAAAGTACCTTCCCTAGGTATCTACCCATTAACCAACAGTCTACAGTTACCATGGCCTCTTCTACTCCTTGACTTGACTGCGTAAACGGGGTTTGGCGTGCCTATTTATAAAACGATTGAGTTTAGATTGGTCAGTATTTTGGCATCAAGCTTCTTTCAAGTGATCTGAAATAACAATTTCAGTACGCTTGTGTTACTCATTTGGCTTTCTAGGGTGGGAGTTACATTTCCTGCATTATAGGTTTACGCATTACAGATGGGCAGGATGGCTTTCACTGTCCTCGGACAGCTACGTGGAACTCTGTTCCCTTTGATCTGTATTTTCTTTTTTACTTATAGATTTATTCGCACAGACCTTTATAATCTTTTACGGCTAGAGAGAGTTCAATGGGTGTTGGTGGCGGCATGAAAGCAGGGAGAGACACTAAGGGAGGAGCCAATGCCACAATGACAGTAGCAAGAAGTCCACAAATTGTTAGTCTGTGCTGTGTTTATATCCTGGACCAGAGTTTTCAGCTATCGCATTCGTCGTTTTGCAATTACCTTCTGCACAGGGCTCGCCGGGCTCCATGACGCAGGGTTCTTCCTGGCCAGCTACCGAGAGGGCAACAGGCTTCCGGATCTGGTGGCCTACAAATGAAGAGAGAATGAAGCCCAGGTTACTCTTTTAGGAAAGGGCTAGATCACTCCAGATGTAAGTGGGAGGCTTTCCTGATGATTTAGAGTTCCCCACCGTCTGTTCCTTCATTCAACGACCACACACCTCCTCACTCATGGAGCGCCAGAGATGAAAGACATGAGCAAAACTTCAATGTTGCGGATGACTGAAAATGTTGCATGTAAGAGGGCGGGATCAGAGCAGCCGGCTCTCTCCATGATTGGAGAGACTCTCTAGTGTGGCCTGGAGTGAACTTTAATATACTGTCCATAGTATTTTTGAAAACTCACAGAATGCCAAAGGGAGAACGTGAAAGGTTCTCTGTATGATCTTCACCGTGAGAAATGGCAGATAGACGTAGGGGAACTTGATGAAACGGACGGGCAAGAGGCCCTCTCCTCCCCCGGACCGTAGCAATATCATCATAATTGAGATTAGTCCAGTTGAAAATACTCCATCGTATTTACTATACGAGACACATCATGCATAAAATAGGGATGACAGAGAATCCATACTGCTTAAGACAGTGCGGAAAAGTGGGCACCTTCTATCATACGCTGTGGGACTGCCCTGTAATAACGCACTAATGGGGCGCAATTATGCGCACAATCACACAAGTTTGTGGAGCGACGGTCACCCCTGAACCTAAGAGATGTCTCTTAAATATTTGGGAAACTACTGACCTTAATCATGCAATGCCAGACTGGACGACACTAGGGATCATGATTGCCAAACGCAACATAGCTAAACACTGGGGGACACAGCTGGCACCGACACACCGAGAGTGGCGTGGAGATATGGACACAGTAATGGTGGTAGAAAGGGCAGCATATATCCATCGGGGGTGCCCGAAGAAATGGGAACGCATATGGGAAAAATGGAACTCTTATAGAGGAAATATATGTGCCCGACCCCCAAGTGCGTCAACATTAGACTCTAGCTGATCGAATACGGAGCGAGAGAATTCTGGGCAGAGCACTGTGCTAACAATTGGAGTACTGAAGAACCTAACTCAGATGTATCAATGGTATGGGGAAGTGTTTCATGTTATGTAACCATGTTGTGGAAAGATGAACCTGTATTTAATAAAAAGAATAGATTTAAAAAAAAAAAGAAACTGCATGAACTGTTGAAGTTCATACCAACAGAACAATTGTCCTGGTTTGTGTGGCATATACTTACAAATGAAACCCGTAGTTTGCTGTTCACACACAGTCATCACCCAAAGGCACAGGAAATGCTTTAGTTTATTTTTTGATATTTAAACCTGAGACATAAAGGATGCATGCAGGTGTGAGCATCTATTCAGTAAAGTGAGCATTTGATGCAAAGAAATGTGTTTTTCTCATGCTTCAAAAAGAGTCAGACAGATGGTACCTCTTTCAGGTAAGTTGTTTTGGCGTGCCCAACCCTCCTTCCTAGTAGCTTAATGTATATGCAAACCAAAAAAACAAAATCCAAAATGCATCTACGAATGGCTGACGTGACTGCGACAGTGTCAGCTTTGTATCATTCAGATTTTGTACTTGACTGAATCCACCGCAGCTCTAGTGATCTCAAAGTGCTAGCCACAGGGAAAGCAGGAAGTTTCCTGCAACTCAAACACATTTTTGAAAAGAACAGGTGGACGGAATGCTGAACAATGTCAAATACTCACCCCTAGCACAGAGATCTGTGCTTAAATCCATCATTCTTTTGCTCACCACACCACCCCAGTTTGGACCCAGCCATATGCAAATCAGTCTTGAGCTGCCAGGCCAGATCCTCCCTGGACCAGAAACAAGCATCCTGGGACTGGTTTCGAGGCATTACCCCTCATGAGCCAGGACAGCCTGAATCTGGTGGCACAGTGAGCCCGGGGCCCACATCTGGGCATACCCTTCCCACTTAGGGTGACAAATGAAAAAAGAACAACTGACGGACGGAATGCTCAACAAATCAAGCATTCAACCCCAGTCACATAGATCAGAGTTTAATCCATACTTTTTTTGCTCCCCATGCCATTCCAGTTTAGACTCAGCCATTTGTAAATCACACTTGACCCTGTGCCCAATGGGAACAGTCCAGATCGAACTGCCAGGCCAGGTCCTCCCTGGACCAGAAACAAGCATCCTAGGACCGGTTTCGGGGCATCACCCCTCATCAGCCAACTAGCTTGAATCCAGCAGCACTGATGGTAGGTTCCCAAGACGATCTTTTGGGATGATACAGTTATTTATACCACATTGTATACAATTAGTTATGTACAAATTAATAACGGCGCCCAGTTCCTTTGCAAGGCCAGGAAAGTGAGTTAGTGTTAGTAACATGCCAAGTATCAATTAATCAATCTGGATTTGTAAAGCACTGCTTATCACCCCGTGAGGGAATCAAGCCGCCGGGGGGGATGGCGGGGGAGGGGTGGGGGGAGGGAAAGGGGCAGTGTGAGGGTATTATGCTGCTGGGCGCTGTCAGTCGAACAGCCAGGTCTTAACGTCATTTCTGACTTCTTGCAGTGTGGGGGGGGTCCTAAGATGGAGGGGGTTGTTACAGGTCTTGGCAGCAAGGTAGGAGAAGAAGCGACCGCCTGTCCTGCTTCGGTGATACTGAGAAGTGTGGGCGGGGGAGGCGGAATGCAGCAGTCTGGTGGGTTGGTGGAAGCTCAGTCTGGGGTTGAGGTAGGCTGTCACTAAGTTGTGCAGGACTTTGTATGCATGAGTCAGCATTTTGAACTTACATCTATTGTGTATGGGGAGCCAGCGGAGGGATCAGAGGTGCAGAGTGATACGGGCTCATCTCTGGAGGTCGAGGATGAGCCTGGCTGCTGCATTCTGGATGGTTTGTAGCCTGCTTAGAAGCCGGGTGGTAATCCTCAAGTAGAGGGTGCTCCCTTAGTCCAGGCAGTTGGTGATGAGGGCCTGGGTGAATGTGCGTCTGATACGGATGGGTATCCACTTGAAGATTTTCCAATGCATGCGTAGAGTGAGGAAGCAAGATGAGGATACGGTGTTTATCTGTTGTTAAGTATGATGCAGCGGGGGGCGTTGTTTTGTCAGTGTTAAGTCTGAGGCAGTTGCTTTGCATCCAGCTGGCGATGCTGAATATACACTGGTGAAAATTAGCTTTGGTGTTAGTGGGGCAAGCAGAGAGGGAGAGTAGGAGTTGTGAGCTGTCTGTGTATAGGATGATGCTCATACCCTGGGCTCTGACCAAGGCGGCCAGGGTGAGACTCAGAGAGGAGCCTTGGGGAACTCCACTGATGATGTTCTTGTGGTCCGAGGTGTAGGGCGGGAGTTGGACACTCTGTGTTCTTCCAGTGAGGAGAGATGCCATCCATTTAAGGACATCCCCCTCGGATTCCCAACTGGTGGAGTCCATTTAGGAGGGTGTGGTGAGACACTATCGAATGTTGCTGAGAGATTGAGCAGGACAAGACCTGTGGTGTCCCGCTGTTCTAGGAGGGGCCTGATATCGTCAGCGGCTGTGACCAGGGTGGTCCCCGTACTGTGATTTGATCGGAATCCGGATTGGGAGAGGTCAACAAGGTTGTTGTTCTCCAGGTGGTCGTGAGTTGGTGGCGCATTGCTTTTTTCTGACCTTTTGTAGGGAAGGGCAGGAGTGAGATGGGCCAGTAGTTCTTGACTTCTTGTGGGTCTGCGGAAGGTTTCTTAAGAAGGAGTTTGACCTACGCATGTTTCTATTTAGCTGGGTAGGAGGCTGTAGAGATGGAGAGTTGAGGATTTAGGGGAGTTCTTTGCTGATGGGGTTGTTCCCCAGGTTGAACATGTGATGGGGACAGGGGTCACCGGCTGCCTCAGATTGGATGGATCTCATGATGGTGGCAGTTGTCTGTGTGGTGAAGGGATCCCAAGCTGTGATATTTGGGGAGGGTGTGGAGTCGGTGAGGGTGAAGAGGTCATGGGAGTAGGGGATAGTGGGTTGGGAGTCAAAGTGTTCGTAGATCGCGGAGATTTTGCTGTAAACGAAGCCTGCCAGAGAGTTGCGGAGTTTTTGGGAGGGGGTGATAGTTTTCAAATCACCAAGCAGCCGAAAGCACTATTTGACAATGCTGTAGAGTTCCTTGCTGAGGTTGGAGCTTGCTTCAAGGCGGGCAGTCAGGGAATACTTTTTAGCTTTTTCCGGAGTAGGTGGTAGTGGTTTAGGGCCTGTTTGAAGAAGGCTTGGTCGTTGAGCGCTTTGCTGGATCGCCAGATCCTTTTGAGTCATTTGCAGGTGAGTTTGGTGGATTTGAGCTCCAGGGTGAACCAGCTGGTGTGCTTGGTGGGTCTGTCTGGTCTGGCAGGTTTGAAGGTGATCAACTCTGTTGGCGCATTCTGTGATGCAAGTGTGGAAGTTTTTGACAGCCACCGCGAGGTTGGAGGTGGTGTCTTGGGTGGATGAGCCGAGGGTGTCAGTCCAGAGGTCGTCAATTACCTTGTTCCAGCTCCTCTAGGGGATGTATGCTTGGGTGCTGTAGGTGTCAGGGGTGGCTGTGAAGATTGAGTGATCGGACCAAGTTATTTCCGAGGTGTGGCTGTATCCGATCCTATTGCTGGCTGTGAAAATGGGGCCCAGTGTGTATCCCGCGATGTACATGGGGTCGGTGACTAGGCCTAGGTTGTCCATGATCTCGATTAGGCTGGCCGTGATGGGGTCACTGGGGTACTTGAGGTGGAAGTTAAGATTCCAGAGGAAGATGAAGTTCCTGGATTTAATGACTAGGGGGCAATAAAGTCAGAGATGGCCTCGCAGAAGGCAGGCCGTGGCCCTGGTGGTCTGTATGCCAGGGTGCTTCTGATAGAGCTTCTGGGTTGAGTTGGCAGTTTAGGTGTTCCATTACGGGGTGGTGTCCTCAGTGGATGCTGTGCAGTGGAGGGATTATTTGTGGATGATGGCTATTCCACCGCCATGCTTGTTGCCGCGGTCCCGGCTTATGATCCTGTATCTGTATGGCGTGGCAGTTGTGATGTCTGGTGCTGAGGCAGGGTTGAGCCAGGTCTCTGTCAAGACGACGACGTCAGGTGTGAGAGATAATGGTATCTCAGATCTCAGCGGCGTGTTTGTGGAGGGAGTGGGAGTTAATCAGAAAGCACTGGATTCCTGCTGGGTCTGCCACTGTGGGAGGGGGCTCTTGGGACGCAGTCTGAGGCTGAAGGAGAACCGGCAGTGGCGACAGGATCAGGGTCCTGCCATTGCAGTTGCAGTAGTTGCTGCTGGGTCCGGGTTCAGGGCTGTAATTTCGGTGTCAGAGTAGCTGTACGTGGGGGGAGATCCAGGGGTCCTTGCAAGGGGAGCGGTCCAGGTGCGGACGGGTGCAGGCGCACCCGAGGCAAAAGTAAATTGGACGGAGAAAGAACGAGGAGGAAAAGTGGTTTGGATGGATGGAAAACGTGGAGGCAAAAAAGTCAATTAAAGGGGAAAAACAAGAAGGCAAAAGTCAGTATGCGAGTAGAGTATACATTGCCAGAATGAATATACTAAGACCCTAAACTTACACAGATGTGCAAAATTCACAATCTGCCGAATCTATGTATTAAAGAAGTTCAGTCCCATCAGATGAATTACTCATAGAGTACCACTGCACCAATGTAGTGTCCTAGCAGGTCTCTGTTGAAGTCAAAGTCTTGGTAAATGAAACACACTGATTGATTACTTTACACAACCTTCTTACGGCACACCAAGACCTGTACTTGTCAAGACAGGAACACAGAGAACACTCAGGTACCAAGAGAGACTGGGGTTCTTTATCAGCCGGGAGCTTTCAAACAACAATCAACTGCAGCCAGAAGCCTGTCACAAGGCACCTGAGGTCATTTAATCTTTCACATCAATGAACACTTCCTGTCCTGGTCTCCAACACTTACTTTTCCAGAACAGTGGACCTGATTGGTCAGTCACAAATGCTGGGACATGTGAGCTGTCTCTGTAGTTCTCATGTCAATCCTAGGGTATCCTCTGGGTAGAACATGCTACTCATCATTCTGCACCATACGGCTCTTCCTAATGGAGTCTGGTCAAGCAACCTTGATAATGCTGCCTCTCACTCTGAATCTGTTATTCCACCATGCATGTTTAACCTCTGGCGAGCTTCATGGTTCAAGGTGATGCATGTGAACATGCATGTGCTTACGCCATGTGATCTGGTCTCTCTTCATCTTGTAAGCTTGAACAACGCAACACCTGGTTTGCAAAATAGCTTGATAATGCTGCAAATGTGAAGCACAGAGAGGGACAGGAGGCAAAGAGGCACACTGCACATTAATCAGTGCCACCTGTACACCCTTATGGCTTTCCCAAATGTGTCTCATGGCTAGGATTTCTTGCTAATCTTGCTATAAGCCATCAAACGAACTACTGGGAAGAGGTGCGAACTGAAGAATCAATTCAAGGGTACCAGAAAACCAATCCAAGCACCCTCTAGAGTCTTTTCTGTACAAGTTGTCTACATCATTGTTCATAAAAATTTAACTGGGACAATCGATCAGGTTTTTAGACTAATGCTCATATACTGGAAAGTGGTTTTAATCGGGAAAGGTAGCCTTTATATGGCCTTTATCGATTTAAAAACAGCTTTTGATCTGGTACCGAGGGCTAATTTGTGGCGGATTCTAAATGATATGGGCATTCCTCCACTTATTCTTAATTTGTTAATCCGGCTTCATGAGGGTAATTATGCTCAGGTGAGATGGGGTGCTTAGGGTCAGCTAACGAAGCGGATTTCTGTCGACAAGGGAGTGCGCCAGGGTTGCGTAATGGCTCCCACCCTGTTCTCCCTTTATGTGAACTGGGTGGTGAAGTTTCTACAGGAGGACCCAGCGGATGCGCCTATTTTAGTGGGTGACAAAGTGTCAATGCTTTTATTCGCTGACGACACCCTGTTGGTGTTTAAGACTCCAGTTGGGCTTCAAAAATTGTTGTTCAGATATCAATCCTTTTGTGATGCACGGGGCCTAGTTATCAATACCACGAAAACTAAGCTTATGGTTTTTAACCCCCTGAAATTTTTTAGGAATAATTTTACATTAAATTTACCCCTCTGGAAAGAGTTGGGAACTTTGATTACCTCGGCATACGCCTCTCAGACAAAATGCTCTGGAGGCCCCATATATCCAAAATGCTTCTGAATCACAAACGCGTGACTGGGGCACTAAGCAAAGAACACCGCTCCTCGTACAGTAGGCCAGTTGCCCCTGCGTTAGCAATTTATGAAGCAAAGGCAGTTAGTTCCGCCATGTATGGAGACGAGATATGGGGGTTTGAAAACGTGGACGAAATAAGTAGGTCTGAGCATACATTTTTGAGGGAACTGGTGACGCTCCCCCGCAATAACCCTTTAACACCGCTTATGTATGACATGGGTAGGCGTCCGTTTCGCTAGGTTATGACCATTGCTCTTTTGGGCCCGCCTTCGGCGCACTGAAGAGCTTACCAATTATGCTGCAGCTCTAACGAAGGTAATGAAGTTGGATGTTAACTATAAGGTCAAATGGTTATCGTATGTAAAGAAAGTTATGATGCAGCTTGGTCTGAGAGAGCATGGGACAGTCAGGTTCCCCCTAGTAAAGCGGAACTCAAGAGATACTATTGGGATTAGATTCACAGGCAAGAACTTTGCAAGCCAATGTTGGGCAGGCTGACAGAGGAGTTCCTCCTGTTCAAACACACTAGAAGCTTGGAGCGTTATTTAGATGTGATCCAATTCCTACGAGATAGGACCCTATACATCCAGTTTAGATACGGCACGCTCCCTGTTAATATTCGAAAGGCAAAGTGGTGTAAAGCCGAGGACACGACAGAGAGCTGCCCGTGCTGTGGAGCTCCGGTGGAGTGTGATGCCCATGTCCTGTTTGCCTGCCCTGCCTACAATAAAGCTAGGAGCAAATGGTTAGAAATAATTTGTAGAGGCATGGGCACCCACGATCACCGGTCTGCTATGCGTATTTTAAAATCTTATCCCAGTGTCTTATTTTCTTGTGGAGTGGCCACATTTTTAGGCCAAGCTTGGCAAATTAGGATTAGAGCCCAACGAGGTGTGACCCTATTATAGTTATTTATGTCCCATTATTTGTGATTAAAATAATTTACCATTTTGGAATGTTTTACAATTTTGGAATACTGTTAATCACATATGTAGCACTTGCACTTTACACATTGTCTACTGCGAGGGATTATGCCACTCTATGTATATAGTGTTTTAGATCTAAGTCTAAGTCTTGATACAAAATTGGTTTTATGTCCTTTTTAATCTCATATACTGTTTTTCATTTTATGTCAAGTTTTTTTTTGCATCCATCTGTACTGTATTGTAGATTTTATCAAATACTGTTTTATCATAAATTTGTTACTCGGCAATGTTGTCACAACTGTGGAGCCGACCTGTAGCACAAGTCGAGGGACCAAGTCTTGAGCACCCCAGTAAAACACCAAGAAGCATAATTCCTCCCAAGGTGGAAGAAACCTCCACTCATGTTCATGAAGAACTAAGCTTCATTTATGATTTTTTTCCTGGTTGTAGAAAACATGTAGGATATACTATTACAGACAATAAAGGGGAGACTCCTTGGGCTACAGCCAGTACACAAAGAACACACAGTATGCCTTCCAAGCCCGGCAGCACCATCGGTGGAGACAACTTTCAAACCACGCTGTTTTTTTCGCAGCACCATCACACCAAATACAGTAAAGAGTCCCCCTCAGACTGCCCTGAAAGAGCTTTACCATGAAGGAGCCATTTCTATTAAAGAATGTCTTACACATTACTTTGTAGATTTGCAGAGACTGATCCAGAAAGGAACCCCTGTATTCTGGACAATTTCTTCTTTGCTCTTGATTCTATGCTCAAGCAATGACCCGCGCCTCCCCTCAAACTAAAAGCTCCACCACCTTCTTATAAGAGGGTAAGCGCTGTACTACTTCTTGGGAATTAGGCTCTTTGCGGGCTTGCGTTGAAGATTCATGCAGAATGGTAGCGCCCTATTTTTCAAATGATCCTGCATACTCGGAGCTCTTAACACTAAGGATCATACGCTGCTGGAATGGGTGCATCTGCACGCTCAAGCACTTCTCACAAGTGCCAAGTACATACTCTTAGAGAGATTCAATTACTGCGACAGCAGCACCAGTCACTGTCTCACAGCATTCCTATTCAACCTCATGATGGACATCGGTCTGCAGGAATTCGATCTGCCCGAAGTATGGTTCACGGATTAGAACACCCAAGCTTGAATCACCCCCACATGCCAGCTTGAAGGCCACCACAGAGACAGTCACCTCTCTCCACTATATTCACCTTGGTAGATAGGGTCCCTCTCCATAAATACTTGCTAGGAACATAAATGCCCTAGTGGAAGCAGTATCTTTCCCAGAACACTGACATATCTAAATTCTACTCTGCTCAGACACTTCTATTTGGCCTATATTACTGTACTTTCAAGGTGGTATCATGATTACATCTTGCAAACGCACGAACATGCACCTCAATGCCCAAATGGCTTCACTGTGCTATGAAATAGCATAAAGAAATATTTATTTTTTATTTTTAAAGACTGCAAACATTTACCCATTGGCTATCTTGGAGCTACAGGTCTAAGCTACTATTGAAAACGTAAGTAAGGTCCTTATGAAAAGACACATCTTTAAAAGTGTTATGATTTCAGCAAACAGTTTTCCAGGTGAAGTTCAAGGGGCGACTATTTCACAGTCTAGCCGCCCAGTGTTACTTTACGGAAACTGTGGACATTCACAAGTGAAGCTTTCACAGATTGCAAACTCTGGTTTGGGATGTAAAAGGAGAATCTATTGAACAGTGGGCTGGGTCTGTTGTCATTTGATGCTTTTGTGAAAAGATAGTTTGGAACAGATTGTTTGAAAAACTTGGAGCCAATGAAGTTTGGCCGACTCTGGGTGGGATTGGAAATCAGTCTGTCGGATGCATTCTGCATCAATTAAAGTTTTAACAGCCTGGTCGGAAAAACAAGATAAATGTAATTGCAATAGCCAAGTCTTGCAGAAATAAAGGTGTTTATTATCTGTGTATTTTGGTGGTGATGAAAAAGATAGATAATCTGTACAAGGATCCATAATTAGCATAAAGAGATCTTAGTCATATCTTTACTATGTCCCTCAATAGTTAGGCCAGAGGCATGCTTTATCCCAGGTTTTTTACATTTGCTACTGGTGTGGGCTGCTGGCCCAAAGATGCGGGCCAGAATGCATACTTCCACGTCATTGTACGGCAGAAAACCATAAGACTTTGTCTTTACTCCATTTAGTTTTAAACTATTTTGAACAATCCACCTTTGAACATAGGTCACACAATTTTGTAAATTGGCAGCCTTGATAACTGGGTCACCATTTATAACAAAACAAAAGTTTAGTATTGCCCACATACATTGAAAATGTTGAGCCAAGGTTTTCCATGAATTACGCCAAAGGAGTCATATACAGATTGAGTAAAAGAGGAGACAATACCCAACCTTGGGGAACACCAATCACAGGTAATGCCTCTGAAAGATAAAGACTCTAGCTCAACATGTACTGCCCGATCGGTCACCAATATTTGAAACTCGTTCAAGGCTGTGTCATCGATACAGCTTTCCACCATGGGTTGAAGTAGCAGCCGGTGGTCTACGGTATCGAATGTAGCAGACAAATCTAACAATATCAGGGCCGCTAGTACATCATGATCAGAGTAGAGCCAAAGGTCATCCAACACCGCTAGAACTACACTTTCTGTGCTACATCCGGCATGGAAATCTACTTTAGTTGAGTGAAGGAGATAACTGATTAAATACTTCTCGCTCCCACATCTTTGCCAAGGAGGGGAGCTAGGGCACTGGTCTAAAATGATCCAAAGACTCAGGGTCAAGAGTTGGTCAACAGTGGACGATCCTAGCTTTCCTCAGATCCACTGGATCTTAGCCCGAGTGGAGAGAAGACTTTACAAGTGTTTCCATTGCCACTTGAGAATCAATTCTAAGTACGAAAGACACTAAGAACCCTGGGGTCTAGAATTAGCTGAAGAAAGAAGAAAAAGGTGGTGTGTGAAAAAGAACACAAGCCCAATTCACCTAGTGAGAGGGCACTCCCTTTTGTTCTTTTTCACCCACCACCTTTTTCTTCTTTCTTCAGCTAATTCTAGACCCCAGGGTTCTTAGTGTCTTTCATACTGTATTTGGGGATATAATCCTGTGCGGTCTCTAAAATTGTTCCCTATGACCCTCCGGCATTGAACCGTTTTGCAATAGATTTCAATTCTAAGTACTTCAGCTAGTAGCAGGTCACCCTTTTATTTAGAAGACCTGCTATTTTTTTTTAATTAAGGTTAAACATTCCTTATAATTTAAAGCTTTGAATTGACTGAATGTTACAGTATTCTCAAAGCCATCATTTCTACTATCAATAGGTTAGGCGTTTGATTAGCTGTTAAGTTTAGACTCAATGAGTTGCCCAAATTGGTTGCATCTGATCACAGAGGGAACTTCCCGCAAGTCATTATTAATCTCTAAAACTGCTTTCGTAGAATTTGGTGCTTTTAAATATAGATTTCCATAATAGTTAGCCCTTGCAGCTTTGATCGCCTTTTTGTATTCTCTACTGAATGAAAGCCAGAGACATTTTGTGTTATCCTATCAATCACGCTGCCATTCTTGCTTGAGCTTGCCTCGGAGAACCAATTCTTGGTTTTGTGGTATCCTTGCTTACATGTGTTCGTACACGGACACAGTCTGTCTGTAAGAAGAGCATTAATGGTAAAATGAAATACCCAGGTTCCCAAAACCCATCACTATCAGTCAACACCTCCTCAAAGACGAAGGATAGATGTTCGTAATTTAGAAACCTCTAATGTTTCCAAAACATAGGAAAACTTAACTCAGTTGTCTTCGGGGTGTGAGAGGCTAAAACCCAGGTAAAGGTATAATAGCACAATTAGCCCACAGTACTTCAAAAAGGAGGATGAATAGTGCAAGCCACACTGTCACGATAGACAACATGTAACATCTGTTTGGCTCTAGGAGTAGATTGGATCTTAAAATCAAACATCAATGGTAAATTGTTAAACCTCCGTCGCTCACTATCAGGAGATGCATCCAAATGCATATTAAAATCAGCAAGTGGCATTTCTGGTATTAGGCAATGAGCTGGAACTTAAGTGACAACTCAATCATTCAAGTGATGCATTAAAATGACAATTGGACCGTCTACAGCAAAGTGAAATGTGGCACAAAACTTGATCTGGGTAAATAAACTTTTCTGTTAAAGTGTCCGAATTAGCCTGAACATGAACACGAAATATCTCACATTTTAGGGATTGTTTAATAATCACAGCTAAATCTAAATCTGGCTGATTTAAATCTTGGTCAGCAATCAAGTCTGCAATATGCAGAATGTTGCTAACCGCTGACAGGTCATTCGGCAGGACTCCCTTAAAGCTGGTTATAACTTTCAGAGTTAGATTCAAGACCACAATAATTATGACTGCAGGACTCCTTATCCAAGAGAGCCACTGTGTGGTTAGTAGAAATGTGTTAATATGCCCAGTTGAGTTAAGATTCTCTGCACAATTGTTTCCCCGGGAGATCTTCCCATTAGCCCAGCTTCATACCTCTGTCATGGTGAATTTTAGTGCTGGAATACCTGATCTGTTCTTTGTGGAGCAGTGTTTGTTGCTACTGGATGTGCCCTGGGCATGGATGGGTGCAGACAGGCTTGCCTTTGGCACGCCACTGATGCCAATGCAGAAGTGGCATATTTAAATAATAAATATCCACCCAGTGAGCAACCAGAGCATTACCTAATGTGACAACTAGAACAATACTGAAGATGGGGGATGATTCAATGGAGTAAGCAGGAAGTGACAAGTAGGAAATACATAATCCAGGAGAAGAATCGGGGATTAAAAACCTCAAGACTCTCTTACTTCTTCTGGATCAAACAACTGAATGTTAATTCGCTGAAATCAAAGCATGCAAATCAAAATGCAACAGCATTAATCAAACTCCACTTGAATAGGTCTATTCCAGCGATATGGATCTGCTGCTACCACACACCTGTACTTTTACTATATGTTGCACTTTGCCAGACACTCAGACATTGAAATGTGAACAAAAACTGCACCACAGATGATAAATAAATTGAGGGGTGGAGGGATACAAGAAGGTCAACACTTCAAGATCAGGTGGTGGAGAAAAAGAAATGCAGAAGCAAAATTTACAATAGCCAAGAAACCGCCAGCGCGATTTGCAACTTACCCAAAGACAGCATTTTCTCAAAATTATTTCTTGTCACATTCTTGCAGCAATGTTTAAAATACTCCTTCGAGGCTTCACATTCGTCTTCCGAGTAAGACCGCTACCTCCTCACGGGCAACAAATCCTGTAAAAAGGAAACAGGATTTTTTATAATTTTTTTATTTTATTCCATTTCAGCCCATCAATCAGACATGCTAAACCATTATTGGCATTATACTAGAGGAGTTGGTTTTGTTTGGTGAAGCCACATAGGGTTGCTGGGTTGAATCTAAATCTAAGGGGTGGCATATAAGTGTGAGTAGGAGATAGGGAATTGTGTGCACAAAGCAGGTCAGGGAGGGGGGTATACCCCACATGGTGAAATTTAAAGGTGATGAGCTAGGTTTAAACAGAGGATCACACCAAGCTACAATGCCTCAATTACATAAGTCTTTCTTTCAACAGCAACAAAAACCACATTCGGCTTCAAAGCTTGTACTTTAATCCCATCCTAGAACATCAATATTTGCAGTGGTGATTTTCTAAACAGGCGGAATGATACGTTTGTGTTTTCACAAAACTCTACAACAGGTTCCCTACTGACCTGTGGTAAATATCACAGGAGTAGAACGAGTTTTGATTAGTTTATTCGTGTCAAAGAGCTACACGGTAGACAGCACTTTTCAACCAGCTTTCCATTAACCTCCAACCACCCCACTGCATTGCAAACAATACAATCCTAATGGAATGCAACTAAGCAACTACAGAACTTACTGAAGAGATGAAATAGGAGAAGAGAACACTCATCTCCCAGCTCATCCCAACACTATACTAGAATACTACATATCCTCCTTTCTCAATATAATAAAGAAAACAAAAGAACCAAAACAAAAGTAACAAAAAAAACAAAGAAAAACATCATAAATTATAAGGAAAACAATAAAGCACAAACGGTACCTGTAGGAGCAAAACATCAGTTCACAAACGGTATCTGCTAGGGATAACTCTTGATCTGGAGCTTCTTCTAATAACAATGTTAGGAGAAATAACAGCACCACGATTTCCTAAACAATCAGAATTCTCTTGGTCACAGTTTTTGACTCTTACAATTCTACCCACATTCCACACTTTTCCACTTTCAACCTGAACAGCATTTTCCCTACCTTTATTTCAGAAATAGGTGCACCAAATGTGCTTTCTCCTTTCTTAACATGTACAGGAGACTTGATATGCACAAAATCTCCAACAGCCACAGGTACAGTCTTGACAGCTTTTTTTTTTTTATCAAACCAACATTTTGTTTAGAAATCAAAACATTTTCTCTAGCAATATCCATGAGAGATTCAACATTGGATATAGACTTAATCCATTTGTTCATCCAACTAGGGTTTGAAACTGGTATTAGCTCTTCTTCCCCTTAATAACTCACACGAAGAAATCTTGGTTGTGGAATGAGTTGTCCTGTAAATCCTTAACATGCAGTCTAAAGATATCACAACATCATAGTTTCAGGTCTTAGCCCATTTGATGCACTCTCCCAAAACACGGTTCATAGTTCTACAAGACCATTTGTCTGAGGGTGATAAAGAGAGCTTTTCAAGTGCTTTATATTACAAGACACCAAAAAAGATTGAAAATCAGCACTCATGAATTGTGTCCCATTGTCAGAAACCAAAATTTCAGGAAAACCCTCTCTCATACACACTTCCTTGAAAAAAGATACAAGATTTGCAGAAAAGGGATCTCTGACAAACTTGATTTCAGGCCATTTAGAGCCATAATCAATAAGAACAAAAATTAAACGACATCCACCAGGCAAAGAGTCGAAAGGACCCATGATATCCAGACCAACTTTGAGCCTTGGTCCTGAGGGACATTCAATTGGAATAAGAGGTGGAATGATAACCTGCAGACTCTTGTATGCAGACTTACATACAACACACGTCTCAACAACTTCACAAATCTCGCCATCCAGAGAAGGCCACCAAAAATATTCACAAATGCGTCGTCTGGTAAGAGACACACCTAAATTACCCTCATGAGCTTTGGAGATAATAACTCTTCTAATACTCTGCAGAGGAATACATTTATCAGAACGTAACAAAACAACATTCTCTAACGATATCTCTGCCTCGACTTAAGAAGAGAGAAAAGCACTCTCTCTCTCTGGGCCAACCACTCTTAACAAAATTACAGACTTGCTGCAAAATTTCATCATCCTCTAGAGCTTTCATCCAGCTTTCTTCAGAACAAGGATCAAACTCCTTTAAATCAAGAGCAACTACAAAACAGTCTTCAAAATCTTCTTCACAATATTCTTGGAAATCATAATCTTCTATATTTTTAAGTGGAAAACATGATAAGAAATCAGGTCTAAGATTCCTTCCACCAGAAATATGTATAATATCAAACTTACACTGCATTTGATGAGAAACCATCCTCACTATTCTATGAGTGCAACACTTATTGGTACCCTAACCTAAGATGTTGACCAATGGCTTATGGTCAGTTCTTAATAGAAAACACCTACCCCAAACATATGGGTGAATCTTTACCATAGCCCAAAGACCAGCTAAAAGCTCCTTTTCAATGAAAGAATATTGCAATTCCGCATCCCTAAGAACTCTCGAAGCAAAAGCAACAGCATTTTCATCATTGTGTAAATTGTGTGTCAACACAGCTCCTAATCCGACTTGACTGGCATCAACAGTTACGCACAAAGGATACGAAGGATCAAAAGGCTTAAGTGCTTTGCTCTTACTCAAACATTCCTTAACACTCCGAAAAGCAGACTCACATTCATCTGACCATTCAAATTTCACACCCTTACTGAGACGGATGCTTATGGGGCGTACCATAGCAGCAAAGTTTGCTATAAATTTAGAATAATCAAAAAGACCATGTAGGGATTTCACTCCTGATTTGTCAACAGGCGTAGAGGATTGAAGAATGGCATCCAAAAGACCTTTCCTAGGTCTAATGCCTTCCTCAGAAATAAGATGCCCTAAATATTCAATTTCTTTGCTCAAAAACGTAACTTTCTCAGATATAACCACAACCCCATGTTTGTGAAAAATGTCCAACACATTGCACAAAATGTCATGCGACTGAACATCTTTAGAATGAATTAGCACCTCATCCTGAAAAACTAACACAGATTAAATGCCACCCAATAAATTTTGCATAACTCGCTGAAAAAAAGAGGCAGCTGATGCTAAACCAAAGGGTATACTTTTATATTGAAACGTCCCTAAGGGTGAAACAAAAGCCATCAAAGGACGTGAATCGGGGTGTAACTCAATCTAATGGCAAGCGCTGGCCAGATCTAATTTGGAGATAAACTTTGAACCTCTAACACATGCAAACAGATCACAAATCTTGGGTAAAGGATGGGAATCCACCCAGATTTCCTTATTCAAAGACCTTAAGTCAACACAGACGCACAACTTTCCACACCTCTTTTGAGCTACAACCAAAGGTGAAAGCCATAAAGAGGACTCTGTAGGCTCGATAATACCTTGTGCACACAAAGACTTCAACTCTCTATCCAAATCATCTCTGACACTGAATGGGACTCCTCAATTTAGGTTTAATGGGAAAAGAACGATCCTTCACAATGATTTAGTGCTTGAATCCATGTCAAATCAAATAAATCTTTATTCTCGATCGTTTAGATCATCAAAGATAAAAATACATAACAGTTTTTTAAAATTTTGAGGTTTTCAATATTTTCAACAAATCCATGTAAGGAATGACTTTCGAAAATTTCATAGTATGAGCATTAAAAGAAAACATAAAAACAGATAATCCAATATCTTATAACATTATACAACCCCCCCCCCCTCTTTTAAAAAACGAGATCGAACATGCCACATGGCCATTAAGTACTTTGCCACAGCAAAAACAATCGGTGGTGACAAATCAGTTTTTAAGATTCTAAACGCAGGCAGATATTTCCTGAATCCCATATTTTTGAGAATGGGTAGAAGCCAGTACTTCCTCACTCTTTGATAGGCTTTGCAAAAAAGGACCACATGTAAGTCACTTTCCTGGGGATATGCACAGGCTGGGCACTGCTCTATTGATGGAGGCTGGGACCAAGAGCTAGTGAAGGCCCTGAGGGGTAGGGAACCGTATCTCCACTGTAGGTATAGCTTTCTTGCCAACGCAGGACCCATACCGTCTAAAACACTTTCCATTACGTAAGAGTCTTTCGATTGTATAAATGTATGAGTAAGTGAACCTACCCGTGTACTGCCTAAAGCGGTAGTCAGCTTGGACGGATAATAAAGTGGGTGATATATAGATTTGCCCGCCATTCTAGTAATACCCCCCACTTTCTGTGATAGTTTCAAATTTGCCTTAATGATATGTGACCCCCATGTCATTTTCTCATTCAGGGTTACCCCTAAATATTCGAATGTGGAAACCCTCTCCAATCGCACCATACCTAGCAAAGGGTTAGGACGTGTTGAGGGGGTAGGGTTCAAAATCATGAATTTTGTCTTGGAGGCGTTAATTTCGAGGCCCCTCTCAGTACAAAATTTCAGGAACCCATCCACTGTCCGTTGAATTCCCATGGGGGATTTAGACAGCAGCAGGGTGTCATCTGCAAACATTATGGCAGGCACCCTGCTGCCATTCAGTTTAGGAGCGTCAATGTCTTCTATCTGGGACAGATGGGCGATTACCCCGTTGACAAAGAGGCAAAACAGGGTGGGTGCAAGCACACATCCCTGCCTCACCCCCCTGTCAACGGGGAATCTTTCTGTTAAGCCCCCCATCCTGCCACACCTGACCCGCGCAAAGTTATCTTGATGTAATTTAATCAGGATGGCCAGGATATCTGACGGGGCTCCCAGGTCATCCAGGACACTCCAGAGTTTGGATCTTGGCACCAGGTCGAAGGCGGCACGCAAGTCCACGAACACCGTGTACAAGCTGCCCCCCTCGACAAGTGCCGTCCTCCAATAAATAAGATTAAGGCGGAAAATTTGGTCCATGGTGGATACCCCCTTTCTGAACCCGGCCTGGTAAGGACTCATGGTAGCGGTATCCTCTATCCAATTCTGTAGATGATCCAACATAAGCCTTCCAAAAAGTTTTTGTGACACATCTATCTGGCTGATGGGCCTGTAGTTGGATGGGAGCAGGGGCGAGCCTTTCTTAAAGATCGGAACCACCTCTGCACCCAGCCAAGTACAGGGCACCTCCATGCCCTTCAGGATCGCATTGAATAGTACCAGGAAATAAGGGGCCCATATGTCTGGCTCCTGTTTAAAAAGATCCCCCGGGAGACCATCCAGGCCAGGTGCCTTCCCAGTTGACAACGCTGATATGGCAACCCGGACCTCCTTTTCGGTGAATGGGTCCCCTTCCAGACAATTGTGTACAGATGGAATGATACCGCCTCCATGCCCTGGTTCCACTGTGTACAGAGACTGGTAATGCTCCTGTCACATCTTGGAGGAAATATTTGGCTCTATTGCCGAAACAAGTTCCCCAGAACCTGTGTTGACAATTCGCCAAAACTTCCGTGAGTCCATAGTGGATAGAGAGCTGGCGAGTTCTTCCCATTTATTCTGGTCCCACTCAATCTTAGCATTAGCAATCAACTTCTTGTAATCGCGTCTCCTGGCTTGGATCTCAGGCCTACTTTTGCGATTCTTAATGCTCGACAAAAGGTCCCTCCTTGCTCTGCGGCACACCGCATTGTACCATGTGCACTGATTCCTTGCACCCCCCCTCCTTGGTCCATTATTAAATAGATCTGCTGTCAGAGTCTTTACGACTTCTTCATGGTTCAGCCAAATTTTTTTTTTTTGTTTTTTTGTTTTTCCCCTGAACTAGGTTCATCGCTTAAAGTGGCCATGTTCTCCAATAAGGGAATAAAATTATTATAAAACCGGGGGAGCGTGACTGTACTTGCTACTATTTTTTCCCACCTAATTCTCCTCCTATTGCTTTCAAGGACTAGATCAGGGTTTGTCTTAGGCGATGCTACTTCCCCATGGTCCCGTCCAGGTAGGAGAAGGTCCAGTTCCAGGGCATTATGGTCACTGTCTTCTCTATCAGTAACCCTAAAATCAATGACATGTGACCACGAGGATAGTTGCACTAAAATATAGTCTAATCTTGATTCCCTACCTTTCCGATTGAATGTGGGTTTACTCGGGATATCAGATTTGACACGCCCGTTACAAGCCCTCACCCCATGTCGCAAAGTTAGGGCAGTAATCTGGAGCGCTAGTGGGCTCCAAGCTTTGGGCGGTATAGAATCTACCAATGGTACTCACCATCTTGCGTCTTCCTTTAAAAAGGCCCCATCTAAGAGACCTGCTAAGGGCTCAAAATGTGAGTTCAAATCCCCACCCACTACAAAAGGGAGCCCGTTAGGGAGTTCAGCGAGAAGATCCGACAGTTTGTCAATGGTGGGGGACTCCTGCGAGATGGTAACCGGCCTTGAGTATACATTTACCACCGCTAATCTACAGCAATGGGACCATTCCAGTAGAACCACAAGTATATCTTCTGATGCCACTGGAAAACGCGTGGCCTGACATCCCAGATGAACTGCGACCCAGGTTTCAAGGCCTCCCGATGGGCGCCCCCTTCCCCCCCATTTCGCAGGAATGGAGAATACTGCAAAACCCTGTCTCGCATGTTCCTCTCTCTCCCACGTTTCCTGGAACATGCATAGATCTTTGGAATCGGTATATTCAATCCATTCCTGGCAGTCGGACTTATTTCCCAAACCTGCCACATTCCATGACAATACTTTCAATGGCAGGGGCGTATCATTCAAAATAGTAGTGTGGGTTGAAACATTCCCTTTATCGCTGGCCTTGATCTCTGGGTATATTGGGGGGAGACGTGTTTCTTCCCCCACATTGTGACGTGGCTTGCCAGTGGAATTATTCAAAACCCCATAATATTCTAG
Source organism: Triturus cristatus (assembly GCF_964204655.1). Lineage (NCBI taxonomy): Eukaryota > Metazoa > Chordata > Amphibia > Caudata > Salamandridae > Triturus > Triturus cristatus. The sequence goes on from NC_140590.1 coordinate 67,589,288, forward strand.
GGCGCTGGGCGACTCTTTCTCTGAACTGATTCCGTCCGCAGCCTCCCGTACTGCTGAATTACACTTCCTGCTTATATATGTGGGCAGTCAATCTACCATGTCTAGCTGACTGTACCTATTCTGCGTTGGAAAGTAAAATTGCTGCAGGGATCTCCGGGGATGGTAGTCTTGCCCATTAGCGCCCCGGTTACCACCTCTCCTATGGTAAGTTTCCCAACCCTCGTCGACCATATTGGTGGTGTAATGGGCTGGCTCCTGTCTTCTGGAGTTGGGGAGTTCTCTCCATCCTCTTGGGAACCCCCCACCCAATCTCTCCGAATGTATGCCTTGTACGTTAGTTTCAGGGTACCCTTGGTATTGGCTTCTGGGGCGATGGAAAACTCCCCATCTTTTGGTATCTGCCCACCCGGCCGGTCTTTGTATCTGGGCCCCCCAAGTCTCATCCTCTCTATCATATGCTAGAGGAGGGTAAAAAAAGGAGAGGGGTAGGGATTGGATGGTAGTCCCCTCATCCTCTGAGATCCATCCGCATATATGCAGGACCGTCCTATGGTCTTTAAAGTTGACTATAACACAGTCACCATTGATGGATTTAATTGAACTACCCAACCAAGGGACCCTTCGTACCATAAGGACTGCGCTCAATATACCTTCCGGGAGCGGTCTATATGTACATAGCCAATTTATCACCTTATTCTTTAGGGAAACGGTGGATTCTTTAGTGGTAGCGTTCAATTCTGGTACCCCTACTAGAACAACAGTATATGGAGCTGCCTCTGGGGGAAGGTGTATTGGTCCAGGCTTTATCCTCGGACGTTAGTTCTCCAGTATTCGGTGCGATGAGAGGAGCAGGATCACTTTCCCCAACTTGCTTTGCACTAATTGGGGGGGGAAGATGGATGATTATACTGTTCTACATGATTTTTTGGAGCATTTGCCTTCAAGTATATATTATTACTTATGGACGGGGTAGGTTTTGCCTGCTGCGCTGTATGTGTGGCACTTTTAACCTGATTTGTAGCATGAGGGGGTCCCTTTTTTGTTGCTCTGTCGGAAACCTTGGATCCACCATTATTAATTACTTTGAAACTGTCAGCTAGTTGGACTGTCGACTTTTCTATGGCCACTAACCTAGCTTCCATTTTTATTAGCCTTTCTTCCAATGGGCTTAAAAGGTTTCTTAAGAGGGCACCTATATCCACAAGGGTAACATCCTCCTCAGTGGGCTCTAGTAAATTCAGTTCAGCGTGGGTGCTTGTCTGCCCCAGTGAATTGTAGCACATGGCCTCAGCTCTATCTACTTGCGTTTTTTCCCTAATGTTTAAACAAGAACTGTTTAATAGCGGGTGCGAGGTGGGTTTTGAGGTATTTAGCTTTCGCTCGCCCTTGTTCTTGGGCCCTCCTCTCTTTTTCGGGATTGCTCCTTCTCTAAACCCCTTTCGCTTGTTCGCTTTTGGGCCTAAGGGGTTAGCATTTTCGGGGTCTGGGGTGGGGTATCTGGTAGGTATGGAATGGGGTTGAGCAGGCGAAAGAGTTAGCATGCTGAGGTCAACAGAGTCACTAGGGTCCTTCATGCTTAACTGGGAGGTACAATTTGATATATCCAGAGTCCCGGAGGGATCATAAGTTCTGGGCTTACCTCAGGAGACTTTGCCTGAGCCAGGGGACCCATAGATGATCTCCTCACCCAGTCCAATTCCTGAGATATTCGCCTCTCAAGGAGCGTAATGTCCTCTATTAAAAGGGACCCAGCTTTCACAAAGTAATTATCCAATGTTCCCTTTGATGCAGCTGCAACAGCCGTTGCACTTTTACTCCTTGTTTCCCTTGTCGTCATCTCTACTGGCAAACACCAACAGTAGCCCTCGAAATCCAAATGAATTCCCTGGTTGAACCAAGGAGGGTGGCCCAAGCCCAACGTCTCCCGTCCTCTAACGGCCTCAAACGGCCCGCCCTTTGCCCGGGCTGCGCCCCGCACGCGTCCCGCTAGCGCGTAGATGTTCAGGGGATTATATAGTAAGAGGGGGAGGTGTTGAAGGAGGGGCCGGGAAGAGTGACCAGGTGCGCTGATTGATTCTGGCAGCTACGCACCCTGGACCTCGCAGTCCCAGCAAACAGGCAGCCTCCCGGTGTGAGCGTCCTCAGTAGTACGTCCCAGGGCTTCTCAATGCGGGAAGAGTTAGAGAAAGCAAATCGGCAAGGTCCACGCCTGCGAGCGGCTCCCGCGAAGCGGGGGCCGCGAGGCGTTTTGTAGGCGGAGGAGCTGAAGGAGGGGCCGGGAAGAGTGACCAGGTGCGCTGATTGATTCTGGCAGCTACGCACCCTGGACCTCGCAGTCCCAGCAAACAGGCAGCCTCCCGGTGTGAGCGTCCTCAGTAGTATGTCCCAGGGCTTCTCAATGCAGGAAGAGTTAGAGAAAGCAAATCGGCACGGTCCACGCCTGCGAGCGGCGCCCGCGAAGCGGGGGCCGCGAGGCGTTTTGTAGGTGGAGGAGCTGAAGGAGGGGCCGGGAAGAGTGACCAGGTGCGCTGATTGATTCTGGCAGCTACGCACCCTGGACCTCGCAGTCCCAGCAAACAGGCAGCCTCCCGGTGTGAGCGTCCTCAGTAGTATGTCCCAGGGCTTCTCAATGCAGGAAGAGTTAGAGAAAGCAAATCGGCAAGGTCCACGCCTGCGAGCGGCTCCCGCGAAGCGGGGGCCGCGAGGCGTTTTGTAGGCGGAGGAGCTGAAGGAGGGGCCGGGAAGAGTGACCAGGTGCGCTGATTGATTCTGGCAGCTACGCACCCTGGACCTCGCAGTCCCAGCAAACAGGCAGCCTCCCGGTGTGAGCGTCCTCAGTAGTATGTCCCAGGGCTTCTCAATGCAGGAAGAGTTAGAGAAAGCAAATCGGCAAGGTCCACGCCTGCGAGCGGCTCCCGCGAAGCGGGGGCCGCGAGGCATTTTGTAGGCGGAGGAGCTGAAGGAGGGGCCGGGAAGAGTGACCAGGTGCGCTGATTGATTCTGGCAGCTACGCACCCTGGACCTCGCAGTCCCAGCAAACAGGCAGCCTCCCGGTGTGAGCGTCCTCAGTAGTATGTCCCAGGGCTTCTCAATGCAGGAAGAGTTAGAGAAAGCAAATCGGCAAGGTCCACGCCTGCGAGCGGCTCCCGCGAAGCGGGGGCCGCGAGGCATTTTGTAGGCGGAGGAGCTGAAGGAGGGGCCGGGAAGAGTGACCAGGTGCGCTGATTGATTCTGGCAGCTACGCACCCTGGACCTCGCAGTCCCAGCAAACAGGCAGCCTCCCGGTGTGAGCGTCCTCAGTAGTATGTCCCAGGGCTTCTCAATGCAGGAAGAGTTAGAGAAAGCAAATCGGCAAGGTCCACGCCTGCGAGCGGCAATCCATGTATGTTTCCTAGACCATCACCAAAAATAGAAGGAAACCTTTCTTTCCACTTTGATTGAGAATCATCATCAGAAACTACTAACACTTGTTCCTTGGAACCTGGTCTAAGCACCAAGCCAAACAATCCTTGACGATACTAACCTAAGATGTTTAGACCTTTGAGGGCAACATAAACTTTCCCTTTTATCTTCCTTTCTTTGAAAACTAACACATCCTCCACATAACCAAGAAGTTCGATCCTCCTCCCTTCATAGGAAACAGGAGAACGATCGGGAGGCTCTAATGTTCTGTCACCCCATGTTTCTTTGAAAAGTTTGTGAGTGACCATAGTGATTCTGGCACCAGAATCAACAAGTAGATTTAGTGATTTACCTCCAACAACAATAGGATCAACACAACTAGATGGATCACCCTCTACAGTTTCAGAATCATCAGACAATACACAAATATCTGTGACAACTGAAACTATTTCTGAATCAGATTCCTGAACCACCATGCATGCCAAAGTTTTCTTTTGATTTTTTTTTTTTTTTTTTTTTTTTTTTTAAAGACACTCCTAGGCAAAATGTCCCATTTTTTAGGTCTCGGCTGCGAAAGGCTGCGCTTGCGCAGTCTCGCTCCGAGATTTAATGAGTTGGAGTGACTTTGAGAAGAGGGGCTTGCACCCGCCCCTCTTCTATCCTGTTCTCCATTGGCTGGCCTCTTAAATGCTGGCCAGCCACTGGAGAAGAGGTCCAGTCACTCCGTTGAAGCCCCGTCTTTTTCGGATCGGGGGGCGTGTTTTTTCGTTGCTTTTCGCAGGGCGTGTTTTTCTCTCCTCCAGCCAATGGCAAGAGGAGAGAAAAAGAAACACGCCCCCGAATCCGAAACCGAGGCTGCGTTTCTCCGAGGCAGTTCTTCTCTGCCTCGGAGAAAGGCGGTGGTGTCCCGGCGTTGCTCCCTCACCTTAAATTGATTGACGGGAGAGTTGTGTTAGATCTAAATCTTCAAACAGGTAAGCTGGTTTCTATAACTATGGTTTTATGCATTAACACTGTTTGAGCCCTCTCAAGAACTAGGCCTTCCACATTTTGCAGTAGAGTTGTATGGTTTAACTGGAAAAAAAAAACACATCACAAGAATTCGCTTGGCATCGTCCGGTCAAGGGCGTCACTGCAGCCAGTTTAATGTGCACAGAAGCTCCTGCCTCAGACATTTCCAAAAGAGTAATGGCATACTGAGCAGCTCTGGTGTCGTTTGCCAAAATTAATGCTCTAAAGGCCGCCCCCGGGGCGCTCATGCCAGTGTTGTGCTCGCAGGGTTCGCATGCGCTCTGTGTTCCAGGGGACCGCCATACCGCTGGCGGTGGATTGAAGCTTGACACGTCCCAGCTCTTAACATTTTAACAATAGGTGGATACTTGAGGTCAGAATAACTGCTTCTTTCTCCTGTCGCTCTACGACTTCCTTTAGCCCCCCGGCTGCAGTATCAGGGCGGCCTGGCAAGTAAGGACACGGCCCTGCAGCCTGCCAGCCACCGACGAGCTGGCTACCCCTGCCCGACGTGCGATCAGACGCGGCGTTTCCGTCCCAGGCAGCTGCCAAACACGGAAGAGGAGCTGTAAAACCGGCACATCGCCTCCAAAGCCGAGCCCTGGGCACCGGCGGCCCCCCGCGCTCAGCAGCGATGTGTCCACCTCCATCCAGCCCAGTCCCAAGCCGGGGTCTCATTCAAACGCGACTGACGCCCTGAGGCACCTGCAGTGATGCATTAATCAGTTTGCCTTTGTTGAGCACCACTATACAACTCTCTCCCAAAACAACGCGACACAACTGCACGGCCCTCCCCCATCCTCGCTCCCTCCTGCACTACTAAGAGCACTGCAAATAGCCGGCACCTCTCGCATCGCAGCGCCACACGATCCCAACCCCCAAAATAAACGTCACGCCGCTGCACCGGGACATTCCTGCCGGACCGTCATCACTGGGGAAGATGAGCAAGGGGGTGGTGTGTGAGGGAGCCAAACAGGGGAGGGCACTGCAGTCTGGAGTTAAAAGGCAAAAAATGAAAGGGTTCGGAGCTTTAAAGCAGATTTAAGCATAAGCTGGAGTTCTGCACAACTGATGACTATTAACAAAAAAAACGCCTCCCAAGCATTTCGTGTTGCAACCTGCACGCTTGTAAATCAAGTCCTTTGTGAGACTCGCTGGAACAGAGCGCCCCGGGGCTCTGCAGAATACCAGCCGCAGAGGTAGGGGCGGCTGCTGCTGCTTCTCTGGAGGTGGGGTGGTAATGAGACAGGGCATTTACAGGGGGGCCCCTCTTCTTCCAAAAGCCCATGCCGCCACCAAGCCGCACTCGGGGGGAATTCCCCCCCACCGCCCCCCAGCAGAGACCATCCCCAGCCCCCCAGACGGCTTCGGCAGAGACCACCCAAGACCCACCTGAAGGCAGCCAGAGAGCCTTCCCACCCGAGGCTGGAGGAGATATTCCAATAAAAACTTTTGCGCTGGCATTGTTTTTCACTTATGTTGACCCATCGTCCTAAAAACTCTTCGAATGATTCCCAGGCAAACGCGTGTATATACATACTTTACTGCCCCGTTTCTGATTACTATGGGGTAATCAGGCTGTGTCCGGTGGGCTGTGCTAAGAGATCAACTCTCAGCCCCTCCCTTCTCCTGGACTCTTCCTTCCCCCCCCCCCCCCCCCCCCCCCGCACCCTACGCTCCTGCCTGGGTTAAGTGAGACCCTCGGGGTCCCGGCGTCAATTTATTTTGGAGGATGCCCAGGTGAGTCAGCAACTAAATTCCTGATCTTTATCAGCAACAATTTAGTTTGTGTTTAGAGCTCCGTAACGGAGCCAATAATAATTATTTAAATAATGCTGTATTAGAAATCGTAGCTGTCTTTCATTGAAGTGTGTGTGTGTGGGTGGCTGTGTGTGGGTGGCTGTGTGTGTGTGGCTGGCTCTGTGTGTGTGTGTGTGTGTGTGTGTGTGGCTGGCTCTGTGTGTGTGTGGGAGGCTCTGTGTGTGGGAGGCTCTGTGTGTGTGTGTGGGAGGCTCTGTGTGTGTGTCTGGCTCTGTGTGTCTGTGGCTCTGTGGGTGGCTTTTTTTGTAGGTGGCTATATGCGTGGTGGCTCTGTCTGTGTGTGGGTAACTGTGTGTGTAGGTGGCTCTGTGGGTGGCTCTATTTGTGTGTGGGTTGCTCTATGTGAGTGACTCTGTGTGGGTGGCTCTGTGTGTGTGTGGGTGGCTTTGTGTGTGTGGCTCTGTGTGTGGGTGCAAATGCAATAGGTCTCGCATTTGAGAGGGATTAAGCGGTTGACATTGTAAATGACAATGCCGTTTCTTTAAATGTTTGAAAAACAAAAACAAAAATAATGTCATGAGCAATGCCAATAGCTCTAACTTTAACAATGCCGAGACCATTGCATTGTAAATGCTTGTTTACAATAGTTACATACAACATTTGCCCCAGGACATCTTCTTCCTTTTTGATGCGGAGGGTTACCACAATAAAGACACATAGGTTTAGAGCTGATATAATCAAATTAATTTCTACTCTTTACATTGGTTATAGTAAAATTACGAAAATCTCTGCGTTTACCTTTACTATTTCCAATAACAACATTAACAGATTGAAGAGTTTTGTCTTCCAACTCCTTTAAGGAGATTTGTGAGATTTCAATATTTTTTGCAATTGTAATAGTCTCTTCTAAAGAAGGGTTCTCTAAGGATAACAATTTTTGACAAATTTCCTTGTCTTTACAATGACAAACAAATTGATCTCTGATCAACTGATCAGTAAAGGTTTCAAACTGACAAAAAGAAGCTTATCTGCGCAACACAGAAATATAATTATCCACATCTTAGACATCACCTTGATGTCGCTTGAAAAATGTATGCCTCAAAACCATGAGACTTGGTTGCTTATCAAACCTGATTTTAAGTTTGGTAATAGTATCTTGATATTCATCCATGTTATTTCCAGGTTGATGTGTTATCTCAGGTAAATGTTTAAAAACCGACCTTCCTTCAAAGCCCAATGAGTGAAGCAGAAGACATTTTTTTTCAATCAGCACTGAATCTTGAAGCACCGATGGCACCTATATAAGTTTCAAATGTGTCAAACTATATTTCCCATCGTACAAGAGGTTCACCAGGACTATCTAGAAATGATGGTGGAGGAGCAACTAATTGCATAGTATACATAGTAAGAATAAGGAAATATAGAAAAACTGTGAGAAACAACTAGAAAAGTGTGTAAATGGTTGATCCATAGGAAGTAGTGAAGAAGAAAACTGTGAATAACAAGTGCACAGAATAAAAAAATAAGGAAGAGTAAAAAAAATGAATAATGTCTAGATTGTAAATTAAAAAACGAAAAGAAATTATATCTAGAAGTATGCAAATCACTGATATGCTTGTAAGATAAAAAAATTAGAAGAATACCAAAAAGGTGTGTGAATCACCGTGATGAAATGTAATACCAGCAGGTGTAACTGCAATGACAAATGATCCACAAGAAAATATATATATATTTTTTAAAACAAGGTGTGCGAATCACCGTGTAAAATAACAACAAATAATGGTATGCAGATCACCACAGAGTTTTTGTGAAAATGAACGATCCACAATAGAACGAAACAGGGTGTGCGAATCCCCATATAATATAACCTTATGGTGGTGAGCGGATCACCGCAGACTGAGCCGAACAAAAACAATGCAACGTTGAGCCAGACGTCACCAAAGAAAAGCTCCGGTATCGGACAACAGCGTTGCTAGGCAAGAAGCATATTCAACGTCACAGAGAGGCGTGTTGCTCGGCAACTAGGAAATTGCCTTCCGATGTGAAGACAAAGATAACTGACATGTAGTAGAAAGTGGAAATCAGGCAATGTTGGGGCTAGTATGCACGGCCATACAGAAAGTCAGGCAGGATCAGGCAACGTTGGGCCTAGTACGCACTGCCATACAAGAAGTCAGGCAACGTCAGCCCTAATACATAGCAGGTAGAAAGTTGGAAAGACGTTGAGACGCGAAGGTCAGGCAAAGTCATGCAAATTTTCAGACATACAGCCTGTTGCACAAAATGGAAAAAAAAGAAGCTTGTGCGGAGATCCAAACACAGAAACAAAAGCACAGGCTGGACGGCAGATAGCACAGTGACTCTTCGCACCAAGGCAGTGAAATCGACAAGCGATCAGCATAGCAGTCACTGACGAAGGAGGAGAGCAACTTGATACACAAAGGAGGACATGAAACAGAAGCAGAAAACTGGCTTACCCCTGTAGAAGGTAGGGTTTGAAATGCTTGACACGAGAATTCAACGTAGAATTGAAAGTGCGTTGTTGCACGCTAAAGGTTCCATATGTAGCCGTGTAGCCAACTCGTCGCCAAATTTTTGTGTTAAATATCACAGGAGTAAAACGAGTTTTGATGAGTTTATTTGTGTAAAAGAGTAACACGGTAGACAGCACTTCTCAACCAACTTTCCATTAACCTCCAACCGCCCCACTGCATTTCAAACAATACAATCCTAATGGAATGCAACTAGGCAACTATAGACTTACTGAAGAGATGACATAGGAGAAGAGAACACTCATCTCCCAGCTCATCCCTACACTATTCGAGAATACTACATAACCTGAAACTCCAGTTAAGAAGCAGTTTCAATTAATGACCATATGGATACCCATTTTTAACCTCGTGATTACCTAAATATTTGTAATTTGCTGGAATTTGTATCACTTTCATATAGAATCTATTGTATATCCGAAACAAATTGAATAGGAAAAAGAGCAACGGAACCTGCTTCATGCTGCTGCTTTGGGGTTTGAGTTTGGCAATGGGAAGGGTATAGAGGGAGAAGTTCTTTGCCCAGTGGCTAAAGGCATAAACAGCAGGACATGGTAGCCGCAGAGCAGGAATGGTGCACGGACATCTGGGCAGCATGTGAATAGAGACACAAGGTCTTGGCAAGCTATGCTATGGATACAGATAGGGTGAATTGATTCACCAGAAGACCGTAAGATTGAATAATCATAGGAAGGCATTTAGGATACATTTTAGGTAAGATAGATAGATAGATAGATCTCAGCTGCTTTTATTGCAGAAAATCCAGTAGCATAAAAACCAATATTTCTAAGGGACCAATTAAATATGCAAAACATTTCACAGGTCCCAGTGAGATGTGTGTTGTACCAACATCATAATAACTCCAAACTCCAAACAAACCAGATCTGATCATTCTACTCCTAATCAATACCAACTGTGGGTTGAACTTTGGAGAAAACATCTTCAACAATCTCTTCCTTCACCCACCCCTACAGACCACGCACGCAACCTTGGCATTATCCTCGACTCCTCCCTCGCCATGAACCACCAAATCAATGTCGTTGCCTCCACCAGTTTTAACTGCCTGCACATCCTTCACAAGACCCTCAAGTGGATCCCCCCCGACTGCAGAAGGACAGTCACTCACACACTCATAACCAGCAGACTGGACTACGGCAACACACTATGCCGGAATCAACAGAACCCTTCTACACAAACTCCAAACCGCGTCACGAACACATGACCCAGCACCTACGAAACCTCCACTGGCTCCCCGTCGAGAAGAGGGTCAAGTTCAAACTCCTCACCCATGCCTACAAATACCTCAACAACTTCGGACCCAATTACCTCAACGAGAGAATATCCTTCCATGTGCCCAAGAGGATCCTCTGCTCCGCCGACCTCGCCCTGGCAGTGGTCCCCCACATCCGCAGAAACAGAACAGGCGGGAGAGCCTTCTCCTACATCGCAGCCAAGACCTGGAACACGCTCCCTGTGAACAACAAACTCCCCGACCCTGCACACGTTCAGGAAGGACCTCAAGACCTGGCTCTTCGACTGATCCGGAGCTGCCCCCCCTCTCCTCCAGCACCTTGAGACCCTCAAGGGTGAGTAGCACGCTTTACAAACCCCTGATTGATTGATTATAGAAAGAATCTATTTTTAACAACGTAATGTTTTTTTCTAAACTTCTGCGGTCAACTAAAAAAAAGTGGTATTTACTGTTCTATTTATTACCCACACCCAAAGAGAACAGTCTAGTATCTCACTCAGTTATCTCAATAAATATTGTTCTGTTTATAAAAAAGAACACTTTTTTCCAAACTAACATCCCGACTTCATGGTTACTGTTGCCACCAAAACCACTCAATTGCAATTCAGGACGGAAATTACATGGGTATGATTTTGGATTACTCCACGTTATGTTTAACTGATTTCAGTTCATAATAAGTTGCAGTTTCAAAACCAATATTTCATAGAGATGAATTAAAACCCATGACATTTTTTCTAAATTTCACATAAATAGTTTCTATGAAATACATATTTCATCCGAAGTGAGGCCGGTTCATATTTCCTGAACACTTGCTCATTGGTCTTCATAGCTTAACCGTGTCTTGTAGGCAATGACAACCACAAGCAACCCTAACTGTGATATGTTTTTAGCAGTATCTGCATATCTTTTGTACGTCACAAAAGTCGCATGAAGACAGCGCCAGAAAGGCCATGCAGAGCAGGGAGTGCAGCGCTGCCTGCGTCTTTGTAGCATCTTGAAATCTGTTGGCACCCCCCAAACATACATATGTGTATAAAACCTTTTGGTACCCCCTAAACATACAGATGGGTATAAAACAGCCAACAGTGCCCCCAAATCATTTAGGAGCGCTAGGGTGAAGGCAGGAGAGTGTTTAGGAAAAGGGCGGGAATGAGTTCTGCCTGAGGGGAAACAGCCTTTACCAAGCAGTCTTTACTACACAGGTAATTACCACGCAGGCATATATCCCTTAACCACGCCGTACTTTACCATGCAGGTCGGTATTTTTTTTGTTTTTTTTTAAATATCCGAGGTAAAGGGAGGTGAGGGTGAATTTGGGGTTCGGAGGCAGTAAAGTGAGATGATGGAGACTTGAGGGTTCAGGGGCGGGTAGAGGGACGTGGGGGTGACTTGAGGGCTCAGAGGTGGTTCGATGTAAAGAGAGGCGAAGGTGACTTGAGGGGTCGGGGACAGTAAAGATGAGGGGAGTGTGATTTTAGGGTTCAAGGGTGAGTAGAGGTAAAGGAATGTAAGGGTAAATTATGGGTTTAGGGCTAGTAGGGGAAAAGGGAGGTAAGGGTTAGGGGTGGCAGAGTTAAGGGTGAAATAATTGTTTTGAACTCATTGTGTGAATAAAAAAAATCCTTAAAATTATAAAGCAGGTAAACAACAAATAGTTAATGCGAGAAACGTTGATTCAGAAAAGCACGTACTGTATGGCAACAGTCCTAAATGAAAGGAGTCTGTTTACAGCTTTATCATCAATATAAGCGAAAGGCAGCCAAAATGTATGTTTCATAATTAATTTGCTGTCTGAGTAGCAATCAGAAGTACATTTTTAGGTGTAAGATTTCAGGAAGCAAAATATTTTTAATTTTAAAACTAAAAATAAGAAGATTATTTTCTTCTCCCAACAAATCCTCTATGTTTCCCTGTCGGGCGCGTGTCTGGACTGTGAAAACACTGCATAGAGGTAAATATTTTGACGTTTCAAACATACGCTTCCATAGATTTTTCACTCCCGAAAGTCCCGCCATATTGCTAAAAAGCTTTGTTTATTTCTTACCCTCACCTCACTATCTTTTCTGAGGGGCAACTTTTCAACTCTTCGTGAGTGAAAGGAAATTGCTGGGAGCTTGGGTTTCCACTGCTTTGCGCGAAGTGACGGCCTCAGCACATTTGCACACACCGGAAACAGGCAACGATTTCATTAAACTCCTTGTAAACACAAAATACACTCCCGTGGCCCTTTGGAGGCTGGCTCCATCTGGCACAGGACGCCATCTGTGATTCGGATACTGTTTCTCCTACAAAACATGGCCGGCGCGATAGACGCTCCTCTCTGGTCTGCCATGGTCTGTAAAAGTATCTCTGGTATTAGCTTCTGCGGGCTCAGTAATGACAGCATTGACGTCGGCTTAAAGCACAGGGGACTGGTTTGAGTAATTTCATAGCTAAAAACTCGTCCGACATCAATGCCGATCTGAAATGCTGGAATGACTTTGGTTGAACTGTGCAACCCATATTTTTCTGATAGTGAGCTTTACAGCAAGAATTTGGTGATTTACTGACGTTTTGCACGGGTAATCGCATGATGCAAAGCAACACAATAATATGCGTAAAAGTATTTATCGTAAAAGCATGGAAAAAACATCCGAGTGACGATGCATTTAAAAACAAGCAAGGATGCTTATAAATAACCGTTTGCAAACATATACCACATTTATTTTCTTTTTAGGAACTGACGTTCTTGGCATTACGTAAAGTTAAGGCTCATTGCAGAGGAATGGCTTTAAGCCTGCAGCAATGTTAGAGCCCGCGGGTTAACAAGTGGGAGGGGCCGAGAGCACACACAGCGATTCCCTTGCAAGAGCGAGCCTTGGGCACCATCTGTTTGGAAGTTAATTACAAATAGATGTTGCCAAAGCTCGCTCCCGCAAGGGAATCGCCAAACCTGCACGCGTTGCCATTGAAAGCAATGCAATGCGTGCACATTTTTGGCACAAAAACCAAATCGATTTCTAAAGGTCTCCTCCTATGCAGCACATGCGCGCTGCGAAGGCGAGAGCTAAAAAACATCATGAGGCGAGCCTTTGCCTAGAGTAGTTGAAAAATGATGGGTTGGATGCTCACCCAAGCGGCCGCCAGTGGTTAGAATATCTGTAAGAATTCCCGCCATCAGCATTTGTGGGATTCCTCTGGATGGTCTCCACAGGACGTTGCACTTTAAAAAAAACAGCAGCACATTGCAGGGCTGAGTTTTAGGAACAAGTTAAGGAAAGAGACTGAGGAATATTTTCAGTGGTTCTGTGCCAGAATATTCCTATTTATAGAGAGGGGGGACACTAGGAGCTGATTATTAGGTCCAGTGACCCTTGCTCCTGAAAAGTAACTAGTACACAAAGGAAGTCACTGTTCCTTGTAGGACAGTGTGTCCTCATCATAATGCCCTCACACACCCCAAAGGATGTCATTCTTCATCATTTGGGCTTTGCTCCTTGTCGTGCCGGTGCTGCAATGCCCTACGGGTCCCCCGAAGGATCTTTTTTATCGGAGATCTTTTTTTATTTTTTATATATCTTTTTATATCGGAGATCTTATGATGAGAAGCCGTTTGGGTGCGTGGGTGTAAGTGGCAGTGAAGTCTAAAGTGGTGTGTTAAAAAATGACTGGAGGGAGAGTGGGTACTATTTATTAGGGTGATCCTTCTGTCATTGTTAAAACAAAGTGTGTAGTGCTGCTCTAGGGGATATTATTTCCCTCTGTAGCTGGGTATATGTCCCTAATGGACATATATAACGGTCAACATGTTTCGCGCTGTAAGTGGCCTCAGAAGGAGATCCAAAGCGCTTCTTCAGGACCAAAGGAAGGTCAATTTTAGTATCAGTGGCGGCCTGAACTAACCAGTGCCACCAAGTGTGTAGAAGGAAGTAGCGTTTCCCTTATTATTAGAGTCAGGACCTCCTGAGATCGGTGAGGGCACTCGGGAAGGTACTCCCATAGTAGCAGGGCCGATCCACATGCGTGCCTCTCCCTCGACCGGCGGAGACAGGGAGAGGCACGCAGCTCCTTTGGTCCTGAAGAAGCGCTTTGGATCTCCTAACAATGACAGAGGGATCCCCCAAATAAATAGTACCCACTCTCCCTCCAGTCATTTTTTAACACACTACTTTAGACTTCACTGCCACTTACACCCATGCACCCAAACGGCCTCTCATCAAAAGATCTCCGACAAAGAGACCCTTCGGGGGACCCGTAGAACATTGCTGCGCCGGCCCGACGAGGAGCAAAGCCAAAATGATGAAGCATAACATCCTTTGGGGTGTGTGAGGGCATTATGATGAGGACACACTGTCCCCCACAGATAGAGTAGCACACACAAAAAAGTTTCTTCCTCTTTCATTCTCTACAAGGAACAGGGACTCCCTTTGTGTATCAGTGCCAGAACAGTCTGATGTTTGATGAACACAAAGTCTGAATACGCCAGGGAGATGTCTCTCCTAGATGGCAGGAGTTCTGTGAACTCTTAGGCAGGTAAGAGAGAAAAAGGATCTTGAAAATCCTGAACACGGACAGGACCAGGGAATTATTGGTGGAAGGTAAACAGGAATAAATTGTTTGAGAGCAGCAGCAATTTGAAACGTGTCATTTCTGGGCATTAAAACTATAGAAAAGTCCCTTTTTCACCCGATCACCTTCCTTTTTTTTTTGTTTGTTTTTTTTACCCATTTCAAAAATAATTTTATTTTCAATATAGCCCATAAAAAAAAAACAGCAAGTGTACAGAAAAATAGGATTGTTCAATCAATGCATAGAATAAATTGGGAATAAATAATAAGTTAGAATGTACATTTAAGTTGACAAGTACACATTAGCCTTAATAAGTGGATTTAAAAAAAGTACATACAATAAATACAATCATGGTACTAAATATAATGCAAACAAAACGATCGCTGAAACGTTTCAGACACTCACCCCCAGTCACAGATCTGGGTTGAATCCATCATCGTTTTTTAGCCCACTTCGCCACCCCAGTTTAAACCCAGCCATATGCAAATCAGTCTTGACCATGTACCTCATGGGAACAGTCCAGCCGAACTGCCAAGCCAAACTTTTTCCTGGACCGGAAACAAGCCTTCTGGGACCGGTTTTGGGGTAACACCCCTCATCAGCCAGGCTAGCGTGAATCCAGTGGCAAAGTGAGCAAGTGAACCACGTCCGAGCATACCCTGCCAATTTAGGGTGAACAAAGCAAAAATTAGGAATCGATGGATGGAGCGCTGAAACTTTTCAGACACTCACCCCCAGTCACAGATCTGGGTTGAATCCATCATTGGTCTTAAGCTCACTCTGCCACCCCAGTTCAGACCCAGCCATATGCAAATCAGTCTGACCCTGTGCCTCATGGAACATGTCCAGCCCGAACTGCCAAGCCATGCCTTTCCTGGACCGGAAACAAGCATCCTGGGACCGGTTTCGGGGTAACATCCCTTTAGATCATTTCAGCCTCCAACTAGCAATCAAGAACTAACACCGCTACCCAAAGTTCCCCTGGTCAAGCTGCCAGATAAAGAACGCCGTAATGGCCAGAATTTCAACATATACCACAGTAGTCCAAAGTCACTAAAGTTCATCTCAGTAGCTCAAAGTCCCACCCCTGACAACCCATGCAGAGACAGTTAATTCCATCTCAAAATCCTCCTTAGATATCAGAGAGCTAGAAGCTATTAGGTGTATCCAAGTCTGTGTCGGGTCAGCAAACAGTGCACAAGGTGTTCCCAAGCTCGTGCACTTTCAATCTTTCCCCGCCCTCTCTTCGATTCCTGAAACAACACAACAATCCGCAGTCCAGCCCATTGAACCAGCTCTTTTCACCATCTAATGAACCGAGGTCCACGCAGAGACTTACAATGCTGTGTCAATTCACATGGAGCCAGAATCCATGCCAAATCGGTACAGCTAGTAGTGATTTTCTTCTTTTTAGGACGAGGATATCCCCCAAGGAGGCAGGCAGTGGGACCACAAGGGATCGCCCCAAAAAGTTACATCATTTATACAATCCATAGTGAATCCCAGAATCCAGCTTAAACCGGGCAGGACCAAATCCTATTGAACAATTCTGGCCCCAATTCTCCACATTTCGGGCACTTCGCAGCAGCAGTCACATAAAACAAATTGATCTTGCCAGGTGTAAGGTATGCTCTAAGTAAGACGCGAAAATGTATTCATTTAAACCTGGCATTTTGCGAGACATCAGGTATATGTACTAGAATCCTCTCCCAGTCCAGATCTGCAATATGGAGTTCTAGGGCTGTCTCCCATTTAATTTTCAATTCAGCAAGAGGCGCAAGGAAATCCGCACCTATTGCACGACATACGCACGCAAGCGCTTTCACACGGCTCGGCGTAGCACAGAGTAGTTGGCACGCTTGGTGCATTATACGCTCATTCCCTCAATTCCCAGAATGACTCTCAGCCGTGGCGACCACAGCTCTATGTAACAAAAATATGCGACCTTCTTTCTTGCAAACACTGTAAGGGAACAGTCTTGAATGCTGGAAACATTGGCACAAATTTCAGCGCCGACACCCCCATGGGTATTTGAGCGCTTTATAAATCTCATAAACATAACAAACATAAACAAATTTAAAACCAGATGTGCCACAACAAACAACTTAGTTAACCTTGAACAAAGTATAAACCTTAACTGGCTTAGATCCTAGGCGAATGCAATGTCCCATACCCGTGTGGCCCCCCCATCATGAGAGGTCTATTAGACAGGAGGCTACCAGGACAGGTGAATGAGGTGCACCTGGGGGGAGGGTGTGCAAGCAATGCATGGAACACCTCGACTGTCCGCACAATGGCCCCGCCCCCCGGTGCTTTTACCAAGGGCACTGTAGAAAGAATGGCATGCCCCTTCAAAGAGCTGCAAAGGTTATTCACCCACAAAGAGGAGGATGCATGAGTTGAAGTAGGGTGGGAGCCAATATTCAATGCACCTGAATGTAAAGATAAGCATTCGCGCGGGGTCAAGGGAGGAGAAAGGAAAACATGACAGAAAAAGCATAACAAGTCACATGAGAGTGGGACATGCTGTTGTATGAGATTAAAAATAAACCCCCGCAGCTGCTGTTCACAGCGTCATCAACTGGAGAGACACGGAAGTAAAGCTCTTGGGTTACACCCTAGATGTCAGGACGTGACAGTAGTTGGCGCTTAGCAAGACAGGAGTATACCACTAGAGGCGAGAGGGGACGTGCTATCAGGCAGTTTTAATATCCACGCACTATAAAGCGGTAAAACGACAGTACAGGTGAATAAAACGTTTATTTTCCCCATGTTTATTCCAGACCCGACCATTCCTTTGGGTAATGACGCACAGCAGGTGCACCTAGAATAGCCTCAAACGTCAAAGCTTATGCTCCAGTGTTCAAGTCATCTGGTAGGAGAAACATGGAACAGCAAGTAAGAATTCAGGCCAGTGCAGCACACCACAGCAGAGAGGTTTTTGAAAGGGAATATGGTGGGGCGAGTGCAGGGGAGGCCGAGCAGAGACATTATCAAAATAGTAAGAGAATAAACAAGCATTGGCATAGCCAAGAGGTCTCGCCTTTGGGACCTTATGTGTTTAGCCAGAACTTTTGGCTCTGTTGTAGAGCATTGTGGCTGCTGCGGATCATGTTGAAAAGTTATAATAAAAAGTGTTAAGCATTTTTGTTACCTTTATACAAACCAAGACGACATTATATACAACTGAACAACCTGATTAAAAAACGATTTTAACATAAAAAATGTCTTCTAGATTTTTTGTACTTGCGCTGCTGGCAACTGCTTCCTGCCTGTTCTCATGCTTGTTTGTTTTAAAAAAAATTGTTATGGGGGAGCGAGACATAAATAACGGGGGAGTGGAGGTTGGAAAACAGTAATTTAATTAGAACACGAGCAGCGGACGGACACTAGGGGAAAATCAACAGATGCCAGATTCCAAGGGCAGACTAACGTGATGCTTAGGTGATGTTTAGGTGATGCTTAGGTGGTCGCTGATGCAAAATGGTGGTGGTGAGTGATGTTTGGTGCTCAGGTGGTGCTACTATGGTGTGGATTGGAGGCACGTTGTGGATTGTGGAGTAGAAGTTAAAATATGTTGTTTGGTGTGTAATTATGTGGTGTGTATTGGAAATGTGTGGAGTTGAATTGTGTGGCCTGGACTGTGGTGTTGAGTGAAATTATGCTTAGTGAAATTGTGTCATGGTGTGGAGTGCATTTATGTTGATTGGTGGTATGTGGTATAGAGTGCATTTATGAGGAGTGTATTTATGTTGCATTGAGTACAGTGTAATTATGTGGCGTGTAATTATGTGGTACTGAGTTGTATGCGGAGTGTATTTATGTTGCATTGAGTAGAGTGCAATTATGTGGCGTGTAATTATGTGGCACAGTGGTATTATGGGAACTGTATTTACGTTGCATTGAATAGAGGGTAATTGTGATGTGATTATGTGGTACTGACTGGTATTATGTGGAGTGTATTTATGTTGCATTGAGTAGAGTGTAATTATGTGGCGTGTTATTACGTGGCACTGAGTGGTATTATGTGGAGTGTATTTATGTTGCAACGGCCAATAGCGTGTGAAAACAAAAAAGGACACGCACGAGCGTGTGTTTAGAGTCTAAAAGCCCTTAAAGTCTCACAGATCTCGGATTAGACTCAATGCCAAGGAAAAACAGAGTAGGATAAAGACCGCTCAGAGCAATACTAGTAGAATGGCGTACGGTGTGCTTCAAGTAATGTTGTAAGGAGAAGCAAAACAAGCATTGTCAGAGCCAATAGGTCTCGCCTATGCAAGAGCTACTGGCTTGGCCAATGTGTTTAAGCCATGTTAGACACCACCATGGCTACTGCTCAGCATGGTTAAAAGTGGTGTAGAGGAGACTGGAATAGCAAAGTGAGGAGTAGAGTGTTGTAGAGTGAAGTGGCATAGTATTGTGTATTGGATTCACATAGAGTGGAGTACAGTGGAGTGGCGTAGAGTGGACTGGTATACAGTGAATTGGCATAGAGAGGTGCAGAGTAAAGTGGCATAGAGTGCAGTGGCATACAGTGAAGTGGAGTAGAGTGGAGTGGTGCAGAGTGGAGTGGTGCAGAGTAGAGTGGTGTAGAGTGCAGTGGCGTAGCGTGCACTGGCAAAGAATGCAGTAGCGCGAAATAGTGTGGCGTAGAGTTCAGTGCGGTAGAGAGCACTGGTGCAGAGTAGAGTGCCATAGTGTAGAGAGGCATAGAGTCAATCAAACTGGATTTGTAAAGCGCAACTTTAGAGGGTATCCAGGAGATGGGAGAGTGGGGGTGGAGGGGGTGCTGCTGCTGTGGGCAGTCGACTAGCTAAGTCTTCAGACTGTACCTGAACTCCAGCAGGGTCGGGGCTGTTCGGAGTTGTAGAGGGAGGTCGTTCCAGTCTATTGCGGCCAGGTGGGAGAAGGCGCGGTCACCGCTCCTGCGGACGCGTGGTGTGTAGGCCAGGTAGAGGGATGAGAAGCATAGATGTTTGATGGGTTGGTAAAAACTGACTGTGTGTTTGAGGTAGGCTAGGCCCGTGTTTTGGAGGGCCTTGTAGGCATGGGTGAGTAGTTTGAACTGGCACCGTTTGTTGATGGTGGCCCAGTGTAGTGCTTTTAGGTGGGGGATATGTGGGTCCGCCTTAGGTCGAGGACATGATCCCCAATTACAGCGTGTATTGCCATAGTCCAAGCAGCTGGTGATGAGTGCCTGGGTGACGATGAGTCTTGTGTTGGTGGGGAGCCATTTGAAGATTTTCTTCTGCATGCGAAGGATGAGGAAGCATGATGACGAGATGGCATATCTGCTGCCTCATCGAGAGCTTGCGGTCGAGTATAGTGCCTAGGTTCCTTGCTTGTTCTGTGGTCGAGGGTGGGGGACCAAGTTCAGTTAGCCACCATGTGTTGTTCCAGGGGGCTGTTCTCCCGAAGAGGAGTACCTCTGTATCAGTGTTGAGTTTGAGGCATTTGTTCTGCATTCAGCTGGTAACGCTGGTCATGCATCTGTGGAAGCTTGATTTGGTGGCGGCGGGGTCGGAGGACGAGGATAGGATAAGCTGTGTGCCATCAGAGTAGGATATGATGTTCATATCGTGTGCTCTGACCAGGGCGGCCCTCGGAGCCAAAATGTGTTGAAGAGAGTAGGGCTTAGGGATGATCCTTGTGGGATGCCGCAAATGATGTCCTTTGGGCCCGAGGAAAAAGGCGGATGCTCTGGGTTCCAGTAGCGGCTGCTAAGCTATGGCGGTGGAGAGTCAACCCACCTACCAGCAGCCCCCCAAAAGACGATAATACACCCTTGTTTATTATTGTTTTCTTTTGTTCTGGAGCTGAGGCTTGGGGCAGGGCCAGGGGGATGACAGGCTGGAGGGGGTAGTGTTGGGCACTGCTATTCAGTGGGCATGACGGTCTGGCCGCGGTCTGGCCAGCCATCTCGGTACGGGCAAGCCGTCATGTGGACTGAAGCTCTCCCCAACCCGAGCTGCATTGCGGGGTTGGAGAGAGCAGGCACAGGCGCCCAGTCTAAATGAGGCGCAAATCATCAGTGCCCAGGCCAATCCTGACGCTGCTTTCAGCAGCATGAAAGCAGCATCAGGATTGGCCGCAGGGCACTCGGGGGGCCTGTGCCAGCAGACGAGAGGGGGGGATGCACAGGTAAATGCTTTTTAAAAAATGTTTGTCATCACTCCGTTCGTCCGTCGCCCTTCCACTCTACATACCGGCGGCTACTGCTGGGTTCTTCCAGTGAGAAGGAAACGATTCA
Source organism: Triturus cristatus (assembly GCF_964204655.1). Lineage (NCBI taxonomy): Eukaryota > Metazoa > Chordata > Amphibia > Caudata > Salamandridae > Triturus > Triturus cristatus. Next base: position 67,610,061 of record NC_140590.1, read on the forward strand.
CTTAAGGGCTCTGCCTTGGATTCCCTTCTGGTGGAGAACATGTAGGAGGGTGTAATGAGACACGGTGTCGAAGCCTGCAGAGAGGCACGGTGTCGAAGGCTGCGGAGAGGCACGGTGTCGAAGGCTGCGGAGAGGCACGGTGTCGAAGGCTGCGGAGAGGCACGGTGTCGAAGGCTGCGGAGAGGCACGGTGTCGAAGGCTGCGGAGAGGCACGGTGTCGAAGGCTGCGGAGAGGCACGGTGTCGAAGGCTGCGGAGAGGCACGGTGTCGAAGGCTGCGGAGAGGCACGGTGTCGAAGGCTGCGGAGAGGCACGGTGTCGAAGGCTGCGGAGAGGCACGGTGTCGAAGGCTGCAGACAGGCACGGTGTCGAAGGCTGCAGACAGGCACGGTGTCGAAGGCTGCAGACAGGCAGGCACGGTGTCGAAGGCTGCAGACAGGCAGGCACGGTGTCGAAGGCTGCAGAGAGGCAGGCACGGTGTCGAAGGCTGCAGAGAGGCACGGTGTCGAAGGCTGCAGAGAGGCACGGTGTCGAAGGCTGCAGAGAGGCACGGTGTCGAAGGCTGCAGAGAGGCACGGTGTCGAAGGCTGCAGAGAGGCACGGTGTCGAAGGCTGCAGAGAGGCACGGTGTCGAAGGCTGCAGAGAGGCAGGCACGGTGTCGAAGGCTGCAGAGAGGCACGGTGTCGAAGCCTGCAGAGAGGCACGGTGTCGAAGGCTGCAGAGAGGCACGGTGTCGAAGGCTGCAGAGAGGCACGGTGTCGAAGCCTGCAGAGAGGCACGGTGTCAAAGGCTGCAGAGAGGCACGGTGTCGAAGCCTGCAGAGGCACGGTGTCGAAGGCTGCAGAGAGGCACGGTGTCGAAGGCTGCAGAGAGGCACGGTGTCGAAGGCTGCAGAGAGGCACGGTGTCGAAGGCTGCAGAGAGGCATGGTGTCGAAGGCTGCAGAGAGGCAGGCACGGTGTCGAAGGCTGCAGAGAGGCACGGTGTCGAAGCCTGCAGAGAGGCACGGTGTCGAAGGCTGCAGAGAGGCACGGTGTCGAAGCCTGCAGAGAGGCACGGTGTCAAAGGCTGCAGAGAGGCACGGTGTCGAAGCCTGCAGAGGCACGGTGTCGAAGGCTGCAGAGAGGCACGGTGTCGAAGGCTGCAGAGAGGCACGGTGTCGAAGGCTGCAGAGAGGCACGGTGTCGAAGGCTGCAGAGAGGCACGGTGTCGAAGGCTGCAGAGAGGCACGGTGTCGAAGGCTGCAGAGAGGCACGGTGTCGAAGGCTGCAGAGAGGCACGGTGTCGAAGGCTGCAGAGAGGCACGGTGTCGAAGGCTGCAGAGAGGCACGGTGTCGAAGGCTGCAGAGAGGCAGGCACGGTGTCGAAGGCTGCAGAGAGGCACGGTGTCGAAGGCTGCGGAGAGGCACGGTGTCGAAGGCTGCGGAGAGGCACGGTGTCGAAGGCTGCGGAGAGGCACGGTGTCGAAGGCTGCGGAGAGGCACGGTGTCGAAGGCTGCGGAGAGGCACGGTGTCGAAGGCTGCGGAGAGGCACGGTGTCGAAGGCTGCGGAGAGGCACGGTGTCGAAGGCTGCGGAGAGGCACGGTGTCGAAGGCTGCGGAGAGGCACGGTGTCGAAGGCTGCGGAGAGGCACGGTGTCGAAGGCTGCGGAGAGGCACGGTGTCGAAGGCTGCAGACAGGCACGGTGTCGAAGGCTGCAGACAGGCACGGTGTCGAAGGCTGCAGACAGGCAGGCACGGTGTCGAAGGCTGCAGACAGGCAGGCACGGTGTCGAAGGCTGCAGAGAGGCAGGCACGGTGTCGAAGGCTGCAGAGAGGCACGGTGTCGAAGGCTGCAGAGAGGCACGGTGTCGAAGGCTGCAGAGAGGCACGGTGTCGAAGGCTGCAGAGAGGCACGGTGTCGAAGGCTGCAGAGAGGCACGGTGTCGAAGGCTGCAGAGAGGCACGGTGTCGAAGGCTGCAGAGAGGCACGGTGTCGAAGGCTGCAGAGAGGCAGGCACGGTGTCGAAGGCTGCAGAGAGGCACGGTGTCGAAGCCTGCAGAGAGGCACGGTGTCGAAGGCTGCAGAGAGGCACGGTGTCGAAGCCTGCAGAGAGGCACGGTGTCAAAGGCTGCAGAGAGGCACGGTGTCGAAGCCTGCAGAGGCACGGTGTCGAAGGCTGCAGAGAGGCACGGTGTCGAAGGCTGCAGAGAGGCACGGTGTCGAAGGCTGCAGAGAGGCACGGTGTCGAAGGCTGCAGAGAGGCACGGTGTCGAAGGCTGCAGAGAGGCAGGCACGGTGTCGAAGGCTGCAGAGAGGCACGGTGTCGAAGCCTGCAGAGAGGCACGGTGTCGAAGGCTGCAGAGAGGCACGGTGTCGAAGCCTGCAGAGAGGCACGGTGTCAAAGGCTGCAGAGAGGCACGGTGTCGAAGCCTGCAGAGGCACGGTGTCGAAGGCTGCAGAGAGGCACGGTGTCGAAGGCTGCAGAGAGGCACGGTGTCGAAGGCTGCAGAGAGGCACGGTGTCGAAGGCTGCAGAGAGGCACGGTGTCGAAGGCTGCAGAGAGGCACGGTGTCGAAGGCTGCAGAGAGGCACGGTGTCGAAGGCTGCAGAGAGGCACGGTGTCGAAGGCTGCAGAGAGGCACGGTGTCGAAGGCTGCAGAGAGGCACGGTGTCGAAGGCTGCAGAGAGGCAGGCACGGTGTCGAAGGCTGCAGAGAGGCACGGTGTCGAAGCCTGCAGAGAGGCACGGTGTCGAAGGCTGCAGAGAGGCACGGTGTCGAAGGCTGCAGAGAGGCAGGCACGGTGTCGAAGGCTGCGGTCTCTCACTTGGCCAGGATTGCTCGGATGTAATCGGTGGATGCGATAAGGGTCATTTTGGTGCTGTGGTTTGAGCTGTATCCTGATTGGGAGGGGGTCCAGGAGATTGTTGGTTTCCAGGCGATTAGTGAGTTTGCCATTTTTTGCTTTCTCCAGGAATTTAGCTAGGATGGGGAGTAGGGAGATTGATCAGTATTTTTTTAGTTCTGCTGTGTCGGCAGAGGTAATGGAGGTGTTGAAGATGGTGGTAAGCTCCTTGCTGATGGAGTTGTTTCCCAGGCTGAACATTTGGTGGGGGCATGGATCTCTGGGTGCTCCAGAGTGTATGGAGCTGATGATGGAGGCGGTGGTCTTTGTAGATAGAGTCTCCCACGTAGTGATTGTTGCTTGGTTGGTGTCGCTGTTGGTGGGTAGTCCGTCAAGGTCAGCTAGGGGTGGTTGAGGGTCAAAGTGTTCATAGAAGGTTGCGGTTTTGCTGTGGGAAAATTTTGCGAGCGAGTCGCAGAGGTCCGGAGAGAGGGGTGATCGTGTCCTCAGTGGCTGTGGGGTTGTAGAATTCCTTGACAATGCAGAAGAGCTCCTTTCTGTGGTTAAAGCTGGCTTCGAGTCGAGTGTTGGGGGCATTTTTCTTGGGAGTTTTTCTTTTTTTTTACGTAGTTTTATATAGCGCAAACTTGACCCAAATCGGGTATCAGAGCACTTTACATAACACCAGTTGCATTACATGAGGACACATTCATTTTTGTTAGGCACAGGGAGATTAAGTGATTTGCAGAGAATCACAGAATGTTCAGCGTTATTGCAGAGACTCGAACCCAGTTCCCCAGAATCGAGGTTGACCGCTCTAGCCGTTAGGCCATCTCCTCTCCCTGAAATTCTTCAGTTGAGTGTGGTGAGCCCTGCTGATGAAGAACCTCAACTATTAGGCATAGGGCTTTAAAAGTCATCCACTTCCTCACTAGCAGTCAATAGAGAGTTCTCAAGCTCAAGAGTACAGTGGCGTGGAGTGGTGCAGGGTAGAGTGGAATGGTGTAGAGTGGAATATGCGTGGTGTGGTAGCACACTTCCACTACAGACAGCACATCTTCAATTGAAATCACCATTACATTTGCACACACAAACAGTTTCACAGATAAAAGTGTACAGTACACAAAACGATAATGTGTGGAAATGTTATCACTTAGTGTAATGATTTGTTTTGAAGTATATATTTTTTTCAGCATACTTCCGAATGACCAAAAAATGTGCTTCATCTGGGCTTTTATAATGTTGAAATATCTGCACAGTTCATGTACAGACATTCAAGTTTTGTTGTGTGTTAGAAAAAATATCACATGGCCTTCTTCAAGCCCTCCCTGTGGCCAACATCGTTGTCACATAAATCCTCTCACTTTGAAGTCAGAGAAACAAAAGTAAACACCAAGCTGCTTCGTAAGATGGAGCATGACATTTGGCCTTTGAATGCACAGCAAATGTGACAAGATAAGAACAAGAATAAAAGGCCTGTTTACAGAACTCCAGCACATATAGTAAATAGGGTTTGGGCAGTGGAAGGGATGAACTCAAGCTTGACAGCCTAATGCAAATAGTGCCAGCAAACAGAAAGCAAGCAAATGTAAGTTACAAACCACAAAGCCAATGGTAAACAACGGGCAGAGTGCATTCCCAGGGAAGCTTTCCGAATGTCCCAAAGATGACGTTAGCTGTTTATGCTTCAACCTAAAAAAGAAATCTGTAACCTGGGAGGTGACAGGAGAAATAGGAGGAAAACACTGCAATACTTCCAAGGTGTGGCCACGGATGAAGCAGTGAGTATTAGTCAATATATATATGAAACTAATACAAAGTACAAAAGTAGAAATGTCTAAAGGTCAAATTAACATTTTGCACAAAAAAGTAAATAAATAAAATTATCATTAAAAAATTGTTCATCGGTTTAAAAAAAATAAAAACATGAAATGAACGCAGAGATTGGCCTTCAAGCCCTAGCTCAGAAGTGGACTACTTTCTAGGTGGGTGTGCACATGCGCAAAATACAATCACCTTAAATTGAACAAAGCCAATGGCTGAAGTGGATTGAACCATTTCCCCTTGCTGCAGATGGCAAAAGCAATATGTATATGACACTTGAGCAGACCACTGGATAAGGAGGGCTGACAAAGCCTATATAACTGTATGCCTTTTTATTATGATTTATTTATAGCATGAGGCTCTGAAAATATTAAAGCCTTCTTTAGGGGGCATGTCCAAATGGCAGACGGGATGGTCGCAGAAACATGAGTTCCGACCTGCCGCCGCATTTCTACACAAGTAATCCCCGCAGTATCGCTGATCTTAACCGGGGATTGTTGGACAGGCCACATGAAGGGCTTGCTCCCTCCCCGCATGACAGGGCCCAAGCCCCGGTGTGAGAAGTTGGCCTGGTATATGATGCTCACTAGTTAAAGTGATCACCTTGTACCATGCCAAGCCACCCTTATGGTGTGGTTGTAAGTCAACCTTTTCGGACTAGCTGCCCTAGTGGTAGCGTAGGCTAAGCAGTCTTTGAGGCTAAACTCGTGAAGCGTGTTAAGCCAGCTGTTTTACCAAATGTAACCCCCTTTTATACCAATGAAAGGACACCACACAGATATATATTCAAAATATATATGTATTTATTTCTCAAAGTAACCCCTAGTCTCTTTATGAGCACAGGAGCACAAATCGTCAAACAAGATTACAGTAGAATACACAGAAGTTGCACTTTATATGGATAGGCCCTGGTGGCCGCTCGAACCATATACTAAAATAGTGGTATAAGTACCACGAACAGAAAAGGGAAAAGGCCTAGGGCCTCTAGAATCGCTGGGCCTACAAGGAGCTAACTTCAGTTAGTGACCAGGAGGTCCACGGGTGGCGTGTGCAGAGCAAATAGTCACACGCGTGCTCCCATAGGTTTCAATGGGTGCGTAAAAAGTGCAAAGTTACTGCAAAGAGGATCTTCCGGATGGACTAGGAACTCAAGATTTGGAACACAGGCACTAGAGATGTAATACTACACTTGGGCACAGGTGTGCCAGCTTTACCTCACCCACAGGAAGCGGGTGCATAGGCCTCGAAGTGCGTCGGGTTTCTTCTATCTGTTCCGTGGAGCTTGAACACAAAGATGCTGCAGGCGGTCGGTCCGGGAGAGATGCAGTGGATCCAAGAGTGGATCGGAGATGTTGAAGACCTGTAAGCAGAGGGGACAGTGTTCACAGTCACTAGCCAGTGACCAGCGTGGCACCAGGTGTGTACCAGGCAATGTCGGGTGCAAACAGGAAGAAAGGGGTAGCTTGTCTCTGCAGCCACGTGGTCCCTGGAGGTCGACGACGTCCAGGAGTCGGTTCACGAGCTGTCCCACGCAGGCTCTCGCTGTCGGCGGTGTCGGCGACTTGATCGAAGCAAACAAGCCTTGGCAAAAGCAATTGTTGTAGGAGATGAAATAAGCTGATGGTTCTGACCAGCAAGGTCAGAAGGACTGCTCCTTTGGAGGGGAGCAAGGGCCAGTCTGGAGCAACCAGACCAGTGGTGTATTTCGTAGAGTTCGTCGCCAAGATGGCTACTAGCCAGCGGGCCAGCAACCGGTTAGGCGCGTCGAGTGGCAAAATGCAGAAGGGCCCCACGCAGATCGTGGAGATGCTGGAGGGCTCACCTTTGGTGCAGATGCTGCTCGAGGGTTGGGCTTCTCAGATCCCAAAGCACAACTTGGAGGGAGCCTCGGTTGTTGCACTTGTCAGCTTGTCGTGGTCGTTTCAAGATGGCTGGCTCCACGTGTCTCGGTGCCTCCACGGGTCTCCTCTTTTCAGGGACTGTGGATCGGGCGGTGAGAGGTCTGGAGGTCCAGGTCTTGTCAGTCTCTGGGCTCGGGCTCCGGCGGGAGGCGGCGGCAAAGCAGACGTTGATTCGCTGGATGGTGCTTGCGTTAGCAAGGTGGTCACTCCCTGACCACAGGGGAGATTGGCTTCAGTCCTCTGTGTGGCAGAGCGTCGAAGTTCCCGTCTTCTTCTTAGTGTTAAGTTGATTCCAGGATGTCTGAAGTCTTAGGACACAGCTCCTACCTTTAAGCGGATTCTAGGGGCCGGACTACCTGCTAGGTCCCTCCCTATGGGTGGGACCAGGAAGGGGGGTGGTTACACCCCCAATCCTTTGTCCAGCTCGCCCCAGGCCCGGGACTGGTGTGCCCCAGGACCGGTTTGAACTGGCATATGCACCGAGGCTCCTTGTGAGCCACAGGCATGTCTGGTTTCTTTCAAGCCCTACCTGACCAATACACAAAATCCTGTCTGGGGTGGTGCATGCACCTCCCCTGGCAGGAAACCCTTTGTCCACACCTCCCAAGCTGGAAGGACTCCCAGCAGCAGGAGGGCAGACTTGTGTCTGTGGTGGCAGCATCCATTTTGTGGAGCTGAGGCTATGTCTGATTTTACCCGGGTTTCAGGTACTGTACATGTCGTGTCCCTCTAGAAGGGTGGAATGCTAACCCCGTCGCCAGAATTGGCGAGGGGTTAGTATTCCAATTCGTATGACACCTTACTCGACATGTTTTGATAAAGCCAAACCAAAGATAGCATTTAACCGCGAGGTTCATAATGCACTTAAGAGTATATGGTATGACGATATCTGGAAACAGTAGAAGGAAGTTGTTCTGACCACTGCAGACAGGCTCAGCTCATGCCAGAGCACCATCTCACATGGAACCAAGCACTCTGCCTTCAGGATTGTTAAGGCCTGCCATAGGAGTGACTTATAGGTTACCAGGTGTCCCATTTAAGGTTAGGTATAGGTATACTACACCTAAGTAAGAGGTGATTACACCAACTTACCCCAGCTGAGTGATCAGCCAGTTGTGTCAAATTGTTAGGCCAAGCCTGGGGTGGCATAATACATGCTTCAGCCCCTGGCAGGCCTTGGGTACACCAATGCCCTGGGTACCTAGTGTACACTGGTACAGGGGCTGACAGGGTGATCCACTTCCAATTGGTTATGCACCTAGGGTGCATAGTTTTAATTTAGTAGAGAGAACAGCAGGCTGGGGGTCTGATTGGCAGGCCCACAGCCTCAATATGTCAAAAACCAGTGAAGCAAAAAGCAAAAATTTGGGGTGACCATAGGATAGCAGACCCTACTCTCCTACACAACCCCCCCCCCAAACGCTGGGACATTAAACTAGCCTTGACCAGTCTCGTCTTCATGTCCTAAGTGGAAGTACCTGGAGAGACCATCTGCATTCCCATGGTCAGTACCTGGCCGGTGCTCCACTGTAAAGTCCATCCCCTGTAGGGAAATGGACCACCTAAGCAGTTTGGGGTTTTCACCCTTCATCTGATTTAGCCACAAGAGGGGCTTATGGTCGGTCTGAATCTTGAAGTGAGTGCCAAACAAGTATGGCCTCAGCTTCTTCAGGGCCCACACCACAGCAAAGGCCTCCCTCTCAATAGCTGACCAATTCTTCTCTCTGGGGGTCAACCTTCTGCTAATAAAAGCAATGGGTTGGTCTTGACCATCTACATTAAGTTGTGACAGCACAGCTCCCACACCCAACTCAGAAGCATCTGTTTGGACAATAAACTCTTTGGAGTAGTCAGGACTTTTCAGGATAGGTGCAGAGCACATGGCCTCCTTCAGGTCATCAAATGCCTTTTGACAGTTTACTATCCACTGAACCTTTTTGGGCATCTTCATGGATGTCAGATCATTAAGAGGAGTCACAATGGACCCATAGTTCTTAACAAACTTCCTGTAGTACCCAGTCAAGCCCAAGAAAGCTCGAACTTGAGTCTGGGTGGTTGGAGGGGACCAGTCCTTGATGGATTGTATCTTACTCTCCAGTGGTTGAACTTGGCCTCCACCTACAAGGTGGCCCAAATATACAACCTTACTCTGCCCTATCTGGCACTTAGTAGCCTTGATAGTGAGGCCTGCCCTTTGCAGAGCCTCAAGAGCCTTCTTCAGGTGGATCAGGTGATCCTCCCAGGTGGAGCTAAAGACAGCAATGTCATCAAGATATGCTGCGCAAAAGTCATCCAACCCAGTAACGACTTGGTTCACCAGCCTTTGGAAGGTGGCAGGTGCATTCTTCAGACCAAAGGGCATCACCACAAACTGGTAGTGCCCACCTGGGGTTGAGAATGCTGTTTTGGCCTTAGACTCCTCAGCTAATCTGATTTGCCAATAGCCAGCTGTTAAGTCAAATGTGCTCAAAAACTTTGCAGAAGCTAGTTTGTCTATGAGCTCATCTGCCCTTGGAATAGGGTGTGCATCTGTCCTGGTGACAGCATTGAGACCCCTGTAGTCCACACAGAACCTCATCTCTCTCTTGCCATCTTTGGTGTGAGGTTTGGGGACCAGAACCACTGGGCTAGCCCAGGGGCTCTCTGAGGGTTCAATGACACCTAATTCCAGCATTTTATGTACCTCAGCCTTTATACAGTCCCTGACGTGGTCAGGTTGTCTGTAAAGCTTGTTCTTTACAGGCAGACTGTCACCAGTGTCCACCACATGGGTACACCAGTCAGTTTGACTAGGTATCAAGGAAAACATATGTGAAAATGATTGTAGAACCTGTCTACATTCAGTCTGCTGATGGGCAGTGAGGTTGCCTCCAAGGGTCACTCCTTCCACTGAGCCATCTTCAGGGTTCTGAGACAACAGGTCTGGGAGAGGGTCACTCTCTTCCTCCTGTCCCTCATCTGTAGCCATGAGCAAGCCCATGTCTGCCCTGTCAACATATGCTTTAAGCCTGTTAACATGGAGTACCCTGTGGGGACTCCTGGGAGTTCCTAGGTCTACCAAGTAGGTGACCTCTCCCTTCTTTTCCAGGATTGTATGGGGTCCAGACCATTTGTCTTGGAGTGCTGCTGGGGCCACTGGCTCCAACACCCATACCTTCTGTCCTGGCTGAAACTCAACCAAGACAGCCTTTTGGTCATGCCAAGCTTTCTGTAAGGCCTGGCTTGCCTCAAGGTTTTTGGATGCCTTCTCCATATACTCAGCCATCCTGGAGCGGAGACCAAGTACATAGTCCACTATGTCCAGCTTAGGCTTTTTGAGAGGTAACTCCCATCCTTCCTTCACTAAACACAGTGGGCCTCTTACAGGGTGCCCAAACAACAATTCAAAGGGGCTGTAGCCAACTCCTTTTTGTGGGACCTCTCTGTAAGCAAACAGAAGGCAGGGTAGAAGGATGTCCCATCTTCGCCTGAGCTTTTCAGGTAATCCTTTGATCATACCCTTTAGGGTCTTGTTGAATCTCTCAACAAGCCCATTGCATTGTGGGTGATAAGGGGTGGTGAACTTGTAGTTGACACCACATTCCTTCCACATAGCTGTCAAGTATCCTGACATAAAGTTGGTACCTCTGTCAGATACTACCTCCTTAGGAAACCCCACTCTGGAGAATACTCCCAGCAGGGCCCTGGCCACAACAGGAGCTGTAGTGGTCCTAAGGGGAATTGCCTCTGGATACCTGGTGGCATGATCCACTACCACCAGTATAAATCTGTGCCCAGATGCAGTGGGAGGATACATGGGACCCACTATATCTATTCCCACTCTTTCAAAGGGGACGCCCACCACAGGTAGTGGTATTAGGGGGGCCTTTGTTGTGCCACCTGATTTGCCACTGGCTTGGCAGGTCACACAGGAGCGACAAAACTCCTTTGTATCTTCATTCATATGAGGCCAGTGAAAGTGAGGGACAAGCCTGTCCCAAGTCTTATTCTGGCCTAAGTGTCCTGCTAAAGGAATATCACGGGCCAAGGTAAGAAGGAAGCCCCTAAATTGCAGAGGTATAACCAACCTCCTGGTAGCACCAGGCTTGGGGTCTCTAGCCTCTGAATAAAGGAGCCCTTCATCCCAATACACTTTATGGGTACCTTGAGCATTCCCAGCAGCCTCAGCAGCAGCCAGCTGTCTGAGGGGTTCAAGAGAGGGACAGGATAACTGAGCCTGCCTCAAGTCAGCCCTTGAAGGTCCCCCTGTCCCCAGAAACTCAACCTGATCAGGTTCAAGCTCTTCAGGGACAGTTCCTTCAGGGTCCTCTAGATCAGCTTCCTGGGAAGGCTGATCATCACTCTGAGGCAGGGGGGAAGGCATAGCCTTGACCCTCCTGCTGTTCTTCTTGGTAGGTGCTTGGTCCATTGTTCCAGGATCCAAGACCTGAGGTTCAGTGAGGCACTTTTTGGCCTGTGACCTGGTCACAGCAAGGACATGTGATGATATACCTAACATCTCTGCATGAGTCCTGTACTCCACTTCTGACCATAGAGAACTCTCTAGGTCATTGCCCAACAAACATTCTACTGGGAGGTCTGCACTAACCACAACCCTTTTGAGGCCAGTTACCCCTCCCCATGAGAAGTTAACAACTGCCACACTGTGTGAAGTAGTGGCATTGCTGGCATTGGTCACCAGGTAGTTCTCACCTGGTATGTACTGTCCAGGGTCCACAAAGCCTGGTGTCACCATAGTGACACTGGCACATGTGTCCCTGTAGGCTTGAGCCACTTTGTCATTAATTAAAGGAGTCTGTCTGTACTTGCCCAGGTTACTGGGGCTCACAGTGAGGGACAAATCAATGTCCCCATCACAGATCAAGACTGCCTGTGTCAGGGTTCTGTCTAAGTGTCTAAGTCAGAATCTCCTTCAGTTCCCATAGTGATTCCCACTACACCCTTTGTCTGGGGACCAACACTGCTAACAGTAGTACTGGGAGCAGGTGCCTTAGGGGCAACAGTGTTGGGGGCTCCACCCTTTTTGCAATCACTAGTCCAGTGAGTTGTATTTTTGCAATGATTGCACCAGGGTTTCTTTTGACCTTCTTTCTTCTTTTTGGACTGTTGTTGGGACCCACCCTCCTTAGCAGTAGTTTGGGGCCCTGTTGAAGACTTCTGGTCTTTAGATTTCTGATCTCCACCCTTTTGGTCTGTTTTCTTCTGATCACCCCCTTGGCCCTGGTTCTTTTGCTTAACCCTGGTTCTGACCCATTTGTCTGCCTTCTTTCCCAATTCTTGGGGAGAGGTCAGATCAGAGTCAACCAAGTGTTGATGCAGTTGCTGGTTTTGACAGTTATTTAAAATCTGTTCTCTCATCATCAAATTATACAATCCTGTAAAATCAGATACCTTACTTCCCAGCAACCAACCCTCCAAAGCCTTAGTGGCACATTCAACATATTCAGACCAGTCCTGAGTCTGTGTCTTTTGGGTGTCTCTGAACATTAACCTGTACTGTTCAGTGGTTAAGCCTAACCCATCTACCAGAACACTCTTCAGGACTCTGTAATTTCTGACATCCTCTTCTCTAACAGTGAGGAGTCTGTCTCTGCCTCTTCCTTCAAAGGAGAGCCAGAGGATTGCTGCCCACTGGTCTTCAGGAACCTGCTGTACTTTGCAGGCTCTCTCAAGAGCAGTTATCCATTTGTGGATGTCATCCCCACTTTTGTAGGGGGGCACAACCTTAGACAGGTTCCTATTATCAAAGACCCTATCTTTGTCCTTAGGGACAATGCTGCCACCAGTGGGTATAGACCCACTCTCTCTAGGTTGCCTAGCCTTGTTCAGTTTTTCTTCCATCAGGGCTACTTCTAGCTCCTGCTTCCTGATCCTCAGCTGGGCTTCCTGCATTCTGGCCTCATGTTCCCTCCTCTGAGGGGTGGTCATCCTTTTCCTGGAGTGACCTTGAGAGCCTCTAGAGCCATGGGAAGCATTGGAGTCACCTGAGCGATTCCTTTGCCTCCCAAGCCCTGTGTTAAGTCCACTGGGGAGATCCAATGGGGTAAACCCACTGTCAATCCCCAATAGCCTTAGTTTAGCTGGGCCAAGTATAACACTTGGCACTGGGCTAGTTCTCCCTTCATCCTCACTACTTTCTGTATCCTCACCACTTTCCTCCCCTGTAGTATGATTCTCATCTAAGGGATGGCTATTGGAACTGGGTACCTCTGTAGCATCTTCAGAAGGGGGGCCTCCTGTTCCTGACCCTAAGGGGGCTAACTGGGAAGCTTTCCTGAGTTCTCTCTGATTCTCATCATTTTGCAAGAGTTCTCTGAGCTCAGCAGAGGTAGGGTTCTTGGGCTGTTTAAGGCCTCTAAGAGTTGCCAAATGCCTGAGCTCATTCTGATTAAGGGTAGCAAAGCTGGATGGTGCCCTCTGGGGGTCACTCTCAACAGAGATGGGTACAGTGGACCCCTCTGCCCCGGCCATTGCTCTTAAGTGTGGGTGGATGTGTTGCAATCTACCTACACTTGGGTTTACATACTAAACCTATCTAGTAGTTGTAGTCAGGGTGTGCTACTCCCTTTGCTCTACAACAACTAAGTTCAGTAGAACTTATGTATATCTAATCTTGATTTATATGTACCTACAGGTACCTATGTGATCTTTCAATTGGTAACCAAGAGATTACAATGGTAAAACACAGCAAGCTCAAATCCAACCGCTGCTCACCAATGTGAGAAGTTGGCCTGGTATATGATGCTCACTAGTTAAAGTGATCACCTTGTACCATGCCAAGCCACCCTTATGGTGTGGTTGTAAGTCAACCTTTTCGGACTAGCTGCCCTAGTGGTAGCGTAGGCTAAGCAGTCTTTGAGGCTAAACTCGTGAAGCGTGTTAAGCCAGCTGTTTTACCAAATGTAACCCCCTGTTATACCAATGAAAGGACACCACACAGATATATATTCAAAATATATATGTATTTATTTCTCAAAGTAACCCCTAGTCTCTTTATGAGCACAGGAGCACAAATCGTCAAACAAGATTACAGTAGAATACACAGAAGTTGCACTTTATATGGATAGGCCCTGGTGGCCGCTCGAACCATATACTAAAATAGTGGTATAAGTACCACGAACAGAAAAGGGAAAAGGCCTAGGGCCTCTAGAATCGCTGGGCCTACAAGGAGCTAACTTCAGTTAGTGACCAGGAGGTCCACGGGTGGCGTGTGCAGAGCAAATAGTCACACGCGTGCTCCCATAGGTTTCAATGGGTGCGTAAAAAGTACAAAGTTACTGCAAAGAGGATCTTCCGGATGGACTAGGAACTCAAGATTTGGAACACAGGCACTAGAGATGTAATACTACACTTGGGCACAGGTGTGCCAGCTTTACCTCACCCACAGGAAGCGGGTGCATAGGCCTCGAAGTGCGTCGGGTTTCTTCTATCTGTTCCGTGGAGCTTGAACACAAAGATGCTGCAGGCGGTCGGTCCGGGAGAGATGCAGTGGATCCAAGAGTGGATCGGAGATGTTGAAGACCTGTAAGCAGAGGGGACAGTGTTCACAGTCACTAGCCAGTGACCAGCGTGGCACCAGGTGGGTACCAGGCAATGTCGGGTGCAAACAGGAAGAAAGGGGTAGCTTGTCTCTGCAGCCACGTGGTCCCTGGAGGTCGACGACGTCCAGGAGTCGGTTCACGAGCTGTCCCACGCAGGCTCTCGCTGTCGGCGGTGTCGGCGACTTGATCGAAGCAAACAAGCCTTGGCAAAAGCAATTGTTGTAGGAGATGAAATAAGCTGATGGTTCTGACCAGCAAGGTCAGAAGGACTGCTCCTTTGGAGGGGAGCAAGGGCCAGTCTGGAGCAACCAGACCAGCGGTGTATTTCGTAGAGTTCGTCGCCAAGATGGCTACTAGCCAGCGGGCCAGCAACCGGTTAGGCGCGTCGAGTGGCAAAATGCAGAAGGGCCCCACGCAGATCGTGGAGATGCTGGAGGGCTCACCTTTGGTGCAGATGCTGCTCGAGGGTTGGGCTTCTCAGATCCCAAAGCACAACTTGGAGGGAGCCTCGGTTGTTGCACTTGTCAGCTTGTCGTGGTCGTTTCAAGATGGCTGGCTCCACGTGTCTCGGTGCCTCCACGGGTCTCCTCTTTTCAGGGACTGTGGATCGGGCGGTGAGAGGTCTGGAGGTCCAGGTCTTGTCAGTCTCTGGGCTCGGGCTCCGGCGGGAGGCGGCGGCAAAGCAGACGTTGATTCGCTGGATGGTGCTTGCGTTAGCAAGGTGGTCACTCCCTGACCAAGGGGAGATTGGCTTCAGTCCTCTGTGCGGCAGAGCGTCGAAGTTCCCGTCTTCTTCTTAGTGTTAAGTTGATTCCAGGATGTCTGAAGTCTTAGGACACAGCTCCTACCTTTAAGCGGATTCTAGGGGCCGGACTACCTGCTAGGTCCCTCCCTATGGGTGGGACCAGGAAGGGGGGTGGTTACACCCCCAATCCTTTGTCCAGCTCGCCCCAGGCCCGGGACTGGTGTGCCCCAGGACCGGTTTGAACTGGCATATGCACGGAGGCTCCTTGTGAGCCACAGGCATGTCTGGTTTCTTTCAAGCCCTACCTGACCAATACACAAAATCCTGTCTGGGGTGGTGCATGCACCTCCCCTGGCAGGAAACCCTTTGTCCACACCTCCCAAGCTGGAAGGACTCCCAGCAGCAGGAGGGCAGACTTGTGTCTGTGGTGGCAGCATCCATTTTGTGGAGCTGAGGCTATGTCTGATTTTACCCGGGTTTCAGGTACTGTACATGTCGTGTCCCTCTAGAAGGGTGGAATGCTAACCCCGTCGCCAGAATTGGCGAGGGGTTAGTATTCCAATTCGTATGACACCTTACTCGACATGTTTTGATAAAGCCAAACCAAAGATAGCATTTAACCGAGAGGTTCATAATGCACTTAAGAGTATATGGTATGACGATATCTGGAAACAGTAGAAGGAAGTTGTTCCGACCACTGCAGACAGGCTCAGCTCATGCCAGAGCACCATCTCACATGGAACCAAGCACTCTGCCTTCAGGATTGTTAAGGCCTGCCATAGGAGTGACTTATAGGTTACCAGGTGTCCCATTTAAGGTTAGGTATAGGTATACTACACCTAAGTAAGAGGTGATTACACCAACTTACCCCAGCTGAGTGATCAGTCAGTTGTGTCAAATTGTTAGGCCAAGCCTGGGGTGGCATAATACATGCTTCAGCCCCTGGCAGGCCTTGGGTACACCAATGCCCTGGGTACCTAGTGTACACTGGTACAGGGGCTGACAGGGTGATCCACTTCCAATTGGTTATGCACCTAGGGTGCATAGTTTTAATTTAGTAGAGAGAACAGCAGGCTGGGGGTCTGATTGGCAGGCCCACAGCCTCAATATGTCAAAAACCAGTGAAGCAAAAAGCAAAAATTTGGGGTGACCATAGGATAGCAGACCCTACTCTCCTACACCCGGCCCTCCAGGTGTTACCCACAGAAACAACCCGCACCCCGTCTCCAGACGGAACTCCTGCCCCCGGACATCTCTGTATCTTGGGGCCGAACCACTACCGGCTCACTCGGCCGGACCGGCCGCCATCTTGGACACTGCACCACGAGGCCGCGTGGCCTCAGCTCGACCCTAACCCTGGGCCTGGCCAGGCCCCGACATCCCGGCACCACCATCCACCCAGGAGGTGAACGGACCACTTGGCAGGTCGATGGGAGAAAGAAGTGTCGATGGCTCTCCCCCGCCAGGTACCGATCGCCCTCCAGCTCCCCGGGCGCTGGCTCCACCCCCCTGCTGGGTGTCTGGACTCCCTCATCCCGGGCCTCCCGACCTCCAAGTGCGAGGGTCCGGACATCAAAGGGCGCCAGACCTATAACTAGGACAGCTCCAGAGCAGGAAGGTAGTTGTATCCTGGAGTCGAGAGACACCGAGAAGAACTCATCCTTGACGGACTACCGGCGCTGCCGTAGCCCTGCCTTGTGAACTATCGTCCAGCCTGCTGGCGCTGCCGCGGCCTTCTACATCCTCCATCCTCGTCGGGACCTGCTGGCGCTGCCGCGGACCGTTGCAACTACCACCTTTGTCGGGACCTGCTGGCGCTGCCGCGGACCGTTGGAACCACCACCTTTGTCGGGACCTGCTGGCGCTGCCGCGGACGGTGTAACGACCACCTTCACCGGGACCTGCTGGCGCTGCCGCGGCCCGTCCAGCTAGAACACCGAGCTCGAGGATTGTGAGCTATCCATCATCGCACCTACCAGATTGGTAACCAGACTGTCCCGCTACCCCCTTTCCCAACCAAGAGACTAGAATCGAGGGGACCCCTGAGTCCAGACCTCCTTGTACCATTCTATCGTACCTAAGAGATCACTTATAAAGAACGTTAAACCTTATCCTTGTGTGGTGTACATCTGTGGGGGGGGAAGTTATTCGTCTGTACGATCGCTGGAGACGGCTCTCCCCGGAGACCTCTCCCCTTGTCCTCGGCCGACCCTCCCGGTCCGTCTAACATTGGTGGCCAGCGGCGCGATCCGAATCAACGCGTAATCGTACAGAGAGTAGCTCACCCCACGACAAAACCACAATGTCAACCAAAGAGAACGGATCCACCGAGAAATTCCAGATGGAGAAATTGGAAGAGTACAGCCATCGTGAATTGAAACAATTCTGCATGGAACTAGGCATTGCTACCACCGGCCTGAGTACCAAAGACGATTTCAAGCACGCCATTGAGTCGTGGGCAGAAACTGGGGCCGCCAGATCCCCGGGCCAAAACATTGCAGCATCAGAGAGGAACGCCACGGCTCCCGAGGAGCGAGGAACGGGCCTCTCGCAGGAAGAGATCCAAGAGAGAGAAAGAAACAGACTACATGAGTTAGAAATGGCACGGCTCAAAATGGACGGGAAACTAAAGTTAGCCGAGCAAAAACTGAACCTAGAACATCTGCGGCTCCGAGAAGAACGGGAAGAAAAACAGAGGCAGAGAGAGCTCGAAGAAAAGAGACTAGCATACGAACACGAGCGCAAACTGGCAGAAATAGACCTACGGAAGCAGAACAAAGAACCGGAGGTGCCCGAGCGACCGCGCACCCCGGGAGCGACAGAAAAGAAAGTCCACATCCCCAAGGATGTCGTTCGAGAGTATGTCCGAGAGGACGACATACAACAGTGGTTCAAGGCCTACGAGATCGCCATGACCTCCCACCGGATCGATCGAAGTGACTGGGGAGCCGGTCTATGGGGGAGGTTCGTCAACGAAGGCCGCGATGCCCTGCTACAGCTCCCAGACCATCAGATGTCATCCTATGACCACATGAAGGCTGCCCTCCTCACCCGTTATGGGCTCACACCCAAAATGTACCGCCAGAGGTTTCGAGACTGCACCCGGATCCCGGGTACGACTTGGGTGGAATATGTCAACTATTTCAGCCGAGCCTTCGAGGGTTGGATCAAGGGAAGCCACGTAACGACCTACGAGCAACTTTTTAATCTCATGGTGTGGGAGCACCTCTCTAACAACAGCTTCGTCGAGCTCAGGCAGCACCTCCTCGACAGTAAATTGACTGACCCACGGCAACTCGCCGCCGAAGCTGACCGGTGGGAAAGCACCCGAGTGGGCCGGAGAGGGCCACACGAACAGAACCGGAACAACCAAGGTCAGCACCGTCCCCGAGGAGGTGGAGGAGGCCAGGGACGAGGGAGAGACACCGTCCCGGCCGCTCCCGCTGCCAGCACCCCGCCCCCGGCCAGCCGGGGCAACCCCCCGATGCGCCCGGGGTTCCGAGCCAACGTCACGTGTCACCGATGCCAGCGAGTCGGCCACTACGCCAATGACCCGAACTGTCCACAGAACCAAACTCCGAGACCCCGCCAGGTAGCTGCCGCCGCCCTGGGGGGAGAACAAATCTCCGAAGAACAGGAAGAATACGAACAGGCACAACAAGAGTGGGAACCGGCCGCCATGGTTTTAGCGTGCCTAGGGGGAAGAGACATGATCCCGCGGGCTCCCCTACCCGCCAACACCAGAAAATATAGCCAGTGGATGAACATTAATGGGCGCCGGGCCGAAGCACTACGTGACACGGGGGCCAGTGTGACGGCCGTCCGCTGTCACCTGGTAAAACCAGAGCAGATCCTGCCGAACATTCTCTGCCCCGTCCGCTCAGCCGACAATTCAGAGAGTCTATGTCGGATGGCCTGCGTCCCCTTCGAATGGGGAGGAGTCTCCGGCATGTTGAAGGTGACGGTCCGGGATGATGCCCCCGTGGACTGTCTCCTGGGGAATGATCTTGAGAGTTCCCCGTGGGCCGCCGTAGAAAGAAGAGAACACCTGGGGATGTTGGGCCTCCCGGACTGGGCGTGCGTAACCACCCGGTCCATGGCCGCCCGTGCCATCCCCCGACCAGAAGAACCAGAATGGCCTGCACCTCCTCCCCCGATCGCTCCAGTAGAGGACACCGACTATACCGACCCCCCAGAGCAACCCCCCGAAGGGGTCGCTCAGCCCCAGGACCTCCCCGACCTGGCTCAGTGGCGTCAAGAAGGGGGGCCCACCCAGGAACAGTTCCGTCAAGAACAGAAGACCTGTCCCTCCCTCGAGGGACTCTGCCAGCAAGCCCTCGCCCAAAGCGCAGGGGACACCACCGGAGCCCATTGGATCTATTGGGACAACGACCTATTGTACAGCGGACAGAGAATCGCGGAGTTAGGGGCCAGTCGAGTGCTGGTGGTGCCCCTCCGTTTTAGAGACTTCCTGTTAAATTTGGCCCACGATGTCCCTCTGGCTGGACACCTGGGCCAGGACAAAACCTACAGTCGCCTGGTGACCCACTTTTTCTGGCCAAAGATGAGGAACGACGTCCTCAACCACTGCCGGTCCTGCCCCACGTGCCAGGCCAGCGGGAAGAGCGGCCGCAAACTCAAAGCACCTCTGCAACCCTTCCCAGTTGTCACCACCCCGTTCGAGAGGGTGGGAATAGACATTGTGGGGCCCCTGGACCCCCGTACAGCACAAGGACATCGGTTCATCCTGGTACTGGTGGACCACGCCACCCGCTACCCCGAGGCTGTGCCCCTGCGAACGGTAACAGCCCCGGTGGTCGGCCGGGCCTTAATGGGGATCTTCTCCCGGGTGGGCTTCCCCCGAGAAGTCGTCAGCGACAGAGGCACAAACTTTATTTCGAAGTATATGAAGTCCCTCTGGCAACAGTGCGGGGTCACCTACCGGTTCACGACCCCCTATCACCCTCAGGGAAACGGACTAGTCGAGCGATTCAACCGCACGCTCAAGGGAATGATTGGGGGATTGGAAGAGCCCCTCCGTCGCCAGTGGGATGTACTACTTCCGTGCCTCCTCTTCGCCTATCGAGAAATTCCCCAGAAGTCCCTCGGCTTTAGCCCTTTCGAACTCTTGTACGGGCACCCTGTGCGAGGGCCCCTCAGCCTAGTCAAAGAAGGTTGGGAGATGGCCCCCCTAAAGACCCCTCCAGACGTCTTCAAGTACCTCCTGACCCTACGCAATCAGACCAGGCGATTCCGAGAAGTGGCAAAAGCGAATCTTGAGGCCAGTCAGGAGGACATGAAAAAATGGTACGATCAAAATGCCTCCTCCATCGAATTCGAACCTGGCCAACAAGTGTGGGTGATGTCCCCCACCGAACCATGTGCCTTGCAGGACAAGTGGACGGGGCCCTTCAAAGTGGTCGAACGCAAGAGCCCCGTCACCTATCTCATCGATATGGAATCTCCCAGGAACCCCCTCCGGGTCCTCCACACCAACAGACTCAAACCACACTTTGTGCGCTCGGAGCTCAGCCTCCTGATGGCTACAGACAGTGGAGCGGAAGAAGACTCCGAGCCTCTCCCTGATCTCCTGAAGACTCGTGAGACAGATGGTTCCGTGGACGGGGTCCGGCTCTCCGATGCCCTCACCCCGGAACAGCGCCAAGGCTGCCGGGACCTCCTGCTGCCGTTTGCTACCTTGTTTTCCCTCACCCCAGGGGTCACCCCCTGGTGCTTGCACGACGTGGACACTGGGGACAGTCCCCCTATCAGACACCGGGCATACCGCGTACCAGATCGCCTGCATCCAAGAGGAAGTATCCAAGATGCTCACGCTCGGGGTCATCGAACCCTCGGACAGCCCCTGGGCCAGCCCGGTCGTGCTGGTCCCCAAAGCTGCTACCCCCGGCACTACCCCTGAGCTCCGATTCTGCATCGACTATCGGGGCTTGAATGCTGTCAGAGAACCGACGCTCATCCCATCCCCCGAGCGGATGAATTGATCGACCGCATGGGGGCTGCCCGCTACCTCAGCATCTTCGACCTGACAGCGGGCTACTGGCAGATCGGTCTCACACCCCGGGCCCAAGAACGGTCCGCCTTTTCTACCCCCGATGGCCACTACCACTTCAAAGTCATGCCCTTCGGCATGAAGAATGCCCCAGCTACTTTTCAGCGACTAGTGAACCAGGTCTTGGCGGGGCTCGAGGAGTTCAGCGCCGCCTACCTGGACGATATCGCTGTGTACAGCCGCCACTGGTCCGACCACCTCCACCACCTCCGAGAGGTCCTGCAGGCCCTCCAGCGGGCCGGCCTCACAATCAAGGCCGGCAAGTGCCAAATTGGTCAGGGATCCGTGACCTACCTCGGACACCAGGTGGGAAGCGGTCTGGTGGCCCCTCTGCAACTCAAAATCGCTGCCATCCAGTCCTGGCAGCCCCCAGTCACGCAGACCGAGGTCCGAGCCTTCTTGGGGCTCACCGGCTACTACCGGCGGTTCGTGAGGGACTATGGCAGCATTGTGGGGCCCCTCACGGGACTCACATCCAAGAACCACCCGAAGAAGATCAACTGGACCCCAGACTGTCAAGCGGCCTTCGAGAAGCTGAAAGCCGCCATGTGCACTGCCCCGGTGCTCCAGGCCCCCCGACTACAGTCGGGAATTCATTGTGCAAACAGATGCCTCCGACCATGGCATCGGGGCGGTCCTCTCCCAGCTGAACCCCGAGGGACTTGACCAACCGGTGGCCTTCATCAGCAGACGCCTCCTGGCCCGAGAACGGCGCTGGAGCACCATCGAGAGGGAGGCCTTCGCAGTGGTGTGGGCCCTCAAAAAGCTCCGGCCCTATCTCTTCGGTACCCACTTCCGGGTGCAAACAGATCATCGACCCCTGCAATGGCTAATGCAGATGCGGGGGGAAAACCCCAAACTATTGCGCTGGTCCATCTCCCTGCAGGGGATGGACTTCACTGTGGAACATCGACCGGGCCAAGACCACGCCAACGCAGATGGCCTGTCACGCTTTTTCCGCCTCGACGAGGAGAGTCCCCAAGAGGATGGGTGACTCTCCCCGCCTTCAGCTGGGGGGGACGCATGTTGGACAGGCCGCATGAAGGGCTTGCTCCCTCCCCGCATGACAGGGCCCAAGCCCCGGCCCTCCAGGTGCTACCCACAGAAACAACCCGCACCCCGTCTCCAGACGGAATTCCTGCCCCCGGACATCTCTGTATCTTGGGGCCGAACCACTACCGGCTCCCTCGGCCGGACCGGCCGCCATCTTGGACACTGCACCACGAGGCCGCGTGGCCTCAGCTCGACCCTAACCCTGGGCCTGGCCAGGCCCCGGTATCCCGGCACCACCATCCACCCAGGAGGTGAACGGACCACTTGGCAGGTCGATGGGAGAAAGAAGTGTCGATGGCTCTCCCCCGCCAGGTACCGATCGCCCTCCAGCTCCCCGGGCGCTGGCTCCACCCCCCTGCTGGGTGTCTGGACTCCCTCATCCCGGGCCTCCCGACCTCCAAGTGCGAGGGTCCGGACATCAAAGGGCGCCAGACCTATAACTAGGACAGCTCCAGAGCAGGAAGGTAGTTGTATCCTGGAGTCGAGAGACACCGAGAAGAACTCATCCTTGACGGACTACCGGCGCTGCCGTAGCCCTGCCTTGTGAACTATCGTCCTGCCTGCTGGCGCTGCCGCGGCCTTCTACATCCTCCATCCTCGTCGGGACCTGCTGGCGCTGCCGCGGACCGTTGCAACTACCACCTTTGTCGGGACCTGCTGGCGCTGCCGCGGACCGTTGGAACCACCACCTTTGTCGGGACCTGCTGGCGCTGCCGCGGACCGTGTAATGACCACCTTCACCGGGACCTGCTGGCGCTGCCGCGGCCCGTCCAGCTAGAACACCGAGCTCGAGGATTGTGAGCTATCCATCATCGCACCTACCAGATTGGTAACCAGACTGTCCCGCTACCCCCTTTCCCAACCAAGAGACTAGAATCGAGGGGACCCCTGAGTCCAGACCTCCTTGTACCATTCTATCGTACCTAAGAGATCACTTATAAAGAACGTTAAACCTTATCCTTGTGTGGTGTACATCTGTGGGGGGGAAGTTATTCGTCTGTACGATCGCTGGAGACGGCTCTCCCCGGAGACCTCTCCCCTTGTCCTCGGCCGACCCTCCCGGTCCGTCTAACAGGGATCATCTGGTCAGTTCCTTGGGAGGCAGGTGCGAGTCATCCGACTCCTCACCAGAACACTCTGGGCGCTCCCGCCGGAATAATATTAGGGTGGCAGGCCTACCCGAGGTCGCGGAGGGCCCAAATATGGACCTACACTTGGAAATGTGGATAGCAGAGCAGGTACAGGGAGAGAGTCTCCAAGTTCTATTCTGTGAAACGGCGCCACCTAGAGTGTCGGGCCGTCGGCCACTGCTGGGAGCGACCCCTTTGCCTGTGGAGGCAAGACTGTTCAACTTCCAGAATAGAGACAATATTCTTCTACTTGAGGCCCCTGGACTGTGGAGAATAACACTGTAACAATTTTTTCCGGAATATAGAGTTGAAGGGCGCATTTAGGGACACTCATTCCAGGAGGTGAAACAGCACCTGCATGCACTGGATATGAAATAAGCACCATAGTTCCCTGCACGATTTAAGGTCATCTCAAGCACCAATACACTGTTCTTTCGGACGCCTCAAGAAGTGAGGACACAGCTGGAGACATGAGGTGGTTATCAGCACTCCTCCCTCCACCCTACCCCCCAATTGGCCGCAGAAGGAACCTGGAAGGCTTGGCGAACCAGTAGGCGCCTGTGGTAGACTATCGAAGGTGCAGGTGGCGAGGGGCAGGGTGAAGGCATTGGCTGCAGCGGAACATGTATCCTTGTCCATTCAAAATGGCAGCGCTTCCAATGAGGATACGAGGGCACCTCGGGAGGCCATACAGGACAGCGACTATCCAGAGGAGCAAGGCTCTGTGGTCACCCCAATGACTGCAGACCTGTTGCAGAATGCCTGATGGCAAGACGTATATCATTTTGATACTGTTTGTTTCTTTTGTGGGGCTCCTCTGGGTAACTGGTGAGAAACTGTGACAGACAAACTATATTACTGCGCAGGCAGAAGAGGTAGGTACTCTTTCCCCTGTATTGTCAAGGGGTCGCTAGCTAGTGGTATTCTGTGATGACTGTATAAGCCCCTAGCCACCATTATCGAGTAGACGTTACATCAGTTGCCCAATCATTGATGTCAGTGCTTGACCGTTACCGACTGAGGGTGTCGCCAGGGACTGTTGGGGATGGTGCTTATTGTGCGTTACCTTTTTCACAATAGATATTTTATTTCCATTACCCAGCTCACTGTTACACCTCCTCCCGGATCATAACTAGGATCTCTCATTTCACACCATACATATGTTCAAATATGAACAACACATACTAACATGGAATGTGAGGGACATAAGCACGTACAGTAAGAGACACAAGCTCAACACATATTTGAAATGACGCAGTATTCACTTTGCCTGCCTTCAGGAGATCAACTCAACAAAGAGAGAACTCCTGAAATTACAGAACCGCTGGCCGGGCATCATACTGGGCTCGACTTACGCTAGAGGGGTCCTTTTGCGGGTAGCTCTGAGAGTACGGGTTATTCTAAACCAACCGTTAATTAATCCCGAGGGTCGATATGTCATTGCAGAGGGCACACTGGATGGGAACCGCTCACCGTAGTGGTACTTTATACATCCAATGTGGGACAACGGCTCTTTTTATCCTCATTGAAACCAGCCCTCTTCAGCTTGGTGCACTCCTCTGCATCCTGGTGTGGTGACTTTAATTGTGTTTCGAACTTTGAGATGGATAGGTCTACCCCTGCTATCCAGGCGGCGCAGTCACGTTCTGCCACTAAGCAACATCGACAATGGTCTAATAATATACAAGTATCAGATATTTGGCAGACACTTTACCTCCAACGAGAATATTTCCACTACTCGGCACTATATGCACTACACACTAGAATAGATCTGGTATACCATACAGGGACACTTGTGGTTAAATGTAGTCGAACGGAATACTTAGAGCGGACACTTTCTGATCACTGTCCTTTAATGGTGACCTTTCAATAAGGTAGGCCATGACCAACCATTCCCACCTTGTGCCTGCTGGCACTAACGGATTGGCGTTTCAAACTACTGTAGGGGAACACATTTTTGGGAGAATGAGGGCACTGCATCCGACAGAATGATTGAATGGGATGCATTCAAGGTGGTATTACGGGGGGGGGGTATGGCCACTAGATATGGCATGAGGTGCACCCTACAGGCTGGGATACTAGAGCTGAAGGACAACCGGAGGATAGCGGAAGAGAACTGGGTGCCAATCCCACCTCACATTCAGTACTGGAGGGTCTCAGGACTGACTATAGGAACCTATCAGGACGCTTTGACAACTTTGATTTTAAAGTATACACCCAACCCCACTATGACATGGGAGACAAGGCCAGCAGTTTTTCGCCATGGTTACTGTGATCGGAATACCCATGCATTCTATTGGGGACATTAGTTCGATTAACAGGTATCATAGTGAATTCTCAATTGAACATAAATAAAGAGTTTGAAAGTTATTTCAGGTCACTATACAGTGCTCCCTGGGTGTGACCTCGGAGGCGCTATCCACTTACCTGCGACCTCTTAAGACCTCTACTATCAATCCCTTATGGATGCAAGAACTGGATGCTCCTCTGACCTTGGAAGAGATTTCCTTGCCCATCAAACTAATAGCCACAGGCAAGACACCTGACGGAATGCGTATCGAGTTCTACGCCACATACCGAGCCAGTTTACCCCCGAGGTTGTTGCCCTTGTACCGATATGTACGAGACTGTGGTAGTCTCACAAAAAGTAGGAGTTGCTCTAATCACGGTATTACCAAAACCCGGAAAGGATCCGCTCGAGGTGGCATCAAATTGCCCGCTTTCTTTGCTCAACCCGGATTACAAGGTGTTGGGTAAGGTTCTGGTGAACAGGCTGACTCCAATGATGCACATAGAAGTCCACTCAGATCAGAACAGGTTTATCTCTTTGACTGGGCACTAAAAGCTATACATTCATAAAACACAATAATCAAAAACTACAACATTCAGTACAAATACATTAAAATGTACAGAGGAGAACCAATTAAAAACAATGAAACATGCGGTGTCACTCAAATCTTGTACATACATGTCAGTCCAGTTCTCCAGGGCCTGAGTGATCAGCGCCAGTGCTGACTCACTAACTTGCCAAGTGCCTCATCTTTAGGTTTTGGCTTTCGAGGTCAGTCACAGCTCACAGTTTGAGAGTGACGTGAGCAGACCACTACATCAATTCTCTCTTTAGACCTGATCCCGCCCTCTCTAGCAAAGGAACTCTCTAATGCTCTTTCCCCTCTGTGGTTACAATTCATAACATCTTTCCTCCACCAGGGCTGGTACCTGGAATCCCTTAGATGAGATAAATGTGCCTATTCGCAAGAAACCTACTGCTGAACGACTATAGACACATCACTCTGCGCAATCATATATTGCGAATAAACTTGAGGCTAGGTATACTAACCCATTCTGCGGCTGCAAACTCCAGCATTTACTATCTCCAAAAATGGGTTTCTAAATGGTTAGCGATTCTGAATTTGGAAGGAGCAGTTTGTGAGCATCCCATCCAAATTGTGAATCAGTACCATGAA
Source organism: Triturus cristatus (assembly GCF_964204655.1). NCBI lineage: Eukaryota > Metazoa > Chordata > Amphibia > Caudata > Salamandridae > Triturus > Triturus cristatus. The sequence goes on from NC_140590.1 coordinate 67,636,617, forward strand.
TAAATGGTTGCGACCAGATTTCCAATCGCAAACCATTAGTAAGTAAATATCTTAATATCAGCTGCCAAGCCATAAAAGGTTTACAGACATAAAATCCAATAACAACAAATATCATTCAAGCTTCCATTTTGCACGTATACAATTAGATTAAAAGTGGAGGTTAGTTGTTATAAATACAGTTCATGTCACTACTTTATAGAATGTTATTTTTAAAATGAACTGGATTGACCTCTAGTGCAAATAACAATCTAATAAAGTACATATATATATCTCCGATCAGAGTATGTCTCCCTCCTGCATCCAGTTGGTTGGAAAGAGAGTCACGGACCCAAAATTCGTGGCAAAAACCTTCTTTATTTCAGAATAGCCGTATGACGCGTTTCGGGCAGTGAAATGCCCTTGATCACATGCGGAAACACAGTTTGCCTTCAGTTTTAGGTCTCGCCTGGCTATCGCATAAGCGATCGCTCAGGGAGACTTACATAGGGGCTTCAGAAAATGCTCCCAAAGGCTTCCCAGGCGGATCGGGTGGCGGTTACGCGCACAACCACGCGCATTCCATTTGCCACCAGCTACTTCCTGCGCGTGCGCCACCTCACACATTGAGAGATTTAGTAAGGGGCACAAGACCTTAGGAATGTGGTTTATGGCCAGTGCATGTGAGGCATTCAAGCGCGAAGCTGGCATCTGGCATCGGACTTGAAAGCAGCAGACTGCTTTGGCCAGCGCGCGCTCGGCCTCACTTCTTGCATCCCCTCTTACAACAACTAACTTTCGTTATAACTCACACCCCATATGCTCGTTTCCTCCCACCCTTCCTTTGATGTCCGCTTTTCTTGCTGTTTACAAAGCACGCCACACACTGCTGCACGCCGCACACTGCTGCGCGCCGCACACTGCTGCGCGCCGCACACTGCTGCGCGCCGCACACTGCTGCACGCCGCACACTGCTGCACGCTGCTGCATTACTCACTGCTGCACGCCGCACACTGCAGCACGCCGCACACTGCAGCACAGTGCTGCATGCCACACAGTGCTACACGAAACACTGCTGCACGACGCACACTGCTGCACGCCACACACTGCTGCACGCTGCACACTGATGCACGCCGCACACTGATGCACGCCGCACACTGATGCACGCCGCACACTGATGCACGCCGCACACTGATGCACGCCGCACACTGATGCACGCCGCACACTGATGCACGCCACACACTGCTGCACGCCGCACACTGATGCACGCCGCACACTGATGCACGCCGCACACTGATGCACGCCGCACACTGATGCACGCCGCACACTGATGCACGCCGCACACTGATGCACGCCACACACTGCTGCACGCCACACACTGCTGCACGCCACACACTGCCGCACGCCACACACTGCCGCACGCCACACACTGCCGCACGCCACACACTGCTGCACGCCACACACTGCCGCACGCCACACACTGCTGCACGCCACACACTGCTGCACGCCACACACTGCTGCGCGCCGCTGCACGCCACACAGTGCTGCATGCCTCACACTGCTACACGAAACCCTGCTGCACGCCACACTGCTGCACGCCACACACTGCTGCACGCCACACACTGCTGCACGCCACACACTGCTGCACGCTGCTGCACGCCACACACTGCTGCACGCCACACACTGCTGCACGCCACACACTGCTGCACGCCACACACTGCTGCACGCCACACACTGCTGCACCCCAAACACTGCTGCACACTGCTGCATTACTCACTGCTGCATGCTGCACGACACTGCTGCACGCCACACACTGCTGCACGCCGCACACTGCTGTACGCCGCACACTGCTGCACGCCGCTGCACGCCACACAGTGCTGCATGCCTCACACTGCTACACGAAACACTGCTGCACGCCACACACTGCTGCACGCCGCACACTGCTGCACGCCGCACACTGCTGCACGCCATACACTGCTTTTATGCGAGTTTATGCTACTGACATTGTAAATGACAATGCCTTTTATTTGTTATAAAACCAAAACATAAATAAAAGGCATTGTAATTTTACAATGCCAATAGCTCAAACTCTTATAAATGCGAGACCTATTGCATTGCAAATGCTTGTTTATAATGCATTGTGTCATACACCCGTGTCACGTGAGTAACAAATAAACAGAGACAGCATACTATGCTGGAATCTTTCGTACAAGTGTTTCTTCAGGTCCGCTAATTTGTCTATTGGATCCATTGTAAGCGCGCTAAATGCTGGATTGTCGGTCTAACTGGCGAGCTAATATTAATTGCGCATAGTAGCTAATATAGCACTATTATATCTTGAAATGATATTGTTCAAAATATACGAGTCAATTTAAAAACATTGAAATATAGCTAAAATTTCAAATATAATAAATGTTTTTAAAAAAAGACTAAAAACACATTTGTAAAATAATTAAACACATAATATTATATATTGAATATTAAAGTTAAAAAATGTATTCCTGCATAAATGCATTGGTTTGAAGATGTCACATCTAAGGCTGTGCAAATGCGCAATAAAAAGTCTCATAGTGACCTATCCTTTTTTGACCAGTACCTAGATCGGTAAATGTATATATATATTTTTATTTATATTAATCACCAAATGCCTGCAAGCTTTGGAGGTCACTCGACAGTCATCCAAACATCCGGTTTGTGTTTTTAGCTCCCCTCTGCATCTCGACACGTTCATTAATTGCCTGACGCGTTTCGATGTAAAGCACATCTTATTCATAGGCTTGCAGGGAGCGTGTCAGAAAGCGCTCTTTTTATTTCCGTTTCCGCCTGCCCAATTAGTCAATTGCCCTCAGTGGGCTTTGCTTAGTGCATATTAGTTCAATGGCATTGTGGGACATGAAGTCCTCCTTCGAGCAACCTATGAATAAGATGCGCTTTACATCGAAACGCGTCGGGCAATTAATGAACGTGTCGGGATGCCAAGGGGAGCTAAAAATACAAATCGGATGGTTGGATGACTGCGGAGTGCCCTACAAAGCTTTCGGGCATTTGGTGATTAAAATATATATATATTACATACATACACACATTTCGTAATCATTTACTTCGATCAGTAAAACCATGGCAATTAAAAGAGACCCACCCAGATATGGAAGCGTTGGGCAGACTATAGGGGTCTCCCCCTGGAGCCGGTTCCGGAGGAGCGGGAGGAGGTGTCCATCAAGGGGGCGTGCGCAGGGACTGGGGTTGGATCTCTCCGGCTTATGCTCATTCAAGTTGTCGTTTGTTGGATACGGTACGGTGCGGTCGGGGGGGGGGGGGGATCCGGGGGTGGGGGGTTTGTTTTCATCTGAAACGCATTTCAAGTATCCTATTACGATAAAAATGTCAATGTCATGATTGGTGCAATGCTTGGGCCGGTACCCCTGGGACCTCAGGGGCCGGCAATCTATGTGTTTATTGACGAATAAAAACAATTATTTAACCCTTTCGCCGCGGCAGGAATTCCGCCGCGGCGCTGGGGGGGGGGGGGGGGGCGTTGGGGGCACTGCGGCGGCGCCGTGCTCATGACGGAACCACTCCGTCATGAGTCACGGGCGAGCTGTGCTCATGACGGAGTGGTTCCGTCATGACTCCGCCCACGGCGCTAATCGCCCGCACAGGCGGGGAATTAGCGCCGCGTGGGCGGAGCGGCCGCCAACGGCCGCATCATGACGGAACCACTCCGTCATGAGCAAACGGCGCCCGTGGCTCATGACGGAGTGGTTCCGTCATGAGCACGGAACGGGTTAAAAAAAAAAGAGACCCACCCAATACTTGAATCAAAAGATAAAAGGAAGGGACACAAGATAAACCTACTGAGAGCTTTTTCTAACGGTTTGGCTATCAAGATTGGCAATTATTTAGGGCCTAATTCCTTTGGTTCCAGGCACAATGCAATTAGCGAGATACCGCAAAGGCGAATTGTTCTCTTGTATCGCTCTTAATAAGCCTTGTAGCTTCTCAATAATGTCTCCCTCGCATATGTGTACATGCAGCTAACAACCATTGGTTGCGCTCATTCTTATATAGGAGACAGAAAAACATAAAATGCTCCTCCAATGTTAGGGCAGCTTTGACGGAATTGGACGCTGTATTATTCCATTTCGAGGTGTGAGCTCTCAAAGGAAGTAGCCCACATCTAATTTTGCACGTATAGAAATTTAGACTGAAATGGATGTATTCTGTTGATTTAGGACTCGAAGAATGGTGCACACTTATGGTTCAAAAAGAGGCCAGTTAAGCTACTATCCTGACACCCTTTCCATGTTTGCGTCAAAATTGCCTCCCATTGCAGGTGTTTTACTTTCTGGGCGTCTCTTTTAGTAATCAGCTCTGGGGACATCCATGGTTTGCCCATTCCTATTCTATGTGATTATCCGATCCCTATCGAGAGCCAGCCGGTCTCTTCCACGGTCCCTGTATATTGCTAGTTCTTGCGGGGAACAGAGTCTGATCCAATATACCAATGGTTTTATTAAAATGGTTAAATGTATTGGGTTGAGAGCCAAGTATAATCTCAAGGGTGCAGTGGGCGAACTTGGGGGAAGTTTAAAAAGAGCCTTAATAAACCATTAAAAAGGTTACCAGCTCCCAAGGTGGAGTGGTAACATATCCGCAAAAGTGAAGTTTTACTGTTTGGACCCCTCGCCCTTTGAGAACTGAGGTACAGGTTTCAGGGAACTTGGTAGTGGTCCAGAGGACCACTGCCGACTCTCTGAAACTTACCAAAGCTTCTTTTAAAGCATCTCTGTGCCCCTAAGGAAACCATGCTGCTTTAAAAATAAAAGTTTATTTAAAATCAGTTACGCACATTTGGCCACAAAGCCTTTGATTTTAAGTGGCCAGAGTGAGCCACACTTGGGGCCTCATGTACGTAGCCGAATACCGGTCGGTAACGGCCGATTTTCGGTAATTATACCGTTACCGACCGGTATTTAGGCTTGTGACATGTAGGGGGCTCATTTCTGTATTCGGTAATTTACCGAATCGGTAAAATTACCGAATCGGTAATTTTACCGATACGGTAAATTCCGAATACAGAAATGAGATGTAGGGGGGAGTGTGTGGGTGTTGTTTGGAGTCGGTATTTACCACCAACTAATAGTTGGTGGTAAATAAAGAATGGATGTCTAAAAGCATTTTATAGCGCTTAGAAGTGTGCAATGTGGCAGACATACATGCCCTTAGGGCATGTATGTGTGCCACATGTGCACACATGGCCGAATCAGGGGTGCAACAGGGTGTCAATGTGACACCCTGCCACCCTTGCATGTGCTCCCCCATTACCGAATCGGTATTTACCGATTCGGTAATGAGGCATACCTTCCCATCAATGGGAAGGTATGCCTCATTACCGAATCGGTAAATACCGATTCGGTAATTACCGAATTTTTCCGAATCGGTAATATTTACCGACTCATTACCTACATTGCATTTACCACTTCATAAATACCGAATCGGTATGATTCGGTATTTATGAAGTGGTAAATGCCAGCCCACCTACATAAGGCCCTTGGTGACCTATCTAATGAATATTAATTAGGCAGGTCGGATTGCGACTGACATCAAGTCCTTATTTTGCTAACTGACATATGAACACATAAATTGGTTTGCAAAATTAGTGTCTGGGCTTAGAAAAACTGGTCGCAAATTGCAACTGTTTTCTGCTCCCAGAACAATAGCACATCTGGCACTAAAAGACCAGTAACAATCCGGTTACATTTCTAATCTGATTAACATTTCTAATCGGATCACAGACTCCTTCCTGCCGACTGATCCTTCGTGACTCATCAGTGACTTTGGAATCTTTTGACCATCAGGGGCTCCGAAAGCAAAAGGGCACTGAAGGGGCAGTACTGCCTGGTTGAGGTCAGAGCTAGCCAAGAAAACACAATGCATCAAGCTAGGAAGTTGATCCTCAAATACCATCATAGCGCCGTATGAAGGGCCTCAGGGCTCTAGCCTCGTGCTCCTTTACTTTTCAAACTTTTTGTGCATCCACTGGGAGATGCCCAACAACACAAATGGTAGCTCGTTTCTACAATATGCAAGAATGCATTAAAATGATATACTCAACCAGTCTCGTGACCTTAACCTCTTCCCTTAAGGAATTCAAAACAGGATGGCTAATCTGAAACTAACAAATGCAGACAGGATTCCTCGGTCTCCCCACCATAGAGCAGGCTCTTCTCTCCAACTGGACAAATCAACTTGGGAAGAGAGTCTTATACTTGAAATGATCAACTCTACAAAACCCCTTTGCTTCAAACTTGACAAAAGACCTTGATATTTACATCTAAGAGAGGGCCAGAAAACATCAGATTCCAGTTAAAACTTCTTGAAAGTCTTAAGCTATCCTTCCAAAACAAAACTAGAAGTTGGTTGTTGAGAGCTAGTCATCTAACAGGAACTATGGTAATGCGGGACTGACTGGCTTCACAAACTGTCCCATCGGGACTGACTGGCTTCACAAACTGTCCCATCAAAGTTGTCCTCTACAAACCAACACTCCTGGTCTCCAAACAAAGAAAGATTTAAGTGCATCACTCACGCTCCCATCGCAAGGTTGGCATTCTTGTGAACATCTTACGGTGTGTCAGAGTGCATGTATTACCTACAAGATAATCTACCTAAGAAAGCTTGAATACCTGTTCCAAATACCCCAAAATCTCTCAACATATTCAGAAAAACCTTCACATTTGAAACCTCTTTGGATGGAAACGCTCCAGAGACATGAATACTCTCCCGGTACATATCAGGCAGGCACCACCAATCTCCACCTGTAACAGGGATCTCAGACAGCACTTTCTGCTGCACCCATCGCCCAACTTGGACTGTCCATAAGTGCAAGCCGACTGCCTCTTCCATCAGTATTATCCTCATGCTTATGCAAACTGCTCCCCCACCACCACTACTATGCAACACTGTCCTTTTTTGTTAGGACCTCTAACGCGATGTTGATTCTTGAGCCGTGATATCAGGATATAGTCAGAAAATAAAACAATGTCAACTTTCAGCAGCGTATGCGGCATAATAAGAAATGTAAGAAATAAATATATTTTGCAATTCTGATGGGAATATGTTCCGTAACTGGAGAAAGTTATAAGTCAACTGTAATGCTTCTGCATAAGATGCAATTTTTTCTAATACTATAGCACTGGGTGTATACAGGCATTCAGTGGTACAAACAAACACACGTGTCCATATGCAAGCGAAGCATGTATTGCTTGAGCATGGGATTTTGGGAAGCACAAGTATCTTGGAGTTCTCCCTCTGAATCCACTGGCAGTCACAGGTACAGGAAGGAGACCACAGTAGTGGCCATGTCAGACAGCCTTTGCAGGCAGTACATGTTCTTATCAGTACTTGTGCTGCGTGAAGCCACTATGAGCCGGCCGCAGCAGCAGCATGAAGTCAACTGCTGTAATTCCAGGCTCAGGCGACCATGGAAGCTCCAGAGGAAACCAGCATGTTCTCTGGCATCTCACAGCTTGCTGATGGAGTGCGGGGTCACAATCAGTGGCTCGATTTAGGTTCAGGAGCTCGCCGCAGATGATGGGCCACCAAGGTAGGGGTATTTGCCTCAATAAGTCTTTGTGGGTGAGCGTCCTGGTCAGGGTGCAGTGCCGCACAGACGTGACGATCCATGCGCCCAATGTCCAGCAAGAGTCACACATACCAACCAGCTGTCCGCATCGTTGTCCGTTAAAGCCCAGCACTCAGGAAGATCAGATATTTTGGGTCGGGCTGGGAAGTGATGCAACCTCTCGCATCTTGGTCTGTCCCACAGAACAGTACAAGCCAGGACTGTAACTGAGGCTCTGGAGGTGCAAAGGCAATACTCACGGCTGCAGATAGTCCATCGCCTTCTACACAAGGCTCAGTGGCGTGAACCCTGTCCTCAGTCTTAGATGTATACTCCTTGTCCTCCAAAGGCGGCAGCTAAATACTCTGCCACAGGTCCTCGGCGTCCTCTAGACGGGGGCGCACAGCTCCTTCAAATGAAGCTAAACACTGGAGATCTTGCAGGGGTTATTGTAGGTCTTTAGTCCTGATGCAGTCGATCCGAATCTAAATATTCACTCAATTTCTTAAAGTTTGACCCAAATGTTTGGGAGCTCTAATCCAGGAAAATTGGAATGTTTTTTCCGGATATGCAACAGCTCAATCACCACCACAACAAGCCATGGGGAACTGGCACACTCGAGCTGAGAACTGCTTCCAGTTGAGTTCTCCGACCAATCCGGGCACTCAACGCAACAGGCTGACCAGCTGGGGTGTCTTGGTCGAGATCCTGTGTACAATAAAATACATTTCTGCCCCTTTGTCTTGGATGACGGTTCAGGTCAAACAGCTGTACTTCGCTTTAAAAAGGTGTCTCAGAGGAGTGGGGAATCGGAGTAGTAGAACTGAGGGCGAACGGGATGACAACTCTGACTCTATGCAGGGCACCTCCAAAGCGGCCCGAGAACAGCCGCTGCCGAGGCCTTCCTGTCCCAGGGCTTCACGATCCAAAAATACCAGGAAAATAAATAAAGACGGTCTATTTTAAAACATGCCAGAGCGAGGGGCCTGTGCCACCGGGGGATTACAGGCTACTGCCCACTCTCACACACCACACTCACTGGGCCTGAGCGCAGGGGCCTGTGCCACCGGGGGATTACAGGCTACTGCCCACTCTCACACACTACACTCACGGGGCCTGAGTGCAGGGGCTGAGCCTCTGCGAGTTTACAGACTACTGCCCACTCACACACCACACTCACTGGCCTGAGCGACGGGCCCGTGCCACCGCAAGCTTAGACTACTGCCCACTCTCACACACCACACTCACTGGGCATGAGCGAGGGGCCCGTGCCACACTCAATGGCCTGAGCAAGGGGCCTGGGCCATTGAGAGCTTACTGACTACTGCCCACTATCACACACCACACTCACTGGGCCTGAGCGAGGGGCTGGGCCTCTAAGAGCTTACAGACTACTGCCCACTATCACACACCACGCACTCACCTCACTCACAGCATGCTTGCAGTATACTGCCCACCATCACCTGCTTGAGCAAGGGATCTCGGCAACAGGATGCCAACAGTCTACTGTCCACTATCATACACCGCGCTCTCATGTGCCTGGCGAAAGGGGCCATGCCACAGAAAGCTGACAGTCTACTGCCCATTCTCACCTGCCTGAGTGAGGGACGGGTGCCACTGCATGCTTACAGTCTACTGCCCGCTATCACACACCATGATCTTTTGCCTGAGGGGTCCGTGCCAGAGCAAGCTTACAGTCTACTGCCCAGTGAGACAACCTCGTCCGCATCTGCAGGGAGGGCTGCTCTATCAGTATACTGCCTGCTGCCACACATCAGCCTCCATCTACTCGAAGGAGGGGTTGGCCGGGGTCATTGGGTGAACTGCCAAACATTACCCTCTCACCTGTATGTGCCACAACATGCCTAGAGCATACCACCCACTGTCACATTGCAACGGGTTACGCTACAGCACGCTTGCGGGATACTGCCCCCTGTCATGCATCACCGGATTGAGCAAGTGGGGCAGTGCCACAGAGTGCTAGCAGCATACTGCCCAAGGTAATCAAGGGGGTGTGCCACATAGTATTCTGCACACTGGCCTGTTAGAATGGGCTATGGCGCGTCAGAATCTGATTCAATCCAATAGACAAGTAGGGTTCCATGTTACCACAAACACCAGAAACAGCTGCCACCTTACAGGCATGACCAGGGACCGCATGGACAAACTGGAGGGCCTCATCCAGAAGCTATGAGATCTCAGGAGACAGATCTCCGAAGCACTACCGCTGCAGCGTCGTCCATGGAAAGCACTCGGAGGCTCACACTACTCGCGCCTTCTCAGAGGCTAGCTCGTCTTCCGAAAGAGAGGTACAGTCCACAGCAGGTCCATGATCTGCGCCCATGTAGAGCTACACCCACGATGAATAAAGAACATACAGAGGACCTTTGAGAAGATGACCATGAGGACGCTACATCCAAAAGAGCCTCTATCAGGGCAGTGGCGAAGAAAGAAAAAGGTTCACGTCTAGTGTCAAAAAAGGTGCTGACGACAACAACCTGAGATCAAAACAAACACTAATTTTCTCCTAATGAAGTGCAGATCAGCTTCAAAAGACAGATGAGAGGATTAGAACCTGATTACCACTAATAAAAACCTAGACCTCTCATTTGTCACAGAAACCATGAGTAAAGCATTCATGCTAGTCTACGATACTCCTCCTATTCCACCAGATTACGCCATCATATGCCTCATTCAGCTAAAAAAGAGAAAGGTAGCAATTAAAATCACACAAACTATACACCATGTGTAGCTCTGTGATCCAACTCTCACTTAAGAGCATTGTATCTATCAACCGCCGGATGTCAACACACACTCGTGGAACAGCTCACTTAATTCATGACTAACAGTCAGATGTCACATGGGAGCAGCAGTTTTCTAGGAGACTTCAACTTGCAAAGCCTTGAAGGCGGCAGAAGAGTCACAACTTTACGTGTTCTCACTAAGTAACAATCTGAATCATTCTACTGCTACCGACACCACAACTTCCATACTGTACCAATGATTGTCACGGAAGGAAAGACTGAAGTGAAGGCACTGATCTCTGTTGGTTGGTTGGTTGAGAAAACGCCTTATCCCGTCTCACTCCTGTCTTCTACAGTAATAACTTACAGGAACTAAACAAAGAGTCAGGTGCTTCACAAACATTAATCCTGCCACGTTGGCTGACAAAATGGCGCCATTTCGGGATAGTATATGGCGAGACCATGAAGTGACTCCTCTTTCTTCCCAATATTCTGAGGCAATGACAGCAATCGGCAATATTTTGGCCACTGAAAATCTAAAAGAATGACCAATGGTTTTGTAGAGAACCATTGGTTCTCAATCGCTCCCTAAAGGGCTGAATGAAGAAAGGAAAGACATTAGATCGAGCGAGCATCAACAGCGGCCATCTTCTCCAGAGAAGCTACGGATTCTTCTGCGGAGCCATCTGATGTCTAAACAGAGAAAATTATAAGGATCTCTCTATTGCTCCAAACAAACTTAGTTGATGCCCAAATCGTCTATCCACCCCCAAAGAACAGTGCAGTCTGGAATGAATTTGAAGACGTAAATAAAGACAAAATTATGAGAACTGTAGCGAATACGAATCTTGCTGAATGCTTTGAGGGTCTCATTCCCTCTGCCTTAATTTTTTTTTAAAACCATCAGCAGGGGTACCTCACTATGCTGGATGCCACAACTCCTCACTGGCCAATGGTGAAGTCACAGGCGGCATGAAAGCGGTCACACCCCTCATGAAGAAAAAGAAAGAAAAACAGTAGCGGAGCTGGAGGACCTGAATAATTTCCACCCAGTAACATCTTCCGTTGCAGCAATAATTATAGAGCGGTATTTCCCCAATGGCATCAATACATCGCGAACAATAACCTACTAGACAATGATCAGTCCGGTTTCAGAACCGGTTACAACACAGAAAGAACCACTGTTTAGACCATGAACAATGCTCTGTGCTCCCTGAATAAGGAAGGCGCTTGCCTGCTCTTACTCCGACTAATCTGAGGCATTTCGAGATGGTTAGTCACAATGTTCTACAATACACTCTCAAAAGAAACAAGCATTGGCAAAGCCAATGGGTCTCGCCTATGCAAGAGCTATTGGCTTTGCCAATATGTTTTAGCCATGTTGTACACCAGCGTGGCTGAGGTTCAGCGTGGCTAAAGGTTAGTGAGGTAAAAGAGTGTTATGGCTGTGAGACCTATTAAGTTTGTGAGTGGTTCTTAGCCATGACGTACAGCATTTCTGATGTGTGTAGCATGGCTAAATAAGAAAAACAAGCATTTTCAAAGCAATAGGTCTTGCATTAAAGAGGGTTTAAGCTATTGGCAATGCAATAGCATAAACTCTCGCATATGCGAGACCTATTACATTGCAAATATTTATTTTACTAGCCCATGCGGCGCTTTCACATTCATAGAGGCCGCGCCCCTTTCTTTCCACAAACCACGTCTAAAGAAAGGAGTGTTTCCGACATTAAAGTGAAACCGCGGCATGGTGGCTTTGACAAAAAAAAAGTATCCGTTTGTCAAATTGACAAACGGATGGGTTTTGGGGGGGGGGTAAAAGCGCCCATGCCGCTCTTTCACATTAACGTCCGCCGCGTACCTTTCTTCAGGCATGGTTTCTGTAAAGAAAGGGGCGCGGGCTCTATGAATGTGAAGGCACCACATGGGCGCTAGTAAACAAAATAAATAACTAAATAAATAAGCACAGCTGCTAAATGCGGACCGTGTTGCTAAAATAAATAAATTAAAAAGCGTGTCCGCTATAGTTAAAGCTGACCGCCATTAGTAAAAATTAAAATGTAAGCGGGTGGTGTGCTGCGAGGTAGTGGGTGGAATTGGGGAAGAGCATTAAATAAAATAGTGCTCACCGACTTATGAAGCAGTCCATGTAACACCACCAGTAAAAGGTCCAGTCGTTATGGGAGGTAACAAAGGCAGACAAGGCGGGACTAACAAGCCTAATAATAACTCAGAAGCCAGCGTTTATGAAGGACAAGACGCAAGCCAATTAAAAATATGGGCGGGGCTTGAAAGCCATACTCCACTCCTGCATGCCTCGCAGCAGCGCATGCGCTTCCCAGGCTCGACCTAAAAAACTATGGTGCAGACTCTTCTTTCTATTTTTATATTCAGATATGAGAACAAAATGCACAAAAGTGTTTTTTTTAAGTGAAGTTGGTGGAGCAACATGGAGGAAGGGAGTGAGAGGAAGCAACATGAGGGTGGGGAGGAGGAGAAACAGCGAACGAGACTGCAACATGGAGTGTACAGGGGAGAAGCACAAATTGGAGAAAGCAATGGTGGTGAAGAACAAGAGCAAACACAACATGGAGAGGGGTTAGGAGAAGCACACAGGCTACACTAAGCAACACGGAGTGCATGGGAATAGAAGCACATTACAGAGACACCTGCAACACCCGAGCACTCTCACTAAGTGCTTATTCAAAACGAAATAAAGTAGTGCTTGAAAAGCAGGCAGAGGAAGCATAAAAGCCAGCCAATCAAAAGAAATGGTAAAGCAGATATGCTCCATGGGTGGTACGAACAAGATTGACAAGCTGGAACATGAACAAGAAGCAGACAGGTGAGAATGACAGGAAGGTCAACCAATGGCAAGCAACAGGCAGTCTCCAAGCCCCTGTAGGCTCTTGGTAAGCCCACAGTATGTCTTTTGCAGCCAGACAGCTGTGCCGTCTTATTAAATGAAGAGACGCATACATCATGTGCGGTGCTGCACACAAGAAAGAAGGAAACATCCCAAAATATAATCTCATTTCAGGGTGGTCCCCAACTGCTAATGCAGTGCTGTAAACTATGTACAAAGGAGACAGTGTAACTTTCAAACTCCTTTACCATGGGTTGTATGGCTGATCAAGGGAAAAAAATTAAAAAGAAACAAGACATAAAATGTGGAAAAGGGAAAATTAAGAAAGTAAGAAATACAAAGGAAGAGCAGAAAAAAGGGAGGAGTCAAAAGAAATGCAATATCAAAAACAGAGAAGAAATATAGTGATAAGAACCACCAGCCTATGTGCCTTGAAACATCCACACCTCAAGTAATTACTCAAAGCAGCCCGCCTTGTCTCGACCACCCAACGTACAGGGTCTTAGGCAAACCAACTTCAGGGGTGCGGGCCGGACAAGTGGCTGGACAAAACAGGCTGCGGTTCCCAGATGAACCAACATTCTGTACCGTTAACCTCCAGAAGATGAACCATCAATATTTAATGGCACGCTGGAAAAACCCCTATAGCCCTGTTTTTCAAGAAAGGCAAACTTGCAGACTTCATCTCTTACAGACATATCGGCCTCATCAACAAAGAAGAAGAGAAAACAAATTGTCACAAAAATGGTCTTCAAGCACATGAAAGAATGGGTATGAGATATCACCTTGAGCCCGAAGGAGGCCTGCCCACACTAGACAAGACCTTGAATATGTTCGACATGATGTAGGGGTCCTCGCTCAGGAAAACGGATCCCCTATTCGCTGCTTTCCAGGATTGCTCACAGTCAGGTTCTACAGGTGAAGCGGAGTCAATGGAACACTTCAAAGCTTTCTAAAGACCCTCCAGTCCCAGTCAAAGGCCCTGGTCGGAGCGGCCTCAACAGGATGAGAAGCAATCCGCTGGCCACCAACAGACCAGTCAAGCAAGGTGCCACGCTTCTTCAGCTTATATATGTATGCCGGCACATTACAAGTTCCCCAGGGCATCCACAAGATCACGCTAGCAAAACGCATTACATGTTTATTACTTGGCCCTTTAAAACCCCTTTCCGACTCCATCCCTTCCAAACTTGCCTCAGTCTTCCCTTCTAAACTCAAGGCCATCTTTCCTGTAAAGCCTTTTCTGTCGGCTGGAGAATCATGTACTCGGCATTATCCTTTCTTTGCCTCCCCCCAAAACAGCTAACCCCAAAGTCCACTTCTTAGCTCCTTTCCCTTCTAAATTCCCCACCTTCATCCCTATGAAGACGTTTTCTGCCTCCAGGAGCATTATGTTAACTTGTGTCAGTTTACATTTCACCAGTATATTTTTATGATTTACTTCTTTCGCTCATGAAGAGCCACACACCGAAAGTGTAAAAAACTAATTTAAAAAAAAAAAACTTGAAAAGATAATGGTGAGTGGATGTACCAACCACTGGGGCTTCAAACACCAAACTCCGGTAGCTGAACAAACCAACCCTTCAGTGCCTGGACCAGCAACCTACAGTGCCAGAAGCTGCAGCCACCGGCACTTGAACCAGCCAGCCTACCTCCAGTGCCTGGAAGCTCAGACTTTTATTTGGGGGGGTAGGGGGGGGGGGGGGGGATGTCCCATTCTTTTGTTGCACCTGCCTTTCGATGGGGATTTACACCTGCCCCTCATATTGGCGCCTCTCCCATGGTTTCCAGGCTGTGAAGTGAACACTCACTAAACACACAGGCAAGGGGTATTCACCCCCTGTGCAGGGCACTTCTGGTCTGAATCTCTCAATTGCAGCCCCTGAGAGCAGATTTAATCTCACAAAATATTAGACCAAGATGGCTTAGTTTCACTTGACACTAGAATAATTTCAGAATAAATTGATATTTTGCGAATACAAAACGGGAATTTATATTCGCATGATATTATCTGTGCATCTACTCATAACTTAAGATGCGCAAATGGCTTTGTGAAGCAGAACCACAAAATCTAAATTATACCTTTTTTTTTTTTTTAAACCGGGTCAATGGTGATCATGAAATTCTGGCACGGACCCGGACTTCGTGGACCAAAGACAAGCACCACTACTGCGAGCGATGGCTCCTTGAAACTATAACTCGAATTAAGCAACTTCTCGAACATTCTGAACTACGCTAAGAGGAAAAAGTACATTTCCCCTAATGGTTCTGAGCTGTGGTATGGCCGACCCTTCATTAAAGTGTTGCGAAAACTAGCAAATGGTAAAATGAGCTGGAGTATTTTTCAGAACTGTTAATTTTCAGCTTTGTCCTGCTGCGTTGTGTAACCGTCAGTGCTGTCAATACAATATTGAAAAGGAAACGGTTCAATAGGTTTGTTGTTTGTTCATGTCTTTATATGTTCAAACAATTTTAGTGACGTTGTTGGAGCTGAAAAATGAGGTTTAAGAAAATGTGCACAAAAGCCAGTCGTCTGTTTGTCCGGGTTTAGTTGCCTGCGTCGTCGACGGGCGTAAGAAAGAGTTTGGCACCCAATACTTTGGGGCAGATTTATGTTTGACTTGCGCCTCATTTACGCCATCGTTGCGTCACTTTTGTGACGCAGCAGCGGCGCAAATCCTGCGCCATGGTGCGGGGTATTTACAACGTGCCGCATCTGGGAGATGCGTCACGTTGTAAAGCCCTGCGCCACATGTAGGCGTTCCAGGGCAGGTGGGGGCGTTCCGGCGCAGGAACGCCTCCTAAAAGTGGCTGAGTGAAATCTACAAGATTTCACTCAGTCACTTTCGAGCCCATGCTGCGTCAAAACCCTGCGCCTGCTTGAAGCAGGCGTAAGGATTGGCGCAGCATTGTGAAGATAGGGCCCCCCAGAGCACTGCTGGAGCTGCGTCGCGCTTGCGACGCAACTCCAGCAATGCGCCACTTTTACGGCACAGATGCGTGACGCATCTGTGCCGTTTTTGCCCCATGGTGCGCCGCATTATAAATGCGGCGCATCCATGGTGGCGGAGCTGGGGCGCAAAATAACTGGCGCATCCCTGCTGATATGCAGGGATGCGTCAGTTATTATAAATATGCCCCCTGGTCTTTTGCAAGGCCACACACCTCAATAGTTCCTTTTACCCCATCCTTACCTGCCTTGCTCCACCCCGTTTTCAGAGCAGTGTCCGCGTGAGCTAATAAGTGACTTCAGAACATGGGCCTGCCAAGTGTGGATAGAACTAAGGAAAACAAGCCCTAGCAAAGCCAAGGTGTGTGTTGAATGTGCTAAAGCACGGAATTTTAGCACATTGGAGTGAGATACACAGGAGGGAAACAGCAGGCGGCTACAGAGTGTTGTAAAGTAGTTCCACCTGCAGTTTCAATGTAAGCGTTCAAGCAGAGGCGGAAGGATATACTCAAATAGCCAACAGTAGTAGGTGAGAGGTCTTTACTGCTGAAGCTGAGGAGAGACATGATTGGGCAAATTCCAAGCCAATGACTGAAACAGGCTGGTTGTAAGAAAGCCAACCTTTGAACGGGGCGGACCTGAAGCCCCCTGTATATAAATGGCAGGTCTCAGACAGTAGGCATCTTTAGAGCCCATGAGGTGGGATGAGTCCCGCACGATCTCTTTTACCCACAAGGTACCCGGGGAAGCAGCAATGTTTACAATACAGCACCTTCAGCAGTTAAAGGGTCCTGTGAGCTACTCAAACTTAATGAGGAGAACGGATGACGCGTCTGAATCCATGGGGCAGGTACAGATGCAAGAGATGGGGCACTTAGAGGGAACTTTGAGGAACAGACGGGGCAGACATACAAAAGATATGCAAGTTTACAGCAGAGGAAGGAAGGAACGGAGAAAGAATGAAATAAGGTAGAAAATAGATGGAAGGAAAGAGCTGAGGGGAGACTGCAAGGAGAGAATGCAACAGGAAGAAAGAAAAGATAGGAAGTAGTGAACGAGAGGAGAAAAACGAAGGGAGAAAATTACTTTAAAAGGAAAAAATGGAGCTGAGGCAGGTGGAAAGGGCGAGGAAGGAAGGGGAGAAGAAAGGAAAGGGGATAATCGGGGAAAAGACAAGAGAATTCAGATAAGAAGTTAGGGGAAATCACAAAGATGGAAGGAAATTGAGAGAAGAAAAAGAATGGTGTAAATGGAGACGACATTAAATAAGGGAACTTGGGAGAAGAAGGAAAAGGGCAAAAATAATGAATAAACTAAGAAAGTGGAAGAGATGAAAAGGAAGTGAAGAGGAAACAAGAAGGTTTACACAGCAGAAAATATAATGAAGAGAGGATGAACAGTAAAGGATAAGAGCGAGAAAGTAAAAATCGAGCGAGATAAGGACGGTGAGAACCAAGGACAGGAACCACGGGTGCGGGCAGAAAAATAAGAAATCGCGAAAAACGGTGAGCAAGAAAAATAAGCACCCGAAAGATAGATTGAAGAGGGGTGGGGTCGTGTTTATTTTTTTTAAGTCGTGATAAGGGTAATGGAGGAGCTGAGAAGCAACAGGGGAGGATTAAGGAAGGGAGCTGGGGCAGCTGGAGGGTGAACCAGGCAGGAACAACTGTCAGAGACTAAAAGAGACCATTGGAGGCACGAGAAAGGATCACAAAAGGGGCAGATAAAGGAGGTATTCGAGAGTCAGAGGGCAGCAGGACAGGGGCGTAAATGGGTCAGATTGAAGGTGCTTGTAAGGGCAGATGGAGAGGCAAGTGAAGAGCAGAGGAACAGATATGGGGCAGTGTGTAAAGAAATGACGCTTAATGGAGTGGGTGAGGGTTGGCATTAGCGGGGTCAAGGGCGGGCTGGGGCAGGTACAGATGCAAGAGAAGGCGCAGTTAGAGGAACAAATGGGGCAGAGGGGAGAGACTGACACTGGGGTAGATGAGGGCAGGCACTGGCGGGGTACAGGGCAGAGCGGGGGTTGGGGCAGGTACGAATGTAAGAGAAGGGGCAGTTAGAGATAACTTAAGGAACAGATGGGGCAGAAAGTGACCGGGTAGAGAACAAACACTCATGGGGGTAGATGCGGCCAGGCACCGGCGGAGACCAGGGCAGACCGTAGGGTTGGGGTAGATACGGATGCAAGAGAAGGACAGTTGGAGGCAACTTTGGGGACCAGATGGGGCAGAGAGTGGATGGAGCTGTCACTCGGGGTAGATGCGGGCAGGCACCGGCGGAGTCCAGGACAGGCTCCTTCGGGGCTGCACAAGAAGGGGCAGTTAAAGGGACGCTGGGGTGCAGGGGGCGGGCCCAGGGGCAGAGGGATGCGCTGGTCTCCTCCCACTTCCCTGCTCACCTCGGGGGGGCCGGAGGCTGGGGCGCACCCAGGGGGGCGGCAGGACCGCCTCAGCCCCGCCGGGGGGCGGCTAGAGGGGGCTCCGGGCCTCGGCCATGGTGTGGATCCTGCAGCACAGGCTCTTCCATAGGGCTCCACAGGGGGGAGGGGCGCGGGGGAGGGAGCCTGGCCTTGTACGGTGGCCCCGCTGGCCCAAGCCGAGGCAGCATGGCCGCCGGAGAGGGAGGGGGTGGGGGCCCATGGAGCAGTGCCATGCAGCAGAGCACAGGGCGAGACAAGGGCCTGGCCGCCGTGTCCGCCACAGGGACGACCTTAGTGTCAGGACTCGGAGAACAAAGGAAAGAAAGGGAACAGGATACAGTGAAATGTAACAAAAATGTAACCTTCAAAGCACACGCCATCAGAGCCCTGCGACCCCCCTGCAGCACACCCCATCAGAGCCCTGCGACCCCCCTGCAGCACACCCCATCAGAGCCCTGCGACCCCCCCCCCGCAGCACACCCCATCAGAGCCCTGCGACCCCCCCCGCAGCACACCCCATCAGAGCCCTGCGACCCCCCACCCCGCAGCACACCCCATCAGAGCCCTGCGACCCCCCACCCCGCAGCACACCCCATCAGAGCCCAGCGACCCCCACCCCGCAGCACACCCCATCAGAACCCTGCGACTCCCCCGTAGCACAACCCATCAGAACCCTGCGACCCCCCTGCAGCACACCCCATCAGCGCCCTGCGAACCCCCCCCCCCCCCGCAGCACACCTAATCAGAGCCCTGCGACCCCCCGCAGCACAACCCATCAGAGCCCTTCGACCCCATCAGCGACCCCCGCAGCACACCCCATCAGAGCCCTGCGACCCCCCCGTAGCACACCCCATCAGAACCCTGCGACCCCCCCCGCAGCACACCCCATCAGCGCCCTGCGACCTCCTCCCCCCCCCCGCAGCACACGCCATCAGAGCCCTTCGACCCCATCAGCGACCCCCGCAGCACACCCCATCAGAGCCCTGCGACCCCCCGCAGCACACCCCATCAGAGCCCTGCGACCCCCCCCGCAGCACACCCCATCAGAGCCCTGCGACCCCCCCCGCAGCACACCCCATCAGAGCCCTGCGACCCCCCACCCCGCAGCACACCCCATCAGAGCCCAGCGACCCCCACCCCGCAGCACACCCCATCAGAACCCTGCGACCCCCCGCAGCACAACCCATCAGAGCCCTGCGACCCCCCCGTAGCACACCCCATCAGAGCCCTGCGACCCCCCCCGCAGCACACCCCATCAGAGCCCTGCGACCCCCCACCCCGCAGCACACCCCATCAGAGCCCAGCGACCCCCACCCCGCAGCACACCCCATCAGAACCCTGCGACCCCCCGCAGCACAACCCATCAGAGCCCTGCGACCCCCCCGTAGCACACCCCATCAGAGCCCTGCGACCCCCCGCAGCACACCCCATCAGAGCCCTGCGACCCCCCCCGCAGCACACCCCATCAGAGCCCTGCGACCCCCCCCGCAGCACACCCCATCAGAGCCCTGCGACCCCCCACCCCGCAGCACACCCCATCAGAGCCCAGCGACCCCCACCCCGCAGCACACCCCATCAGAACCCTGCGACCCCCCGCAGCACAACCCATCAGAGCCCTGCGACCCCCCCGTAGCACACCCCATCAGAGCCCTGCGACCCCCCCCGCAGCACACCCCATCAGAGCCCTGCGACCCCCCGCAGCACACCCCATCAGAGCCCTGCGACCCCCCCCGCAGCACACCCCATCAGAGCCCTGCGACCCCCCACCCCGCAGCACACCCCATCAGAGCCCAGCGACCCCCACCCCGCAGCACACCCCATCAGAACCCTGCGACCCCCCGCAGCACAACCCATCAGAGCCCTGCGACCCCCCCGTAGCACACCCCATCAGAACCCTGCGACCCCCAGCCGGCCCGCCCCACCTATAGAGGGCAAAAACTCCTACAGAGCCCCCCCACTCCTGGCACACCGTGCCTCAAAAACACCCCCGGGATGGACGTCATCCCTGAGTGATGGCGCTCATGAGGGTGGTGGGTGTGAGGGAAGGGTGGCGAGGAGGAAAGAGTGGCACATGCTCTGAGGGAGTGATAGGTGGTGAGTGAGCGATTGTGGACTGACAAAGTAAGGACTTTTTACAGAAGTATTGTCCTGCCTTGTATATAGCTCTTCCCACCCGGTAGGAGGTACAGACATCATAGCTGCCAAGTTTCCTAGGCCTATGCGTGATGTGCTGAACCAGCCAAAGTTTTCCATTGAATTCTGGGACTTGTAGTCCTGATTTATGATGGAATAAACAAGAATATAAGTCCCAGAATTTAATACAAATCACCTGGACTAGTGCAGAACACCATGAATGGACCTGGGAGACTAGACGGGGCTGTGCTGAAGTGCTTTGTGGACCGGTAGCACGCGAGTGTGGATGCTTACAACACCAGAGACTTGTTTGTATTTCTTCTGCTGTTTATCTCACTTGTCACTACGGTTTAAGGTGGCCTGCCAGGCAAAATGACATTACATAAGTGTAGGAGGCTGTTTAAAATGCAGTTCTCACACAATCTGCAAGTCGCCATAACCTGTCGCACAATCAGTTGCATACATTTGAGATGTTTGCAGTGCTGACGACTTACTCATGCATTAGAGTTACAATCTGTAATACTAATTGCCACACATTTGCAGACGGTTGAAAAAGTCTGCCATGCAGTCAGTTGTGTGATCAATTTCTTAAAGTTGTCAAAATTTGTTCATGCCTTCGATCATGCAGGCTGTTGGATGTGTGATTTTGCACATGGTCAGTGACTGGCTACCCCCCCCCCCCCCCTTATGATCTCACCACACCCAGAAACAGGAACATAAGCATGGTATCTTTGGAAGGCGGGAGGTCTCAAGACCCCCCGGCCGTATTTATTAAGTTATAAAATAATAAAATTTTTATAATTGCATGATAAACCGTTATACAAAAATCAGCAGGACATTAGATACATTATTGTCAACAAGTGTGAATGACTATCCTTAACAAAGACTCTAATACAGATTGTTTCCTAACCGAGTCTAACATCCTCATCTGCATTTTTGTATACTAACATTTCTGGGCCAAATGGCAAGGTCGCTAACCGGTGTCCGGTCCTACTAGCTGCGCCTCAGATGTGCGCATGCGCAGCCGGGCCCGGTAATTACCCGGTCCATGCCGTGAACTTCATTTACCCACTAAAGGAGGGCCCTTACTCTGCGCCATCCGGTGACATCATGAGTATGCGCGCGCGGGGTGGCTACCAGCCTAAGGAAAGCGTGACTCCCCAACCCGCGCCCCTTTGAAGCACCAGTTACCTTGCCCCTGAAGTTCTAGGAGGGGCCAATGGCCCCTCCCCCTGGGCGGGAACCTCCATAGGACGATGCCCGCCCCCTCAGACCTTAAAATAGTTGCTCACCGGTCATGACCTTACCGCATGCCCCATTCCTAATAAATACGACGACCTATGGGAAAAAATTCTAAAGAACAACTACACTGACTAAAAACAAAACATACATCATGTATAACACCGTAGAGCTACAAGGGAAAAAAAGCCTAGACATAATTGTACCAGTGACACTTAATACAGTACCATTCACTACATTGGGAGAAAAAAGGCCTACGATAAAGCATAATCAGCAACATAACTTCGCAATACAATATCGATCACTACAATGGGAGAGAAAGTCCTAAAAGAAAACCTCATCAGAAAAACCAACATTTCAGACCCAGTTTACCGTGCCTGAGAAAGTAAGTTCACCCCAACCTAGCAATTTACACCCTAAATCGGACTAGTAACGCATCAACCGCGTCCTACAGGGATGGTGGGTGGGGAAAAACACAAGGCCCCGAGCGCGGGGCACGTCCGGTGTGGGGGGGGCCTACAGGCAACAAGGGGGTCACCTGGGCGCTCCCCGCCTCTTTATTTCCTAGCGGCCCACCCCCCCCCCCTTCCCCCCGACCCGGATGTCGATTAACGCCATCCGGGTCAAGGGTGGGGTGGCAACCAATCGGTGACAGGGCGCGCCCCATTGGACACGCCCCACCACCGAGAGGTCCGGAGGACAAGGGGAGGGGTCGCCGCACCGCCATGCGGGCGGGGGGGCCCAGAGCCCCCCCTTTTCACATGGTCAGTGACTGGCTACCGCCCCCCCCCCCCCCCTTATGACCTCACCACACCCAGAAACAGGAACATAAGCATGGTATCTTTGGAAGGCGGGAGGTCTCAAGACCCCCCGGCCGTATTTATTAAGTTATAAAACAATAAAAATTTTATAATTGCATGATAAACCGTTATACAAAAATCAGCAGGACATTAGATACATTATTGTCAACAAGTGTGAATGACTATCCTTAACAAAGACTCTAATACAGATTGTTTCCTAACCGAGTCTAACATCCTCATCTGCATTTTTGTATACTAACATTTCT
This sequence comes from Triturus cristatus, assembly GCF_964204655.1. NCBI lineage: Eukaryota > Metazoa > Chordata > Amphibia > Caudata > Salamandridae > Triturus > Triturus cristatus. The sequence goes on from NC_140590.1 coordinate 67,659,637, forward strand.
GGGCCAAATGGCAAGGTCGCTAACCGGTGTCAGGTCCTACTAGCTGCGCCTCAGATGTGCGCATGCGCAGCCGGGCCCGGTAATTACCCGGTCCACACCGTGAACTTCATTTACCCACTAAAGGAGGGCCCTTACTCTGCGCCATCCGGTGACGTCATGAGTATGCGCGTGCGGGGTGGCTACCAGCCTAAGGAAAGCGTGACTCCCCAACCCGCGCCCCTTTGAAGCACCAGTTACCTTGCCCCTGAAGTTCTAGGAGGGGCCAATGGCCCCTCCCCCTGGGCGGGAACCTCCATAGGATGATGCCCGCCCCCTCAGACCTTAAAATAGTTGCTCACCGGTCATGACCTTACCGCCACAGGCCAGCATTGTTGACCGACGATCTGGCCTCCCCCTTCCCTAGACCTAAGCCAGGAGCGCGCTTACCTTGCAAATCCCTCCAACCAGGCCCAGACATTATTAGACCACAAGACGTTCGCTGCCTCAGTCAAGTGCACCCCGTCCCTCAGGTAGAACCGCTCACCCCAGATACACCCATGTGGAATCGTCTGCAACCGGGGGTTCGAAATAATTTGTCCAACTGTGTGTTGATCCTCCGTACCGAGTGATTCAACGCCCTAACCGAGTCCCCCCCTCGCCACTGCCACCGAGGGATAAGTTGCGACCAGACTACTATGGAACCCGGACAAGTCCTGGCCACCCACCCCGCAGTGGAAACGATCTCCTCAATAAGCAAGCGCCTCCCCAATTTGGCCAAATCATTCTCCCCCAGGTGAAGTATCACCACTGAGGGGGGAGCGGGCTGCTGAGCTAATAGTCCCTGAAAAAAGTTCCGAAACTGGTTGAGGCATAAACCCCCTCTCCCAAAGAATGAGATATCAAACCCCTTTTGCGCCACCTCCTTCCTACGGTCTCCTGAAAGAAAAACATGTTCGGCACGCCTAACATAAGAGTGGCCCACAATCCAAGTCACCAATTTCTTGTGTCCTCCGTGCTGTGCCGATGTCGGTGGTTGACGCCCGGTGACGAGTTCCTCCCCTGCGTGACAGGTTTGAAAAACTGCAAAAAACCAGAAACATACCAGGCGTGAGCACCATCCTGTCATAACATGTCAATTCGTACATAACTCTTGTAACGTTCGGACGACCATCTCCCCAGTCTCTTCACATTCTCAACTGAGAGACCCCTCGCCACTGCCTCAGTTGCTGCCCCAATCCTAAATGAGTGGGTGCCGAATTCCTTTGGATCAAAACCTGCCCGTCCGACCGTTAACTCCAAGACTCGTCTAAACTGGTACCTAGTCAATGGTGTACCATCGGCATGACACAACAGTGCGCCCCCCACCGTGCCCTCCCGCTGCCTGCAGAAAGCCTCCACGTGTGAAACCGGGCAGCAAGGGTTAGCCCGAGCCCGGCGGAGCACTATAGTGTGACCCCGAGAATCCTGATCAGTTTTTGATCTCTGAATTGTTATCCACAGAACGTCCTCCCTGATCTTCACGCCGGGCCACTGTAGTCCACCCACCCTATCAGCCTTTGACCCAGCCACTAACTCCCCAACCCTCAAAGCCCCATAGAAGGCCAGGGAAAATGCAGCCTTGAACAAAAGTACTTCCCACTGTGAGCTACATACACTGTGCAGCGCCCCCAGTAATGCTGTCAGCCGTGCCAGTCCAATGGGCCTCCTCTTATCACCCCGGCAACCTTGTAAACGGCGCCAACCCCTCAAGGCCTTGCGTACCAGAAAGGTGTTAGTGGGATCCCGCATACCCTTACCCTGTGCGAAGGAGACCGCCGCCCTATGTCTGCTCGCAGCCGCAACTGAGCGCCCTTCCCTGTGCATCGATTCTAGGTAAGCTGCAAAACTGTCCTCCTGCGCCCACCTAACCTCCCATTCCTGCCCCAAAAAGGCCCGGTAAGACAAAAACGCCCCTTCGTAAGCTGTCCTGGTCCTGGGGGCTAAGCTAGCAACCACGAGGTCTTGTAATCTGGGGCACCAATCTGCCAAAGTACTGCCGGGAATTGCGCTGGCTGGGGGTCTGCCGCAGGAAGATGTTCCCTGAAAACCTGCATTTTAAAGCGAGAAATGGAGTCAGCTGCATTGTTGAGGATGCCAGGGACATGCTTGGCTCTGAACACCACATTCCATTTTAAGCATTGCAACACAATCTCCTTTATTAAGCGCAGTATGAATGGACAGCGTGCCCCCTGCTGATTTATGCATTCCACAACTGTCATGTTATCCGACCAGAACACCACGGATTGATTGCATAAGTGTTCCGGCCAGACCATCAATGCTACCCATATCGGGAAGAGTTCCAGGAAGCCAATATTGGCGGTCAGACCCCATGTTCTCCATTCCGCTGGCCACCGCTGGGCGACCCACTTAGTCCCCAGGATGGCACCAAAGCCCGCACTCCCTGCAGCGTCTGTCCATAAGCCCAATTCTGCTGATGTGGCGGGAGGACCTGACCACACTACTCTGCCATTGAAATCCTCCAGGAATGCCATCCAAATAAGCATATCCTGGCGAACCTCAGATGACAACCTCGTGCGGTGATGTTTCTCCCGTAACCCTTTCATGGCTTGAGCAATGGAGCGTGAAAAGGGGCGTGCCATTGGGATGACCCGAAGGGCAAAATTCAATTGCCCCACCACTTCCTGTAGCTGTTGCAATGTAACCTTGTCTTTGCGTAGGCATTGACGTAGGGCTGCTCTAAACCTAGACACCTTGTCCACAGGCAACCTGAAGCATCCTTCCACTGAGTCAATTTCGATACCAAGGAATTCTAAACAGGTGGACGGTCCGACCGTCTTCCCCGGTGCTAGCGGGACCCCAAAAGCCCGCATGAGCACACAAAATTCCTTCAACGCCCACGCACACTCCTGAGATCCCGCCGCACCCAAAAAAAAGGAAATCGTCCAGATAATGCATAACCTGCCGGTGGCCCGTCGCCTCTCTCATGACCCATTCCAAAAATGAGCTGAACGTCTCGAAATAGGCACATGAGATGGAACAGCCCATGGGCATGCATTTACCCATATAGAACTTGCCATCAAAAGTGAAACCTAATAAATGGTGGTCCAGAGGATGGACTGGGAGGAGACGGAAAGCAGATTCTATGTCTGATTTTGCCATCATCGCCCCTGGCCCCAGCGCCCGCAATAAGTCAACTGCCTGGTCAAATGAGGCGTACTTTACACTACAAATCCCCTCATCAATCGCATCATTCAATGACGCTCCTCTAGGTGCCGACAGGTTGTGGATCAGTCTGAACTCCCCTTTCTCTTTTTTGGGTACTACCCCTAGTGGAGAACACACAAAATTGGGAACAGGCACCGTCTGGAAAGGGCCAGCTATCCTACCCAAAGACAGTTACTTGCTAATCTTAGCAGCCGCCACTGTGGGGTTATGTTGCACTGACAGTTGGTTCCTGCAATGTGCACTACCTGTGTACCCCCCTGCCGGGATCCTAAAACCTTGTGAAAAACCTTCCTGAAGTAGAGTGGCCGCTGTGTGATTCGGGTACCTATTCAACCAAGGAATCATTGCCAAAACATCTATAGGGGTAGGGATAACCAAGTGATCTGCACTACTCTGGCTTCCCCCTCCCCTTCTGACTGTGGTTGCCCTGCTTAGACCTGCAAGATGACTCAGGGTGGGAGGGGTGACCGCAGACTGCACATGCATGTCTAAATATACAGGTGCCAGGGGCCCTCGTGCAGGTGCGCTTATTAAAATCCCAGCACACCCCTTTTCTCTCAAACCCCCCCCCCCCCCCTACTCCTACCCGGGACCTCGCTCCCCTGGGTCGACCGAAAGGGGTGTTGAGGTCTGGTGGAGTACCCCCTGCCCGCACTGGTGGACTGGAGTGGGGCTGAGCTCCCTGAGAACTGCCTATGCCACGACACAGAATCAACCCTATCCCATGTCAGTGATGAGTCAAATTCTTTAGCTTTCCTGAAATTAACATCATACTCCTTCCAGGCATCCCCCGGGTACTGCTCGCTCCACCCCACAATCCTACTCTGGTAGCAAGCCAATGGCGCCTGCACATTAGGAGGCCGTTCGGACATGATGGTTGTGAATACTGCGAAAGCCCTGACCCAGTTGAGCAAAGTTTCCTCCACCCTAAATCTAGAACACTGTGCCCTCCATTCACTAGGAAGCATCCATTCCTTTAGTGTCTTCGCATGTTCCATTTCCCTGCTATCAAGTAGCAACGAAAAAATGTAAATATATTTTCCCGCCCAGATCATTTCTTTATTTGCCTGGGACACATGTTGTGCCAAATTCTCACTCCTGGAGGGAATTGACCCATCTCCCAAGAGAGGTAGCGCCACCTCCTTACCATTTCCTTGTACCCGGGCCGGTTGACCACCATCTGCGTTCGGTTGAGCGGGGCTGGAACCTGAAAGTGAAGCAGATGATGGTACCACAGCTCTGTCTGCTGCCGCTGCCGATTTAATCCTTTCTACCAACTGCGCCGCTTCCGCCGCGTGATCTGATGAAGCAGGTAACACGCCCCCCTTTTGTAACCAAGGCAATAAGGCCGCTATTTGAGATGCCAATTCAGCAGGGACCGAGTCCGGGTTATCAACTGGGACTACGGGCGCCCCAGGGGGCGTGGCCGGTGGCACTGGTATGGCAGGCAACGGAGTGACCGGTGGCGGCAGGCCCGGCACTGGCCTCGGTACCACGGGCGGGGAAACAGGGCCCACAGGAGGTAACGCCGGCGGCATGGCAGGAGCCGGTGCAGCGGGCTCCGGAACTACCGGCACAGGTATAAAAGGTACTGGACTCGGGGGTGCTGGAGGAATCGAGACCGGAACTACTGGGGCTGGGGCACTGCACCTGGGCTTCTTGGCCTTAGACTTCTTTGGCGGGCTAGCAAAATCCCCCCTTGGCAAGGGTGCCTTTCGCTGCCGCGCGGGCCTGCCTGAAGGGCCTGGGGGATCAGCAAACCTTTCATTCATGAGGGCCTCCAATTCATCAACCTTCCCCAACCGCCTATTAATGCTGTTCATCTCCCGCATCATGGCCTGCATCATAGCCTCCATCTTGGACCCTCCTTTACCACCCATCGACCTCGGCATGACTGAGGTGCACCGCCCTACACTCCTAATATTCCAACACAGGTGTAAGTGCGCTTTTACCTTCACCAGATGGAGGATGTACAGGGGGCTGTAAGCACCATGCAACCGTAACCGCAACGCCCCGGCTTATCCGGTTTGTCAGGGGTGAGTGAACTCTAACGTAGACCCACCCGGCGGCTACCAGAAGCAATGCAATGCGAGCCCCCCGCTCTCCTCTTACCGTTCGAATCCTGCGTACTCCCAGCCGGAAATAGACCTGCGTCCAACACCGCCGTCCACCACGCAGCTTACCTCGGAAAAAACAGCAATGCAGTAATAACCCACCTAAAATAGAACATATATTAATTCCTGGGAGTGGTAAATCACCCAGATGTGAAAACAGACTGTAAAAAGGTAAACACGTATGTACAAGCGCTAACTTTCTGTGACTGCCCCGTCCACTGCCCTTGTACACACTCCTGTCGCGAGAATCACATAAACAATAATGTTCGCTAATTACAGCCTTTAATGCCCTTTGCGCTTATTTCTCCAAGCACCCCCACTTACAATAAAATAATAACCTCCTAACAGGCTCCAGTTGTTGTAACTGACGCTTCTCTCCACACGGAGCTCGGGCGAGAACCAAGGGGGGGGGGCGAAGGTCTTTGTCTGGCTGGCTGCGACTCGAACCCGAGTACCCCGGTCCGAAGGCAGCAGCTCTCAAGGTCACGCCACAGCCTCTGCCAAAAACTCACCCCAGCACCCGTGAGAATGGGCGGGAAAACCGCTCTGCCGGCGTTTTTTTGCCGCACCCCACCCGCTGCCTTGCAATACCTCTTTTTTGCACCGGACCTCTACAAAAACGCACAGCTTCCCCGCAACAGTCCCCGCTGGGCTCACGAAGGCTCCTGCACGCCACCAACACGAAAACCTCTTTCCGGCACCGGACCAGCTTCCCCGCAACGATCCTCCGCTCTAGCTGGGTAACGACGAAACCTGCAAAAGGGAATCAAGAAGACACGTGAAAAACACAAGGCCCCGAGCGCGGGGCACGTCCGGTGTGGGGGAGCGTCCAGGCAACAAGGGGGTCACCTGGGCGCTCCCCGCCTCTTTATTTCCTAGCGGTCCACCCCCCCCCCCCGTTCCCCCGACCCGGATGTCGATTAACGCCATCCGGGTCAAGGGTGGGGTGGCAACCAATCGGTGACAGGGCGCGCCCCAGTGGACACGCCCCACCACCGAGAGGTCCGGAGGACAATGGGGAGGGGTTGCCGCACCGCCATGCGGGCGGGGGGCCCCAGAGCCCCCCCTTTTCAAGTGCTGTGGCCGGAGTTCATGCAGTGGTCGTGCATTGCATGATTGACAATTCACAAGATACCGGTTGGGCTGGTATATGGAATTTTTTTTTGCGTTTCAGTAATAATAGGTCTTACTATACTGAGCAGAGCCGGACTGGGAACCAAAACCGGCCCTGGCAAACGGCTCGGCTGGCCCCCCTGGGGTGAGGCGGGGGATGCGGCCGAGCTGTTTGAAACGGCCGATTTTATTACAGGGGACCGATATTGCCAGCCCCGGTAACAAAAACGGCCCCCCACCCTGGCGGCTACCGGGCAAACGCCCGGTGCCCACTACTGCCAGTCCGGCCCTGATAGTGAGATGGTCATGGCAGCGTCATAATCTTGACATGTTCCGCATTCTCACTCGTTCATATTTACGTCAGACCATGCTGATAGTTCAGTGGTTCTCAGACCCACCCCTAGAAACAACCATTATGGGTGAAAGGACGTTACCGGGAAGTCAGAGGAGCAGAGTAGCAAAAGAGAAAGAATTAAAGGGGGATCTATGCAGGGGCACATGGAGGGTAAAACAGGCAGAAAATAATAGTGACCATTAACAAGACTAACTAGCATTGGCATAGCCAATAGGTCTCGCCTTTGGGACCTTAGAAGTGTTTAGCTATCCAGCACAATATCCTTGGTGCAACAAGTGTTGCATGGCTAAAAACTTATACGGTCCCAAAGGCGAGACCTATTGGCTATGTGTTGGAAGGTGGGTTATTGGTAGGGGCAAATGTAGGTCTGCCACTGGCAATAGGGCCAATAACACATGGTGGGATCCAGCATAGGTCTTAGAAAATTATTCCTGTGCTCAACCCTTGGTAACGTGGCTGTGAGCAGACATGCTTAACTTCAAAGACAGGTATGTAAAGCATTTAAAAACTCCATTTCAGTAAATAATTAAGACACAACACAAAATAAAAATCCAACACCAATTTATAAAAATGGGTAATATTTTTATCTTTTAAATGACACCAAAATGAAAAAAATCCACTGTAGGGAACCAGAGATATGAATTTTTAAAGGTTAGTCACTTTCTAGTGCTTAGAAACCAACAGTGCCCCTTTTAGTCATTTCGTTTTCTCTGATGGACACCTTTAGAAATTATTCTGGAGAATCTCACCAAATGTGTTGTGTGCCTTCTCCAGCAGGCAGAGTCCAGTTAGAACTCCTTCCTGAAGTTCTGCTTGCGGGTCCCAAAGTATCCAACACCCAATCCAGGGTTCAGGAATCTCCAAGAGGGTCCTTGAAAGTGTGAAACTTCAATTCCGCAATCCACATGAACAAAACCCTTACAAATCCACTGGTACTCCAAGCTGGGAATTCTTTGTGGGGATGTCCAGATGAGCTCTGTTAACCTGTAGCTTGCAGGGAGTCCACTCTGTAGTCCTTTTGCAGCAAGGTAATCCACAGGGCTGCAGTTTCAGATGGCGCAGTTTTCAGAGGTCAGGCCTTAGAAATCTTTGCACAGCAAAACTTTTCAGCAGGGCACTTCTTGCTTCATTCAGTTTCAAGCAGCAGATCTGGAGGGCTCTGTCCCTCTCAGATACTTATTCAAAATTCTCTGGATCAAGCAGCAGGTCACTTCTGACCAATGGGAGCAGGGTAACTCCTCAAGGCGATGTCCACATCCTGTAGAGTGGCATTATTTTGTCCCAGAGTGCATCACACCTTCCAAATCCATAATGGCTGATTTTCCAGCAGAGTCAAGACCTGGCTAAACACACCCCCAGGGATGGCTTATTTCCCTAGACTCTCCCACTGCCATCTGCACATACCTTCCTTTAAGCCTAGCCCTGACTCTGGGTCAAGAGTGTAACTGAAACCCAGGCCTCCCCTCTGCCTTTGAAGAGCATGGTTTACGACTCCACTCCCTGGCCTGATATTTCCATGGACCAGCACACTGCCCTCCCAGCAGAGCTGGTAACCCCAGGGACTCTATCACCTCTTCAAAGCAGCCTGGCTAATCCACTTAACTCTGACCAATCAGGGCAGACCACTGGAAGGCTGAATTTGGACTTACAAACAAGAAAGTCTTATAACTTGTATGTACACTTTAGGAGAAATTCAACAATGATATTGTTGGATTTAGCAATACTATTCTGAGAAGTCTTTGAATGGTGGCCCTATCTCCTTCCTATCAGGAGTTATTTAATAACTTCCTGCAATGTTAACCTATAGGGCCTGGGATTTGCAATGGGGAAAAAGGACGTTGGCCAGTTTTCTAGCACCAGGGCTTATAAAAACATGTTTTATAAGTATTTCCCTTATTTCGACAGGACCCCCACCCCCTGTGCAACTAGGGGAGACATTAGGGGTTCTTAATCTGCAGAAATATTGATGCTAGAAGCACTGTGGAAGGAGGATCTTCAAAGTCGAATTTGAGCAGCACTTTACCAGAATGTGGGGAGTGAAACGTGAAATTTCACTTTATCCAGGCATATAAAAACTAATTTTATAAGGGTGTACCTTATACATATCTTTACAGGAGCCCCTGTGACACTGCGCCTCTTCAAAATGTATCTTGGGTCTGGTGTAATACTTCTAGCCCCTATTCCCGTCTTTTCGCACCCAATGCATCCTTAAATGTCCCATGTACAGCCTGGGTTGACACTCTTATTATCCCTGCCCTCCAGTGACACTTTACCTGTCACAGGTGGTGGTGGTGGATGACGAAGTGGTGGTGAATGACGTGGTGGTGGACGTGGTGGTGGTTGATGTTGTGGTGGATGACGCGGTGGTGGTGGTGGATGACGTGGTGGATGTGGTGGTGGTGGTGGTTGTGGACGATGTGGTGGTGGTTGGGGACGTGGTGGTGGTTGCGGACGAGGTGGAGGACGATGTGGAGGATGATGTGGATGTGGAGGACAACGTGGATGTGGTGGTGGTGGTGGTGGAGGACGTGGATGTGGTGGTGGACGTGGTGGTGCGGGTGGTGGAGGATGTGGAGGAGGATGTGGTGGAGGATGTGCGGGTGGTGGACGTGGTGCTGGTGGTGGATGTGATGGACGTGGTGGTGGTGGATGTGGAGAAGGTGGAGGAGGTTGTGGTGGGTGGTGGTGGTGGTGGATGGGGTGGATGTGGCGGTGGTGGTGGACATGGTGGTGGATGTGGTGCGGGTGGATGTGGTGGTGGTGGTGGTGGTGAATGTGGTGGTGCATGTGGTGGGGGTGGATGTGGTGGACGTGGTGGTGCATGTGGTGGACGTGGTGCTGGTGCACGACGTGGTGGTGGACGACTATTGGGTAGGAGGGCGCTGGCAGAATGCGGAAGGAGAGTAATATCTTGAAGGGGGCACATGGGAGAGCAGAAAGAGGCCGAATATTATCCGGGTTCTCAGTTCTAACATATTTATTTAAAGTATTGGTTTCTAAGGCATTTGATTCTTGCTGAGAAAAGAAAGTTAATCGGCCCTTCAAACACTGAAATTAATTTCTGTTTGCAGGCTCATATACACATTCGTCCTAGTCAAGCGTGTCCGTGTACTATAAAATATAATGCTTACGATTTTGTATCGTATTACTGCTTCCAGGGAGCAATCAGAGGAGGAAAGTGCAACCTCTGCCATTTAGCGATATCTCTTTTAGCCCGTGGAAAATAGAAGTTAATATAGTGCGGAAGAGCACAAAACAAAATAAAACATAAAAAATATACAGAGCCAATCGCAGCACGGGAGGGGCGAAGACCAAAACGGCAGAAGGGGGTAGAGGAGCGGCATGTGGCGTGCCATCGAATTGAAAGGCAACTGACACGGCCTGCATCCCAGACACACACAGCGTTTCCCTTGCGGGAGCGAGCAGGGGCACCATCTGTTTTCAACATAATTACAAACAGATGGCGACAAAGCTCGCTCCCGCAAGGGAAACGCCAAATGTGCACGCGTTGCAATAGAAAGCAATGCAAAACGTGCACGTTTTTGGCCAAAATGCTGATCGATTCCAAAAGGTCTCCTCCTAAGCAGCGCTTGCGAGACCTAAAAAAGGGGGCATAAAAGGGGAGAGTACTACAAGCTCTGAAGGAGTGAACAGTAACTCTGGCCAGCAGATTAGATAGGTGTGCCATCATGGTGTTGGAGCCCTGCGTCAATACTGAATTCTATCTAACAAGTAGTGCTCCTTGCCCGCAGTGGCGGCTTGTTCTGTAGGGCAGTGGGGCTCTGCCCTTCTCATCTGCAGGCCTCCTCTGAAATGTGTTTTCAATCTTTTAAATTCAATACTCTACAATACATAAATGACTGGCCGTTTGACTATTGCGCCGTGGTCTGATTCAGGGTTATGCAGCTAGGCACTCGCATGTCAATAATTCCCGCATATATCCTCGTAAAGGGGTGCACTTTGGTATGGTATGACCCCATTATGCTGGGCTTTCCATTTTACAGCCCTTGATTCTCACAATGGGACGTACTGGTATGTGGCGTCAATAAAAAGAAGCATGATCGGGCATCGCACCTTGAAGGCCTGTGTGTTAAACCAGTGGCATAACGAAAGTTCGGGGGCCCCCCCTGCCAGGTACACAGAGGGGCCCGCTCCGGATTTAATCCGGAGGTCTCCGGCGTGAGTACAGTGCTGATGGGGGGGCCCCCTGCAGCTCGGGCCCGCCCCGCACTGCGTGTGCCTGTGTTGTGCCCGTGTGTTAGACCCCCCACACCAAGAGTACTTCACACTGCTTATCCGAGAGACTTCCCTCTAGCAGGAGTCTGCCCGCTTGTGCAGCCAATCGGGAACAGTGAGTGCCTTTTAGCAGACTGCGGTACCATTGCAGAAGTATAGCCGCAGACCGGTGATGCTGCCTCCTTCATCTCCACCCTGCTGATGGGACGAGTGCACGGACGCTGCTCTCCCAGGCCAGGCTTTCAGCAGGCTCCGGCCAGGGAAGGGGATCCGAAAGCAGCAATGGTTGACCCATCGCAGGAGCAGTACCCATAGGTCTAATCTTTCTTTAGCTTTGTGTTAACAATCCCATCTTTGTAGGATCGTTCTTAAAGCTTCAGTTTCCAAGTTTTAGTCCCCAAAATGGTATCCTCTACAAAGGGGCCTTTCTGTCTGATCCACGCGTGCATTCTGACATAGATGCACAACTGAAAAGTGACCCTACGTATTATGTGACACTTTGCATGCTTGAAATTCTGAATCCCATACTTGTAAAATTCAGAAGCATAACTACTATTCCCAGATTGCAACCTCTTTGTAGATGAAAACCCAGGACTGGACGAAGGTGGCAGCTGTGCACGAGGAACATGGGACCGGCCCCTGATCATCATCCACTAAATGAGGAGAAAAGAAAATCTGCGTCCACGTGCCATCTGCCAGAGTTTGCACTATGGGTTTGCACTATTGATGAGTCAGATGGCAGCTGAGAAAATTGTTAACACATCACTGCTAGTGATGTACTTTCAGCACTACAAATATATCATTATTGACATGTGACAAAGAGAAAATGAGAGAGAACTAAATGGAAGCAATACATCCAAGGTAGCTAGTTATCTACTACATTATGTACATGAGGGCCAGCCAAACTATCGGACAATTGTTAAAAACAGCCAGCAAACATTTTATCTCACCAGATTGTGTTCAGGCATATTGCATGTACAGTTTGCCTTCCCAAAAAGTGGGGCATGGACTAAAAATCTCCCAAAACGCCCATGTGATAAGTCACGACAAGGCACAATTCACTTTATTTTATTTTGCAGCTTTTATAAGCACCTCAGGAAATGCTTTTGAGCCCCACTTTTTAAAAATGGCAAATATATCTGTTATCGGCATGCTTTTAATTATTTATTTACCCTGGAAAGTGGCGATATCTGCTTATCTGTTATAACATTCATTAAAATGGCCATAGGAAGAAGGAAAAAACTAGCATACCTCGAGGCCCTAACATATGAGCCATTGGAGCAATCTGCTACCACCTAGTCTGATTGCGTCGTATGAGTTCTCATCACCCATCGACTAAAAACGGGACGGGTCTGAAGTCACACGATTAGCAATGACCTTTAGACCCCTTTTCAGGCCTCTGCCGGCCACCGAGAGATGTTTTTATGCTGCTAAATTACAATTCTTATGGGGAATAAGCATGGGGAATATGTATTAGTATGTGAATATGGATTGTTTTTAATTTATCTTGTGATAATGTTTTATTGTATACTTTTATGCTTGTAAACCGAATAAAGTTTTTGAAAGAGACATGTGAAGTGCATTTTTACAGGTGCTAAATGGCCACATCGGTGTTCACATGAGGCGTATAATGAACCCCTAAAACTTTGGTAAACATGGCTGATATCTGTAAGGATTCATTATGTACAACCGTATTATGTCCATTTAATAAGTGGATCACACATCTAGGCCTAGGTATTGAGAACTTGCCTCACTGCACAGATTTAACTCCTTCTGCTCTGGTTAAACAAATGTATGTCTAACTAATATACATAAAAGAACAGAATGGCATAAGACCTACATGCAGATCTGCTCAGCACAATATGCTGTTTATTACAATTGTTGAGGGAGTGGAAGTTGCGTATGTCACACACCGCTCTTCCGTTTCTACATCACAGTTTAAATCAGGGACAGTTGATTTTGAGGGCCAAACATAGCATAAAAGTATAGACGGGTAAAAAGTGAATTACAGGGATGTTTTTCAACTTGGGGTTCTGAGTGACATCATAGACACCTCAAACTTAGTTCTCGTTGGTAAGTTTATCTCACTCAGAACCCCTCGTGAAAAACCTCACTGTAATTCACAGTTACCCACCTTTGTATAGTAGACTGCAATAAAATTTAACAAATATCTGTAAAAAACAGAATGCTAATAAAAAAAAATCTAATAATTCACGTACAGACCATGTGTTGGACATATCAGGACTCGATACTCTACGTAGAGGCGTTCCTGGATTTTAAACCATAGCTGCCAGGATTTTCATGGCAAGTAGAAGGAATCGGAGAACAGCTGCTGCTTACATTTTCATATTAACAAGAGCTTTCCACAAAGGGCTGAACTGTCTCTGTTTTTGAAGGTCAAATGCTAGTGTTTTTGTTGCAGGTGAGTCTGTTGTACTATCTCCAGGAGTATAGTCCGTGTTTAATTTGAGCTAGTGGTTCCCGGTGCTCGCACGAACACTTAATTGCAAACACCGGCATTTAAGACAATCTGCCACATGATGGCGCAGTTTGTGTAATTTGGAGACCTATCCTATCCTGAGTAAACATCCTTGGCCGGGCTTGGCTCCGCTACCTACTGACATATGCTGCTGCGGGGGATTATTTCCTTGTGACTCTTTTCCAGCCGGGCTTGGCTTCGCTGTACGCTGTGGTCGGGACTACATCCCCCAGCAATCCCGCTTGCGGCGAGGACGCCGCTGACGCTATCTCCAGGCGCCAGGAGGCGCATAAGGGCCTGTTTGGGGCCGAGGACCTGGTGCAACCTATCCTGAGTAAACATCCTTGGCCGGGCTTGGCTCCGCTACCTACTGACATATGCTGCTGCGGGGGATTATTTCCTTGTGACTTTTTCCAGCCGGGCTTGGCTCCGCTGTACGCTGTGGTCGGGACTACATCCCCCAGCAATCCCGCTTGCGGCGAGGACGCCGCTGACGCTGCTGACGCTATCTCCAGGTGCCAGGAGGTGCATAAAGGCCTGTTTGGAACCTCGTCCTGCGGGACGCGCCGGGAGAAGCCCGGGACAAGGGCGGGCCGTCCTAGGCCGTCAGAGGCCGAGGGAGGCCGGGCTGGGCAACCTTTCTCGGCTGGCCGATCAAGGATTGGTCCAGGTTGTTTAATATCAGTATTGTGGTTCTTCCTTGTTTTAAGGAGGGTGCTTGTACAATTTGTTTCATCTTCCTCTGGGCAACCCTGTTGGTTAAGCCGGTATTGTAATCGAGGGATGTTATAGCGCTCTGCTGCTCTAGATCTGGAGGTTCTTTATTAGTTTCAACTTCATCTTTGCCAGGTCAAAGATTATGGGTAAGACTAAGTCAGCAACTAGCCGTCCTTGCACTAGACAAAATGTAGTCTCTAACACTCCTGTTCCAAGCCTCACAGCCATCGACAAAATGCTGCAAAAAACTATAGGGGTGGTGGCAACTGCAATAGAGAATACTGAGAGACGTCTCTCCCTTACCCCAAGTTTATTCCCCCCCCCATTACCTGGGAATGTGTCCATTTTTACGGATAACTATCAGAACTCGCTGCTTGCACCCTCATTTGCTGAGCTTCCTTGTGCTCAAGCAAACCCAGCGGCCAGCCCAGTGGTTAGTTCGTCTAATAATATCCCCATCCCATGTTCTTCAAGAAACTCCCAGGACTCAAAAGCCCCGCGGTAGAAATAAGAAAGTAAAGCCACCTAACAAACCTTCTAAAAATAGCTCTGTACCCAGAGTACCTCTAAATCTAGGACCAACTCAACCGTTTGTTTCTTTAGCTCCGCCGGTATGGGCTACTCATCTATTAATTGATTTGCAAACCCATTTGGAACAACTCATCACTTCTCAATTTAAAAGCTTGATGAGCAAAATTTATAGTTGTCTCTTTAATTAATAATAAAAATGCTGGGCACACACCTGCCCCTTCTGGAAGTGAGACTACTCATACGGTCCCTGTGACTTCCATGCCTATTCTTCAAGCCACTTGACCTACTGTACTTAGTTTTAATGATATTGGGGCACGGGTATCCGTTATTACGAACAGACTTTCCCCTACTTTAAGTTCTAATGCACCTGCTCTTCTTCCACCTATCAGGCCATCTGTGCCTGTATCCAACTTGCCACCTCACTCTATAGGCAGGAACAACCATAGCACTGGGCAATTACCATCATTCCTTCCCCTGTTGCCTCCGGAGGCCTCGCCATATGTGGTGGTTTTAACAGGTGTCCCCCCCCCCCCCCCCCATTGTCTGCTGCACGCCAGGAATCTTTTCTCGAGCTGAAGAATAAGGTTACTCACTGGTTGAACATCTCTAGACCTTTGCCAAGAGGGCGTCAAGGGGAAATTTTGTTTGTGAGAAGGGTGAGTTGGTTGGGGGTGAATCAAAAAGAAAAGGGAGGTGACTGTGTCATAATCAACTTTAGGGATCCTAGAGTGGTAAATTACATTCTTGAATGGAAAGGGTCGCCTTCCCAGAGCCCGATTTTACCTCTTCCTCTGGGTTATTTTTATCAACGGTCGGCTGGTTTGGGCGGGCCTGCCTTAAGGAATTCTTATTGTGGTTTGCAGACGGCTGTTTATAATGTTGCAGTTGCCAACTCTTTTGGTATTCTGGGCAGCGATGTTTGACTAGTCCCCTGTCTGGGGGTTTCAGATTTAATACATGTCGGGGTTGCTGCCATCAAGATGGTGGGGGAGAGTGTAGAGGCTGGTCTTCCCACTGCTTGTTATTTAAATACATCAATGACTTCCTTTGGCTCAAGCACTGATAATCTTTCCGACGGTGCAGGTTTGGCCTTGGTGACCCACCGAGGTCCCCCTTCACTCATTATGTTCTGAAATTGTACCCCGTGGCTCACTTGGGGATGTCAACTCTGGTTCTTAAATTGGGTCATGGAATGTAGCAGGGTTGGGTACCAAACTCTCTAATCCTGACTGGGAAGCTTTGGTGGATGATTACGACCTATGCCTCTTTCAAGAGACTTGGATGGTGACTCCTCCGGTTAGGGTTGGTTTTGCCTCCTATAGTATTCCGGCTGTGCAGGGCCCTAGGGGGCGACCCTCGGGGGGTTTATGCATCTGGGTGGCTACTCACTTGGGGTGTACAGTGAAAGTGATTGACTCCCACTCATTAGATATTCTTTGTATCATCCTGAAATTTGGGGACGGTACTTCAGTACTGGTAATCAACATCTATCTACGGCCCACTCCACTACGGTTGGGACTTACCATTCTTAACACCCTCGATGACCTGTTGACCTTGTTTCTTGCATCGGTCCACAAAGTCATTGGGGGTGATTTCAACTGCCACTTCGGACCCCTGGCTGGTATCCCCTCCATAACCTCTGAGGAGGATTCAACCTGGGCTATTCAGGACTGCCTTATGTATCCTGCTAAACGTTTAACTCCATTGGCTATTGAGATCAACAAGCTCTTAGTTATCCGCTCTCTTCGAGCTTGTAATGGCAGACGTGTACCTGATGCCCCGTGGAAGTATACTTATAATAGATTGGGCAAAAGCTCAACTATTGATTACATTTTGGTAAATGTGGAGTTTTGGTCCCATCTTAAATCTTTTACCATAGTGGATAGGGCTGATAGTGATCACAATCTTCTCAGATTGGAATTATTGCATTACTTGGGTCCCAAACGAGCTACAGGGACCCCGGACCAGTCTATAGTATCTAATTTAACAGTGGTGGCAGGTGGTCGTCGTATCAAAGTTTTTGACTACTCCAGATAAAATTGCTGTACTCTATTCCCATGTGGCCATCCTTCTAGCTTTAGCGTTTGTTCTTATGGAGGGTAGACAGGATCCATCATATTTTCAAGAACTAGAGATCACTCACTCTAAACTCATTACCATGGCTGCTAGTTTTTTTTTATGTTACGGCCAATTGTAAGCTGAATGGGGTGAGAAAACAAGTTAACTGGTTCAACTCTAGTTGCAGGGATGCAAAACTGGCACTTTTGCGGGAGGTGAAAAGTGGTACCCCGCATAGTATTAGAGGAGCCAGACACGTGTATAAGTCCATAATATCGGAATCTAAAAGGGAGTGGGAGGCTGCCAGGTGGGCTAATATAAAGGACGCCTTGGTTAACCATGATTCCAGAACCTTCTGGAACTTAGTTAGGTGTGGTAGACAAGAGGGATCTTCTGCTATAACTCCCGGCTTGAGTGAAGAGGTTTGGCTGGCGCACTTCAAGCCCCTTTTTTGTCTCCCGACGAGGAACATTTTAGTTGAGTCAGCACCATTTTTGACGGGTCTATCTCCCCAAGTGTCTAATGAAGTATGGCCGTCTGACCTTCCACTCTGCACCTCTTGTGAAATTCAGGCTGCCTTAAAGAGCCTCTCCCCTGGTAAAGCTCCCGGTTTAGATAGGATCCCTGGGGACTTATTCATAAGTGAACCGTTGGTTTGGGTACCATACCTATTGTTATATTTTAATGCAATCCTCTTGGGTATGGACATCCCCTATACTTGGAAGGGCGCAGAAATTATTCCCATCCACAAGAAGGCCTCTCCATTAGATCCGGCAAACTATCGGCCCATTAGCCTCATTGACGTCTTACAGAAAGTGTTTGCCCGTCTTTTTTTTAATTTTTTTTTTTTAAAACCTTTATTCTTTGAAATCAGTGACACAGCTATTCAGCCGACAACCCGGAGGTACGGCAGCTTTAAAAACACAACACATGCTAGCGTCAACATTCCACTGACAGGAGAATCAAAGGTTCTGTTTTAAATAAACACAAACCCAAACCTAAACACAAGCAAGGCGATAAGTACTGTAAGCACCAGAAGGGGTTCCCATCAGGGGGAGCGAGCCCCATTTCGTCCAACAGACACAGGTCTATAGTAAGGGAAAGGAGGGGAAGTCAGAGACTCAAGAAGACAAACACATACCAGCAAGGAGTTCAAAGCCGGAAAGAAAGCTAAGGGGAGAGCTGCTCCTCAGGCGGGTCTGGGGGCAGGCATATGCCCCCTCTGTACTGGTTCCATCGCCCCCATACAGAGTGCCATTTCCGAGGGCGCCCTCGAGCACAACACACTGTCTTCTCCCTAAACATGCTCCAATCCATGTTTTCCATCCACGCTGTAAATGTAGGAGGCCCATTAGAGCCCCACAGACGAGCGATGTCGCGCTTGGCTACCATGTTCCCCAGGGTCACCCACTGAGTCTGTGCCGCGTCATGGTCAGTAGGACCCCAAACATTCAGGAGACAACACCGCGCCTCAGGCTGCATGACGATGCCTGTCACCTCCCCCATCACCTCGTGGATTCGCCTCCAAAACTCCATAATCGCACCGCATTCCCAAATAATATGTAGGAAGGTGCCCACCATACCACAACCTCTCTTACATAAGCCCTCCTCAGAAAAACCCATATGGACCAGCCTGGGCCCCGTCACGTAGACCCTATGGAGTATTTTAAGCTGCACCAACCGCAGGCGCGCGGGGATCGCGACCTCTTTGGGAGAAGAAACTGCGTACTGCCAATCCTCATCATCTAGTTCAAGGCCATCTCTGGTCAATTGATCACGCAACCCTAGAAGAAGATCCGCCCGAACATTAATAAGTTTCTTATAAATGAGCGAGATCGTACTCTCTGGCATATGGCCATCCAGGATCCGGTCCTCTAACGGAGAGGACTCAGGCACCTTCTTCCCTTCCACAAGGACTGACCGCAGGGCGTGGCACACTTGAGCGTATCGGAAGAACTCCGTGCTCCCCAGCTCATATTCCTTCTGCAGCTCCTCGAATGACTTTATCCTACCCTTAACCAAAAGGTCTCCAACCCTGGATATACCGATCAGGTCCCATTTCTCAAACCCTTTTGTATGCCAAAGCTTTCCCAGAATATCGGAGTCAAACAGAGGGGTGGCGAGGGTTAGCTTACCCTTCCAGCCCAGTGAATCCGTCGCAACCTTCCATACATGCACGGCCACCCTGGTGGGCCCCGTAAGGGTTAAGTCCAACGACTTCGAATACAACGCTCTGGGGTAGTTACCCCCACGTAGCAACCATCGGTCCATGGCGAAGCCGGGGCTCAGCGCTGGACCATACACACCATGGTTAATCGCGCTCAACTGGGTGGCCCAGTAATAACGTCGAATGTCTGGAAGCGCGATACCACCGTCGTACCACGGAAGCGTCGCTATACGCGGACGCCCTTCCCACAATAGCGCGCGCTGGTGGCTTTCGACCTCACGGAAATAACTGGCCGGGACCCAGTCAAGGGTATTCTGCAGGGCATAGAGGAAACGGGGAAGAGACATCATTTTGAACAGAGCGGCACGGCCAAGGAGGGAAAGCGGCAACCGCCGCCAGCCCGCCACGTCCCGCCGCAGACGTGCCAAGGCAGGGAGCAAGTTCCTCTCGTATCGTAAAATGGGGTCGGTGGAAATATAGATCCCCAAATACAAAAAGCCCTGCTGGGCTATCTGAATCGAGCAGTTGCGCGGGACAGGCGGGACCTCTCCACACAGGACATACAAGTATGACTTCCCCCAATTAATGACCAGACCAGAGTTCCTACCGAAAGAAGTCAAGACGTCACAAACCACTATCAGAGATTTCTTAGGCGAGGTGAGGTATAGCAGGATATCGTCTGCGTAAAGTGAAATACGGTCTTCGTGGTCAGGCGACCAACGAATCCCACGTATATCCGGGTGCCATCGTATCCACGCCGCCAGCGGCTCGAGAGCAAGGGCGAACAAAAACGGCGACAGGGGACAACCCTGCCGGGTGCCTCTCCCGAGCTCGAACGGTGCCGACGCCCGCCCGTTCACCACGATGCTAGCAAGAGGCCCCTCATAGAGCAGCCTCACCCAGCCCACAAATCCAGGCCCAAAGCCGAACTTGGCTAGCACAGCCCACAGGTATGCCCACTCCACCGTATCGAAGGCCATCGTGGCATCGAGGGACGCCACAATAGCCGGCTCTCGCATCGTGCCCGTCCTAGCAATCACTCCATGGAGGCGTCTAAGATTCAGTGCAGTGTTACGGTGCGGGATAAAGCCCGACTGATCCGGGTGGATCAAGTCGCCAAGCACCCGGACCAGGCGGTTAGCAAGGATCTTAGCAAGGATTTTCGGCTCGGCGTTGAGAAGTGATATCGGCCGATAGGAGCCACACTTGTCCCGGGGCTTACCGTCTTTATGTATTACCACAATCGTCGCCAGCCGTTGATCGAGCGGAAGAAACCCATTCACCCGCGCCTCCACGAACATGGCGCGCAGGTGAGGAGCCAACTTATCCGGACGAAGCTTATACAGCTCAATCGGCAAACCATTTGGGCCCGAAGCCTTACCGGAGCGCAACGCGCGGATAGCACACGCCACTTCGTCGACAGTTATATCTCCATCGAGGTCATCCCTATCAATGGCAGAAAGGCAGGGCAGAGCGATATCACGCAGGAGGTCACACGAGTCCCCAGTCGGCCTATCCGAGACAGAGGTGTATACCGTACGAAAATAGTCCGAGAAACACTGAACTATACCGTCAGGGTCAGTGACAACCTCTCCCCCATCCGTCGACAACTCCGGCACCACTCGATTGACACGCTCTTTTTTATCCAACCACGCCAGCAATTTCCCGGCCTTATCACCAACATCATACAATCGACCCTGCTGCTCCCTATTGAGGGTCTTGGCAGCGTTCGTCACCAGATCCCTATATTCCAGTTGCTTCAAGCTCAAATTATGCAGTGTGGCCGGTGCAACATCCTCTTCCAAGGCCACTTCTAAAGCCGCTATCTCGTCCTCTACTTGCGTCACCTCGGCGTCTCTCCGCCGCTTGGCGGCCACTACCAAGGAAAGGGCCTCCCCTCTCAATACAGTCTTAAAAGCTTCCCACAAGGACACCGCAGATTCAACTGATCCCTGATTATCTTGAAAATAGTGGTCAACTGTCTTCAGCAACGCACTGCGCAGCTTGGGGTCACGAAAGTACCAGGGGTTAATGGGAGCCACCCTGCCCCCCACCACCCGGCCAATATCCAGACGGGCCCACACTGGTGAATGATCAGATATGCCCCGTGCCAGATGCCTAACCTCAGATACCAAAGAGGCGTGCGCAGCCAGAGTGAGCAAGTAATCAATCCGAGAGAGACTCCCGTGGGCCCCGAAATGAAAGGTATATTGTCTCTGAGTGGGGTGCCGTAGCCTCCAACAGTCTACCAGACCAAAAGTATCTATTAAGTCGGGAAGCCACTTCTGAGCACCCCCGGTGTCTCTGGGCGGGTACCTATCGAGCATTCCAGAACCAACCGCATTGAAGTCTCCTCCCACCACCAGCATCCCTTCGGGGAGTTCCAACAAGGCCTTGCCCAGATCAGCAAACGTGGAGGCCTGCAGGGCAGGAGGGACATATGCCCGTCTTTTATTAACTAGGCTTGAAAGTTGGATGGATGAACATCCTATCCTATCCTCCCTTCAAGCGGGCGTTCGCTCTAGGGTCTCAACAACTGACCAACTGTTCAGGTTACAGTTGGTATACTGGAAGATGGTGCTTTTGGGGAAGGGTTCCCTCTACCTGATCTTTGTGGATCTTAGATCCGCATTTGATCTGGTTCAGAGGGATAAGCTTTGGTCAATCTTGTTTGAGATGGGTGTTCCCCCATACCTCTGTGACCTCTTCAAGCGTCTCCATTCTGGAACGTATGCAAGGGTCCGGTATGGTAGGAATGGTGAGCTTTCTGCTCCCTTCCCGGTAGACAGGGGTGTAAGGCAGGGGTGTGTGTTGGCTCCCACTCTTTTTTCCCTGTTTATCAATAGTCTGATTCTACACCTATTGGGGGCGAAAGATTTAGACTCTCCGATTCTAGCAGCACGCAGCATACCTGCCCTAATGTTCGCTGATGACACCCTTTTACTCTCAAAATCTCCAATGGGTGTCCAGTGAACTTTGGAGGCCTTTTGCTATTTCTGCTGCTCTAGAAATCTGGAGATAAACCTTTCAAAAACCAAATTTATGGTTTTCAATTCTAAACCATCAACCTACCCCCACCCACACCTAGAGGGATGCATTTTGGAGAGAGTCTCCACTTTTGATTACCTGGGAGTCATCCTGAATGACAGGATGGAGTGGGATTCTCATATGGTTAAGGTTAACCTTAGGCTGATCCAATCAACAAGTGGCATCCTGAAGGTTTTTAATGAATGTTCCCACAAACCTCTAGGTCCCCCAGTTGAAATATACAGGGCACAGGCTAGGGGAGCGGCTCTATATGGCGTAGAGCTTTGGGGTCATGTGAACGCCAGCTCTATGTCCACTACTGAGAATAACTTTATCAGGCGTCTTTTAAATCTCCCCAAGAGCACTCCTTTGACCCCTCTAAGATTGGATCTGGGACTGGCTCCTATTAAGGAGACCATCCTACACCGACCTCTGCTATATTGGAGGAGACTTTGGTCCACTTTAGAGCTGTTAAGCTATAAGGGAGTTAATCGATCTACTGTCTATAAGGGGATCGGGGAACATTTTATGGCTTAAACATGTAAAACAACTCTGGTACGATTTGCATAGGGAGGATCTGTGGATTTCGCCCGAAACCTCTTGTCCTTTGATTAGTAAGAGGGCACTGGGAGTTATTCTTAAACAGCACCACCTGAATCTCCGTGATCTGAATTCTAGCTTGGGCAGGTTGTCCCTCCGATTTTTGGAGGTGAAAGATCATTATTTTTTTGAAACATTTCTGGATGACATCCAGCCCTCGCTAGCAAAAAAATTATATCTTCAGTTCAGACACGGATCTCTCCTGTTGAGGGCTCTGTCAAATAAATGGTCGGGTATTCCCTCCACATGGAGCCCTTGCCCTGGTTGTGACTCTGCAGAAGAGACTGATCTGCATGTTTTGCTTTTTTGTCCCTCTTATATCGGGGCACGAACCAAATGGATTGTCCCCCTTTGCAAATCGAGGGGCCTTAGGGACTAGGGAGGTCTTCAGATTATTAAAATATGATACGACCCCCGTATTTGTGTTCGTAACTTCGAGATTCCTTCTTTCTATGTGGTACGCAAGAAGTGCAATAATCAAGTTAAAAGGCGCCTAGCCTCACGACGCTACCCCCTGATCTTTATTGTCCTCAAATTGGCCCTTGATTTGTTTTAATGTCTTATTTCTTTATTATCACTTCTAAGCATTTTAACTGATTCCATCGTGTATTTAACTTTTATTGTATTGCATCCCTATTTTAGAAAATGTATTGTGGAGTAGTACGATCTATGAACTCTTACTAATGTGCAATAAGTATTGCATTTATGCGCTTTTATGGTTTTTAACCGAAATAAAGTTTTGATGATTCTGATGGTAATTTGGAGAGCTCCCCAACAGCAGTTGTTTATTAACCCAATATGATTTAAAATTGACTAATACCTGCCACCTAAGCCTCACTTCTAGTTCGGGGGCTTGAAATAGTCTAAACGTCACAATTGTAGGTGTGTGATGGTTGGTAGCTGTGTTGCTACTGTTGTTGGCCGTGCTGGCAGGGGCAGTGGGAGGTGCAAGCTGCAGTTGTCTCCTGACAAGTGCCCTGGCACTTATTTATTTACAAACTAAGAACTGGGCGTAACACGAGCCATAGCTATTAATAGATCTTCATGACCCAATATTCCTTCTGTGGAAATTAGTGGGGTTCAAACCTCATTGCGGCCAATATAGCTTTTCATGCTTTTAAGTTTGAAAAAACAAGTACATTTGAGGTAATGTATGTGAAGGGAGTTAACAGAAAGACAACAATAGCAAGTGCCTTGTTAAAGAAGCACTGGCAAAGCCACTATGTGCTGCCTTTAAAATGTCAGTGTAATGCTACTGGCTTTGCCAATGCTTTATTTATTTAGAGTTTTATATAGCGCGAACTAGACCCTTTTGGGTGTCAGTGTTTTACAAGACTAATGAAGAATGGTATGTTGCAAAATGGTAGGCAGTATACAAAGGCATAGTATAAGCTATGCAGACAAAGCTTACATAAGCAAATGGTGAGGAGCACAGTCACATACTGGCATGGGCTAGGTCCGATGGGTGTCAAACGATGTGTAGTTGGCTGGGAGACGCAGGGTAAACAACTTGGATCTCGGGGTAAGGGGAAAGCATGGCTTGTTTGCAAAGTATGGTTGACAAAAAAAGTAAAAGGATAAATATAGAAAATACTGGAAGAAAAGCAAACCTGTTTTAAGGCCTCTGTAAATGTACATTGAATTCAATATTTTCAATATTCATAAAAGGCATGGTTTATACTAAAATACTTTTCATGCAGGAAAATAGAAACCTAATTTAAAAAACATTTGAAACCTTTTAAGTGTGAGAATTTAAAAGAAAATGCTCGACATGGATTTAATTACTTTTGGCAGGACTCTGGACTAACACAAATGCTCCAGCCATCTGGTGCCCTGCAGCAGCATAGAGAGCGGAGTTATGAGCCCCCTAAGAGAAGACAACTCCTTTTCAGAGGTGAATGAGGTAATCAGCCACTCCTCCAACACTGTAAATGGTGCCATTGCCTGGGCTTGAAGCAAAACGTGGAATAAAGGAGGTGGAACAAAACTAATTTGATAAAGTTTGCGCTTTCGTCAAACCTCGGCAAAAAGATAGCTGTTGCTGTGCTTTTACAGATGAGCTGAGAGTACTGTGTTGTAATATGGAGGGTGCAGCGTGATGAGGTGAGGGGTGAAGCAGCACTTGGGAAACGCAGCAAGAAAACACATGCACTCCCGTGCATTGCTCCAAGAAAAGGAAAAAAAAGTAGCTCATGGATGTAAGCCATGGAAGGATACTAGCTCATGGATGTAAGCCATGGAAGGATACTAGCTCATGGATGTAAGCCATGGAAGGATACTATGCAACCAATCATAAGGCTGGTAAAGAAGAAATATGTAATAATCCACCCAGTCGTAGTAGATTCAAGTACTGTTTATTTCTCCATAAGACAGCAACCTTCAGCAAGTTCCCAGCTCTTTTCCAGCTGTCACCTCCAGAATCTCCCCCCCCCCCCCCCCCAATATTCCTCAGCATCACCATATTACAGCACTATTGGAATAATTCCCACGCTATGCTCTGGGGGGTCGGGAGAGAAGGAAGGAAGGTTATAGAATAAGAAGCAAGCGAATGAGTGACCTGCAAAAACACCCAATGAAAATCGCTGGCCTGGCCCATAGCCTGCTCTACATAATGAACCTCATTTAGGGGCCACAACTGCGACCCCTGGCTTCCCTCTTGCGACCCCTGGCACCCCTCTTGCGACCCCTGGCACTCTCCTTGCGACCCCTTGGCCTCAGAGGAGGTCAGGCCAGTGTTAGAAACAGAAGTTGAACAAGGCTTTAATGAAGACTTGTTTACTTAGCCTCTCAGCTACATTGTGTGCGTGATGTGAGGAGTTGGCCTGGTATATGCTGGTCACTAGTTAAAGTGGACACCTTGCACCAGTACAATTCGACTCTTATGGTTGAAGACAACCTTTTAAAGAAAGCTATCCTCGTGGTAGCTGTGGAGAGCAGCCTTCAGGCTAAGTCTTTAGAGGAATGTAAATCAGCTGGCTTTACCTTATAATCTCTTGAATTACTAACTGAAAGGACACCACGTGTGTGTGTGTGTGTAATATATATATATATATATGTGTGTGTGTGTATTTATTACGAGACACACTCTACTAATCTTTGAGATTAGAAGTCAAGGACATGTGCGCAAATCAACATTTCACAACAAGTTAAGCACAAATATGGCTGGGGCCCTAGGGGCGTACCAGACCATATACTAAAAAAAAGACTTGGAGAGAACGACTTGCAAGGGGACAAGGCCTAGGGCCTTCAGAAGTGCTGGGGCCTCACTAATCCACCCAAAGCAGGTAAGTAAATGACCCACGGGAGACGCATGCAGTGTGAGAACACAGCCGCGGATCCCAATAGACTTCAATGGAGCAAGTCACGGTTGGAATTTTAAAGTTTTAGGATACTTCGGGAGAGTCTACAAGCAAGTCACCTCCAGGGTAAGTAGTTCTAGAGCCAACACACACAGGAGCACCGTAGTGCAGGAGTTACCTCACCCAGGGAAGCCGGGTGCCTAGGTGTCTTTTGGTGTCGGGTCGCGGCATCGTTTTCAATGGGAGCCAAAGAAGACTTGCTGCTTGTGAAGGCAGGAGAAGTGTCCGGTGGAATCCAAGGCTGGATTCAGAAGAAGGAAGACCTGAAAGCAGAAGGGACAGTGTTCATAGTCACTTGGCAGTGACCCGGGGCAAGGAAGATGGATGCCCACAGTCGGGTGATTTCAGGTGATCCACGGGTGTCTTGACTCTTCAGCCACAAGGTCCAGGAGGCGACGGCGACCAGGAGCTGGATTCGCCGTGTCCACGAAGTCTGCAGCTAACTGCGGTGTCGGTGACCAGATTGGAGCCAACAAGCCTTGGCAACCAAGTCTCGTGGAAAGTGTAAAAAGTCAGCGGTGCAGACCAGCAAGGCCTGAGGGACTCACCGAGCGAGGGTAAGTCAGGGCAGGCCTGGAGCAACCAGGGGGGCACTTTGGTTTTGTAGAAAAGTCTTCTGGGGACCCACAAGCCAAACGGCAAGGGATCGCGAAAACACCTCAGGAGGATTCACTCAACAGGGGCCCACGGTCACTCAGGACAGGGTAGGCCTCTGATCTTCGGAGGAAATCCTGCTGGAGGATTGGACCACACGTGGTCCAATGCACAAGTTTGTAGAACGTCGCGAAGGGGTTGCACTCGAAAATAGTGCACGGTACCCAGGGATTGCGGTTCCTCGTCATTCGTGAGGTCCACTTGCCTCAGCGTCGCTGGGGACTCACGATGACCTTGGAGAAGTCAGGAAATCCTCTTCCAGGGATGCAGGGACTTCGAACTCCGGCGGGAGCCGGAAAGTTTGCGACCGTTGATTGCAATATTGGGTGCCTGCCAAGCAGGGGAGTCACTCGTTGACTCCAAGGGAGATTCTTCAGTCTTCCAGAGGTAGTGGAACGTTGAAGGTCCAGGATTCTTCAGAGCGTCATCCAGGGATATCTAGTTTGCAATGGCAAGGGTTCCCTAACTTATACTGAAAGGAAGGTAGGGACTAGCTCTGACCCCCCGCCTATGGGAGGGTCAGGAGAGTGGGTGGCTACACCCACTTCCCTTTGTCCAGTTTCACGCCAGAGCAGGGGCAGGTAGCCCCTGAGCCGGTTTGAACTGGCATATGCACAGAGGAGCCTACTGCTCCCCCAGTGCAGGACTTCAAAGCACTCTAGGAGTGCACCCACCCAGCCCCAATACACTAAATCCTGTCTGGGAGGTGGTTACACCTCCCTGTGACAGGATGCCTATTGATGGGCCTCCTCCACTGCGAGTTTCAGTCAGCAGCATGAGGGCAGCCCAGTATCTGTGCTGGTGTCATCCATTTTGTGATGCCAGGGCTCTTCAGGATTCTACCGTGTTTCCACAGTAGGTACATGTCTATCCCTCTGGAAGGGTGGAATATACTCCCACACCAGTTACTGGTGTGGGGGTAAGATTCCAAGGCGTTTGACACCAAACACGACATGTTTTGATGCAGCCATCCCAAAGTTAGCATGTACCGCTAGGTTATAATGCACTTAAGAGTATATGGTTTAACCGCATCCACAAACAGCTACAGAGAATGGACTCTGAGGGCTGCAGAGGGGCCCTGCTCACATAGAAACCAAGCACCCTGCACTCAGGAGTGATAGGGCCTGCCTTAGGGGTAACTGATAGGTTTATATGTGTGTGTAAGTTGAGATATAGGGAACCTATACCTCAGTGAGGAGTGCTAACACTACCTCACCCAGGCTGCAGTAGCAGGCCTGTGGTGTCAGATTTATTCTGCTTCCCAGGGGTGGCATAATACATGCTTCAGCCCCTGGTAGGCCTGTGAAGTACCTATGCCATTGGTATCTAAGGTAGCATATACTAGGGGCTCATAAGGTACCACAGTATCCAATCACTAGTGCATCCAATATGCACTCCTAGTCATATTAGATGCATTAAGTTAGATAAACAGCGGGGCTGTTTATCTAACTTATTATTTTGTGTTGCAGGTGGTGTCACAGGGAGATCCAGAGGCTGTAAGGTACAGAAGGGTACCCTCTGCAGGAGCACAGTAAGGGTGCTAAAGCAAAATATCCCCAGGGAGGTCCTCACGATGGACCCTGGAGGAGCGATGGTGCCCCGTTAGTCCTATGGGCAGTTGTTGACCTGAGCAACCCCCTTACTCACGCCCCCCTTAGCTGGGGGGCGTGAGTAAGGGGGTGGTCTGGTGGGAGGGGCTATCCCCTCCCCCAAATCTAACAAACACCGGTTGGCTAGGGCCACGGTGTTATTTGGCTCATCAGGTGGGCAGGCGGCGAGGGGCTGCCTGACCTGGGATTGCCCGTAAGATAACCCACCATGTTGGCCTATTTGTTATGCAAAATAAACCTGCAGCAATTTTCTCCACTAAGAATGTGTCTTGTCTGAATATTTTTCCAGGATTTTGCTGTGGTAGGGATGGGGAGTGATGCCGATATTGGCACTATGTGCTCGGATTAGTGCGCACTGGTGACCCACACCTGGATATCAGTGAGGCCACTTGTGTTCACGCCCTGCAGACTCTGCATACATTAATGGCCCCCGTCAGAGACTGGGAATGACACCCCCGCGGTAAAGAGGAGGCAATAGAGGCCGCTCAGGCCCCCACTGGGCCGCTGGCGGCACTGTGGTAAATAAAAATACCGGACTGAATTTCATACGGAATCTTAAAATAAAGTAAATAGCTCAAAATAACAAGAGGCAGAATCCGTGGTATAAGAGGTTTTCTAAATGGGCTTTATTCCATTCAAAATGGCCGACTCGAGTCGCGGCCTTCAGGTTCCGTCACCACGAGGGTACAGGAAGTGAAGTACAATACTTTATTGACAGTCATGTATTTTTATAATAAGTGCATTACAATGAAACGAATGTAGAAGGCGTAACATTTGATAAGAAAAGTGACAAAATAGGTACGTAATCGAAACTAGGCGTAATAAGGAATAGAAGAAACATGATTGGTTAAGATTATCAGACATAGGTGGATCTATAAGATAATACTTGGCATAGATGCGCGCGCAGCAGCATGACGTGTGATAGACGTGCAACTAGGGGTGAAGGGGACTTGACATTTAGCTCTACATGTGGAGACGAGAAGTCTGGGGGTCAAGTCAACCTAATCCCAAATCATATCTACCATCCTATGTTTGGAGAACTATGTTATCCACAAGGAAGGACTCTCGGACAGAATCTATTCTATACTAACTGTGTGTGCGTGTACAAGCGTCTAAGTGTCTATATGAGATGCGAGGGGCAGAAAACTTTCCATGGCAGCAGGGCTATGAATCACTTGCAGGAGGACGGAAAGGCTGAGTCCTTTGCTTGTGAGCTAAGGGAAATGTTTACCTAAATCACTAGACAGGAATGCATCGGCTGAAGAGCAAAATAGATAATTCGAAGGTGAAATACAACTTCTTGGCAGGCAGGCGAAAACTGGCCGAGGCAGGCACCGTTAGCTGCACAGGGAGTAGGACAAAGTTCATGGATACAGATGCGAGCTCAAGCTGAAGTTGTCAAAAGACAGAGAGCAGGGAAAGGCTTTGAGGACAGAATCGGGCCTACTTGCCTGAACTGTAAAAATGGAATAACTTAGCCATATAAAGTCGGTGGCCTTTCATGTTTAGGAATCGAATATCCAGCCCATTGATGGCGGATCTGACAGAGAACATGTCGGCGGTAGACACACATATGTTTGCGTCTTAGAAACTGGAACCGGAGGGAACATACATGTACTTGTAACATGCATATAGAACCGTTGGGGTCCAAGATAGGGGACATAACTGATCAGGAAAATCCACATTTCCACATTCCCTCCTTGTCCCCTTCTTGCCCTTCAAGAGATATCAATCTTCATCATTCCATCGATTTGCTCATGGAGCATCATTTCTTCTTCCTTCTTCTTCCGGCATTTTGAACGAGAACTTTGATATGGGATGCATGATGTGGCACACAGACCACAAATCGCTGGTCCACATTGCAGACATAAACAACAACTGAAGAGCATAAGAAGGCCAATACCTAGGAAGGATAGAACTCTCCATCCCCAGGCTGATATCACATTCCAAAACCACCCGGACCACGTCCAAGTGCCTGGATTCTCGTGTATCTGGCTTACAATCTTATGAAGTCGTGTTATAGCTTTATATACAGATGGCGAATTTTCTGGTATGAATATGCAACAGCTGGATCCGATGACCCTGCAAGCTCCGCCCCTATCGGCCAGGATGACGTCAAGGACAAGACGATTCTGGAGAACAACAATTCTCATCACTGATTGTTCCTCTGTCAGATTGCCTAGGGCGGCTATAGTCTCGTTTACTACAGCTTCAAGAGTCTTGGTTAGTCTACGTATCAGCTTACTATTTGATATGGTACCTATATAGGGAAAGATACCTTTATTGAAATCTACATACTTGTCCCATGCCGTCTCAGTATAATCGACAACTGGGAGATCTCTACGCTCTCTTTCATGTACTAAATGAACATTTCGATAATAATCAGGGGGAGCTAGGAAAACAGGTGGCAAAAGGAATGCTATGTAACAGGTACCATCCCAATCTAGAGGCAGACGCATATATGCCGTCTGACCACATATGAAGTAAGAATGGCGAGAAGCTCTAAATGAAGATTTGCCTTGATCACTATATTCTATTGTAGTAATGCATTGGCTATGGCCCATATGTATGGAACCAACTTTTCTTACACATAATTCACCTTTAACTGGAAATACTGACATAGTGGGCAGAATTAGTTCAACTTCGGATTTGACATTTAAAATCATAAGATTAGGCGTAAAATTACCTAATTTATACACTTCATTCTCTAAATCAGTTCCTGTTCTACTGGGGTGACCCTCCTTATTAGGGTGACAGACTTTGAATAAAACTAGATTCAGATTTCCCCATATCCAATGTTGTTGATAAACTGCTGTGTCTGGGTCTATGGAATTTAATAAACTAAACCATGCTCCACAGGAGCCATTGTGTGTGAACGGATGTGGAAAGAAAGGCAGAACTCCTTTGTTATTCTGATAGGGAGGGAGTCGGCCACACACCCAACAATTGGTGGCATTACTAGTCTGATGGGAATGATGTAACATACTAATGAAGGTGTTATTGCGCAGCGCAAGTCTATAGGACAACTCATGTGGCGGTAGGTCACTAAAAGAATGTTCACCAGTTATATTGAAAGTACGTTTAGAAACAGGATAATACATATGCAACAATATACTTGCAGTAACTATTAAAAAACTCAAGGAAAACAAAATTAATAAAGTCACAATACAGTGGTTACGCAGTAATTTACAATAAGCATGTCGTTTCATTATGATTCTGGACTCTACATGATTCAGACCTAAGGGATACATGTCGGGACAGATTCAACCGCTTCACCTTGGAGAGGACTTAAACAATCAAATCGTCCGACAGCTTGGATCTGGACCTGAGTTTCTGTTTATAGAGTTCGGTGCTACTGGCCTCAGCCAAAGGTAGCTTTGAGTCAATGGGGGAAGACACACGGGGAGTACTGTTTGTGTCAGGAGGAAGTCCATGAAATTTTTTAATATGGCTGGAATGCACCCATCCTTTTCTTCCTTCGATCTTCACAGCTGTTCTGGTCGTCAGCAGGACCAACTTAGGAAGCCTCCACCTTGGCTCCAGTTGGGTTTTCCGATCAAAATTTCTGATGAGAACATAATCACCGGGAATTACATCATGAGGTTTCACCTCGGTGTTGTCGGGAAAAGCTGCGACTACCTGTGAACGACAAGATTGTAGTGCAGACATCAAGGAAGCCAGGTAATCTGTCAGCATATTACAGTCAACATCAGTTATTTTACGGGGTATAGGCGTCCCCCACATATTCGGTGGTCTACCAAAGATCACTTCATACGGGGATAGCCCTGTTCGAGAGTGTGCTACCATTCTCATGTAGAATAGCGCAACTGGTAAGGCTACTATCCAGTCCACACCTTTTTCCTGACATATTTTAGACAATCTGATTTTTAGAAGTTGATTATGTCGTTCCACGAGACCTGCTGCCTCGGGGTGTCGGACACAGTGGAATTTCCACTGATATCCCAACAAAAGTGAGACATGTTTCATTAATTCGGATGAGAAAGGCTGGCCGTTATCTGAATATACAACACGTGGTAAACCGTACCGTGGGAAGAATTCTCGAACTAGCTGCTTGGCAGTAGTCGGGGCAGTGTAATCTGATACGGGATACGCCTCTGTCCAACGGGAGAGAGCGCAGACAACTACGAGGACATATTTGAATCCTCGACAACGTTCCATCTGAATATAATCCATCTGGAGGACTTCAAAAGGATGGTCAGGAGGCTGAAATCCACCCTGCTCTACGGGAACACTTTTTCCTGGATTAAACTGACAACATATCATACAGGTACGAACTTTTTGTTTAGCTGCTGCTCGTAAATGTTTATTGAACCAAATGTGCTGAATGCTGTCTAGCATAGCCTTCTCTCCTAAATGTGCTGGACTGTGAACTGTAGCTATAATGGCTTGAACCATGGAATCAGGGAGAAACCATACAGATTTCTCCTTCGTCATCCACCCTTGATCTGTCTGGATCCCTCCTAGTTCAGTCCACTTCTTTATTTCTTCTGCTGTGGCATGTGTCTGTATGTCAATTACGTCAAGTGCGGGATCCTTAATTGTCATACACTGTGTTGGTGTCTGAACTATTGGCTTTGTCATGTCTAATGTGCGATTCTGAGCAGTCTGTTTAGCTGTTCTGTCAGCTAAATCATTGCCTTGAGAAATGGTATCAGTGGCCTTCGTATGTGCTTTACATTTCATAATCGATATAGCAGTGGGTAGATGTATTGCGTCTAACAAAGCATGAATGAGGGGTCCGTGCTGAATGTGGGCACCATGGGAGGTTAAATAACCTCTCTCTCGCCACAGCACGCCGAAGTCGTGTACAACTCCGAATGCATAACGTGAGTCAGTGTATACATTAACTTTCTTATTTGTGGCTTGAATACAGGCTTGTGTTAGAGCAATAAGTTCTGCTGCTTGGGCTGACAAAGTATCTACACAATTTGTCTCAATAACTTCAGTGTCTGTTGTGACTGCATACGCGGCCACTAAGTCTCCTGTACTTGCTCTCATGCACGATCCGTCTACATACAACGTCAGGTCTGGATCTAACAATGGAACGTCTGTCAAGTCTTGTCTAGGTTTCGTCTTTATTTCAATGATTTCAACACAATCATGAGCTAGTGGGTCTGTTCCAATTATAGGTAATAGTGTAGCAGGATTCAATGTATTACACCGTCGGATCTCTATGTGTGGTTGAAACAATGTCAGTTCATAACCGGTAAGTCTTGCTATGGTCAAGTGTTGTGTTTGTGTTCGGTTCACAAGAACCTCTACCGCATGTGGTACTTGTACTGTCAATGGGTGTCCTAATACTATGGCATCGCTTTGTCTGATAGCTAAGGCTGTCGCTGCCACTGATTTCAGGCATGCAGGCAAAGCCTGAGCTACGGGATCTAATGTACTGGAAAAATAAGCACATGGCTTACGTGATCCTGCTTGATCCTGAGTGAGTACTGACAAGGCAGTACCTTCGCGTTCTGTAACAAAGAGTGTAAAATGTTTGCTATAACATGGTGTTGCTAAAACAGGTGCTTGACATAAAGCTTTCTTTAAACTTTCAAAAGCTTGTGTATGTTCTTGAGTCCAAGGGAGAACAGTCGATGTGGCTGCCTCCTGTGTGGTTAACTGAATGAGTGGTTTTGCTAGAAATGCGTACTGAGGGATCCACTGCCTACAATATGAAGTGAGGCCTATGAAAGCTCGCACCTCCTTTTGTGTCTGGGGTATTGACATGTTAGCAATTAACTGGATGCGATCTGGTGTAAGCTGCCTTCCCTCCTTGGACAGCGAGTGACCAAGATAAATAACTCGCTGAACACAGAATTGCAGCTTGGAAGGGGACACCTTGTGCCCCTTGTCGGCTAGGAAATGTAAAACTGTCAGAGAAGCTTTTTCACATTCTGACTCGCTTCTCGCGGTGATCAGCAGATCATCGACATATTGAAGCAGTGCAGTATTGACTGGCATGTGGATACTGTCAAGTTCTCGTTTCAATGCTTGGCTGTAGATGCTGGGGCTTTCTGTGAATCCTTGGGGAGCGCGTGAGAATTTAAAGCTGCGCCCATTTAAACTGAATCCGAACAAGTATTGGCTTTCCGGATCTATTGGGACGCTGAAAAAGGCATTCTTGAGATCAATTACAGTAAAGAATGTTGCTTCGGAATCAATTGCTGTCAATAATGATGATATATCAGGGACCACAGGGAATTGTGGTACAATACACTTGTTTAGTTCACGCAAATCAATAACCAATCGGTATACTGGTGGGGCAGTAGGATCAGTTCGTTTAAGAATCGGAATTATCGGTGAATTACATATATTAGAGTCTGTTTCTACAACTACTCCCTGGGCAATCAGCTCGTCAATGATTTTCAGCAAAGCCACCACCGCATCATGCGGTAACTTGTATTGTCGCATTCGTGGTAGTACCACTCCTGCTTTCAATGTAACTCGATAGGGTGTAATGTTCATGCAGCCAACATCCGTAGGGCCTTGTGCCCATAGATGTACTGGTAAAGTCTGTAGTCGGGGATCCATGTCTCTAGACACATAGTGACCTTTAAAATCACGCAAAAACAACCTTACTCCTTCCGGAGAACAACATATTATGGCTCCTAGTGCTTTCAGAGTCTTAATTCCTAACAGATTTTCTGGGCATGATTTAGTAAGCAATAAATCTGTAGTTCGTGTCAAAGGCCCTATCGTAAGTGGTAGAGGCTGTGATACTTCATTAACAATAGGTTTTCCCGAAAAACCAAGGGAAACATTTTGAGAGCCTGAGAGGGGTGCCCCTGGAACTTCACTACGTTTTATTGTTGTTCGACTTGCCCCTGTATCGAGTAAGAATTTTCTATTTTGACCTAATAATTCACTATGTACATAAGGTCCTTCTTGATCTACAGGAATCTCGATAAGTGGTAAGTCAACTTCCCTCTCTAGGCTGGTTCATGCGTAACGCTGATACTCAGGGTATTCATACTGTGCGGTCTGATACATTTGTCGTGTTGTGGTTTGTGTGGCAGTAGCAGGCAACGGTGGTGCAGCTGGCACAAACTGTATGGGTTGCTGTGAGGCTGGCATGGACTGTTGCTGAACTGGCATGGACTGTCCATGCTGCATAGCTCCTTGTTCATTCTGATCTTGTCTAACTAATCGTGGTCTCTCTTTTGCAATACCTGTAGCTATATTACGTTTTAGAACTGGGCAATCATGTACATAATGGCCTAGTTGTTTACAGTAATTGCAGGTTCCTTTTACAGGAACTGCAGAATCACCAGAATGTGTCACACCCTTTTTGTGACCATCTGCTGGTACTGTCTGAGAAACTAGCATCTTCATTTTTGTATCCTTCATGCGTCTATGCTCATGTTCTTGTTCATCCCTAATTCTATTGTGATGATACTGTAACATTTGTAGCATTTGCGACGGAGTGTTACTTTGCCAGGTACTCTCGAATTTCAATATTCTATTCTTCACTGGAGGCAATGCATTTTCCACTAATTTTGTCACAAATAGATGTGGATATGAGTCACTACTTGCTTTTATACCACTATTTATACCAAAACATTTTTCAAATCGAGCATAATAATCGCTTGTGTCTTCATCTTGCTTTTGTTTGCAGGCTGTGATTGCACCCCAATCTTCCTTTTTTGTAGTTAATAAACGTGGCAGTACCCGTACTAGTAAACCTGGTAACAGTTTAACTTTATCCCCGAGCCCTGAACCTGCAGTTCGGCCCCTTTCTTCCTCTGCTAATGCTGTCCAGTCTATCTTTTGGTCTCCTACTTCCCACTCTTTTTCTTTCAGTTTTTCATATATGCCAGCAGGCAAAAGCACCTTTAATATCGTCATAATATCAGGAAAGGTGTACTCTCCCATCAGTAACATGTCTTTAATTTCTCGGTGGAAACCCGCTGGGTCCTTGTCGTGACTAGGTACTACTTTCTTCATTTCTAATAATTCCATTTTTGATATGGGTGTGTAAACAAATACACGGTGAAACTCATTGTCTTCGCCTTTTATTGGGTGCACTTCTCGTAAAGGATTTTGTCTATCCATATAGTACGGTGCTCTTTCTCTGCGGGGCAGGGAGAGAGAATCTGGATTTACAAAAAGGACATACTGTTTACGTGACACTAATATCTCCTTAATTAGCTTGTTACTAGAACCTCTCCATCTGTTCGTGAGTAGTTCCGTTAATATATCAGGTAAAGGACCAGGGTCAGCATGTTGGCTCTTATATAATATGAGGAGTTGCTGAATCATATAGATTCCAGCTAAGCGTTGTTCATCTGTACTGAGATTAAAAAACGTGTGTGCTACGGTCTCATCACCGTATTTTTCAGGACTGTCAATCCAGTGAACGGCTGATCTGGCCAATTCTTGCTCATCCATGGAATCGAGGAGGTGGTAACCCCTTCGTTCTCGCAGTATCTTATCTGCGGCTTGGAACGAATGTTCAGGAGATTTCAGATTTATTACAGGCGTCGGATACGTTCTGTTATTATTTGGACATACAGAGTGTATGGGATCAGAAAAACATCTAGCATTATCACAGGATCTTCCTCTGCCTACATAGGCTATGGTCTCTGACTGTCTTGCGGAATTCCCTGATTCGGACACTTCATCTTGCTCAAACTCGTCTGTTCCCAATCTTTCTTCATGAATACGCTCTATTTCTTTACGTATTTTTCGGCACATGGCTATTATACAATTTTGCTTATCGTGTCTCCCTTCTGATATATTCTGACTCCATCTTCTAAGAGTAAGTATTGCATTCGGGTCTACCCCCGGACGGTCTTGATTTCTGATTACACAGTTTATGAGGAAACGTAACAGTTCCCCTTGTATTTCTACTTTCTGGAATTCCATAGCTCTGTTAATACATCCTGGATCTCGTCCTGTTTGAACAAAATGATATATGTTATCTAGATGCGTAGTCATTCCTGGTAACCTCGCTAAATACTCGGCGGCTCGCCTGATACGTAATGATGCCAGGACCATTTCGTCCTCTTTACCAACCACTGGGTCATATCTACAATTTACAAGGAGTTCCTTAAGCGTACGTTCACTTACGAATTTAGGTGTACGTGAATGTGCTGACTCTTGAAAAACAAGTTTATTTATTCTAGGTGGTGTGAAGGTGTTGCTAGCCCCTCCCGTGGCCCCATCTGGGGCGTCGGGTGTGAATGGGTTCGTTGAACGTGACACAGCAACTATGGGTGTCGATACCCCTGTAGAGTCGACTGCGGAGACAGATGCGGAAACAGATGTGCTTGCCAAAGCTTGTGTCGGGACTTGCTGTTGCACGGGGACAGGTACCTGATCCTGACGTTGAACCCCTCCGCTAGGCGGTCTATGTGGTGTGGCGTTAGCATACTCGGGAGCTGCGTCGTCTAGATATGAGGAAAGAAAAACATCTTCTGCGGTTCTGGGATGCCCTTTTGGATGTACCTTAATTGGAAATAATGGGGGTGGCAAGTCTTTTGGCGTCTCTGGAGCAGCCTTAGGTAGTCCTTCGGCTAGAAGGGGATACATACCATTCATAAGAGCATTTCTTTGTCTATTTACTTGTTCTGATTTCACTCGGATACCTTCCTTAATTAATAGATTTTCTTCAATTTTATTTGAACTTTCTTTACTCCTCTCTTCTTGTCTACGTGCTTTTTCTGTTCGTCTATGAGATTCTTTACGCCATAACTCAACAGCGTCTTTCTGTGACTGTCTGACCTTTCTTTTCCATAACTCTTCCTCCACTTTCATGATGCATTCTGCATCCCAGGTTCCCGCTACGGGCCACCTTTGACTTTCCGGCAATCCCTTGGTATAATCTACCCATAGATCAAGAAACAATATGGCATCTAAGCCATGTTTATGGTACATAAAATGCCCTGGAGTGTCCCTAGGAGGAATAGGAACTGCTTCTTCAAGCACCCCTTTTCTGGTAGTAATCTGTTTTAACTTCGAGAAGAGCGGCATATTTACAACTGATCTGATACTTACTCTTGAATTTTCTTAAATACGAAAAACACAATAAATGAACAGTGAACAATGAACAGTCATTCATACCACAATATGCAAGACATTTCTGAATACTTTAAACATTAAACATTAAACATTATAACAATGATCGACAATGATGACAGTCTGCCTAACTAGTCACCACGCTGAATTCTTGACAATAACTGAATACTTCGGAATACTTGATCTACTGCTAAACAGTACATATACACTGCTAAACAGTGCAGACCGGATTTGTGTACCCAAATCCGTCTTGACCGGCACAACCTATGTGCGCGTAAACACGCCTCCCCGGTGATGGTACTCACCGAGTAGCTCCTTGAAACGGAAGGCCTCAGACAATGGACAGGACTCGATAACTGCGGACAGCGGACCCTCTGGACATCGGGATTTCGGAAAACCTGGTGGGCCTCAGTATACCTCGGATCTTGCTCTCTCAGCTAGGCTCTGGTCGGGATACTTCGCACTTCTCACCGCCTCGTCTGGGTTGATCGCAGCCTCAGTCGCCCCCGCTTGACCGGAGGGAGCTTACAGGAAATCCTGCTGGTACGCGTTTATGGTCCGTCCAGCTGTGGCAGGAGACCGGGCCTGCAACGCACCGCCGGCGCGTGAGATGAGAAAGTGTCCCTGTTCGGGCGCCATTATGTGGTAAATAAAAATACCGGACTGAATTTCATACGGAATCTTAAAATAAAGTAAATAGCTCAAAATAACAAGAGGCAGAATCCGTGGTATAAGAGGTTTTCTAAATGGGCTTTATTCCATTCAAAATGGCCGACTCGAGTCGCGGCCTTCAGGTTCCGTCACCACGAGGGTACAGGAAGTGAAGTACAATACTTTATTGACAGTCATGTATTTTTATAATAAGTGCATTACAATGAAACGAATGTAGAAGGCGTAACATTTGATAAGAAAAGTGACAAAATAGGTACGTAATCGAAACTAGGCGTAATAAGGAATAGAAGAAACATGATTGGTTAAGATTATCAGACATAGGTGGATCTATAAGATAATACTTGGCATAGATGCGCGCGCAGCAGCATGACGTGTGATAGACGTGCAACTAGGGGTGAAGGGGACTTGACATTTAGCTCTACATGTGGAGACGAGAAGTCTGGGGGTCAAGTCAACCTAATCCCAAATCATATCTACCATCCTATGTTTGGAGAACTATGTTATCCACAAGGAAGGACTCTCGGACAGAATCTATTCTATACTAACTGTGTGTGCGTGTACAAGCGTCTAAGTGTCTATATGAGATGCGAGGGGCAGAAAACTTTCCATGGCAGCAGGGCTATGAATCACTTGCAGGAGGACGGAAAGGCTGAGTCCTTTGCTTGTGAGCTAAGGGAAATGTTTACCTAAATCACTAGACAGGAATGCATCGGCTGAAGAGCAAAATAGATAATTCGAAGGTGAAATACAACTTCTTGGCAGGCAGGCGAAAACTGGCCGAGGCAGGCACCGTTAGCTGCACAGGGAGTAGGACAAAGTTCATGGATACAGATGCGAGCTCAAGCTGAAGTTGTCAAAAGACAGAGAGCAGGGAAAGGCTTTGAGGACAGAATCGGGCCTACTTGCCTGAACTGTAAACATGGAATAACTTAGCCATATAAAGTCGGTGGCCTTTCATGTTTAGGAATCGAATATCCAGCCCATTGATGGCGGATCTGACAGAGAACATGTCGGCGGTAGACACACATATGTTTGCGTCTTAGAAACTGGAACCGGAGGGAACATACATGTACTTGTAACATGCATATAGAACCGTTGGGGTCCAAGATAGGGGACATAACTGATCAGGAAAATCCACATTTCCACAGCACCAGGACGGCAGACACAATCCACATCGGCCCCTCCCCTAACCAAAGAAGCGCCCATTGCCCTGGTGCCTGTACCCTCCCCCGCACAGTGCACCTGTCTGCACGGCCTGCGCTACTGTCACTGACGACAGTACTAGTGTCTCCCACCCCTGCAGTGCTGGGCAGTTCCACCCCATGTGGGCATAGCTGTTATCCTCTGGGGGGCACTGGGGCACCGTCCGTAGGTCATGCCACAGATTTCACAGGCTGTAAGGCGCAAGGTGAGTTTGGGGGCCATTATTCCATGCTGTACTTTACATCTCCTCTTCCCGGCGCCACATCCGGTCTCTGCCACCATTTTCAGGTGCATTTCAGTCCGGCCAGTGGTTTGCTGGGGGGTCCAGCCTGGGTCAGCTCGGGTGTTTGGTTCCCTGCCCTCGCACGGGTCGTTATTGTATTTGACACAAACTGGTGGTCCTGGGCTCCTCCAGTCCATTATCACAGGCCGGACGAGCTGTTTTCCTTCTTCCTCGGGGAGTTCCTGGTTCACTAGAGTGCCTTGAAACGTGCGTCTCTGCGGCCCTTTTGCAGGCACTGTGAAGGCAGCTCAGGTGAGCAGGCGCCTGCTGCTGTTTTATCAAGGCTCCAACATCAGTACTAACAGTGCTGGTCCGTTTGCATCAATCTGGGACTTCTTCGTCCCGAGAGAACACACCGTGTCAGGCGCATGTCAGCCTTTAAGAATCGGGCCTCTGCCGAGCAGGATGATAGGGCCCCCCTGGACGGAAACTGTAGCCGTGAGGGGGTGTATAGTACCATTCATAGCCTGGCCCCTCGGCGGCCCCTTCATTATTGCAGTCTCTACTCGGACAACCAGTGTCTTGTCTCTGAACACCGCCTGGGTGGGGTGACCAGGATATTAACAAAGCAGTAATCTGGGAGAGGTACCATCCTGGAGTTTATTTTCGCATCCCGCTTCCACTTTAAGTGAAAGCGCGATGTGAAAATAAACACGCGGCTGACTTTGCCAACGCTGAGTGAGAAGACAAATGTGCGTGGGGACTAATGAAGGAGAGAGTATCACGCCGCCGGTAAAAGATCAAAGCCTGGTGGGCGGGGCCAAAAGGAGAGAAGGCGGCAACAAGGAGGGACTAAGAAGCCTCCTTTACAATGAGAAGCCAGCGTTTTGCATGCAAGATGACGTGAACCAATTAAAGATGGGCGGGGCTTCAACTCCGCCTTGAGAGCTTTGGAATCTGTATTGATTCCAAGAAGCTCTCGTATGACGAGAGCAACGCATGCGCACTGCTTTTGCCAGCTGAGACCTAAAAACAGACAGTTGAGAAACTGCTGCAGGGAGGGTGGCAGAAGATTAAATGTAATATGACATCAATACCTGTGATGTTATTGATGTGAAAAGTAGGCCTGGGCGGTAGATTCCGTTCCGCTCACGGAATTTGCAGAATTTAGGTAATTTCGCGTTCTGAGGAGAACGCGGAATTGCCAAAAATTCCGCAATCCGCGGCTTTGCAGAATTTTTTGCTCTTTCGCGCTTTCAAAATGCGTGTTCGCAAGATATTTCTCCCCGAGCACGCAAACCGCTTTTGCGAACAGGAAAAAGCATTGCGAACGGGCGGAACAAGCAATTCCGCGTGTTTGCAGAACTTTTGCGTGCTCGCGGAGATTTTTTACAGTTTTGCGGAGCTTTGCATACCGCGAATTCCGCCCACCGCTAGTGAAAAGGCCTGTGATCTCACTTCCGCTACCCATCAGAATTTGGTTAATCCATGCTCTAAGTATTGGTATTGCACACAATAGGTCTTCAGATAAGATATAAAATAAGTACAAGTGTGTCATGCATGTACCTAGAGATGTATTTTGCATGTGCGGATGTGTGCTAAAAAGGTGCTTATCCTCTTTCACATGAGCACTGAAAGTCTGCATTTTGAAGGTGGTATCAAAACCGCAAATATTCACAATGTCAATGTGTTAGGTGCCAAACGCA
The DNA here is from genome assembly GCF_964204655.1 of Triturus cristatus. Taxonomy (NCBI): domain Eukaryota; kingdom Metazoa; phylum Chordata; class Amphibia; order Caudata; family Salamandridae; genus Triturus; species Triturus cristatus. The sequence continues at coordinate 67,701,697 of NC_140590.1, forward strand.
TTATTGCCAGCCCTCATTGTGAGGGGCCGCCCTATTGGACTCATCTTCACTCTCCAACTTCAACAGGATTGCCTGCTTGTAAAACGTTCTCATGCTCCAACGTTCTCATGCTCCACAACATTCTTCCCAGCCTTTGATTTCAATGGGATCGCTTGAGCTCACCCTCCCCGTAGCTCTGAAAGGTTGAGAGCGCTAGCTAATGGCCCAAAGTAAGTGTGATGTACATGCCTGTCAACATTTGGAAAAAAGTGGAAGAATTAAAAAAAAAAACCAAACATTGTATTCCACAATTAACTTGCATTGATCTGCTCAAAGTAAGAATAAAGCTAAATAAAATAATTTTCGGAATAGACAAGCTGGAGCCTTCTAACTAAATCAGGCGTTAGGATGAATTGCTGAATAAACTTTTAAACTTATGTTGCTTGCTGAATTCAATTCCTCTCCTGGCAAGAGAAGGCCGTTTGTGAATGTGTTAAGATCAGTCAGGGACTGAAATCCCGTGTATGGTGTCCCTACTGCAGTGCTAGTATGTCCAGGAACAGTACTGATGGAGCAGGTAAAACAATTTTTTTTTATACCTCCTCTAAATTGCATGAAATTAATTACGTAACCATTCTAATTCTAACTTGCACTAACTGGTTTGCAGTGAAATTTACTAATCAACTTTTACACCTTGATAAACACAAGATACACGTGGGACTAAAATGCTAATTGCATGGCAGAATAATTAATTAATTATGGTACGCAAACTAACCTTAGATTGTGGCAAAATAGAAAATTGCATGATTTATGTTGCTTTGTGATTGTTTGTGCTTTCAGGATTACAAAATGGTGAGTATTATTGCTTTAAATGTTGCTACAGCTAGGGAAATACTAATCTATATTGGGATTAGAGTGGGTTTAAACATTAGAATCTCCATTTCTATATTTTAATTACTGTTATGTCTGTTTTGCTTAAGTTGGCATTCGGGCCTACTAGGCCGCAGTACCCAAGATGGAGTCTCTACCGCGAACGCTACCATGTGAGCGCGATGGGTTCTGCGCAGAATCGGATGGCTATGGAGATCTCCAAATGACCTGAGATCTGTGACACCGTGTTCCTTGTCAAGGATGAACATGTTTGTCTGCCAACTGACGATGCTGTGAGAACAGCGGAAGGGACAATACAGAACCTGTGGATAAATGTCTTTTCTTATTCTAAATGTTACATTTGCAACTTTCGCCTGGGAGAAAAAGGAAATTATACAAATTGTGCCTTCCTATGCCAAGTCTCATGGAGAACCAATTTACCCTGGGAAACTTTTGAAAAATATAATGCAATATAACCAGGGTACCCCTAATTTAGCTTCCTATATCAGGGTTAAAGCAAATAATTGCAAATACATATATAGGAAACTTATTCAAACAAGATGTAGTGATTTAAAAACAGTTGAAAATGTGCACTGTGCTGTCATAATGACCAAATATAACTCCAACATAAACTTTGTGATTTCTATCTTTTTATTTTGTTGCTTATCAATCTATAAACGTATTTATGTACATACATACAATGTATCATTTTGTTTTTCTCAATATTTTTTATACAAACTATTCACATTATGGGTACTAAATCAATAATAGAGCCATGTTCAAATGAACTTATTTGTTGATATTAAATGGAATGTAATTGATCAATCAAATATACAATGATTTAGTACCCATAATGGGAATAGTTTGTATAAAAAATATTGAGAGACAAAATGATACATTGTATGTATGTACATAAATAAGTTTATAGATTGATAAGCAACAAAATAAAAAGATAGAAATCACAAAGTTTATGTTGGAGTTATATTTGGTCATTATGACAGCACAGTGCACATTTTCATCTGTTTTTAAATCACTACACCTTGTTTGAATAAGTTTCCTATATATGTATTTGCAAATATAAACTTTTGAAAAATTACAGATAACCCCGAACTGTCCAATCCGAACATTTCTCTACCCCTAAATTGTTGCACGTTAGCATGAATTAATAGTGAAAAAGGGTATAAAAGTTTCTCATCTACCAAAGGGTGGTGGTCCTCGGGCTGATTTTCATAGCGTTGGGTCTGCATTAAGCTGGTGAAGATTTCCATGGTTTGCCTTGGGTTTCTTTGATTTTCGGAAAGTTATTTCGTCTGATGGTTTGATCTCTACTGTGGGTCGGACAGCTCATCCCGGATATTGTACCAGAGAATGCGGATAACTCCCGGCTTATTTAGAAAGTCGCCAATGCTTGCTAATTGGTAACTAATCAAATAAGCTTTTAAAATGTATGCTTATTTACTAAATGTCTGATTTCTCTATGAAAATAAAACTGAATATACTATGAACTGTAGCGCATAAATGCTAATGCAGAGAATTTATTATTAGATAAACAAAACTGAATTAATAAGAAATTAGTTTGTGGTTTCTTTAATTGATTACATAAAATAACCAAATGTTTCCTAGGCTTTAATTGTGTTTTAGCTGGTTCTAATTCACCATCAACCAGTCCAACTAATTGGTCCATCGACCAAGTGGTGGAGTGCCTTGATGTTAAGGTCAGGATTCTGTATGTGTATAAAATGTATATAATGTAAAGAAAATTAATCCTGATAGGTAATAAGGTACCCACATGTCCAGCTCTTTCCTCCTGTGCACGGATTCAAATGAGATGAGTGTGTGTTGGTGTTATGGGCCCCACCAATGAATGAGTGTATGGATGAGTTGTTGTGATTACGAATATGTGACATAGGGAAAATATGTAAATGTTGCCCTTTACGCTGCATCAGATTTCATGGTAGCAGAATCAGATTTCATGGTAGCAGATTGATGGTTTTATTGCATTGGTTTGGTGATTATTGATTTATGTTTAACACTTTATGTTGAGTATTGTCCACGTTAAATGTAGTCGGAAATTTGAAGCTTCCGGGAAGTAGGGAGTGGATTTATGTGGCAAGAGAAGTCACATTTAACATTGCCTGGTTTCAATCATTGTGATAACACGGAATTGTGTTATGGTAGGGAAATCTCTGTGTGAATGTGTGTGAGTGGCAGAGTAATAGGTTCTCTTGTGAAACTCTGGCCTTAATTCTCAGGAGCATTGTAATCTCCACATGTGTTTTATCCCCAGAGTAACAGTTTGCCTTTTGCTTGATAGAAGGGTAAGGTAGAGGGAAGTGTTGCTTTATCGGCGTAAACGGAAAATTCTGTGGTAGGGGTAGAGGTAAGCGCTGCCTACTGGAAAGACAGAATTCTTGTGTAAATGAACAAAACTATCTCTTTGGTTTAGCGAAACAGGCAATGGAGATGTTTTATGTTGTTACTAACAGATTTTGATTAAAGAAAACGTAAGAAAAATTTGCCGATAAAATGTTGTGAAGGAGGGGTCAGCAAGAAAGCAGGAGTAGCAAGAAAGGCTGACGTCGGAAAGAAATGCTGGGATTGGTCAGTTGTAGAGAAGCAAAGCTTTCACTGATTGGTGCATTAGCGTGAGACACGCTGGCAGTGGAGAATTACCAGAGTGACGTAGACGCCCAGGATTAGTGCGTTAGTGTGAGTCGCGCTGGGATTGGACAGAATACGAAGAAGCAGTGAAGGAAGTGATTTGCGAAGCTTAGTTGATTAAGAACTTTGAAAAATAAAAATGATGTAATACGATCCACCTGAGAGAGGAAAAAATCATGGTTTGGAAAAATCAAAGACCTATTTAAAAAGGATAAGCTGATTGTGACTAGGGAAGGACAGATACTTCCTCCACAGAAATCTCCTGCATCTTTTATGGTAGCGAAATATGGTTATCATACATGTATTTGGTTAGAGAATTGGGCAAAGTCTACTAAAGACGATGGAGTACTAGCATTTCTGGAAAATGGTTAATTTAGTTTGGCGGTATTACGAAATTTAAATGATAGGTTGATGTTAGAACCGAAACCCAGACCTACCCAATTCGAGGCTTTGACTGAATGGGAAGAAGAGATGTATGAAAGAGAAAGGCATCGGAGTGGGAAAAGGTATACTTATATGTTTGGTAGACACTGTGGTCAAGAGAGTCATGATGACAGGATGAGAAGATGGCGAAATGCGAATATGACTGATGGTATGTTTCCTTGGAGAAATGAGTGGCAGAAAATACACAGAAAAGAGAAATAACACAGGGCCAGAAGGTTACAGATATGGAGTCAGTGAATCGGAAGATGAAGTGCTGGAAGACATGTTTTATAAAAACCCACCTCCATATCAACAGGATTCTACGTTGGTGACGCCGAGTGCACCGGCAAGGGAGACTGTAATGAATAAAAATTTTGAGCAAATGCCACCTAATTTGGGGAGAAATAATCCGTTTAAAGATTCTAAAATACCACAGACCGTAAGAATTGAAAATGAAAAATCAGCAGAGTTAGCTAGGACTACACTGGAATTAACTGAGAAAATTAGAGAATTAACTAAGAATATGGAAGTGACTGTGCCTGTAACTATATGACCAGTGATACCTGTTTTTGATAAACAAAAAGATAGTGAGCATTGCTTAACAGTCTCCTATAATTGCGGTATGCAAAAGGAGAAAGAAAGGAGTGGTTCTGGAGAAAATGATTGGAAAAGTATGGCAGGAACATCAGGATTAAGTACCCCTAAAAATCTAACTGTAAATCAAAGTCCAGCGAGTAAGACACTTATGACAACAGAATCAGCAACCGAAACCCCAGAGAGAATGATAGATAAAATGAGAATAGAGGCAACCGCTTTAGGACCGACATCGGAAGAATTAAGTGATTGGTTAAGAAGTTTACAGAAAAGATACAGAACCACAACCCTTGGATGTAGCCAAATTAAAAGTATCATTAGATGAGTTAATCGTAGGAACAATTCCAACTGAAAAATTAAAAGCATATCAAGATGAAGAGCTAATGTTTTCATGTAAAAGCATAACTTGGAGAGCAAGGACTCTGCAAGAAAAATTAGAAGAGACAGCGAGTAAAATGGGAATCGATTTTGAGAAAATGAGGTCATTACAAAAGCCCTATAGGGTAGATTTTTCTGAAAAAGATATTGAAAACTTGAATACTGCAGGGAGACTGACCCAAATTAAATACCTGATTGCATTATTAAGGAAATGGGGTGATGTAGATCGATGGAAAAGTAGATGGTTTAGAAAAAGAGAGGAAACTACAGATGAGGCCTCTCTAGCTTTCCCAGTGAGAGAAAAAGAGCCAGTGGTAACAGAATGTCCAATGAGAGAAATTCCTTGAGGAGGATATGTGCATGTTCCATGGACTAGACAGGATATTTTATCATTTACAAATGATTTTCCAAGGTTAAGAGAAAAACCAGTTGAATGGTACCGACAGGTAGAAAGGTTTGTCAAACTTTCAAAGGTGTTGTGGATAGATCTGAATGGTCTTTTTGATATAATTGTACCTGCAGATTTATAGGCAGAATGTAAAATTACAATAGATTGGCCAACACAAGAATATCGACGGGATCCTAAGACGGGAGCCCTCGATCCCGAAGTAATGAAAAAATATGATCAGGTAATTACTTTTTTGAAAAATAAAGTACCTCCGAAAGAAACAGACTGGGTAAAAATTGACAGAACTCACCAAGAGGCTAAAGAATCAGTGCATGCATATTAAGAAAGGTTAATGTTGGCTTATAAACAATACAGTGGAAATGAGAAATTAAGTGAAAAGGATTTAAATCATTTTGTGTACAAATTTGTTTATGGTTTAAGGCCTGAAGTTAGTGAAATGATCAAACAACATACAGTAGATTGGCAGAACAAAAAGATAGATGAAGTTTTATGGCATGCAAAATATTTTAGTGATGAAATTGAAGCCAAACAGCGTAAACTGAAAGAAAAGACAATGTGGGAACAGGTTAAGGTAGCTGAGCAACAAGAAGCCCAGTTAATCGAGCAAGCTAATGGAATAGGGCAAGCAAAACAAAAGCCTAATATCGGAAATGGAAAAGGACAGATCAGCATAGAGGAAGCTAAAAAGAAATAGCCATGTCATAATTGCGGAAAAGTAGGGCATTGGAAATCCGAGTGTAAATTACCACCGAGGGCTAATGGTGATAATTCATCATTGAATCCACAGGTGTAGAATGAGGTGAGTGGCCAACCGCTGCGACAGCGGCAGGTTGTTACCCAACAGTGTCAGGTGCCAAAGCCACCTTTTCCACAGAACGTAAATCCTTAAAGATACAGTAATGAGACAGGATTCTACACCGAAGAACAGGTATTTATTTGTATTCTTGTATAGCGCAGGAAGTCAACCCCCGGAGGGGTATCTCGGCGCTAGGTAACAAAGCTACCGCGCGCTGGTGCCATTTCGCAGTATTGGCTGCAACGCAATGAAAGTGAGTCAGAAGAGAATTATTGATGGTGTCAAGCAGAGGAAGAGGAGTGCGTACTTGGCGCAACTCTAGAGGTAGACCAGACCGGACCCTTTGTGGATGGAAAGGTGAATGAAGTAAACATTACTTTCCTAATGGATACTGGTGCTACTCGTTCAACTGTTAGATCAGCTGAAGTGAAAAATCTTCCTCTCTCGGGTGAAACAATCCAAGTAGTTGGAGTCTCAAACAGACAGATAAAAGCGTATCTTACTGATCCTGTAAAAGTTAAAATAGGGAAATTCACTGATATGCATCGATTTGTTGTATGTGACACCAGTCCTGTAAATCTGTTGGGGAGAGAATTGTTGTGCAAGATGAATTGCACCATCTTTTGTACCCCTGATGGTATAGCTTTTGAAACCCCCGATGAAGACGTACTGTATAGAATGACAATGGCCAACTTGGAACCTGAAATTACTGAGGCATTTGTTGTATTTGATCCGGAAGGATTGCCTCGAGTTGAAAGAAAAGGTGAAAATAAAAGTGTGGGATTTCACAGGAGAGGATGTTGGATTAATGAAAAGGGTAGATCCTGTGAAAATAACTGTAAAAGGAGTAGTAAATTACCCGAACATTCCTCAGTATAAATTAACACCAAAGATAATTGCAGGAGGAACGCCTGTAATAGACAGAATGATTGAACAAGGAATTCTGAGAGAGATAATGAGCAGTCCATGTAACTCTCCGATCATGGGTGTGAAGAAGCCAAATGGGACCTTTAGGATAGTACAGGCTTTGAGAAAAGTGAATACAATTGTTCCTTGCTGTCCAATTGTGCCAAACCCTTCGGTAATTCTATATCAGATTCCCCATGATGCAGAATGGTACACAGTCATTGACTTGTGTCATGCTTTCCTTTCTATTCCATTGCACCCTGACAGCCAACAAATGTTTGTGTTCCGGTTCAGTGAGCGTATTTTGGCATGGTGCCGTATCCCTCAAGGGTATACAGAGAGTCCTTCAATATTTAATCAGATTCTAAAGAAGTCACTGGAAGATTTAAAAATGCCCGGAAGTTCAGTGCTTGTGCAATATATCGATGACCTATTAGTGGCATCGAAGATGCGAGCAGCATGTGTGGTTGACACAGTTGAACTGTTAAATAATTTGGCTGATGGAGGACTTAAAGTATCCCCATCAAAATTACAGTTTTGTCAGAAAGAAGTACAATACTTAGGTAATAAGATTGAAAAGGGCCTGAAAAAATTGACAATGGACAGAATTAAAATCAAAGGAATGAGAGCATCAATGACACAGAGAGAAGTCAGAATGTTTCTTGGAATGGTGGGATATTGTCGACAGAGGATCAGCAATTTCTCGCTGATCACAAAACCACTAGTACGTTTGACAAAGAGTGATGTGAAAGATCCCTTTGAGCTGAACAAAGAGATGAAATCTTTTAAACAACTGAGAGACAACTTGTGTGAAGCACCGGCTCTTGGAATGCCTGATTATGAAAAAGAATTCGATCTATATTGCAGTGAGATAGATGGGTGTGCTCTTTCCATATTAGTGCAGAGACACAGAAGATTGAGACGACCGATTGCGTATTTTTCAGCTGTACTAGATCCAGTAGCTGTAGCATTGCCTGGTTGTTTGAAAGTCGTAGCAGCCACATGTAAGAGCTTAGAACAAAGTGAAGGAATTGTGAGAGTGTTTGTTCCCCATGATGTGGCGATCCTTTTGACAAGAAGTAAGACTCCATTCATGATGCATAGCCGTCTAACTAAATATGAAAAGGTGATTTTGGGTGCTACAAATGTGAATCTTGTAAGATGCAGTAATGTGAACCCATTGACATTACTACCTGATGCTGTGAATGCGGAAGTAAAGGATGATGTTGATCATGATTGTTTGGAAGTGCTTGACTTTTGCACCAAACCGCGTCCTGACATAAAAGATGTGCCCCTGAAAGAGAGTGACTATGTGATGTTTGTGCATGGGTCATGCCTAAGAACTGGAGAAGGTATTTTGAATGCTGCAAATGCTGTGTGTAGTGTAGCGACTGTGTTGGAAGCATCTTGTTTGACAGGAGTTTGATCTGCGCAGGTTGCTGAGTTGTTTGCACTGATTAGAGCATGCAAGTTGGAAAAGAATTTGCGAGTAACTGTAATAACTGACAGTCAGTATGGGTTTGGAGTGGTGCATGACTTTGGGCAAATCTGGTCCCAAAGAGGTTTCTTGACGTCGAGTGGAACTCCAATCAGAAATGCAGAATTAGTTGGAAAATTACTCAAGGCGATGCAGCTGCCTAAACAGATCGCTGTTATAAAATGTAGCGCTCACAGAAAGGGAACTGACTATGTGTCAGCAGGCCATGAGTTTGCCAATGACCTAGCACAGCATTGTGCCCGAAACCAAACTTCATTAAGTCGTAACAGGGAGAAGGAAATGGATTTATGTCCCTTGCTCTTTACTAACACCGTGAGTACATGGGATGAAGTAAGACAGTTGCAGGAAGAGGCAGGGGAAGAGGAAAAGAAACAGTGGATAAAATTAGGATGTACACCATGAAAAGCAGACAGAGTTTGGGTTTACCGTGATGGAAGACCAGTAATGCCTAATAGCATGATCTCTACCATGGCACGGATGTACCATGGGCAGGCTCACATAGGTAGGGATGCCATGATTAGACTTTTTAAACAGACCTGGTATAATGCAAAGTTCCGGCTTATAGCTGAGAGCCTTTGTCAGAGATGTCTCGTATGCCAACACTTAAATCCAGGAAGGAAGACTGTGGTGAGCTTGGGAACCATAGGACGAAAGGGAGGTCCTTTCACTCGAATGCAGCTTGATTTCATTGAAATGCCCTCATGTAACAGGCTAAGATATGTACTGGTGATTGTCTGTCTGTTTTCACGTTGGGTGGAGGCTTACCCGACCTGAAGGAATGATGGAGTTACTATAGCAAAACTCGTACTGAGAGAGTTCATTCCTAGGTTTGGTTTCCCTGTAACGATTGAAACAGATAGAGGAACACATTTCCAGAATTAAGTTATAAAATTCAGTTGTAAAGCATTGAATGTACAAAAGAAACTGCATTGTGCCTACCTACCAGAGGTTTGAGTAGTGGAGCAAATAAATGGCTCCATAAAGAACAGATTGGGAAAAATGTGTTTGGCCACAGGTCTAAAATGGCCAGATGTCTTGCCTCTAGTTCTCATGACAATTAGATCAATAACTGATAGGAAGACTGGTCTGAGCCCTCACGAAATTATCATGGGTAGAGCGATGAGACATGTTTTTATTCCCGTCAACAAACTGCTGCCTATATCTGATGACTTCGTCTTGGATTATTGCAAAGGATTTGCTGATATGGTACATTCTGTGTTTCATCAGGTTGGACCAGATGCGACCATTCTTGAAAAGAAGCCAGCTCATGACTTGAGTCCTGGAGATTGGGTATGCACAAAAGTACACAGAAGAAGAAATTGTCTGGTTCCATGTTGGGGAAGACCACAACAAGTGATTCTGACGACTGCTGGGAAGTGTGCAGGAGTGAAGAACTGGATTCATGCCAGTCACACTCTTCAAGTCCCAAATCCGGAAGATCAATCTGAAGAGGAACAACGAGAAGTATCAGATACCAGTTCTGAATCAGAAGAAACGAGAACAAGACAAAACCCAGAAGCAGGAGAAACGGGATTAAGTCAAGTTGTTGGGCACGAAAATATACCGCTAAGAAGACGCCTTGAAATTTCTGATACCAGTTCAGAATCTGAGAAAGAACCAGTGGGAATACAAGAAAGAATAAATGAGGACACTTGAAAAAACTGAACAAGTAATCTTCGGAAAAGAAATCCAGAGTACAAGCACAAGAGAAATTCCGCCCGAAATCATAGAGATAGAAGGTGAGGAATTAGATCGAGAAAGTGAGGGTGAGGTAATTGCGGAAGAAACCCGAGGAGGTGTAGGGACACAACACACAGGTAGAAAAAGGGACAGATAGTCAGCAGGAAGATTGCGTGGAAGAAATACGAGGAGGGATAGATACAGACAGTGAACCTGAAGTTTTGTGGATAAAATCCAAAGAAAGTAAAGTCCAGACAGATACAGAATCTGAAGAAAGTGAAGAAGAAAGCAAGGGTGGAAGAACTTTGAGGAAAAGAGCTTGGAAAAGAAAGCGAAAAGGGAAAGGATTGAAATTGAAAAGGCCTTTGAAAGAAGATATTTGTCCTAACAAAATTAAGAGATTGAGATATCGACTAACCAGAATACAATCTGATAATGCTGAACAAGTGAGTGAAGTGTCTAGTCAAGAAAAACAAAAGGACACTGATCAGAAACACTTGCAAAGAGCAAAAAGGATAAAGAGACCTAACCAGAAGTACAAGTCACCGGAATGGACATCTTTGGCACTTCCTGATATCCAAGAGGAAGCAGATAGCCAAGAAAGTCTAAGAGTGACTGTGCAAAAAGTGGACTAAGGAGAAGATTTGGAAATCCTGAGAGTTATCTTGTCTGACGCCAGAGAAGAAACGGATGATCAGGAAATTCTGAACAAAGACTGTGAACCTAAAGACAAAGATGATTCATACATGGACTGAGTGGCAAAGGAAAATCAAAAAGGAATAAAAACCCGGACAAGACATTTGACCAGAAAAGAACCAAGTTGGCAACCAAAGCCTTGGGTTTAGACAAAAGTAAATTGTTGAAGAAAAGAGGCTATGTCAAAAGACACTGATCATTACCAAAATGGCAAACAATGAAAATAGAAATCCAACATGTGGGTTTCTCCAAAGATGGTGTAAAATGTGTTTTTGTTGTACAGGATTACTAATGCTTGTCTGGATCATATTAGCAATAACAATTTCATTTAGAGTAACATTTGAAATTGTAGATGAACACACAGTAAACAGAACTAATAGTGGAAAGGTTGAAGAAAGTCATGTTACAAAACTGGTAGATAGAACAGAACTTCACAAAGATAAGTCCATAAATGATTTCTCTATTAATGTTTTTTCAAAATTATTGTACGAATATGTGAAAACAATGGAGGTTAGAGACTGTTATGTTTGCATGCAGTTACCTGCATGTTACTTATCACCTTCCTTTGACATATGGGATAACTTGTAGTGTCCTAGCTAGTTTGTTTTATAAAACAGGAAAATTAGAATACTATTACACTGATGTAGATAATATTTTCTCACAGATTTCTGTAGTTCCTGAACTAAACAAAGTCATTCCTGGTAGAATACTAGGTGAATTTGTCCTGGAAACAAGATAATTAACTTTAGAAAAAGTGTTTAAGAATAACCTTACTTGTAGTTTAAGAAAAGTTTCCTGAACATGGTAGATGAGAGTTAAAATGCAAAATAAGGCGTCTGGGGAAAGATGGAAACAACATTTTGGGATGTTGGGAAGGAAGACCATTTAAAGGAAGAAACAAATCCAGCAATGGCTTTATGTTAGCCCCAGAAAGGGAAGTTGTGCATAGAGATAATACGGTATATGATAATTATTTTGTAGGTGCAAGTGAATGTCATGACTTATATAAAATCATGGGAGGATGGGGATTTAAAGGAGGAAATGATCCGGTATTCATGGAACATATTACATCTGTGGGAACCAAGCTTATTATATGTTACCGGACCGCTGGTATGGGAATTGTTACCTAGGCCTGGTCTTTCCAAAAATATTTCATGTGAAAAGGGGAGATGACGGTTTGCACGAAATAGGTAGACAGCTAACATGTAGAAGGAGGGAAAGTTGGCCAGTAACTATAGGTGATATCTTTGGAGCACTGATACCAGCAGTTGGAATATCTCTGAATGCACATAAAATTAGAAAATTGTCTACAGTTGTGGATCATTTATCAACAAGCACAACTGGAGGGTTCTTAATGGTAAATACCGAAATGGTTGCCATGAGAGCGATGATTATGCAACATCGACTTGCCCTTGATATTATATTGGTCAAAGAGGGAGGAGTCTGTGGAGTGCTGAAGGTACAACATTGTTGTACTTATATTCATGACAAGAGTCAGAATTTAAAGAAATATATTAAGAATATAACTGATTTGCATGAAGAAATTGTTTCACTGGAGGTTGAAGGTGTATGGGAGAAACTTGGAAAGGGTTTTTCCACTATTAAGAATTTATTACCAAAACTAGGTAGCTCCTTTGTGGGGAAAATACTGATACCTGTGACTTTAGTGATTGTTTTAGTGTTAATATTAAGATTGGGATGTGTGTGTATAAAAAGAAGAAAAGTACAAAATAAGATAAAAAGAGAAAACCAGGAAAGAGAAAGAAATAAGAGAAAGAGAGATAGACATAGAACTAGAAGAGTTACAAGATAATATGTACAAGAAAACAAAAGAGAACGAGATGGGAAACACTATGATGTAACCTAGCCAATGGAAGTGGAACTGAATAAAACCATTTCCGTAGAGAAATTTAGAAAATGTAGTGATTAGTGGTGATGTTTAAAAAAATCGCCAAAGGGGGGATTGATGGAGCAGGTAAAACAACATTTTGTATACCTCCTCTAAATTGCATGAAATTAACTATGTAAGCATTCTAATTCTAACTTGCACTAACTGGTTTGCAGTGAAATTTACTAATCAACTTTTACACCTTGATAAACACAAGATACACATGGGACTAAAATGCTAATTGCATGGCAGAACAATTAATTATGGTATGCAAACTAACCTTAGATTTGGGGTGAAATAGAAAATTGCAAGATTTATGTTGCTTTGTGATTGTTTGTCCTTTCAGAATTACAAAATGGTTAGTATTATCGCTTTAAATGTTCCTAAAGCTAGGGAAATACTAATATATATTGGGATTAGAGTGGGTTTAAACATTAGAATCTCCATTTTTATATTTTAATTACTGTTATGTCTGTTTTGCTTAAGTTGGCATTCGGGCCTACTAGGCCGCAGTACCCAAGATGGAGTCTCTACCGCCACCATGTGAGCGTGATGGTTTCTGCGCAGAATCGGATGGCTATGGAGATCTCCAAATGACCTCAGATCTGTGACACCATGTTCCTTGTCAAGGATGAACGTGTTTGTCTGCCAACTGACAATGCTGTGAGAACAGCGGAAGGGACAATACAGAACCTGTGGAGAAATGTCTTCTCTTATTCTAAATGTTACATTTGCAACTTTCGCCTGGGAGAAAAAGGAAATTATACAAATTGCGCCTTCCTATGCCAAGTCTCATGGAGAACCAGTTTACCCTGGGAAACTTTAGAAAAATTACAGATAACCCCGAACTGTCCAATCAGAACATTTCTCTACCCCTAAATTGTTGCACGTTAGCATGCGGTAATAGGGAAAAAGGGTATATAAGGTTCTCATCCGCCAAAGGGGGTGGTCATCGGGCTGATTTTCATGGCGTTGGGTCTGCATTGAGCTGGTGAAGATTTCCATGGTTTGCCTTGCGTTTCTTTGATTTTCAGAAAGATATTTCGTCAGATGGTTTGATCTTTACTGTGGGTCGGACAGCTCATCCCGGATATCGTACCAGAAAATGCGGATAACTCCCGGTTTATTCAGAAAGTCACCGACGCTTGCTAATTGGTAACTAATTAAATGCGCTTTTAAAATGTATGCTTATTTACTAAATGTCCAATTTCTCTTTGAAAATAATACTGAATTTATACTAGGAACTGTAGCGCATAAATGCTAATGCAGAGAAAAGTTATTATTAGATAAACAAAACTGAATTAATAAGAAATTAGTTTGTGGTTTCTTTAATTGATTACAGAAAATAACCAAATGTTTCCTAGGCTTTAATTGTGTTTAAGCTGGTTCTAATTCACAATCAACCAGTCGAGCTAATTGGTCCATTGACCAAGTGGTGGAGTGCCTTGATGTTAAGGTCAGGATCTGTAGGTGTATGTGTATAAAATGTATATAATGTAATGAAAATTAATCCTGATAGGTAATAATGTACCCACATGTCCAACGCTTTCCTCCTATGCACAGATTCAAATGAGATGAGTGCGTGTTGGTGTTATGGGCTCCACCAATGAATGAGTGTATGGATGAGTTGTGATTACGAATCTGTGACATAGGGAGAATATGTAAATTTTGCCCTTTACGCTGCATCAGTACTCACAAGAACCTGACTTCCCCTGGAGGCTGGAGTGTAAGTGTGAGTCTAGACAGATGAACACTGTGCACTTATGAAAGTATGCATGTTCAGGAGCAGAACCTGGGAACACAAGCGTTTTTGTTAAGTTTCACACAAACTGCGTTCAGAAATGTGTATTTATAAGTCGTAAGAGGCATACAAAATGAATAAGAAAGGTTGCTGTCTCAGTTTTCGAGTGCCTTTTCACTATTTATATACGTACAAGCCATCATACTGGTCCAAAAAGGGGGAGATTTATCAAAAGAACCAGGGACTATAACGTCCCTGCATATGTTGCATTGGAGGACGTGTTAAGAGGGAGAAAGCTAAAATAAAGTTTTTTTTTTTAAATAAAAGTGGGGATTCCCTGCCTCCATCAAGAGTGTGAGCAAGTCCCTACGTTGATGTGCATTCACGATAGGTCGGGCGCAGGACAGCACTAACAAAAAACACACCTAGAACCTGGGGGGGGTGGGGGCGGAGTCCAAGCCTGGAGCATGATGCATGGCGGTAGTGACAGGGCACAGAGGCGGTGAATGGAGGGGTGGGTATGCAGAGGAGCAGTCCCCACTCATTGAAAACAAACCAATGCTGTAGAGGCCATACAGCCGAGCTTGACGTCATCAACATGCGCCGCACGGTGTGCTTCCGGGCTGACTTCCTCCACCGTAACTCTTTTCGTGGACACTAACAGAGTGCGACAAACCAAAACCCCCCGGCTCCGCTTGCCTCTCCTTGATTTTTCAGGTCTCTCTGAGTCAGCGCGCATGCGTTGCTCGGAGAGATATTTAGTAGGTGAGTTTTCAAAGTGCTACTGGCTGGCTTAGCACTTGCGTTCACGCGCGCAGCTGGCAGCTTTCAGCGCCTGAGGCGCCATCTGGAGCTTTCACTTTTTCTGCCGTCGCGCGCGCGCACCCCTGCTTTCACTTTTGCCTTCCTGTCTCTCGTTGCTCTCCTCCAGGCTTTCTGTCTTCCTTACTATCCTTGCCATGGACCTCTAGCACTGATGGACTCCTTACCTCTCTGTCATTCGCCATCAGCTTCTGCATACGTTCACAGCTATCACTTCAGACCAGAGAGCTCTTCAGTACGTACTCCACTAGTTTTGGTTTTTCAAATCCGCTGCTCACAAGCAATAATAGACGATGACCTCACGCTGCAAGTGGGCAATCTGTCGGGTGTGAGCAATCCTCAGATGCAAACAAGGAGAAAAAAATCCATTGCTCTTCTTATAATAGGCCTTTCTTAAAATACAAAAACAAACGTGCACGTATGGAGCATGTCGAGGAAAGATAATCCATGAACACTTAGTGCGATTTTATTGTGTCAGGAAAATGCTTGTCGATTATTATTTTTGGGGGGCAATTTGTTAACTCCATCGCGGCCATTTTGCGGTGTGCTAAATAAACATTTAGGTCCTACATGCAGCACAGTGTGATTTCGGATTTTTTTCTTTCTTTTTTAAAAATGTATATGCCTCCTCCTTTTTCCTAGTCTCCCCTGCTAAGCCCCTTACAAGCAACACTGTTTCCTCTATCAGCCCAATACGCATTTCTTTAGTCTTGCTTTCTCCTCCCTTGTCACATCTTGTACTGATCTGTCACATTAGAGATGAAACAGATAGCTATGTTTTTTTCTTTTTTACTTCCCAACTTGTTTGAGTTTTCCTATTTCCATATATTTGTGAATTGTGTGAAGGTGTTACTTAAATTTTTTATTTACTCAGTCCTTGAGCCATGTGTAGGAATTTTGGGAATTCCTTTATTCTTTGCAACCAAGAGGCCCTTTTAATAAATTGTTAAATACTAGAGAGACACTCTTCAGAATAATATCCCTCTCTACCGTTTACTGTGAATGCGACACTTCTCTTTAAACCATGCGGCGCCTGTCATCTGTTGCCTCTTTTCTAGGGCTCATGAGGAAAGGATTCAAAAGCCACCTCCCCGCCTGGACTGTTCCCATTGCTGCTGCCTGCTCACGGGTTTGAGTTTAATTTAATTGTCATGTTTTTGGAATAAACAAACTGCGAGTGCCTTCTCCTGTAAGTCTCTGCAGTCAAGAGCCTTCATGGCCCTTTACCATCGACTCATGAACTATCCACCCAGAGGGAACAGACCCTTATTAACTCATCCATCCCAAGCCCTTCCTACATTTTATGCATGGGTTCTTATGCATTGAAGCTGCTGGCAGGCTCACCTTCCCCGCATGACAGCAGGTTTGCATAAGCATAGCCTTACCATCAACCCCTGGTAGTTTAATTACACACACTTTATTTTCTGACAGGAAAAATATATTGCACTTTTATTTCTCAGAACTCTTTATCCCAAAATACATTGAAATCCAGTTGAATAACATAGTTTCAGCCAAAACACATTTTTCTGCAGCGGCCAGTTCTGCATTGGTAGTTTCACTCGGCTTAATGTTTTTAGGAGAGACGAGGCTGCGGTTTAAAAGGGCATGTTACTGTAATGTGCCCCCCAGGCCAGATGAATACCTTCCGCTTCACAACCGTTCAACTAAACTCTTATGTGATTTTTAACTTGAAATGCACCTCTCACAGCCAGTCAAGTGCCTGAGCCCAGGCTGTGTCAGTCCCACAGTGCTGCACTGATGTTGAACAGACAGGTTCTTTCCATGCAGACCTCATAGTGGTTCAGACCATATAGTAAGCCTGGAGTCCCATCAGAAATCGTAAATCTGAGTACAAAAAGCAAACCACATCAGAAGTGCAAGTGGTATACAAA
This sequence comes from Triturus cristatus, assembly GCF_964204655.1. Lineage (NCBI taxonomy): Eukaryota > Metazoa > Chordata > Amphibia > Caudata > Salamandridae > Triturus > Triturus cristatus. The sequence continues at coordinate 67,718,930 of NC_140590.1, forward strand.
TGTATTGTCTTCCATGGTGCTTGTGAGCAAACTCCCCCTTTGCATCTGGCGGTGGCAGCCGCGGCCCGCGCAGGTACGAGCGGCGAGGCAGTGGGGGAGGGTGGGGTGGATTGCGAAAGACGACCCCGAGTGAAAATTAAATAATTAAATTTTCTCTCGTGGTTATTTTGCCTAAGGAAACAGTTACTCACCAGTAACAATGGTTTTGCAACTGAATTTTTATGTTCTGTGTTTACATGCTGCACATTATTCCTCGTCCACCACAGAGACTTTAGTGTGGCTCAGAATCATGCCCACCATGGGACCACAAAGCATCACTGCCATCTTCAAATTCTCTTTGCCACCACGGGTTTGGAAACTTTCTCCTGATTGAGAAATTATTTTTATCGAGCCTTCCTCGAATGTACAACCTTACATTTAAAGAAAAATTGTGTATTAAGGTTCTATCCCCCATTTTTTATTTTGGTCCAAATCGAGCAATTTGATTATTTTCTCCATGAACTTTAAAAAAAAAAATGTATAGACTCGGAGAATGGTGAAGGAGCTGGAGGGCAACGTAAAGGCAGGATGCAGAGCAGATACAATAAATAATAAAATGTCTTCACTCAACTGGCCAATCCGTTTTAAGACACTAGTTTAGGGTCGACTATTTAGGTTACGATTGTCCCGAAGAATTATCCGACAATTATTCCACAGAATAAAATGCGATACAACAGGGTTTAGTATTTCCATATGTGTGATGACTATCTCCATATCCAGGTTTCCCTTTCAAATCTGGACTAACGATTGGATTTCTTATGATGTAAGCACTGAAAATCCCCATCTGCATGCATTTACCAGGCCTTTGCCCCACTGTCAAATTTTGGCAGGTTTGCCATTCAGTAATTAATACAGGGCTATAGAATTTACTGCATTTAGTACCTGTTGGTTGCCATAAATTCTGAACGCTTGTAGTTGCAATCCTTAGCCAAGCAGATGTTTGTTCAGGGATCCCAAAAAATGGGACACTTGTCATGAGGGTCTTAAAAGCGAAATATTACTTGGGTTCAAATCCTCAGCCAACATGAAATATTTTTTTTGTATAGTTAGTGAGTTGGCAATCTTGTTTTACTATTGGCAAAACCTTTATTAAGATATGCAATCTTCTCTTCTTTTGTGCATCACATTCACTGATCTCGCGACTTATGCTTAGAACCAAGAGCACACTGGGGAGGCATTTCTAAGATGCGTATTCTGTGTTATTTCCACACCAGAGAACCCGGTCCTCGTCTTCAAACAGATCATCTGTTGGGTGCAATTGAAAAAAATCAAGCCCTGTCTCAGTAGGAGGTGCATTTGAACAAGGACAGTAGCTCTTGGGTCCAGAATTTCCACAAGTTTCCCAGGATGCATTGGGTCCAGTCCTGTGTTTTTCTTTTCTTTTCTTTTCTATGCAAAACAATTTAAAATGATGCACTCCTTCATACCTCACAGTGTACTTCTGCTTGGGGAGACTATTTTGTGGTCGCCAGCCATGGAGTGTCTTGGGGTTCCTTGGCGCTAATTTACCAAGATCGGGTTGAGAAATAAGTTTATTATTTTAAGTACTCAATGACCTGATGCCGCAGAGCAGGTCAAAATTATGCAGCGGAGTTGACTAACTTATGGAACCAGAAAAGGAAAACTATGCAGCGTAATGCGGCACGTATTATGATAGAATTACTGTATTATTTTGTAATTTTTACACGTTAACACTATCTGGGCAAATGTTTCACTGTATTAGTATCAGTTTAACAACCAAAAACAAGCATTGGCATAGCCAATAGGTCTCATCTTTGGGACCTTATAAGTATTTAGTTATGCAGCACAATATCCTTACTGCAACAACATTAACTGTTGCATGGCTAAACACTTTCAAGGTTCCAAAGTCGAGACCTATTGGCTTTGCCAATGCTTGTCTTCCTTCTGTTTTTTACTTTCATCCCGTCTTCCGTGTTTCCATTCTTCTTCTTCCGCCTAGCCTCTTTTTTCCCTACTGTTTTTTCTTTCTATTACGCCTTTATTTACCTGTCCTTTCTTTTTCCTTTTTATTCTTTTAACTTGTTCTTGTGCCCTTTCTTTATTGCGCATTCGACTTTTCACTTTTATTTTCATGCACATAATTGTACTTGTATTTTGCTGTCCCGAAATCACACTTTTTTAAAAATTCGTTTGTGTTATCATATTTAATACGATCACAAGTTGTCACCAAATACTTGCCAGATGTGTAGGTTTGAAAAGCCTCACAGGTCCAGGAGTTTGTACTTCAGTAGAAATGTCTTCAATGTTATCTCTCTAACTGGAAATATTCTGCCTTTGCTGATTTTTCTATCCTTGAAGTAAAAGTACAGACCGAGTTCACAAAATCCTGACCAGAAGCCTACGTTGGACACTGCGAAATATAAAGCAACTTTAGAGAAATGATGATAAATGCGAAAAATAAAAGTAAAATTCATGAACTACAAATAATAGTAGTTTTGGACCAGGCGACAGGGAGGAGATGTCTAGGTGTTCTGCATCCACCTGGGACAGTTCTGCTGCTGCAGAGGAAGAATATTCAGCAAGGGAGTTCTCAAGTTTTTAAATTTTATGTTTGAGACGCTTTTCCATTCCTTTTCATTATTTTTCACATTGTGGTATCTATACTGAAGATAACTTCAGTACATACTACAAGTAACACAATGCAAAGAGAAGTCTTGACTAGACGAACTACTCACAAACGGAATTGGGAAAACCGAGAGCTCTGCTGGGGAAAAAATGAAGGAAATGTAGCTTTTGGCCCCTGCAGTCAGATTATCTATGTTAGCTAATCCTAATATTTTAGCCAACAGAATTTTGTATGCTGGGCCTTTTTAGTTTACAGTGTTAAAAGTGAAAATGCAGCATATTGGATACAAAGACAGGACTGGCGAAAGGAGTCCTGTATGGAGTGAAGCTAATTGACAGATAGCTGGTCTTTATTTTCTATGTTCTCTTTTTTCTTTCGGATCCTTTTTGCCTTTTTTCCTCTCTCTCTTTCCCTCTCCCTCTCTCCCTCTCTCTCTCTCTCTCTTTCTGTCACTGTCTCAGTGTCTCTCACTCTTTCCTTCTGCTTTCCTATTGTTCATTCTTGGACACTCTTTTAACCCCGCAACCTCCACTCATCATTTTCTCTCTCACATTTATTATTCTGTCTCTCCTGCAGGCCTTAGTTTAATTCTTTCTTTCCAGTGATTCTTAACCTGGGGTCCATGGACCCCTTTTTATTGGGGGGGAAGCTGCAACTCCTACTCAGTGGGTCCAGAGCTGTTTAGAAAGTAAAATCCTTTTAATAGATTTATAAAGTACATATCCCAACAAAAAAAATTGACTATTTCAAAGCATTCTAAATATAATGGACTTTGAAATTCGAGGCTAAACATTAAGTTGGTATCCATAGCTAGAACTATGGGGGCAGAAATCAGAATCCAGCAATACATGGGGGAGCAACACGTTATTACTAAATCTAATCCTAGTCTTATGAAATAGACTAATCACCACATTTTCACAGTTGTTCTCTCTTACACATTCATTGATTATTATTCTACATAGATATAAACAGACAATTGACTATTAACAAAAGTCCTATGAATATGCAGGGGAAAAAAATATATTTTTGAAGTTTCAATTCAGATTCAGTGCTGTGAATAGGTTTTCTGAAACTTGAGTCGAGCCAAAGTCCATTACCAACAGAAACTCCTTCTTATAAACTAAGACTCAGATTTTATGCAGAGAATAACTCACTTATGTTTTTATAGGACATGAACCAAGTCAGAGCCCAGCCAAGACTCAGATTTTATGCGGGGTATAACTACTTTATATTGAGACATGAACTTGAGGAGAGACCATTTGAAACTTAATGTATGAGAATATATTTCTTCAAGATGTGAGTCTATTAAGAGGTTAGGAACTGTAGAATGCGTATTAACTGTAACAATTAGGGACTATTACATTGAAAATACACAATGAAAAAAGCTCGAACCTTCCTGTTAAAATTAAAATTCCAATTTCAGTATGTTCTTTTGTTAGCGAATAAATAAAATATTTGGTTATTTGTGTATTTGTTTGATGTTTACTTGTTTTAGTATTTTTGCATGTTATTTTAAGTTTCAAATCATAGAAATTCATTGGCCTGGGTCCCTGGATTTCAGTGGGGGTCTGCAGAAGTCAAAAGGTTTAAGAACCGCTATCTTAGAGGTAAACCCCAAGAGGAGTACAAGTTGAAGGTTGGTCATTTTTTATCACATAATATGGGAAAATGATGGTTTGAGGATTCCTTTAAACAATGGTCCATTTAGAGCAGTGTTTCCTATTGGTGGGAAGAGGCTCATAGTTTGACTCGTTTACATTGGTGCAGCTTAGTGGGAATCAAGGGATGTGAGTCTGAGATGTCCTCAAGCTCTGTGGCGGAGCCAGCTTCAAAAGGTGTATCAAAAGCGTGGTCTGAGGGCTACTGTGAGGGTAGTGGGTTGGAGGTTCCTGAGGTGCTAGTCGGAGATGTGAACAAACTTCTGAAAAGTAAACAGTCTTCTAGAAACATCTCAGATCTGTCCAAGCCTCGAGGTCTCTGTGTGTTGTATAAAAGGAGCTTGAGTAAGCTACAAATGATCAATGACTTGGTCAGACGCATCTTGATAACAGATCCAACCGCGCGGAAAGCTGGGGAGGCAGTGTGTCTACTGCAGTATACTGAACTCATCATATAATCTGCAGGTTACAAGGTCTGATGCTATTGAGATAATTTAGTGGGTTAATGCAACTGCTGCACAAATTTGTGCAGCTCCTCAAGTTTATTACTCTTTGTTATGCTTTTGTGTTAATCTAACCGTCTCTTCTTGTCCCTGCATCTTTCTGGGAGACCAAGAGTGGGAATTAACACCCAAGACTGGATATTTGTTTTTTTTTAAAGCTTAATTTCGTGGACACACCACAAGGGCAGTGAATTTGAACGTGCACATTCCATAGCTACTTTGTAATAGTTATTTTTATTTTATGTTATTTATTTGATATAAAATGAGTGTTATTATAGGAGATGCAATGTGATTTACAGAGCAGAATACGTCAGCAGGACCATCTCAACAATGAGGTTCTGTGCATAGAAAAATATTATCACAATACAACACAATACTACAAAAGCAAATTGTGAGAAATGGCAACATTCAAAGCTCATAAGGTTGCACACCAAAAAACACAGAACTCCACGTTGTAGGAAAGTGCCTCTTTTGACATGGTTATCTCTACTTTTTGCCTGATGCCTGATGTGATTTCAATCAATCAATCAGATTTCTAGAGCGCACCACTCACCCGTAGGGGTCTCAAGGTGCTGGTGGGGGCAAGGGGGGGGGGGGGTGGGGGCAGACAGCTCCGAGGTCATCCAAAGAGCCAGGTCTTGAGGTTCTTTTCTGAAGGCGTGCAGTGTAGGGCTTCACCTGATGCTGAGGGGGAGTTTGTTCCAGGTCTTGGCCACGAGGTAGGAGAAGGGCCTGCTCCCCCGTTCTGGCTCTGTGGATGCAGGGGATTATGGCAAGGGCTAGGTCGGCAGAGCGGAGGTTTCTCTTGGGGGTGTGGAAGGAGATTCTTTTGTTGAGGTATTGGGGGCCGGTGTTGTTGAGGGCTTTGTAGGAGTTTGTGAGCAGCTTGAAGGTAACTCTCTTTTCGACAGGGAGCCAGTGGAGGTCGCGGAGGTGCTTGGTGATGTGGTCGTGTCGTGGGATGCTGAGGACGAGTCTGGCTGCATGTTCTGGAGTTTGCGAAGGAGTGATTTGTTGATTACAGTGCTGGGGCCCAATTTTCTTGAATCATTTATCTCAAGAACCCACTCTGGTCGAATGAACCTTTTTACCTGCCCAATAGCGTGGAGGGAGCAAACACAATTATCAAAGAATACCTTCCGCAATTTGACATAATTGAAGACTCGGAGGTCAATTTCTATTTATTATCAGAAAAAACATCTGCAGATACAAGCACCTTAGCACAAGGTTCAGCAAATAAATGGGTACTAATACAAATGCCACTCTACGAAGAATCCGCATACGACTGAATATGAACAAAAGCACGGCTTCTAAAAGCATGAGGTAGATAACTACCAAGCTAATGTCGATGTTAGGAATCCTTAAACCAAAGCATTTCTGTCCCTACTCTATGCTAAATGACATCCCTACGTACCATTCCCTTGAGACCCAAGAACTCGTGAAAAGTTGTCAGAAGTGAACTTCCTAAGAAGTCTTCACTTGGAGAGCTCGATCTAAACGCTCCTTCTAGCTCCTCGCCTACCTCCTCTCTGCTCAACCCTCGGGGCGCTGTCCATAATACGAAACCCCAAAACGCAAAAACACGCCTTCTGGCACACCTCCTCGACCAGGTCTTCTTCCAGTAATTTTCCATTCAGCTCCGTCCATCTTCCCTCGTCCATCACCTTGGCCTTGAGGCCTAGACACTGTCGGCACTAGGAGTTACGATTGGCACATTCCAATGCACTCCCATGTCTGGCTTTCTCCATAATTCAACTGTTAAACAAAGACCTTTTTACTAACGAACCAACTGTCCTTGCACCTGCGGTGAGATCACAGAGTGAAGAAATACTTCGCATCCTTTACTTCTACAATTTACTGCAGCCTAAAACCTCTGCTAAAATAAATCACTTGCGGCGTACCGCATACAGCTAACATAAGAAATACCAGGCCTTTCTCTTCCACGATATGTGTGACTTCGGGTCTCTACTAGGTTAAATACACTATTAAATTACATTCTAACGTTAGTGCTTTTACTTTCACATACATGAATAAACGCCATACATGAATTAATCCAATCGAATTACACATTTAGTCGGGTACATTGCATTAAACAGAAACTTATCATTTTACATTTTCTTTAATACATTCCTTATACGTTTTCCGCGTTTCCTAATGCTTCTACATTGCAACATAGCTGATACATTTCCTAATACATTTCGCACAGCACAACTAAAGATACGTTCATTATATGCGGGTGCCAGCTAACAATGAATCCAATCCAATCCAAAAAAACTTTATTGCGATTGTTTAAAATCATAAAAGTACAATATAAAACAGTTCATTTAGAATACATATTCCAGTTAATACAATAGCCCATCTTAAAAAAACAGGATGTCATAGTAATTAATCAGTAAGCAAACCCCTTTTAAAACCAATAGGTCAGTCAGTGTTGTTGCTGCATTAGTTTCCTACGAATTGACCACATCGCGAACAAAAACTTAGAAACTGCAGCCACAACAACTGGGTTTAAATCGCTTCGCATGATCCTAATAAAATCAAGATAACTCCTAATACCCAAGTTTAAACATAATTGTATGATCCATTTTTTCCGGATACCGACATATGCGGGGCAGAAAAGCACAACATGGATCGTAGTTTCCAGTTCAGATGAACAACCAGGACAAGTATGCTTGGAACCGCCCGCCCATCGATCAGTAAAGGAATAAAGAGGGAGGGTTCCATATCTGAACTGTAAGTACAGCTTCTTTGCTAAAATGGGTTGGATTACATCAAGGTCAGGTACAAAGGCGTAGTAAGGTTTAACATCAAGGAAAGCATCTGTCAGACTAGATGGACTGATGGACTGACTGAGCTATAAGCTTTCATTAGAAAGTAATCTTTAAAGGTTAAGGCAAAAGTTTTTTTGGAAATGCCTAGAGTAGAAGTCTCTGGGTTAACCCAGAGATGGGCAAGGCCAATATGAGTTAATGTCTGCCTTACATACTGGAGCCAAGGAATCTTATCGGCCCCAAGTGTGCCCAGGATTACTTTCAATTTGTCTCTGTGGCATACTAGCTCTGGTGTACTCCAGAGCCTTTTCCAGTACATCACCGGTCTAGTGGCAATGACCTCTAGGATGGGACGGATGTTAAGATCCAACCTCAATGGCATAAGCGGCGTGTTAGTTGGAAGGGATAAGAGTTTCCTGATAAAATTGTTTTCGGTGGTAGCCAAATCATTTGCACGGGTATGGCCCCAAAGTTCAGCCCCGTACAATGTAGAGGATCGGGATTGCACACAGTAAATTTCTAAGGGAGCACTTATAATTTTTGTACGACAATTCTTATAAACTTTAAGGATGCCCCCCACAGCCTGATTAAGTTTTAGATTGGCCTTGCGCATTTGAGGGGACCAACCCATTTTGTCGTTCAAGGTCAAACCTAGGTACTCTAATATAGTAACCCGGTCCAGGGCGATACCTTCCATTTTGGGATGCGGGTAGCTGGAGGGTTTTACATTAAAAGCCATATACTTCGTTTTGCCTATGTTGACCACCAGGTTCCTTTTTTTACAAAAGTTGGTAAACTGATCCAACACCCGCTGCATACCCATTGGGGATTTTGACAGCAGCAGGGTGTCGTCAGCAAACATGAGGGCAGGATATTTTCTAGAGGCCAATTTTGGTGCGTCTATATCAGTGGTGTCCAAAAGATCAGCAATGAGCCCATTAAGAAAGAGAGAGAACAGGGTTGGGCAAGGACACATCCCTGTCGTACTCCCTTTTCAACGGGGAAGGGGCCAGTCAAATTACCATGTTTTCCATAACGGACTCTAGCATAGGTCCCATCGTGGAGAATCTTCAATTGGTAGCATAGGTATGGCGGGGCCCCCATGGCTAACAATAGGTTCCATAACTGGTTACGGTCCACCATATCAAATGCGGATTTCAAATCCACGAAGGTCATATATAGGCTACCCCCATCCAATATGACATGTTTCCAATGAAGCATCTGGAGCCTAAATAATTGGTCCATAGTTGACGTTTTGGGCCTAAATCCCGCTTGGAGTGGGGTTAGTATATTTTTCTCTTCTATCCAGTTCTGTAGCCGTTGCAGAATGAGCCTAGAGTAGATTTTTTGGCTCACATCTATTAGGCTTATAGGCCTATAGTTACCTGGATCAAGGGGAGATCCCTTTTTAAAGATGGGAATAATTTCCGCACCCATCCAGGTTGATGGTACCGGTAAACCTAGTAAAATGGCGTTGAATAGGATTTGAAGGTAAGGGGCCCAGATCTTCGGTTCATCCTTATAAAGATCCCCGGGAATACGATCTAACCCTGGGGCCTTGTTCACTTGAAGCTGATCCAAAGCCAGATTCACTTCTGATAGGGTCCAGGGGGGAACAAGCCAGGAAGGATCCATGGCTGATAGAATAGCAGGGGGATCAACGGTCCTGATTGTGTTCATCGAATACAAATTTTCGAAGTGGGAAGCCCAAGCGTCTTCGGAGATGTTTGGGTCAATCGGGGAGTTACCCTCCGATTTCCCAAAGTGGACAAGGTTCCAAAAGGATCTTAGATCTTTTGCCACAAGAGCTAATCTCATAGCAACCCATCTTTCCTCTTCCCACTCGTTCTTAGCAATAAGAATTAACTTTCTATATGCCCTCCCAGCTTCCCGAATAAATGAAGGATTGCCCCCCCTGATGGCCTGTAATAAATCCTGTTTGGCTAGCCTGCAGTCCTTTGTAAACCAGGAATTTTTGTTAACCGGCTTCTTAGCATTAACAGTACCTGTGGTGTAAAAGGAACCATGCAGTATTTCTACAAGGTCCTTATGGGTTTTAACCAAATCCAAGGTTCCATCAACTACAGTATTGTTAACATCTCCTTTAAACACCATATCAAGTAAGGGGAGTATTTTTAGGTACAGGCTGGCTATTGCCGTGTCTGACTGTTTTATAGTTTGCCAGCGAATCCTCTTCCCCCCTTGTATAACTCTTAGGTTACCTACTGGAGAGGTGACCATAGCTAGCCCCGTGTTCAATAGATGGAAATTTAGAGCAACTATCAAGGGATCATGGTCACTTTCAGTTCGCCTAGTTATCTTAAAATCCAGCACATGGGGCCATAGGTCTAGACTGACCAGGACGTAATCAATCACAGTTTCATGACCCATGCCCCTATATGTTGGCTGGCCCGGTATATCTCCGCTGAAACGACCATTGCACGCTCTCATAGAGAAAGCGTAAGTGAGGGAGGTAAGCTGGAGTACCAAAGGGGTCCAATGTTTAGCAGGGTACATACTAGTAGATGGTATAGATCTAGCCTCATCTTCCTCAAGTGTAAGTGGGGTTACTCCGGGCAGGGGCTCAAAGTGACAATTGAAGTCTCCTCCAATCATCAACACAACATCGTCTGGAAGTAATTCCAAAAGGGTTAACAGGGAATCAAAGGTAGGTGATGGACCACCACCACGGGTAGGGCGAGAATAAATATTAATAAGTGCAATCTTAGGGGTCTTTTTATGGGACAAAAGAATGCATATTATATCGCTACTATTCGTTTCAACCCTTTTGATGTTGAAACCAAGATGAGTGCCCACCCAGACACACAGACCCCCCGAGGGTCTCCCCCGATGGCCTTTTATGGCAGGTAGCATATAAGTAATGTACCCCAGTCTATGGATAGGTTCAGTTGACCGGGTTTCCTGAAATAGGCAAATCCCAAAGGGGTCCATAAAGGAACACCACTCTGGATTGCCAGTATTGGAAGCTAGGCCTGCGATATTCCAGCTAAGAACTTTAAGCTGGTTATCAGAATTAGGAAGAACCTCAATGGTATTAGGCTGAACGGGTACAATATCAGTAGTTGCTAATTGGGTCGCAGGGACTACCTTCAAAGCCGAAGATTGAGCGGGGGCGTCACACGTAGAACCTAAAAAAATAGGAGAAGTGGTTCCGACTACCAAAGATGCAGAACCCACAAAGGTGGTCGCTAGTAGGTCACCATAGCCTCCTTTGGCACCGGTCTCATCTACAGTGTGGGTAAAGGAAGGTAAGGATCTAACTTGTGTCTCTAGTCATTCTACCTCATCCAACAAGCTAAACCTATTATGGGTGGGAAAACCCAGAGCTTCATTAACAGGCCTCCTACCCCACGTTCCCTCGCTAAATTGCTCTCTGTCAACATAATTGTGGGACGGAGCAAGAGGCCTTAAGCATGGAAAGGGGGGTTTGGTAGACGGGGGGTAGAAATAACCTAAGGGAAGCGTTTTGATGTTGGAAGATAAATTATCAAAGGCGGGGCTACATATGTGGTCAACCACCTCAGGCGCTTGAAAATTAACAATGACACAGTCGCCTCCCACATTTTTTTGTTTATGGCCCACCCAACCAACTCTTCTAGCAAACAAAATAGAAGACCGTACGTTCATGGGCAGGGGTCTGTTTGCATTCAGCCAGAACATAACTTTATTTTTAAGTTCCTGAAAGGATTCTGGTCTCTTAGAGGTCAGTTTGGGAACATTGGTCAAAACAACCATGTAAGGGGCACTTTCAGGGGGAAGGTCGATCCGTGGAGATTCCAGCTGGTGAGGAACCTCAACAGGAGGTACAGGACAATAGTTAGCAGTTGGATGGAGGCTAGCAGACATATTATTAGCAGCTGGTTTTTGTGTAAGAGGCCCCCGTCTATGACTCAAATGAGGATTACAAGCAGCTCCCCGATGTTGTATCGACTGAGTATCAGGTCCATCTTGCGAAATTATTGGGTTTTCAGGAGTGTTAGCCTGGTTTTGACATGAAGATAAACCTGAAATAATAGATTGTATATTTTCATCATGTTTAACTAAAGCTGTCTCCAGAGCAACCAACCTATTTTCTATAGCAACCAATCTAAGCTCGAGCGGCCGCATGGCCAGATCTAGTACAGTAGACATTTTCCCAAGTAACAAGTCTATATCTAAAAGCGGTGGGACTACATCTGGGGAAGGGCGCTCTGAGCAAGTTAGGTTGATGGTAGCTGTAGATACAGTCAAAGAAGTGTCCAAGGTATCAGGATTAGGTTTCTGAGTTTTATTTCTCCTGCCTTTTGGTGATAACCCAGTTCGTTTCCTTTTAGGGATGGTACCAACTTCTCGAACTGGAGTTGCAGGCATAATGGCAGAGCCAAGTGCTGAAGCGGGAACATTTGTGACCGTAGCTATAGCTACATCAGTGGGAACAATAGATAAGGTTGGTGGACGAGGCTGACCATTATTAGTAGTCTGGGTGGACATAGTAACTGGGGAGATAACAGGAGAGCGACTAGATGCAATTGTACCCAATGAGGAGCGTTTAGAAAAGAGTGGTTCCAAGGACAACCGACGCTCAGTTATTGCAATTTCGTGCTCAAGTATTGAAGATGCTCTTACTATAAATTTGTCCAGCGAGCCAGCAACATGATCAGTAGCACTCGGTTTCAAGCCCCTTTTATTCACCATTGTTCTCCTGCAATTGGCACAAGATTTAAGTGTACTCACAAGACTGGTGCACTAAGAGGGTATGGCCGGACCGGACTCTCTCGGGCACGAACGGGCATAAACTGGCCCGCCCTTGGCCCGGGCTTCGCCCGCGCTGCGTTCCGCGCTGCAGAAATGGGTGCACCGAAGGATATAGTCACGCCGGGGGGCGGGTCCTGAGGAAGAGGCAGGCAGCAGCAGCAGGAAGTTGGAGGGCTGCTGGACCTCGCAGTCCTCGGTACGGGAATCCCAGGGCACCGAAGGTCAGTTTCTCCACGAGCGGCTCCCGCGAAGCGGGGGCCGCGAGGTTTTAACCTGTGTCCAGGGGCGGGTCCTGAGGAAGAAGCAGGCAGCAGCAGCAGGAAGTTGGAGGGCTGCTGGACCTCGCAGTCCTCGGTACGGGAATCCCAGGGCACCAAAGGTCAGTTTCTCCACGAGCTAACAATGAATATGATACACCCCTACAATTTTCAATACATTTAGGCGCTACATCAGTTCCCCCCTTTGATGACAACTGTCATCACCCCATCATTCTCATTCCTCCTGGAATATAGCTGACCTAAACTGCAGTTGCTACTATCCCACCATGTCGAATCCCTTCCATTCTTTTGAGATTCTGATACTGACGATCCTGCAATCTCTCCATTCGCTGCTCACTTGCTCTGAGGGCTCTTTCGGCCTTATTCCCTCTATACCACTTCCAGGCCCTTAAGAGTCCCCACAAACAGATCACACATACCACAGCAATTATAATTGGTTTCAACACAGAACCCAGGAATCCCATTCCTAAGTTCGCAAACCAAGTCCCCACTCGACCAAATCCTTGGCTAATCTTTTCCCACACATTCTCTTCTGTCAAATCTTCTATCCCTTTATGGATCGTGGTAATGTTGACAATATACTTCGCCAGGTCCTTACTGTTGTCTGGAATATACGTGCAACATTCTTGGACCTTCAACAATTTACAGACTCCGCCCTCTTTTGCCAATAATACGTCTAACGCAAGTCGATTCTGCAAAACCATATTCCATTTCGACAACATTTCTCCATTCACCAACAACAATGACCTCGCCGAATTCATCGACAATTCATCCACCACGGTCGCCAACTTTCTTATCTTCACATCATTCAGGACAACACCCAAACTAGGTATTGTCACTCCGTATATATCCCGAATCACCATTCCTACATTCACAGCTCTCCGTACTTTGGAGTGCCTTCCCGTCTCTAACAATTTCAAATCTTCCGTATGGTAAATCTTTGGGAATATAATGGCCAAGTAACACGTACCATACCAATTCGCAGGCAATATCACATATGCATTCCTTCCACACACATAATACACCGTCGGAATCACCTGTATAGACTTCTGCAAGAAATCTTTAGCTGAGTCCTCCATGGTAAAAGTATGTTCACACATACTATGCCCCACTAAAACCTTCTCCTTAGGAGTTTGAGGCCGGGCAACACACAACTTCCCCCTCTGTACTTCATCCAATGCAATCGGTCCAGAACTTCCCTTGGATTTATGCCATCTCTCCTCATCCGTCCAATCCACTGGACTATCTCCTGTCTCTCGTGTCTGAGTCAATTTTCTATACCTATCCTCTATCTGGCCTATGAACTTCTTTTCCGTTTCGGACAACCAGCATGTCAAATTATGTCTATGAGCATAAGCTGTATCTAGCTTCGCAGTCGGCCTAAAATACTTCCGAAGCCTATCCTCTGTCTTATAATAGTCATATTTGTTCAAATGCTTGTATGCCGGAACTTCGGGAAGTACTGCGTCATAATTTGAGAAGAAATACTCACACTGTTTCCTTTCATAAAACAAACTAAGCAATAGGCTGCAAGAGATCCCATATGTCAGTGGGAGATGATGGTATCTAATACCCTCATCTACCGAAGCAGGCAACTGCATACACACATAACGATCTTTCGCATCCATCGCATCCACATATTCGTACAACAGTTTCGCATAAGCATTGAGTCTGAAGTCAGCTCTGGACAAATCTATGTGGAACATGCGATTCTCCTCGAGCGTCTGGACTCTTTGATCCCTGTCAGTGACCCCTCCCTGTCTTGGAGTGGTAGGTGTGGGTGCTCCCTGAACCTCCCCCTCCTGTCTATGGGCCACCATGTATGAAGTCACTACTACTGCAAATATGACCGCTATCACTACTCCTAACAGTGTGCCTATCACTACTTTAGCTCTACGATGCGCATTCCCAGGTTCCGCCATCTCTGAAATGTTCTCAATGTTCAGTACAGTCTCTGCGGACACAAGTCTCTTTCTCATCCAAAAGGTTCAATCCAACTGCTTTCTCGAACCAGGGAACTTTTAGCAATAATCAATTTCTCGTTTCTTCTGATCGGGAAGACTTCCCTAACTCTTCCTTGTCCTTCAACGGGAAATCCCTAAATGTATTCTTCTTCCACTCGGGCCTAGGTTATCTTCTTTTCAACTTTATGTACAACAACTTCACAATCAGTCCAGAATGACTGCCGGTCCCAACAGTTCTAGGACCGCCTGCAGTATTTCAAGCTTAAGGGTTGTCAGTTCTTGGGGTGTGGGTATAACTGCAAAGGTTGGGAAGTCTAGCGTTTCCAAAATCAGACCACGGATGATACTCAAGAATGGAGGACTCGGAATATTGATGGTCAGTACTCCTTCGATCTCCAAGCCTGGAATCTTCAACAACACTTCCACTCTCGGAAACGGAAGACTGTTGACCAGTGTGATCGATCTCAATCTTCCCGTGTTCGGTAAGCTTGGCATCAGCCACTGCGTATGCCCACTCTGGTGAAGCGTACTTTTGACTTGGCACTCTGATTCGCTTCGATCTTCTCAGAGCACCTTTGGGTCGATCCATGTACTCTTGCTCTGCTTCAGATTCTTCAGAGACTGGGGCAAGATCAGTTCTGGGTGCTGGTTTCAAGTTCTCCTGCCTCTGACTCGCGGGCCAAACTTTTCCTGCCTCTTTGGCACCTCCGCGCTCCCTTCTGGTACCCTGTGCACTGTTTTCTTCCTCAGCAAAATCTGACTCAGTACTGCCCACTGCAGCTCTTTCTTCTTCTTCCGAGTCTCTTTCAGCGTTATTTTCAAGTCCTTGATTCAGTGCACAACCAGCTGCGTCAGCAACCCCTACACCTTGACTTGCCCTCCAGATGGCTCTGCCACCTCAACTGGGTTTTCATTCTCATGAGGGGCTGTTTCTTCCAGGGGTGCTGGGACTCTACGGGTATGGGAGGCGTGTATCCAGTTCGGCAGTCCCCCACACTTCACTGCTGTATTCGTTATCAAGATTATCTGGTATGGCCCGCGCCAGCGAGCATCCAGACAACTCTTCCTCACGTGTTTGCGCACCAATACCCAGTCGCCTGGGCACAGGTCGTGGCACAGGTCGATTGTGGCGGGAACCGTTGCTGTCTGCACCTGCTGAGACACAGAACGGACCACGTCAGCCAGGCCTTTACAATAGTCCAAAATCATGTCATCAGTGATGTTAATCAAAGCAGTAGCAGGTATTGCTGGCAAGCGCATCGCCCTCCCCATTATTATCTCGTGGGGTGACAATCCAGTCCTCCTATCGGGTACACTCCGGAGACTCATGAGAACTATGGGTAATGCATCCGGCCATTTCAAGGATGTCGAGGAGCATACTTTCGACATTCGGGCCTTCAAAGTTCCATTAACTTGCTCCACAATCCCTGAAGCCTCTGGTCGGTAGCTGCAGTGCAATCTTTGGTCTACATTTAAGGCAGCACAAAGCAGCTTCATGATTTCACTGTGGAAATGAGTCCCTCTATCTGATTCAAAAGAGGTCGGGAACCCGTACCTCGGGATTAATTCCCTCAATAGCAACTTATCTACGGTGAGTGTGTCACACCTACGTGTTGGGTAAGCTTCCACCCACCTGGAAAAGACACATACTATAACTAATATGTACCTCAACCCATTACACTTCGGCATTTCAACAAAATCCAGCTGCATCCTATTAAAAGGTCCACCTGACCTACCTATGTGACTCAACATCACAGCGGTTCTTTTTCCCACATTCATCTGCTGACAGGTAACACACCTCTGACACACAGCCTCAGCTACTGTTCGAAACTTCGGATTATACCATGTTTGGCGAAACACTCGCATCATTGCATCCCTGCCAAGATGCACAGCACCATGTATCAGTCTCGCCATGGGACTCAACAAACACTCCGGTAACACCGCACGTCCATCACTTGAAACCCATATATCCACCTCTCCTTTCTCACATTTTTTTTTTTTTTTTTAAATTGATTTATTATGCGCACAGCTACTCCAGCCAAGGAGAGTCCCGGCGCAAAGACAAGGAGGAACACAACACAACAGAAACGGGGACGCCTAAGATAGACAACTAAAACAGAAAAGTCTTGATGGCTCTCCGGAAAGAAAGCAGATCGTCTAACTGACGGATTTCAACTGGGATGGTGTTCCAAATTAGTGCAGCTTTCACGCTGAAGGAACGACCCCCCATCCGACAGAGTCTAAATCTAGGGACCACAGCAAGGGCCTGGCCCTGAGATCGGAGGCTACGAGTGGGGACATAGAAAGAAATAAGATTGGACAGGATTTCAGGGCCTATACCTCTTAATATCTTAAAAGTCAAGCAAAGGACCTTGAAAAGAATACGCTTCCTTACAGGGAGCCAATGCAAAGAGTGAAGGACATTCGCCACCGGGCAAAATCTGGGTAGGCCAACAATGGCTCTGGCCGCAGCATTTTGAACCCGCTGTAGGCGCGTTAACTCAGCCTGATTAGCCCCAGCCAGAAGAGAGCTAGCGTAGTCCAGGCGAGAGATGATAGTAGCCTGGACTACAAGCTGTCTGGTAGGGGCATCAAAGTATTTAAGGACTGGTCTAAGACCTCTTAATAGACCAAAACAACAGGCTGCCGTTTTTTTAGTATGTCCTATAAAGGTAAGGCCAGCGTCCAACCAGACTGATTTTTCACCTCCGACACTGGGGTCGGAGTGGGGCCCAGCTCAGAAGGCCACCACTGATCGCCCCAGAGCTCCACTCCCTTCCCGACAACCATCACCTCTGTTTTTGTGGCATTAAGCTGGAGACAGTTTTCTGTCAGCCAGCAAGCCACCGCCTTCAGTCCGGACTGAAACCTGGGGGCGTCTTGGTGGACATCTCCGCTAAGGGTAACCGCCAGCTGAGTGTCATCGGCATATGAGACCAAAGTAAGGCCCCACTGCCTCGCGACATCAGCCAGCGGTCTCACGTAAAGATTGAACAACGTGGGACTTAGCGAAGACCCCTGCGGAGCCCCCATGGCCAGAGGCTGGAAACTGGACGAAAAGGGAGGAATGGCCACACAGAAGGAACGATTGTCCAGGAAGGAGCGGAACCACTGCAGCGCCAGACCACTGACACCGATCTCCTCAAGCCGATGCAGGAGGATGCCATGAGATACGGTGTCGAAGGCGGCGCTGAGATCTAACAATATCAGCGCCGCCGTCTGACCCGCATCCAACCTAGCACGCAGATATTCCACCATTGCGAGGAGAGCGGTCTCCGTGCTGTGACCAGCGCGGAAACCGTTCTGTGTGGGATCAAGGGCGTTGGTCCGGGCTAGATGTTACGACAGGGACAGGGCCAGATTGACATGGGCCTCTGTCAACTTTGCCGGCCAAGGTAGCAGCGAGATGGGGCGAAAACTTTCAGGCTTAGACGGGTCTAAGGAGGGTTTTTTGATGATCGGAGACACTACCGCCTGCTTCCATTTAGTAGGAACTACCCCCGACTCTAGAGAGAGGTTGACAAGGGAGCGCACCACAGGGCGCCCCAGAAAGGTCTGGTCTCGAAAGAGAGCAGGCTTTACCGGATCAGATGGAGATCCTGATTTAACTTGCAAAGCAAGTTTGTCAAACCCGTCCGAAGTGAGAGGGGGAAATGAGGGCAGGGCGATCTGACGTAGTGCCTCATTGGAACGTCCCAGCGGAACCCCAATGCTAGGGAAAGTCCGATAGATGGCTTGGACCTTTCCCAAAAAATAGGAAGCCAGGGATTCACAATGGGAAACAGAGCTCTCGGCTAAAGAGATAGTCCGTTTGGCCATAAGATCTTTAACCGCTTTGAAGATGGCCTTCGACGGGTTGGTGCTGTTCCGGAATTCTTCAGCATAGAAGGCCGCACGAGCACGACATATGGCCCGGTGATAGAGCTTAACCGAAGCAGCATATGCGGCTTTTAAATCAGCCCCATATGTCTTCCGCCAGGCTCTCTCCGCCCGTCTACAGGCTCCCGTCAAGGCGCGTAAGGCCCCGTCATACCAGGGACTAGACTCGCGAGGGTTGATCTTAGTCGATACAATGGGTATCAAAGCATCCAGAGCCCTAGTAAGCCAGGAGCAAAAGAGATCGTACCCTTCGTCCACATTGTTCAATGGGCCCAAGGGCTCCACCAACAAAAGATGGTGAAAGTCTTCCAACCTGAGTTTGTTCCAAGATCTCCTGAGTACCCGTCTAGCTGAAGAAATGGGAAGAGTCACTGATACGGGACACTGGATAGACACCAGGAAATGGTCAGACCATTCTACTGGGGTAACTGCAGTGACTTTGGCCTCAGTCAGACATCCCGCTCGTATCCAACTGTCCCGCTCTTGGTCGGTGACCCCATCTTGCAACTGCTTCAGTTCCTCCCATGAGTCTGCCATAGCTACCATCACAGTGTAATCCGTTTTTTCTTCGCTTTCTACAACATGATTGTTAGTATAATTACATCCCTGCTCTGCACAAAATCGAGCAACCTCATCTGCGTAATTATTACCCAATGACACAAAATCAGTTCCCTTAGTGTGTGCAGAACATTTAACGACAGCAATTTCATCTGTGCTTTGCAAGGCCTCCAACAATTGGTGTACATAATCCCCATTCCTAATGGGTGAACCCGAAGATGTCATAAATCCTCTCTGGGACCATAGCTGTCCGAAGTCGTGAACCACACCAAACCCATATTGACTATCCGTGTAAATCGTTACACGGATCTTATCAGCGGCCAAACAGGCACGGGTCAGCGCAATAAGCTCAGCCACCTGTGCGGAGTGTACTCCTTCTAAACAAGCGGCTTCCACTACCCCTGAGATGGTACACACAGCGAACGCTGCTCTCAGTCGACCGACACTGTCTCTTAAGCATAAACCGTCCACAAAGAAAATCTCATCTGAAACTGGGAGCGGTTCATCGACAATGTCCGGCCTCGGTTTGGTGCATAGTTCCGTCACATCGAGACAATCATGGTCCTCACAATCTTCATCATCATTTACATTTGGAATAGGCAACAGTGTAGCAGGATTTAAAACAGAACACCTCTTCAACGTTACATTATCTGCAGCAAGGATAACTTGTTCATAACGAGTCAGTCTATTATTCGTGAGGTGCTGAGTTTTAGTCCTAGTCATCAGCAATTCAACAGAATGTGGTACATGAACAGTAAGCGGATGCCCCATCACAATGCTCTCACATCTTTCGATACTGACACCTGTTGCAGCAACGGATCTGAGACATCCGGGCAACGCAGAAGCTACTGGATCTAAAGTAGCTGAAAAATAGGCAACTGGTCTACGGACTCCTCCGTAACTCTGAGTCAACACTGCTAATGCACAACCTTCCTTTTCGCAACAAAATAAGGCAAATGCCTTGTTATAGTCTGGCCTTCCCAAAGCTGGAGCGGTGCACAAAGCTTCTCTCAGTCCCAAGAACGACTTTAAACAATCTTCGTCCCATGGTACCGGATCACTCACATCCTTTCTCGTCAGCCGCTGTAAGGGCTTCGCTTCAAAGGAAAGATTTGGGATCCACTGGCGGCAATAGCCCACCATTCCCAAAAACAGTCTGACTTCCCTCTGAGTCGAAGGAACTGGAATCCTCAAAATCGCATCAATACGATCTGGAGACACCTTCCTCTTTCCCTTCTCAATCCGGTGCCCCAAATACTGTACTTCTCTCAAACAGTATTGCAGTTTGTTTGGAGACACCTTGTGACCATTCTCTCCCAAATAATTCAACAAAGCAACTGTGTCAATTCTGCAGGCGTCTTCCGTCTCTGACGCAACAAGCAGATCATCGATGTATTGCACTAACACAGAGTTTTGTGACAACACAAGACCTTCGAGATTCTTCTTCAAGATCTGATTAAAGATAGATGGGCTCTCCGTGTACCCCTGTGGGATACGACACCACGTTAACACATGATTCTCCAGCCTAAATGCAAAAAGAAATCGGCTCTCCTCATGCAGAGGAATCGAGAAAAATGCTTGACACAAGTCAATCACTGTGAACCATTCAGCTTCACATGGGACCTGAAATAGGATCACGGATGCATTCGGTACCACTGGACAACATGGAACAACTACTTCGTTTATCTTTCGCAAGTCTTGCACAATCCTAAATTTCCCGCTTGGTTTCTGTAGCCCCATAATGGGCGAATTACATGGGCTACCCATAATCTCCATCAGTATTCCCTGCCTAATCATGGACTCAATCACAGGTTTAATCCCTGCGACTGTTTCCGGGGATAACTTATACTGGGGTGTCCTCGGGAATTCTACGTTTGGCTTAACCTTGATTTTCACTGGCTCTGCTCCTTTGACTAAACCAATTTCCTCGCCACTAAGATCCCATACATCAATAGACACTGAATCTCTCAGATCGAGTGGAAGTTCCTCCACCGTTAAGGCTGGGTACATTTCCACGCACGCGCTCTGATTTGCAACCTTAAAGGTCGCATCATCGTCTCTCGTCTGTACCTCCACTCCTTTCGGGGTACAGTTGATTGTACAATTGAGTTTGCACAGTAAATCTCTTCCTAACAAGCAAACTGGACTAGAGTCGCACACCACGAACTGGTGCCGATCACTGAAATTTCCTATCCTGATTGGAATTGGCTCCGTCAGCGGACTAACCAGCTTCTTATTCGCCACTCCAACGACCTGGATACTCTGTCCAGAAAGGGCCAACCGTGGAACCACAGCCGACCTTATAGTCGATCTAGTAAATGTAAATGTAAATGTATGTGTCTTGTAAAGCGCACTGCTGCCCTGAGGCGTCCTGGCGCTGTAGACCGCTGGGGAACCCGTCCTGGCTATCCCTGTGAGATGGTCCCTCCAGGGTATCTCCAAGGTGAAACCAGGCATCCCCGGCGAATGTGGGGGGCCGTTGTGGAGATGAGGCAAGCTAATGCCCAGAGTTGCCGAGTGTGTTCCTGGTTAGAGTAGGTACCGAGGCGAGAATTATCAAGTCCGTTTTGACCCTGGTCCACGACCCTGCCGCGTCGGGAATTGAACCCTGGTCCCTGGCCGATTCTCTGCTTACGGATCTGCCGCCTCTAACCAGTGAGCCACACCTCTCCACAACCATAGCTCCCGTATCAACCAAAAAGTTTGTAGGATGACCGTCAAGATCTGCTTCCACAAAGGGTCCTGTCTGGTCCACTTCTAGAACGGCCCTGAGCATACAATCCTCGTCCTCCTCAGACCCTAGTCGGGCCAACAAGCTCGTCTCATCTTCCTCACTCACTTCAAACATTGGCATCTGCAAGTAAGTGCGAGCACCCTGCTGTACAGTCTGTATTCTAGGTGGCTGGGGAACCTGCATCTGCGGGACGCCAGTCCCCCCTTTAACCATTCTGGGTCTGGTTACTGTCTGTACCGCCTCCGTCCCAGGGACCTGAACTACCTCTCCTTCCGGCTGCGTCTGATTCCATGGATTCATGGGACACTCGCGTCGCCAGTGTCCAATCTGATGACACTGGTGACAGGCTGTAGTCTTTTTCAATATCGCCACATCCATCCCTGTCCTAGGGTCTATTGGTCTAGGCCTTCCTTGCCCCTGGACGTTCTGATTTCCTGCCTGATAATTCCCCTGTCTCCTTACCAATGCTCCGCCATTAGGCTGTCCCTGAGCGGATTGCATCTGGACAAGCATGAGATTATCCTTCAATTTCCTATGCTTAGATTCGATCTCATCAGCACAGTACCTAGCGTACCACAAGATTTCGTCAACCGGTTTATTCTGCCAGCAGATCAAGTGTTGCTGTATCATAAGGCTAACCTCTGGCCTCAATCCCAACACAAATTTTGAAACAAACTGTCCCATACCCTTTGTATCCAGCGCATCTAGACCACTGTACTGCTTAGAAGCCTGCAAGAGTCTCTCATAAAACTCATGCACCGTCTCTTTTGGTTCCTGCACTGTCCTGTCTATTTTTACCCAATCGATGTCTTGAGGAGAAACCTTCACCTTCAGCCAGGCAATCACTCGCTCATACATCCTCATTACTGCCGGTGATGGACCATTCGTGTACGCATTTCTCTCAGGCTCTTGAGTTGGCCCATCAATAGCAGTCTTACATGCCGCCCACAGATCTCCCGGGACCACGATGTCGAACAGAGTATTCAGATCGGTCCACAATACCTTTGAGATCTTAACAAAACGATCGACTTGCTTATACCACTCTACCGGCTTCTCCCTAAGCGGGGGAAAATCATTGGTAAACGCCGCCAAATCGCCCCTACTCCAGGGTACGTACACGTAACCTCCATTCTGTACTTCCCTTAAAGGGAAGTTTCCTATTTTCACCTGGCCTCCACCCGGAGGCGGGGTCCCTCCTACCATTTCTCTAGAATTTTTCGTCCTGGACCATTTTTCTTCCCATTTATCAAGCGTCATCCATACTCGAATGGCCAGGATCAACTCTCTACTGTGAGCCCTTAATCCAATGACCCTTTTCTCCTCCAGTTCCTGGTCACTGTACTGCAACCTATGGCTTCCTTGCAATGTTTTAGTCTTAGACAAATCCACCTCATATCGCCTAGCCAATTCTAACAATTTCTCATGTGCCGCTCGTGCCTTCCGAGTCACATTCTTCGCCACAAAAAGTATTTAGTCCGGAACATATGTTACCACTCTCTCCAGGGATAAGCTTCCGCTTATCATCTCATCCACTTCTGCTTTTAACCTTACCACATCTATCATTCCGGCTCCTAGGGCCCCTTTCAGGACCTCACGGCAGACTACCCTTCCTCTACCGTCTTCCTCACATTCTTGGTTCTGCGACCTCCCTTCTCGAAACACTTCCCTTGGAGCGGACTGATCTCCGAAGCTGACCTGCTCTCTCTCTGCCATTCTTACCCTCGGGTCCTGGCCTCTCTGTGGCGGCACCCATGATCATAAATCGGATCTCGACTCCATCAGGGACCTCGGCCTCTCTGGTCTCTGCTCTCTTTGCTCCCCTGATGAATCTGACATGGCTGGCAAGGGCGTACTCCATTCTATAGGGTTCGGATTCCGGGTCATTGCACCCGCCAGACCACTTTCTGCGACCTCTCCCCTAACCTCCTCGGTTGTCCGCTCCGGGTTTTCGCCCTCTCCTGTATCTGGGTGGTAAATCGAAACTATGGGTACAATGGTAACCGGTACCTTAAAGGCGTCCGGTAACCTCCCCTCTCTATCTCCCTTTATGCTTGCCTCAGACGGGCTCCTCGTGCTCTCTGTTCCTATTGAGAGTCTTCCTTCTACTCTCATTTCTGAATTGCTTATTACCCTTCTCGTATCTTCTATTTGAACCAATGTCCCCTCTGGGACTTCTGGGTTATACGGAGGTGGTCTCTCTGACAATAACCTTTCCAATAAGTCATCGTCTATCTCACTCTCATCTTCTTCTTCTGACTTTACATTCCTTACCCCCTCTGATGTAATCAACAAGGGGTAAAGTCTCTCCTCCTCTATCGCCTGCACTCTCCATCTTTTCTCCGCTGCGTCCCATCTAGCATCCTGATAAGCCCTGATTGACTTCTTCACTCTTTCCTGATCCCTCCCTCTATCCCTATCATGCGCTGCTCTAATCCACGCATGTAGTGCTTCAAACTGTGTGGGCCTCGGCAAGGGTCGTAACCCCGCCATTACAGATTTCAGCTGGTACAACACTGCTAGCCTGAACGAGCCATATCTCGGGAATGCTAATTCCCCCTCACTTTGGGTCATTTTATGCCAATTCTCAAGCCAAATAATCGTGTGCAAACCCACATTCTTTGCCATATAATGTGCTGGAGTGTCCTCGGGAGGGGCCTCTTCTCCCTCTCGAGTAACCACATGCTTATCTCCTCTACACATTTCTCGAAAAACCTTAAAACACTTCATGATTTAAAAATTCGGTCTCACACACTGTTTACCTCTTGATATCAAATCCTCCAATAACAGCGCGACTAACACCAACCGACCTATCACAGCGCGACACTCTCTGACTTCACCTGCCTTCGTTCGCAGCAGTTCCCTCTCCTTACCGTTTACCTTTCACACCCGCACTCGTCCCATTCATACCCTAAATACAAGTTACTTGCCTGGCCGTCCGTCCACAGCCTCTGACTGTTCGTCCACAGTCTCTCGAAATTGTTGACCTCGGCTGGCAACTATCTGTCGCCTCTGATAGGTTACAAATTCTCAAGTCCACATGCAGCAACTCACGACCAGCGTCAAGTTGCCATGCACTCACACATTCACTCCCCCTATCTCGGTCCAGGTGATCGATGGTACCTCACGATCTCCTTTGGGTGGTCAACAAAATCTACCACGGGTGTCTTCTACACCACACTTCCCGGGCTGCGCGCGCTCACAGCCTGATCTCGCAATTACTCAACATTCACTCTAACTCCGCAAGACATCACACAACAAATCAACACCGCAATCTACAACATCTCATCCTGTTGATACTCACTCCACGAACTGCTGCTTCCTGCCGCACTGCTACTCGCCGTCTATGTTCATCATCCACAGTCGTCCGCTGCTCACCATCTGATGATTCACCGTTACTTATTGTCTATGGGTCTCGAGGATCACTTATCTTATCTAATCATCCCTCGCTATCGGAAGTAACCATCCTACTCTGCTACCAACTGCTGGGGCACAATTTTCTTGAATCATTTATCTCAAGAACCCACTCTGGTCGAATGAACTTTTTTACCCTCCCAATAGCGTGGAGGGAGCAAACACAATTATCAAAGAATACCTTCCGCAATTTGACATAATTGAAGACTCGGAGGTCAATTTCTATTCCTTTCGGAGTTTTATTATCAGAAAAAACATCTGCAGATACAAGCACCTTAGCACAAGGTTCAGCAAATAAATGGGTACTAATACAAATGCCAATCTACGAAGAATCCGCATACGACTGAATATGAACAAAAGCACGGCTTCTAAAAGCATGAGGTAGATAACTACCAAGCTAATGTCGATGTTAGGAATCCTTAAACCAAAGCATTTCTGTCCCTACTCTATGCTAAATGACATCCCTACGTACCATTCCCTTGAGACCCAAGAACTTGTGAAAAGGTGTCAGAAGTGAACTTCCTAAGAAGTCTTCACTTGAAGAGCTCGATCTAAACGCTCCTTCTAGCTCCTCGCCTACCTCCTCTCTGCTCAACCCTCGGGGCGCTGTCCCTAATACGAAACCCCAAAACACAAAACACGCCCTCTGGCACACCTCCTCAACCAGGTCTTCTTCCAGTAATTTTCCATTCGGCTCCGTCCATCTTCCCTCGTCCATCAGCTTGGCCTTGAGTCCTAGACACTGTCGGCACTAGGAGTTACGATTAGCACATTCCAATGCACTCCCATGTCTGGCTTTCTCCATAATTCAACTGTTAAACAAAGACCTTTTTACTAACGAACCAACTGTCCTTGCACCTGCGGTGAGATCACAGAGTGAAGAAATACTTCGCATCCTTTACTTCTACAATTTACTGCAGCCTAAAACCTCTGCTAAAATAAATCACTTGCGGCCTACCGCATACAGCTAACATAAGAAATACCAGGCCTTTCTCTTCCACGATATGTGTGACTTCGGGCCTCTACTAGGTTAAATACACTATTAAATTACATTCTAACGTTAGTGCTTTTACTTTCACATACATGAATAAACGCCATACATGAATTAATCCAATCGAATTACACATTTAGTCGGGTACATTGCATTAAACAGAAACGTATCATTTTACATTTTCTTTAATACATTCCTTATAGGTTTTCCGCGTCTCCTAATGCTTCTACATTGCAACATAGCTGATACATTTCTTAATACATTTCGCACAGCACAACTAAAGATACGTTCATTATATGCGAGTGCCAACTAACAATGAATATGATACACCCCTACAATTTTCAATACATTTAGGCGCTGCATCAACAGCGTCAAGAGTGTTTCCGTAGTCCAGCCTGCTGGTGATGAGTGCGTGGGTGACGGTCATCCTGGAGTCAGGGGGGATCCATTTGAAGGTCTTGCGGAGTATGCACAGGGTGTTGAAGCATGTGGAGGACATGGCATTGATCTGTCGGTTCATGGTGAGTGTGAAGTCGAGTATGATGCTGAGGTTGTGTGCGTGGTCCTTGGGGGGGTGGGAGGGTTTCTGAGGGCGGTGGGCCACCAGGTGTCATTCCATGCGGCGGGGGTGGATCCAAGGAGGAGGACTTCCGCTTTCTCTGAGTTAAGCTTCAGGTAGCTGCTGCTCATCCAGGATGCGACATCCTTCATTCCTTCTTGGAAATTGTGCCTGGTGATGTCGGGTTCCTTGGTGAGGTAGAGTATGAGCTGGGTGTTGTTGGAGTAGGTTACTATTCTGAGTCCGTGTTTTCTGGCGATGGCTGCAAGGGGGGCCATGTAGATGTTGAAGAGCGTGGGGCTGAGGGTGAATCCTTGGGGTACTCCGCATCTGATCTCTGTGGGTTCAGAGAGGAAGGGCGGGAGACTTATTCTTTGTGTTCTGCTGGAGAGGAAAGAGTGAATCCAGTGTAAGGCAGTTCCCTGTATGCCGACGTCGTGGAGTCTGTCAGCTAGTGTGCAATGGGAGACGGTGTCGAAGCCTGCTAAGAGGTCTAGTAGAATGATGGCTGCAGTGTGGCCTTGATCGAGGAGGGTGCAGATGTCGTCAGTGGTGGCTAGGAGGGCAGTGTCGGTGCTGTGGTTGCTGCAGAATCCGGATTGAGATGAGTCAAGGATGTTGTTAGTTTCTATGAAGTACGCCAGCTGGGTGATGAAGATTCTCTCGATGACTTTGGCGTCGAAAAAGAGGAGAGAGATGGGCCTGTAGTTCTTGAGGTTCATTGGGTCTGCGGAGGGCTTCTTGAGGAGGGGTTTGACTGTCTAAAGTAACTGCTGTAAATGTAAATGACGTGTAAATGCACTGGGGCCCTGCCAACCAGGTTCCCAGTGCCAGACCTCTTCCCAAAACAGTAACACAATTAGCACAACTTCAGCCACCCCTGTAAGTCCCTAATAAATGTTACTCCTGGATTCCAGAGCATGGGTAATTAAGAGGGTCCACTGGGGCTGCAGCATAAATTATGCAACCCCAGAGACCCCTCACCAAGATCATGCAAACTGCCACTACAGGCTGCGTGTCTTGGCGCAGAGAAAACCGAAGAGTCGACCTGGCACGACTCATTGGTTCCATTTGGATTGGAGATAAAGGTTTTTCATCAGGGTAACTTCTCGCTTGTGGACCATTTCTACATGTGACGCTTTGTGTCTTTTCACGTCTTTTCTATTTTTAGGTCACCTCAGCACATTTTTCAAATTCCAAGTTATTGCTGTCCTCTGCATATTTTTATCTATCCAGTCAACAATTAATAAGAAATAAATTGTGTTACTTTGTTACATTAAAACAAAATGATTTTGTGACATTTCCTCCCACTATGTTGTTTTTTTACAGTGGCCCCTGAGGAAGGTAGTGTGTTCCCGAAATGCATTAGGCAACAGATACCTGATCGCACATATAACCTTTGTCTGTCAAATAGGCTATTCTTTAGACTTTCAGCAAGTGTAAAAAAACACAGAATACTGATGTGTATTTTGAAACCAGTAAACTAATGTCGCCAATTTGATAAAATGTTCAATTAAATAATACAGATCGAAAAGAACAGTGAAGTTGGTTACAATAATTGTGTTTTAATTTGAGAAAAATAATCTTTGATAAATTCATTAGCTGTGCACTCAGGTTTCAAGTGTTCAGTGACACTTGCGATACAGTTACATTTCACACGTGTTAGGCAGTGCCACGTTCCTGATCTGCATGCGAAACATTAAAAAGATTTGTTGAAAATTTGAGTTTTTCCACAGAGAACACATAAACAGGTGTTCGCAATACACACACATTTACACAGCCCTGCACTGCATGAGGTACAGGTAAGTCACCCCTACTGCAGGACTTACAGTCCTAAGGCATGGTGCACTATATCCCACGTGTGGACATATCTGCATGAGCAGATATGACCCTATAATATCTAAGTCCATTCTTGGATATTGGAAGTGGACAGGGAAGCCATAGAGAGTACATGGGCTGGGTAATTGTCATTACGAGTTTCCTAGCTCCATGATGGCTTCACTGTACCCTAAGATGTTTAGTACCAAACATCTCATCTTAATAAATCCTCACTGATGTCAGAGTTGGATTTAATAATAACTGCACACAGGAAACCCTATAGAGAGTCTCCTGAAAACCTACCAATCACTGGTGTCGTCCTTAACTAGTTTTAGCCAGCCTGCCACCACCAGACATGTTTCTGACCTCCTGGGGGTGAGGGCCAGCGCTCTCAGAGGCCATGAACAAAGACTGCTTTGCTGAGATTAAGTGCTTCACACCTCCCCGGACAGGGTGGCCTTCCGAGGCGGGAAGCTTCTAAGGGTAAGCCGCCTTTGAAATACAATCCCGGCATTTCCAGATAGTGGAGGATGCCAACCTCACTTTCCAGTTCCACTTTTGGCAGGAGGAAAGGTGGCAAAATTAGTTAGATGAGGAGGTGTGCCCACAGTCAGTCAGTACCAACCCTAAGGCGTGGCAGGCGATGTGGAGCCCACTTTTGCAAATCTGCCTTCTTGAAATGAAAGGAAAACAACCTATCAGGGCTAGGGTAGTGCCCCCTCCCCCACAAAGTGGTCACTTAGAGGGTGTAGACACCCTAATGGTAGGTAGTCTATTGACAATTACCTGTCTCCTCTTTTAATGCCCCTAAATTCAGTATTTAGGTGGCATCTCTTGACATTGTTACTTAAATTCAATGGACGCAAAGAAGAAAAAGACAAAGAAAAGCTGCTGACCTGAGGACTGAAGCCCTGCCGCAGGAAATTCATGCTAAATCCTTCTTGCTGCCTAAAGGACTCGACAGTCCTGGTGTAAAATATCTTGTCCTGCAACTGTGAGGCCTCCAAGAACCTCAGAGCCCATCTAGCCTTCCACAAATTGCTAAAGAACTTCCCTAGAGTAGAGGCGTGACAGCAGGCCCAAACTACAGACTCTGGTTTCACCAACTTGCTGCTTCTCGGCGACTCTGACGCAGCACCCGGACCAAAAGTTTTTCACCAGCTCTGAAGGGTCGGATCTGTGCCCCCACCACGTTTGGGTACACCAGGACCTACTGGAGCTGTGCTGCATCAATACCCAGGGTACCAGACCCTCTATAGCATTCACCGGCATGAAGAGTCCACTCCGGACTTCAATTGTCCAGGAAGCAAGCACCTGTCGAGGGATATTACAACGCCTGAGAACCAATTTGTGAGTGGCCCAGCTGTTTTAAAATCACCGCTCCGATCTGCCTGCTCCTGACCGCGTAGACATCTTGACGCACGCCACCCGGCTGACCTATCTGCTCTGCACCCTGCCCAACCGACCTTGGTAACGATGATCCAGCTGTGCTCCCGTGGTCCTGAGGCCCTCATGACCTGCTCCCTCAAGTGAGACCCCCCGGACTTTCCTTTAAGTCGCCTTGTGCAGTGTGTTTTCAAATGGCCCCCTTCTTCGTAATGCACCAGCTACTAAGAACCTCAGCACTCTGAGAATCCGCTGGTGGAACATTAGACCTGGCATGGCTAAACATGGAAATCCAAGAGGTGAATCTTGAAAGTCGATTGTACGATTTTACATGCATTTTTGTCTTTACCCCATAGACATCAATGGTGCGTTATTGTACACAAAAGTTACAATTCATAATTTTTAAAGTACTTACTGTAGAACGAAATTCTGGGTCTGGAAAAATTATATAAAAATTTATATTTTTGGGACTTGGTCTCAGATTTCTTCTTGAGTGTGTGTCTCATTTATTGTCTCTGTGAGTACAACAAATGCTTAACACTGCCCTTTGATAAGCCTAACTGCTCGCCCACACCACCACAAATAGAGCGTTAGTGTTATCTCCTTTTGCCTCTGTAAACAAATCTGGGTCTTCCTGGACTCTCTGCACACTGTACTTCATTTTTAGTATACTATATAGAGAGTCAGAGTCCCTACACACGTCAACCCCGACTCATAAATAATTAGTTAGGCAGGCCCTAAGACCCAGGACCGAGATCGCTAAGTGACAGATCACAGGTGGGGTAGCACATAGCCAGCAGACAAACATGCAAACAGGAAATCCCAGAGCAAACCCACAGATAGGCGCAGCAACACCACAATGGTCCTTGGAGATGGGCCGCAATAAAGCACACATGGCCGCCCAGAAGGCTGCACGCGTTCCCGAAACACCATAAAGTCAGATGCCACATAAAGTTAGGAATACTCAGCCAATCAGGACACAGCACACACAGTGATCATGCGCTCCCCATGCCGGACATCTGAACACATTATCTACTGTCCGCATTGTGTCCAAGCAAGGTCAAGGCAGTGGTCCACATTCCTTTCCAAAAAAAGGACTGGCAGAACCATATATTGCATCCCATTAACTGTACAAAATTCTATGTTAGACCGATTGTAAATTGAGAAAGTCCTCAGAGACTATGCCTATGGCTGAGCTCCCGGCCACACTGTTTAATTAAACAAACTGTTCCTGTTTTGCCAAACACCCCTTGTCTCTTGTCTTTTCAAGATATTTAATGTTCAAGCAACAGATTTAATAGCCCATCCGGTTTCCGATCCATTATATTTTTCAGTTAATCTGCTACTTTACAATTGCATCACATTTTGTATTAATACCGCATATGATCAAGTCTCATCAGAAAACTCTGGTCACTACACACAGACAGACATTTTCCAATTTCAATTTACTGCACATGTATTATGCATAGTTTGTATTATTCACAGCCCTACCTAATAAGCTATCTCACTCCACGATCCAACAACAGAAAAAAGTGTATTCTATCATTGGGTATAATTGATTTTTTAGAAGAAAATATATGTCAATAATATACACATTACACAAAATAGGCCTGAAAATAAGGACTGTTTTGGTAAAGAGGTACATCTGGGAAGGACAAATGCACAGAATAAGATCGCCAGATGCCTTCAAGGCTCCAAAAACACATTGGTTCAGGCCTTGCCTTTTCTTGCAGAAACCATTGTTTTCATGTGTGTTAGTTGCACTGAATCAACTGGGTGGAACCAAGATTGCAGCTCTAAAAATACATGCGGTTGTTACAAGAAAACTTATTAATGTCTATGATTAACACGCATTTGCAATGCAATTGGTCTTGCCTTTGCGAGAGTTTAAACTATTGGCTTTGTAAATGACAATGCCTTTTATTTATGTGTTGGATTTTAAAACATAAATAAAAGGCATTGTCATTTACAATGGCAATTGCTGAAACTTTTGCAAATGCAACACTATTGCACTGCAAATGTCAGACACACAAGCAGACACAGACACACACGCAATCATACACACAGATGCATACACACAGGCAGACACGCACACAGACTGAAAAACTACCATAGTGAGTGAGCATCTAGGAGCCCA
This sequence comes from Triturus cristatus, assembly GCF_964204655.1. Lineage (NCBI taxonomy): Eukaryota > Metazoa > Chordata > Amphibia > Caudata > Salamandridae > Triturus > Triturus cristatus. Next base: position 67,750,958 of record NC_140590.1, read on the forward strand.
CTGTAAGAGAAGGGCACTTACTCACTCTCGGAATCGAGATAAAAACTGTACCCTCACACCCAGAACCTGAAAAAGAAATACTAAAAGTAAAATGCGGAGAACAATTGTGTGATGTTCTGTATCTATTTCATTACATGGACATTGATGGAATTGTAATATGTCACTGTTAGAATATTAGAATTTATATGAGTCATTTACTGTGTCATCCACTGAGCTCATGGTGTTCTAGTGGAGCTTTGAAGATAAACTAAGGAGTTACTGTTGATGCTTGGATGCTGTTGGATGGGATTCTTATTGTGGAATAAACTGGAGAATATTCTTAATGAATGTGTCCTGATTTTGTCATCCAGGACACTTCACTGGCGTAGTCGGCAGGATAAGCCTTTGAGGATCCTAACACAGGAGATTGGTGAGGCATTTTATAAATTTTCTTATGGATATTGAACAATTCAAGCCTTTCCTTTCATCCAAGTGACTTTCCAAGACCTTTAATATTAAATCATCTTAGCTACTTTCAAATTTTTGTTAAAGTGGATTTAAGAGAAGTAAATCTCATAAATTAGTAGGAAAATGCTGAAGGCTGCTATGAAGATTTTCTAATCAACATTCAAAATTAAGTGCCTTGATAGCACCTGCAGCTGTATTCTTATTGGATTGTAATTTGATTGCACCAGCGGGAGTGTTTGTTTCATCTAGATTGAAATTTGAACTCTTCTCAAATTTTATGGTCAGCAACTAATCCTCAAATATACAATTTAATATATCATGCTGCGTGGTATGTTGATTCCCTTGGTGGATTTAGCAGTATGTAACTCATGGTGGAAGATACTGTCACAGCCGCTTTAATTAAAAAATAAAAATTAAAAAAAAGAAGATTTCATGAACATTTCATGACTGTGTGGATCTGAAAGCAGTTTTTTTCTATCGTTGTATTGAAACTCCGATCGTTCTACATTACGGGCGAGTTTGGTATTAAAAGTATTTTGGTAAAGGGGTTCGTTGGGCATTAAGTGATGTTACAGTTGGAATTAACATCAACCGCCTTACTTACTATTGCTGAGACATTCAATGATGTTATAGTTAAAAGTAAACATCCACCGTTTTACTTGCCATTGCCCGCGCCCTTTGAGATCAGCCAGCGTTCCATATTGACGGAGCCTTCTTTGTCATTGCCTGTGAAGATCGCGATCTCTGAGCTGCTGAAAACGTCAGATCACGCACGCACGACGACGTGATACATCATCGGCGGCCATTTTGATTTCTCCAGTAACCAAAGAAACAAGTTTCCGGTGTGCGCTGATGCGCACAGCTTAAAGTGAATGTCTGTGTTTGTGGCTACCTGTCACAACATTCATTGAAGCTAGTGCCAAACGTTCATTTTCTCTGACCCCTATACAACAAGAGGTTTCCAAACCCCCATGAATTTCCGGTATCGTAACTTTTTATATGCTTAATTATCTCTCCTTTACATTATAGTTTATATATTATATGATTTTCATTTTTTCTATTGTTACCGATTTTTTTCTGTTCACATAGATTAATTTTGATTGTCTCTATATTTATTTCCTCCATGTATTCAAAGAATATTTCATGTGACTTTATATTGTTATTTTGTCTGTTGTATTGAGAAATGCTTTTCTTTAATAAACATATTTTTGAACTTAAAAAAGAAATAATAACCCCAAATCAGTAGTGGCCACCCATTTTTCTACTCATCATCACGTCAGTCAACTACGGTTTCAAGTTTGCGAAGTAGTCGATATCAAGGAAGGAAGAGACAATCGAAAGTTCTTAATCCAGCATGAAACGTTGTGGATAATAAAGATGAACTCTTTGATGCCACATGGCCTCAATGATCACATTGAATATAGTTGCTATGTTTGACCTGATATGCCACTTTGACTTTCACTCCCAATATCCTTTTCATTCTTAGTCATCATCTTTCATCCCCTTTTTTATCCACATTCCTTTAAACTTGTCTTTGAGCACCCACTGACCTTGAATGTTGTATGCTCAGTTATCCTCTTCTTTTGTATGTCTGCCTTTGTTTACGCTTCATCTCTATCCTTTCCGATGCAGTTCAACTACATTTCAATCTAGCCTGTACCTTTATTCGCCTTCATGTAATGCACTTCGTCTTTCTTTGCTTTTCCTTGATAACTGTCTTTAAATGATGTACACTCAGTTATTGCTATCTTTTTTTGTATACCCATTTCTGTCTTGGTTTAGTTTTAATCATTGTTTAAATGTTAAAGTACATGATCATCTAGTTTACATTTAAATATGACTCCCATGCTTGTTTATGCATAAAATCCTTCCTTTGCACCTTTACCCATTTCAAGATGGCCTCCATAATGTGAATGGTATTGCACAAGTCAGTTTTCCATGTCTTCACACTTTCGAGCACTTTATTATGGCAGCTTGTTCGGTGAACTCCGTTTCACTTGGTTTGCATTTCGGAGCAATACCGGAAGCACTCTATAACTGCACAAGGTATTTCTATCCTCTTAACGGAAGCATTGAGTCTCTTTCTACATGTATTTTTGTCAGTTAAAAGCACTTTGATTGTTTAACATCGCGGCTTGAGCTGGTTTAACAGGTGAAATTCCTAACACACACGTAGATGAAACCAGGGTATTCTGGTTTCGGCACTTTTAAGTTTGGAGCATGTCTAACGGTAAAATTACCTGCAAACAATCCTGCTTACACGCGTTCACTCTAGGTATCATATTCGATCCTAGGTTGGCTTTTTGCATCTTTATTTTTTAGCACGTTCCTTTTATGTTCATAGTCAACTGCAAATCGTTCTGCTTACACGCGTTTACACATATTTGGACCTTGGCATGCTTTCTGCATTTTTATTTTTGGCATGTTCTTTTACTTTCGGCACGTTCTTTTCACCAATTCTTCAGAGCACAATTTCTCGTTTCACCTCAGCCATTTTTAATCAGCACATGATTATTAGGATATTGATGTGCACAGTTTCTTGAATGGTTGTCGCCTCATTTCGCCACTCATTCTTTCTTTCTAGAAATTACCCACTGACGAAGGGCAGGAGATTGCCCGAAATGCATTGGGGCTAAACAAAACACACGCTTGTGTTTCTAAAGCATTTCCTATTATGGATTTATACAAAAGAGAAATATATAATTCATGAAGGAATGAAATTACAACATTCATGTCTTGAAATAAAATGACATGTTGGAGTAACTATTTTTGAATTTGGACTTAAGTTGATTTAATAGTTTCCATTCGGATTTGAGGCGGTGCATTCCGAGGGACACTTGCCAGTCTGGCAAGTGCAACAGTATATAGAAAAAAAACTGACATCCTACAACCTCTTCTTTGACTTTCTGTACCTCAGCAAGATTGTCACCTAGGCCACTTTTAGAAAAGCCTTTCACTTCACAGTCAGAAAAATAAAAGTAAATCCCTGTGTCCGAATAAGCAGCTATTTGTCAGAAGGCATAGAAAGATATTTTACCTTTGTCTTTGAATGCACAGCAAATGTGACAAGACAAAATCAAAATCTAAAGGCATCTTTATTGCTCATTTACCTTCTGAACTCCAATATGGAATGTTTGTGGGTGCTGTGGCACCCGCAGGACCCCTAATTCCAGCGCCTATGCTTTCCACCCAGTGCAAGAGAGACCTTGAGTCTGGCTGTGCTAGAAAAACCTCCATAAAACAATATAAACAATCTTTAGCCACAAATGACCTAGAACAGATAGAGGAATATTGTTGGGGTGAAATGCCCCTCTCATGGCTCTGGAGAGTGCGCCACTTTCCTGAGTTCCTCAGGTAGCAAGTCTCTTGTTACTTTCGGTTTTTGCCTAAGCATGCCATGAAAATTACGTGTTTATGCTGAAGGCCCAATGTGACAAGGACTGTGGCCCTGGTGGGGCTCTGTGGTCTGGAGGATCATTCAACCGACACCCACCGTTTACAAAGTGTGACTACTGTCTACTCACTGGGCTGTGCGGGGCATTGGTGGCAACGACTGATTGTGCCCGCAACAGACCTATTTTCCAGGTACTTGCACAGTGAGAGTTGCCTACCTGATGGTTGAAATTGTCTGCCAGTCCTCAACAACCGGGTCTTTCGTACATTCCATTTCAGGCAATGATGTCGCATGTATGTTTACACTGCGTATGTGTTGTAGGATGGGCACAGAGCGTATGTGCTGTGCTTGTCCGCTGCAGCCCAGGAGTCCGCTCTGGATCTCCAGTGCATGGATGGTGCACAAGATGAATGTGGTACAGAGCCTGCCAGACAGCAATGTGAGTTACAGAAATCCCCCAAAGCACCCCTGGGGGTATCTGAGCTATATCTAGACTCCAACAGTATTCAGGGTCCAGTTGAAGTAAAGAAGCACTCTTTCCAGGGGGTGTTACCCCCAATAGGTTGAGAGGTAGATATGTGAGGGAGTCTTTCCCTCATGTGTGCCTCTGTTTTGGGTGTCTCTGACCAGGAAGTCCCTGCCACACCCATCCTTCCTGCTGAGACTAGAGGTCAAAGACTGGCTTGGCCAGTCTGGGAGGAATACAAATCGGTACCAGAACTGGAGCTATGGAATTCACAACCTCTGTCTGCAAACTGTATGGGGCAGAACCCCCCTCTTATTGCAGCAGGATCTGTCATTGACCATCGCCAGCCCTCCCACACCAGAAAGACATCTGAGCTCTAGGGCTGAGGTGACCACTAGCCCCCTTGCCTGGTTCAGGAAAATGAACCCGAAAGCTCTGCATCCCGACAAGAAGAGCTGACCTAAAACTACCTGCATGGAGGGGACTGTGACGAACTATGCCTGCAGACCTGAAGGGTCCACACTGCAGGGCTGTTTGTTGAGGTGCCAGTCACTGTGGCAGGTGTGAACATAGCTCAGGCAGCCCTACTTCTTCAATACTAGTCTTGTAAACGCAATTTGAGAAAGCAAAGTCTTGAGAAAGCGAAAGAAGACAGCACCGCCTAGCCCTGGGACAACTAATGCTTTTCATGCTGATTCTGCCAGACCCCTTGTAAACACAGGAAATAACCCTGCAGTTAGTACTGAGTACCTGTCTTTCCACCACAATACTCCTGGTGATACTTGTGCCAGTTTGTGTTGCCCTCTGTATTTCATGTGTAATATTTCGTTGTGAATCATAATTACAGCTTGTATTGCTTTCAAGACAAAGCACTGGCTGGGCAGTATTGTATCTGCCGCTGTTCCTTGCCTGAGTGTTCCTGGCTGTCTAGCCACACCCCCTCCCTGGGCAAGCCTTGGGTCACTGTCCCATGGTGCACTGAGGGGCAGGTGCTGCAGGCTTGGGGCTGCACGAAGCCTTCAGTTTTAGGTCCCACAGTGAGGTAAGCCCCAGAACCACAGAGGGAAAAGGCTCCCACAGCCCTGTCTTTTCAACTGGAGGATGTATATGTTTGAATGAATATTTATGTGTGTAATAAACTATATTACAAATGAAATACAAGAGCAGCAGCAATTCATGGTAAAATGTCGAAACCCCCACAGAAAAGAGGGGGGAGGAAAGTCAAAGAAGGGGGGAAACTAGCATGAAGGGCAGACAGGGTGGGGCTCTGGGTGCCAGAAAGACCAAGCCCCCACCTGCCATCGAATGGTTGGGTTTAAAATGATATGCCCTTTCTCTAAAAGTTCAAATGTACGTAAGTCTATAAAAATTCAACTCTCCTGTCACGTAGAACAGAGCAGAACGTCTCTGCGCCATTCTTGTATTTGTTTATACGTCTGTGGTTATGTGCATGCACTTGTTATGTTCATTGGGTCATGCATCAGGGGCGCAACCAGACCCGAACCGGGGGGGAGGCTAACACTCCCAGCCAGTGCTGGCCATAGCACCTGTCGCACATGGTGCAACAGTCTTTTTGGGGTCCCCTCCACCATTTCCTCCTTCCCCATGAATTCCCTCACTACCACTCACCAACAATGCACCTCATCCCTCTCTTTAGCACCTTTCTGACAAACAGTTCATTTTTTTTATAGCGCCACTCAGTTTACTCACACTCAGTTCTGTGATCTGCATGGTACACGTTCTTTGTAGCTGGCATGTTAACTCTCCCTGCTGTGCGGGTGGCAGGAGTGCCCATGTGTCACATTACAAATGAATACATACGTTTTTATTTATAACCCTATTTAGTGTCAAGATGAGGTCTTTGCAGGCCCTTAAACAACACATTGCTGGTACTTTTCTTTTGGCAACCCTACTTTATATTCCTTTTCATGAAATGCATTCTCACGCTACCGTAAAGGAATAGGCAGAGTGGGGGGCCAGGGGGTACTGGAACCAGAAAAAAAAGCCTCGGTAACCAGTTTACAAACGTATGTAAATATGCAAATGGTCTTTCAAGACCCGTGAAAAACGTGGGCGTGCCAGAGATAAGACTCCAGACACTGCCCAACCGAGCCCACAGCAGCTCGAGCCGCAGCAGTAGCCCCTCCACAGCACCCAGAATGTCCTTGGTAGCAATTACCATCAATATCCTGCCATACGCGCTACACCCAGCGACAGACTGAAAAGTACCCGACCAACCTCGGCCACGGGGGTGTTCAACTTCTTTCGGACAATTCCTTTATTTTATTAGCTTGGTATGCTCCAGACACTGCCCAGCCGAGCCCACAGCAGCTCGAACTGCAGCAGCAAGGGATGAGACACACGAGGGGGGGGGGGGCAGGATGGGGTGAAAGGGCGCACTGAAGCCCTTTCAGCCCTGTGGGCATTGCACGCATATCATGCTTCAAATTAACCCCTTTTTTTCTGGAGTTTGATATAGCTCAAACTTGACCCGAAGGTATCGGGTATCAGAACGCTTTGCATGAGCACCAGTTGTGTTACACAAGGACACATTCATTTTTATCGGGCGATTAAGTGATTTTCCCAGAATCACAGGATGTTGAGCGTCGTTTCCGAGACTCGAACCTGGTTCCTCAGATTTGAGGTCGACCGCCCTAGCCATTAGGCCTCATCCTCTCCCCTTGGCAGAGGATGAGTGGGTCATATGCAAATTAATCTTTGATAAAGCAGCGAACTACTAGCAGCTTGTTTCTTTTGCACAGTGAATCTGTTCTAGAGTAGCAACCTCTTTACTCGGGGGTAGTGTATGATGGAAGTATTTTTTATTACGATGGTAACCCCACTTGTCCTATGATTACGCGAGGCTGTCGGATGCGGATCTTTTAGAAGGACAACCCTACCTTAGTCCCGGTAGTTGCCTTGATTCTCTGGCTATCCAGGTATACCTGCTTTAGTGCTACCTGACGTACCCTGGCCAGCTCTACCAATAGATTCCCCGTGGAGGTTTATGCTCAATCATTGGTCCTCTGTACAATGTACAGGAGAAGGGACTGCAATACCGCATCCATCCAAGTGTTTCCCCGATGAAAGCCTCCTTGATCAGTCTCCTCCCGTGAAGATGCAGCTGTGCCTGCGGAGCCCAGGGGCAGACATCAGCATGGTGATAGAAATACCACATGCTGATGCCCTGTCCATCTGCCAGCTTACGGCCACCCCCATCCCAGCAGTGTAATGTCCCGGTGCTCAATACAATATCAATTCAGGATAGCAATCAAAAGCAAAAATAAGCATTACAATAACTGAATAATATAATAGAAAAATTAACGCCCATCTAAACCCCACTCCCTCCCCACCCCTCCCGTGCCACCTGCGTGCCCTACCAACTCGCAGCTCATAAGTATAGTAACATCGAACCCCCTTCGGTATGGTGCCCTCAGTAATAGCAACACAATACAGGTAAACCCACTACTATCGAAGTCCAACTAGTATACCACAGGGTATGTACATTATCTCTCTTCCACTCCCATGAGGCTTGGTGAACCCGTCGATACCTCCAAGGCCGAGCCGACCTCTGAGTCCGTCTCAGGTGCCTGTAATGTAACCACCAGCGCTTCCCACGCCCTCGCTGCCTCCAGTGTTTTTTCGTTATTGGTTCGCGTGGCCTGTTGAAACCTGAGTGTGCTTTTGCTCTGTGCCCATTTGAGTAACTCCGCCCTCCACCTCTCTAAATTGGGCCCTCGCACTGATTTCCAGTGTGCAGTGATCTCTCTCTTAGCCAGCAACAGGCCTAGATCTATAAACTTGCTCGTCACTTTTGTTTTAGAGGTGTGCGGAAACCAGTGCAACAGGCAAGTGCCCTGGTCAGATTCCAGATAACGGCCTGTAATCCCACAGAGCTGATCAACCACTTCCTCCCAATACGTTCCCAGTTGCGGACACCCCCACATCATATGCTGAAAGTGTGCCCCCTCCAGACTACAACGCGGGCATTGGGTAGAATCCGTTTGGAAATATCGATTGATTTTGGCGGGGGTTAAATATGCCCTATGCAGAAGGAAAAAATTAACCAATTGAAATCTGGAATTTCTAGTGCTTTTCCAGGCTCTCCTAACTCTCTGGGCCCACGTCTTCTCAGGGATCTCTTTACCTAGGTCCGCCTCCCATTTCCCTCGTAGTTCCCGCAGTGGTTTCAGCCTCTCAGTCAACATGCGCCTATAAAGGCATGTGATCGCCTTTAAGGTTCCCACGGCCATCACCACATACTGACAAGCCATGGATGTCTGTGGTTCCGACAGCCCCTCCTTCCTGTAACGTTGCATTGCCGAGACCAAGGCTGAGTGCAATAAGTAATCTCCCCGAGGGAGGCCGTATCTGTCTTGCAGGGTCTGAAACAGTAGCAACACTCCATCTTCATGTAGATCACCCAGCACCTGCACTCCCAGAGTCTCCCATTCGCCTAACGCCGTCCAGTCTCCGCCATGGGGGAGGGCCGTACATATCCCTGCCCTCTAAGGGCTTCATGACTGATCCTCGCTGATATCCCCGCCAGGGTGGCAGAAAGCCGACTAGGCACGTATTTGTTTTTGGCAATATGCCTACCTGTGGATTTTGGGCCCTAAAGCAGCCGGCACGTAGGGAAACCTAGCAAACCTATACATTTTTGGAAACTAGACACCCAGGGGGATCCAGGGTGCGGTGACTTGATTGGCTCTCACCAGGTTCTGTTACCCAAAATCCCTTGCAAACCTAAAAATGTGTCGAAAAAACCCACATTTTTCTCACAATGGCTGGGGGAGGGGGTTTTTAGGAGGCAGGAGGTAGTTTTAGATGTCAGGGTGGAGACTTGGGGGCTGTTTTAGGGCTCAGAGTAGGGGGCAGGGATTGTAATACTTTTTAGGGCTTAGGGAAGCAGGGTAGTTTGTAGGGCTCAGGGAATCGGGGTAGTTTTTAGAAATTAAGGAAGGGTGGGACGTTTTTTGGACGGGCAGTGGTTTACAGGAGGGAGAGGGTAGTTTTAGAAGTCAGGGTGGGGGCAGGGGTTTGAGGTTAAGACTTACCTGTCAACTCTTAGCCACAGATATGTCCTTACCATACATGCCTTAACAAAGCATAATTTATAAAGACATGCTGGTAAAGGCATATTTGTGGTTAAGACTTGCGTTGCTAAGACGGCGTTGAATCGTCATCTGTTAAAGGCATATGTGGTTCCATCACACAACCTTTGAATACCCGGGTCTTTAGTTCCTTCCTGAATTGCTGGAGCGAAGGTGCGGTCCTGAGGTGCAGGGGAGGCTGTTCTATGCCTTGGCGGCAAGGTGCAAGAAGGAGCGTCCTCCGCTGTTGGCTCAGCAGATCCGTGGGGTGTCTGCGAGGGAGAGGGAAGCAGATCGAAGGTGTCTGGTCGGTTGGTGGAAGGTCAGGAATTTGTTGATGCATGCTGGTCCTTCGTTGTGCAAGGCCTTGTAAACCTGGGTCAGCATCTTCAACTGGCATCTCTTCTGAATCGGGAGCCAGTGTCGTTTCTTGAGATGCGGTGAGATGTGGGTCCTTCTGGGAATTTTCATCTATAAACCAGCATCCAGAGTTTTGCTTAGATGCCTATTCCTTGTTTTACGATTCCAGCTCGGCATAACCTTTGTACAATGCATTTACCATGTACAATTCTATCTTCCAAGTATTGAATGTTGAATAAGTGACATCTACAAGTATTGTATTGCAAAATGTAGACAGCACTTTCTACCCTTATGCGGGGTGCTGAAGACCTTGCCTACATAGGCAGAATTCTACCCTGTTTAGAGTGTGTGGTTAGAAGGGTGTTGTCTTTGGTTTGGTCCTATGTGGGTTAGTGCTTCCATGTCATGCGCAAGGACTACTGAGGTGCGGTTATTGTGTTATGGGGCACAGTGTTTAGCAGTGTGCTGGATGAAGAAGCCTGAGATAAGCATGCAGATGATGGTTTTAAGTACACTCTGAGCGGCTCTGCAGGTCCCTTCATGGTATTTCTTATGAGCGCTGCCCACTGCACTGGTTTGTTCTTTCTGAGGTATTTTGTTTGAAGTGTATGGCCCTGCGTAGGCACAAGGTGGAGGGAAAATGGTGGCGAGATCTGCTGGGACACACTTAGTTAATATTGTCCATTATTCATTGGTCATTGTGAGGGGTCAAGCAGTGTCCGTAGTGTGTAGCTTGTCGGGACCTGTAGCAGTGGACGACTAGCACTGGTGGACCAGCTGGCCAGCGGCTTGTGTCAGATCTCTTCCGTTATTCCATTCCTGTTCAGTTGGTGATGGGTGGTTTATTGCTGTGGACTGGCAGCGCACTGGGTGATGAACATGACCCGTAGCGGGTTTGCCGTGTGCGAGTGTGAGGGTCTCAAGCAGTATAAAGAAATTAATATGCAGCCGACATGTACGACTGCCCGATCGATGAGCATTATGGTATTAATATTAATGTAGACAAGGGGGATTATGTTTGGTTTTATATTGTTATTGCATTTATACAATGCTTCTTACCCGGGATGATGCGTTGAAGCCCTTTGCGCTGGGCAGCACGCTGCTCCAGAACCAAAGCCTGGTGCTCTTAAGGAAACCATCCCATGCATGTATTCCCGCTTCAAGGGGTTAGATTAAATTAATAGGAGGTGCGATCTTTTGTGCGAGGGGGAGTGTCACGCGTTAGGATTCATGCAACTGGTTGGTGGTGTTAATAAACGAGCTGCAGTAGATTAGGTTTCGTTAGGTTGCGGGCACTTGACATAAAGGAGATCTTGTGATCTTTGAAATATGATGTGGGACATCTGCAGAAATACAATAACAGGGATTAAAGCAAACAGATATGTGAGTTAGAGTAGGCTGTGTGCAGACAGATGAGCCAAACATGGGATGTAAAGTAAGGAGACCCATCCGGTGTTCTACTTCTGTTCCAATGATATTTTGTCAATGAACCTTTACTGTAAAGTGCCAAATCACTTTTGTGGGGTTCAGTAGCACTATATCAAAAACCTCTAAAGTAATAAAAACTCATTTTCCCAGGGGTGATGGACTCACTTTCCCACTTAGTGGGCTTCAATAAATCTCAAGGGACCCCGCAACTTTCTGCAGAGATGCAGCAGACCATGGGGAGGACACTCTGGACTTCCATGAGCCTCAGGACAAGTGGGAGAAGTGGTTTAGTCCAAACTTACCCACCGCCACTCCTTTTCCTTCTGATGACCTTTGCAACTGTCCCCATGATCATCTTGCCCTAGTGCAAGCTTGGCAAGCTCTGGAAACCGGTGGGCATCTATCACCAGCTTGGTGCGACACCCACGTTTGTCCCTTGCATCTGATTTGGTCAAGCAGAAGGCGGTGATGCAAGCCTGGCAGGAGGAGACTGCCCATGGCATAGTCTCAGTCAATGCCTAAATGCCACTAGATGTAGGGATTGAAGCATCTTTTTCCTTATTGTTCCTGCAGGATGGTGAATCTCTTGCAACACAAACTATATTAACAGATTCTAGTGTAACAAAATCAAATGATTAAAAACAGATTGAATTCTGGGTGTTAATCCCCCGGCCTGGGCTGGCTATTAATCTTATTGGATAATTCCCCGGTGGGCTTGAGCAATTGCAGGTACATTCCTGAAGGCTCATGGCTGCCTACGACACCGCTTCCTCTCTCCAGCTCCGTGGGTTCAATGCAGTAGGTGGGTAAAGGAAATATGTAGAAAGATGGGGAAGATAGACACAAGTGTGGGAAACAGAGTGGAAGGAAGTAAGAGGATGGAAAGAAAGACTGCGAGATAGAGTAGGGATGGAAAGGACGGAAGGACGGAAGGATGGCAATGAGGAAGAAGATATAGCAAAAGAGTTAGTGGACTGCGGGACTGGTTTCAACATTTTTGTCAGCTGTTTTTGGTTCCTGCTATTGTTGTATTGGTATCGACCAAATTACCCGTGGTTAATATCTTCCCCCTGGTCCATGAGTAAGGTTGTAGGAATTGTTTCTATTTTGGAGATGTTGCTCATAATAAGACTGTGAACTTGCAATGACGTAATCAATAAGGTGGTGTTGTACAATATCAAGATCACCAGTACGAGAACACCAGCAGAAGTAACTGTCTGATGGGAGTAGCACAAACACAGACTTCAAATGGATCACAATTGTCTCTCCTACTACTTCTGTTGTAAATGTGATAGTCGTGACTTTTTATGTTTTGAGATACAACTTTTCTTTCAATGCACTTGTTTCAAATGTAATTATCAAAACAAAGCAAGTGAAGGGAGTTTGAAAGTTGTCTTTCATATTGTGATGTCCTTTCTCTGTTTTGCTGACAACTGTAGGAGTCCATTTTGCTCTCTTGTTTTAAGGTTTTATACGTCTGTTTTCTGTGGTTATATTCTGAAGATATTAGGGAGCTAGATTCTTTATCTACATTTCAGAAAAGTGTTTATTCTTGTCTTTTGCCTGCATTCCAAAAAAAGCCACAACAAAACTGTGGTAAGTTTGCCACTGATGGCCAAGAGATGTTAGGAGTTAAGCCAGGTGTACACAAGGACTCATCTCAGTTAAGCCTTGCCTGTTAATGCAGGTTCACCTGCTGATACAGTTAGTACTAGATGGCCGCATGTCATCAGTACGCAATACTCCTGTCTTGCAGTTTTAGTTTAGCGCTCATTATTTTCAAGTGTATGAGTTCAGCTCCTTGAACTGAAGTGATTAAGACTTCAACTCTCGGAATGAATTAAGATTGTAAACTAAATCTTGGAAGGTGAAGCATGGATCCATACATGCCAAACATCTGTGACCAAAAAGAGGTAGGTTGACTCTTCAGGTTTCAAAACCACCAATTACCAAATGATGTCTTCCCCAAAATCAAGCTCATGACATGAAATCAGATAACACTAGACCTTCATCACAGAAAATGAGAATATGGTTTAAGTCCCAGGCGGCATTTTGAGAAATAAATGACACGCATGACAGACTGAGTACTGTGACCAGCCCTAATTTGACTTGCACACATCTTCACCTACAAACACATCAATGCGCGGCAGGGTTATCTGTCAATAACTCCTGTAGCTCCTGATTTGGGGGGTAGTGATCGGATGATTTAGTTGTTTATATTTTTTATAAATTTCTAAAGCGCAAACAGATGTCAAGGCGCTAGCTCTGTTAAGTGGGCATAGGAATTGTCCTTGGTTGGAGAAAAGCCAGGAGTCCTCCCCAAAGGATAGGAGGTTATGCTTGGTTCTAATGTGAATAGAAGTTGGTTCCATTCTTTTGAAGGGGAGGTCACAAAACTTCTTCCTCCCAAGTTTGGCAGTTTGACCCTGGGAATCACAAGTTTCATGGCACCTGAGTAACTTAAGTTACTCCCTGGGATATACTGATTGAAGGATTGTTTCAGAAAATCCGGGCCTACACCATGGAGAGCCTCATATGCACGACAGAAAGCTTTAAACCTTATTCGATGCCTTATCGGGAGCCTATGTAACTTTCTGATGGCTTGAGAAGCAGCTTTCTATTTCGGACTGCCAGCCAGTAATCTGGCTGCCGCATTCTGCAGGGCTTGTAGCTTGTTAAGATGTTGAAGTTGCATATTTAGGTACAAGCCATTGCAGTAGTCCATCTTTCATAGTACCAATGCCGTTACCCCCGTCTTAGGTAACCAAAGGGATGAAAAGGAGAATCTTTTTTAACATCCTCGGGATGAAGAAAGCGGAAGAGGTGACTGCTTTCCCCTGCTGGTTAAATGTAAGTTTGTTATCCATGACCACTCCCAAATGTTTAGGATTTGCCTAGGCAGGTGATGGTATGATGTATCTAGAATATTGAATTGTTTCTCTTATGTACCTGCCTAATTGAATGATTACGGGTTGAGACATTGTCATTTTGTTAAACATATTTACCTAGGTCTCAACTGGGTTAACGGGCTTTCTCTGTTTTTGTTCTTTGTATCCAGAATATAGAATTTAAGCTCTGCCCATATTTTTAATTGGCTCTTTTGATTGTTCTTCCCAAATGATTTTTTTTCCTTGGTTAAACTGTTTATTAATCCCTAATTTGTAGTGTTTTAACCTCCCATGGCCCCTGCTACATATGATCTTACTCTGTATGTATTTTACAGTTTCTAAGCACTCTTTTTTACTGTTTTTTTTAGATCTCATGTTGAAGCCGTGATCGCAATGGACTTCCATGACTATAATGCAGTTTTTTGGTATGCTTATACGAACTGCTGCGATTAGAGCACAAACCTTCAGGCTGCAGGAGCTAAATTATGTTGCGTTCTTTTTGGGCTCAGGCTACACGACCCAGGGTCTATATTGTTTTTACACCAGGCCTCCCAGCCTCCTGTCCTCCCCTACCCCCTCCACCGCACCCAGAATGTCCTTGGTAGCTACACCCAGCGACAGACTGAAAAGGACCTGACCAACCTCGGCCACAGAGGTGTTCAACGTCTTTCGAACAATGCTGTATCTTTAATAACAACACTTATTTGATTACTTGTTTCCTTTATTTTATCAGCTTAGTTTTGGATTGCAGTTTAAAGCGCTTCAGTTTCTGTTTTCATTTGGAAGCGGGCCAGTTCCCACGCTCGTTGTCTTCTTCTTCTTTATTCTTTATTTCGACTTCAAAGAGTCACAAAAGACAGACATATGAAAATTAAACAAAACATTGACAAATTCCAATATACAGAAACAATACGTCATCGATGCGATATTAACCATGAAATTAAAAATTGTCAGTATTGCCTGAAAAGATGTCCTCTAGAAGAATCATCTGACATTAAACAGATCGTATACAGCGGGAATAATCTCATTATACCAAAGATCTTCTTCTGATGTTCCACATTGCAGCTAAAAATTTACTGACAGCAAAAACAGTTAGTGGAGATAAATCAGATTTTAGTATTCGATAAGCATCCAAATGATTCCTAAAACCCCATTTTTTACATAGGGGAAGAATCCACTTCTTCCTGGACTTCATGTACGAGGGACAAAAAAACATTACATGGACATCATTTTCTGGCTTCTCAGTACAGACAGGACAATTTACAATAGATGGAGGGTGCCATCTGCTCGTAAGAGCTCTAATTGGAAGGGAGTTGTATCTCCATTGGAGAAATAATTTCCTGAGACCAGTGGGATTGATATCATTCAGCACTGTCTCAAGCTTATAATAATCTTTCATTAATAAAAATGAACTTGTCATTGAGCCCAGCTTATCAGTCGCTAACCACACAGACTGATTAGTTTCATAATACCTACTGACCAGGTCTTTGCGGGATATAGTTCTGGATGCCTCTTCTGGTTTTGTCCACAAAGGGGAGTAGCCCAGCCTGTCAAACTCTTCCTTTATATATTTTAGCCAAGGGAGTTTTTGAATGATTGGATAATTTAATAGTTCCAAAAGTTCTTGTCTATAAACAATAAGTTCAGGTGTTACCCATAAACGCCTCCAAAATGTTAGGGGCTTTAAACCTAATTACTCCTTTATGGATCTTATTCCTAGATCTAACCTAAGAGGGAGAAGGGGAGTACTACTAGGAAGGGATAGTAAATGCCGAAGGAATTTATTTTCGATGGCCACGATATCTTGGGCGCAATTATGTCCCCACAACTCAGCGCCATAAGTTACTGCCCCTCTGGCCTGCATTTTATAAATCTCAAGTGGCGGACCAATAGGTTTTATGTGAGATTTATTCCAAAGTTTAATGATCCCCCCCGGTTTTTTGCATTAACTTTAGTTGGGATTTAGTCTGATGTTGAGTCCAAGTGAAATTCTCGTTCACGGTGAGTCCCAAATACTCAAACATCTGAACTCTCTCCAAACTAACACCGTCAATAGTCGGATTAGGACGCGATGATTACGGGGGATTAAAAATCATAAACTTTGTTTTAGCCGTATTTATTTCCAACCCCCGATCGTGACAAAAAGAGACAAAGCCGTCAAAAACTCGTTGGATACCCATTGGGGACTTAGCAAGTAACAGGGTATCATCAGCGAACATAATCACCGAAATCCCTGTACCAGCGAGCTTGGGAGCGTCTCTATTAAGGACCGAGTTCAAATGGGAGATGACACCATTTACATAAAGACAAAACAAGGTTGGTGCCAGGACGCAACCCTGCCGAACCCCCCTGTTAACAGGGAAGCTAGATGACAGGTTACCTTCTCTCCCACATCTAACCATGGCAAAGTTGTCACTATGGAGTCGTATAATAATATCCAATAGGGAAGGTGGAATTCCTAAATTACGCAAAACAACCCATAGCTTCATGCGTGGGACCAGATCAAAGGCTGCACGCAGATCTACAAAGACGGTATATAGGGAGCCGCCCTCTACTTTGACCGTCTTCCAGTATAACATATTCAGTCTAAAAACCTGGTCAGTAGTAGATACACTCTTTCTGAAACCAGCCTGGTAGTGGCTCAGAATCTCAAACTCCTCCATCCAATCTAAGAGACAATTTAAAATCAGCCTGGCAAAGAGTTTTTGGGCTACATCTATCAGGCTGATAGGCCTATAATTAGCTGGGAGGAGGGGTGACCCCTTCTTAAAAATAGGGACCACCTCCGCACCCAACCAGGTGCAGGGAATCGGCATACCCATAGAAATGGCATTAAAAATTGTTAAGAGGTAGGGTGCCCAGACACTGGCTTCATGTTTATATAAATCTCCGGGGACCCTATCAAGCCCTGGAGCTTTGCCCGTAGGAAGGGCCGAAATAGCGGCTTGTACCTCGGCAAGAGTAAAACTAACCAAATCAGTTGCTGGGACATCACTCGACGACAGATCATCCCAGAGGGGCTCCGTAGTAAGAGAGTCGCCCTTATATAAAAGACTAAAATGGTCTTCCCAAGCTTCTGGAGCAATGTTCGGATTGATTGCAAAATCCAGCACAGCTGATCCAGTAGTCACAATCTGCCAGAACCTCCGTGAATCCATATCAGCCAGAGCGGTTGTTAGGGTAGCCCAATTCTTGTTACCCCACTCCTGCTTAGCGTGATGAATGAGATATCGATAGGCTCGCCTCCTTTGGCGAATAACATCTCTGCTATCATTTCCCTTTAAAGCATTCATCAATTCTGTCTTTGCCAGGCTACACGCCCTGTTATACCATGGGTACTTCCTACATGGCCTTGTCCTAAAGGGGGCTAATGGATTAAAAATATCTATTAAGCTGGAGTATAATGTATTATTAAGTACGGCAATTTTTCCATTAAAATCTGACAGAGGTTGATGCAGGGTGATGACAGCCATTTCTTCCAAGATTGGGCTGAGGCTAGCATAGACTTTAGATATATCATCTGAGTTTCTGGCTAATTTAGCCCATTTTACCCTACGTCTATTATTAGAGAGAACGAGAGTATTATTTCTATCCAGTTGCAATGAAGATTCAGGCTTACCAAAACCTGGTAAGAGGAAGTCCAAAATCAGGGGATTATGGTCGCTCTCTCCCCTAGAGAGCACCATAAAATCCTGGACTCAATGCCATTCCTTACACTGGAAAAAGATATAATCAAGTCGAGCCTCTCTACCAAATTTATTAAAGGTAGGCTTGGACGGATTGTCAGATTTTGTTCGCCCATTACATGCTCTAATAGAATGAGCCAGTGCTAGAGAGGTAATTTGTAAAGCCAATGGAGTCCAGGATCTTACAGTAGGTCCCACCACAGATGGAATTTTCCATAGGTCATCTTCCTCCTGATTAATAGCATCCAGCAACCCCTCAAGTGGTTCAAAGTGGGAATTGAAATCTCCACCCACCACTAAGATAGTGCCCTCAGGGATTTTAAACAATACAGTGGATAACACTTCAACGGCCCCAGACTCTGCAGAAAAACTAACCGGTCTTGAGTATACATTAATCAAGGCCAGATGCAAGCCAGACCGCCAATTCAAAAGTATACCCTGGACATCGGCAGACCCTGTATCCAAAACAGTGGCACTACAACCCAAGTGTGTCGCAACCCAGATTATAAGACCACCTGAGGGTCGACCCTTACCTCCCCACTTCGCTGGGACAGAAAAGGAAGCAAACCCCGCACGATGGTACTCTTCCCTAGCCCATGTCTCCTGGAAATAGCAAATGTCACGCTCGTTGTTGTTGTGCTCGCTTATGGAGCAGCGCTCTCCTACCCTTTCTAACTTTCACTCGAGTGCCTCAGCAACAACGAGCATGGAGGGGGTTCAGCTCTGCTTATAGGAACTTGTCATGAATCAGGTGCGGGGGCGCGATAGCGGGGGCACACGGCGTAAGGTATGAGTGTGTGGGGACTGTAAACTACATTTCCCAGAAGACTAGGGAAAGAACTACCGGCAGCACCTGTTTGGACTATTTAAGCTCCGCCCCCACGAAGGACGGGGCTTGCCACAACGAAGATTCCTTGGAAGACGTCGGAGTAAGCCTACGCGAGCGTCTTGCTCGCTGCTGTGATACCATTGCCGGTATCAAGTGCCTTGCTCGCTGCTGTGATACCATTGCCGGTATCAAGTGCCGTGCTCGCTTCTGTGATACCATTGCCGGTATCCCATTGCCGGAACCAAGTGCCGTGCTTGCTTCTGTGATACCATTACCGGTCTCTCATTACCGGAATTCGTGCCTTGCTCACCGCTGTGATACCAGGATCAAGTGCTCTGCTCGCTTCCAGGATACCGGTCCCGGTATCGGACCCTGCACCGCTTCAGGGATACCAAGCGAGATACTTTGTTTCAAGACTCGACCGCACTGGAGCTCTCTCAGTGCGCATGCGCCCCCTAAGGACTCCGCCAACGTAAGCAAGGAACTACTTGCTCCGTAGGAGCCTCCTCAATCACCGAGCGCCTGCAGCTCTTCCAGTACGCTGTGAAGCGCGCCTACAGTTGCCAGGTCCTGCCAGGATTTTCCTTTAGCCTGCCGTGTGATTTCCCACGACCTCCCCTGCAGTTATTCCTCCTCGGCGGTGTCCGGGTAACATTTCACGAAACCGGTCTGCCTGAGGAGAAGAGCTCGACACCAGATACCCGGAGCTAAGTACCTTCTGTTATCCAGCTACCTGTGATGTTCTGTTGAATACTGATTGCGGGAGGAAGTGCGCGCGCTGCCCCTTTAAGTCTGCTCCCATATGGGGGATAAGAGGAGGGTGGTGCATACCTTGCGCTAGCGTGATTGAATGTTGTTTTGTGTTCCACACACAGGGCTCAAGGGTGAAGCACAGATGGCGGAAGGGCTACCTCGTGAAGATTGTCCCTGCCATTGACGCGCCACTGCTGATTTATTTTCGTTTGGGTTTATTTCTCCCTTTTTTCCCTTTCCCCGTGGGGGGTGGTAGCTAAGCCGTGTTTGCTGAGCACGCTTGGATAGCACCTCTGAGGGGACAGGGTAAACACTCTCCACATCGTTCCCGCTGTACCCGGCGCCCAGGTACGTCCTTTTAATCTCTGTGTGACAGAGTGGCAAGCCCACGGTGACATACAGCCTGAACGATGGATACTCAAGCCGTGTTAGCCGCTATGATGGAAACATTGACTGCCTTGAGAACGGATGTAGAGACGTTCCGGGGTGAGAATTTAGAGCTCCGTAACAAGATGAGTTCTATGAGGAGAGAGATGGTAGGTCTGTCACGCCAGGGACAAGGAGAGGTTAGAGGATCTCAATATATTAAACCTTGGACACTGCCCCCGCCTCAGCATCATGGGGGAAGTGTAGGGCAACCGGCACAGGCGTCAGGGAGTAGCTCAGGTCCGTCGACCATACAAGTCATTCAGCCTGCCCAGCTGCCGTTGGCGCCACCTGAACGGTTCTATGGAGACCCAAAAAAGTTTGGCATTTTCCTCGGACAGTGCAAGTTGCACTTTATGTGTAAGCCGGCATTGTTCCCTAACGATCAGACCAAAACCGCGTTCGTCATGTCCTATTTGGGAGGGAATGCAGCTAGTTGGTCCTTTCCTCTCATTGAAAGGGATGATCCCGCCTTGCGTGATTTTGACACGTTTTGAGACGAAATGCGTAAGTTATTTGATCGTAAGGCCCACCTCCTCTCCTTAGACAGGGAACTGATAACACTGAAGCAAGGAAACCAAGATTTACTTACATACATTACTACCTTCAATAGACTCAACTCTGAAACTGATTGGCCGATGGAGAAAAGATCTTCCCTGTATTACCAAGGTTTAAGAAGTGAACTGAAGGACGTCTTGGCCCAAGTGGTCCACTTGCCCTCTGCCTGTGATGAGCTTATTGACCTGACTGTACAACTTGATCATCGGCTTCAGGAACGGAAGGGAGACAAACAACGCCCGGAGACACGATATCCAACTCCTCGCGCTAGACCCATTACAGACGGGGTTCCCCCCAGCGCAGATGGGACAGAACCCATGCAGATCGGGGGCATTAGAGGGCCATTAACTCAGGAGGAGAGGGAGAAGAGAAGAAAGCAGCGCCTGTGTTTATATTGCGGGAAGGCAGGACATTTCATAAAGGAGTGTAAGGCAAAAACCAGGCTCCCTTACAGAGACGGCAAGACTGAACCGAAGGTTCCAGCGTTGGTCTACTCGCCGGAGATGCCGGAAAACTAAAGTGCCCAAACACGACTCAGACCCCTAGTTTGTGGCCATCTGAAGATGAGGTCTGCCATACGGTGGTAAACACGATTCAGAACGCTGTAGCCCACATCAACGTTTGCGTATCCTTGGAGGTACCTGGAATGGGGATGGTGTCGGTCCATGCTCTATTGGATTCCGGAGCCACTGGCAACTTTATCGACCAAAGTTATGCCCAGGAGATAGGCATGAGCTGCATAAAAAAGAAGGTCCCAGAACCAGTAAAGGCCGTGGACGGCTCCGAATTAACGTCAGGGCCCATCAGGTTCCACACTCCCTTGGCCCAGATGCTGGTTGGTTTAGAGCATCAGGAATTCATCCAGTTTGACCTGATTGATGCGCCTCAGTTTACTCTCATACTAGGGATGCCGTGGCTCATGCTCCACGACCCGCATATACAGTGGGCAGCTAGAACCATCACGTTGAACTCTCCCTATTGTAGGGAACATTGCAAAGCTAAGACAGGACCTGCTTCACCCCCTACAAGGAACCCCGCAGAGTTTTTAGCTAACAGTGCTGTCACCGCTAGCATCAATTGCACCACGACGCTACCTCAAGTCTACCAGAAATACCTGAACGTATTCAATGAACAAGAAGCCAGTAGTCTTCCCCCACATCGAGCATATGATTGTGTGATTAACCTGGAACCCGGTGCCAGCGTTCCGTGCAGCCGCATATACGCTCTCACTGAAGCCGAAACCACGTATCTGCAACAGTACCTGAAGACATTATTGGACAGCGGATTCATCCGTCACTCCACTTCCCCGGCATCCTCGCCTCTTTTTTTTATTCCGAAACGCGAGGGAGGATTGAGGGCGTGTATCGATTATCGGGCTCTAAACCGCATTACCAAGAAGAATTCCGGTACTGTTGGACCAATTAAAGGGAGCAACGATCTTCACAAAACTAGACCTCCGTGGAGCCTATCATCTGGTACGAGTGCGGCGGGGGGATGAATAGAAGACGGCCTTTAGAACCAAATTCGGCCTTTTTGAATATCAGGTCATGCCTTTTGGGCTCTGTAATGCCCCCGCCGCCTTCCAGTACTTCATGGACGAGGTACTGAGGGGATTATTGGATGTGTCCTGCATCGTCTATATTGACGACATTCTACTGTATTCCTCCTCCTTGCCGGAACACATCGGGCATGTAACCGAAGTATTGGAACGACTCCACAAACATGCCCTCTATGCCAAACTGGAAAAATGTTTTTTCCATACCAACGAAGTGGAATTCTTGGGATACGTCATCGGTCCCAAAGGCTTATGTATGGACACTAAGAAGACACAGGCCATTAGAGAATGGGAGTCACCATCCAGTGTTAAGGCCCTACAGAGCTTTCTGGGGTTTGCGAATTTTTACAGGAGATTCATCCAGGATTTTTCCAGAATCATTCAGCCCATGACACACCTTCTAAGGAAAGGGGTGGTATTCAAATGGTCACCTGGAGCCGAGGAGGCCTTTCTAACTCTCAAACGTAGATTTACTAGCGCTCCCATCTTGCGCCATCCCGACGCCTCGCAACCCTTCATCCTGGAAACAGATGCTTCTTATTTCGCGATAGGAGGAATACTATCGCAAAGACACCCCGATACAGGGCAATTACATCCCGTCGCATTCTTCTCAAAGAAGTTAACCAGTTGTGAAATCAATTACAACATAACCGACAAAGAACTTTTGGCCATCAAGCGCGCATGCGAGGAGTGGAGACACCATCTATTGGGAGCCCGGCATACCGTCGAGATATACACGGACCACAGAAATTTGCTGTTTCTGAAAAGCGCCCGAGCTCTCACACCACGGCAGCTACGATGGTCATTGTTTTTTGCAGACTTTGACTTTGTTAACAAATACAGACCTGGTCCTCAGAATGGGAAGGCGGACGCCCTTTCTAGACCCTCTTCGGCGGGAGACAAGGAACACCCCGAGACAGAAGAACCCCCCCGTGATTCTACATAAGGCGGCCTTCCCCTCTGAGACGGTGGCGATTTTCTCCTCGCAGAACTTCCTGACGGAAGTCCGAGAGCACTCCGCAATGATAGATAAAGCCAAATGGGTACAAGAAGCACCTCTTCTACGACAAGTGAAAGAAGGACTGCTGTTCCAAGAGGGTAAACTCATACTGCCCACACGTTCCCTGCAAATCCAGGCCTTGCAGTGGATACACGACACCTCCTTGGGGGGACATCCCGGAATCCACAAGACAGCGCTTACCTTAACCCGATATTTCTGGTGGGACACCTTAAATAAAGACGTGTCCACCTACGTCTCAGAATGCTCTGTTTGTTCTCAAGCTAAAACACCTCATCAACGACCCAGTGGTCTGTTACGACCGATTCCAGTTCCTCCAGCCCCATGGCACACCATCTCCATGGACTTTATAGTTGAAATGCCCCCCAGTCAAGGCTACACAACCATTTTAGTGGTAGTTGACCACCTGACGAAAATGGCTCATTTCATTGCGCTTGCCAAGTTACCCACAGCATCTACCTTAGCAGTTATTGTCCTGCAAAACATAATTAAATTACACGGAGTACCCGCAGTCATCATCACCGACAGAGGAACCCAGTTTACTTCCTGGTTTTGGAAAGAATTATGCCAGAAAATGAAAATTGACGCCCGTCTCTCTACCAGCTATCATCCGCAGACGGACGGAAAAACCGAAAGGCTCAATCAAACCTTGGAACAGTACCTTCGCTGTTTCACATTACAAGAGAAGGAAGAATGGAGCTCGTTATTATGGACAGCAGAATTTGCATATAACAACGCCTCTCACACTTCACTGGGTTGTTCACCCTTTTATTGCCTTCAGGGTTTCCATCCAAATATGTTGCCATTCGAGTATCCGGTTACATCAAACCACCCTTCCATACAGGAACATCATGCTAAATTACAACAGACTTTAAACACTGCCAGGGAACACTTGGAAGAAGCACGTAAAAGAGACAAGACACAAGCAGATAAAAAACGCACACCTGAACCCACTTATATAGTCGGAGAGAGGGTGTGGCTGAGCACGAAGTACCTGAAGCTTAAGGGGAGTAACAGGTTACAGCCCAAGTACATAGGTCCCTACAGAATAGCCGAGGCCATAAATCCAGTAGCCATGAAACTTGTATTACCTCCCCAATGGCGAATACATCCCGTGTTTCACGTGTCCTTACTCAAACCATGTCTTCAAGGCACGAGATTACCAGCCAGGCCCTCAGCTATAGACATAGAAGGGGAGGAAGAATATGAAGTCCACTCCATACTCGATTCCAAAACCGTCAGAGGACGAGTTTATTACCTAGTTGATTGGAAAGGGTATGGTCCGGAGGACTGCACATGGGAACCCAAGGCCAATCTCCATTGCCCGCTCTTATTACGGCGCTTTCACTCACGATACCCCCTGAAACCAGGCAGTCCGCCGAGACGTCGGACCTTGCGAGGGGGTTCTGTCATGAATCAGGTGCGGGGGCGCGATAGCGGGGGCACACGGCGTAAGGTATGAGTGTGTGGGGACTGTAAACTACATTTCCCAGAAGACTAGGGAAAGAACTGCTGTGATTTAAATAAAGTCAGAGAGGCTGCAGGAGCCGAACTGCGGTCATTTTCTTTATGAAACCGGGGTTTGTGTTTTTTCCAATTTCAAAATAACCTGATCAGTAGGACAGGACTAATAAAAGATATGACTGTGAGGGAGAAAAATTAGGTTCTTCACGTTCACATCAAACGAATAATAGAGGAGAGGAGATAAGTGAGGTTTTACCCTTTAAAGAGAAAGGAAAACAAAAGAAGCAGAAAGGACCGTTTATTCAGTATACCCCGGGTTTGATAAACTGAGGGCTGTCCTGACGGTAAGTGGACATAAGTACGGTATGCATTTTGGGGCCTGAACAGAGTTGCACATGTTATGTTATGTTATCAGGTGTTTTATTGAGCGCTCAGCTACTCAAGCAGAGTGTCCCGGCGCTATCAGACCCATACCCGCAGAGCCCCGGCAAGAAAGAAGGGACTTAATGGCCGAACTGCCACGTTTTGAGCTCCTTTCTAAATGACAGTAAGCTCTCGCACTTCCTTAAGGACAGCGGGAGGGCATTCCAGGCCCGGGGTGCAAGATATTTAAAAGACCGCCCACCGATCCGGGCACGCCTAATTGTCGGGACCGTGGTCAAAGACAATGACGCTGAACGCAAGGCTCTAGAAGGCAAATGAAAACCAATTCTCTTCCTCAAATAGAGGGCACCAGTGCCATGAAGTGCCTTAAACGCCATGGTGAGAGCCTTGAATTCAATGCGTTTCTGAATTGGCAACCAGTGAAGAGACTCCAACAGTCCCACCGCATGGGAGCGATGGCCGAGGCCAAAGATTGCCCGTGCGGCCGAGTTCTGCACTACCTGCAAGCGTGACAGAAGGAACTTCGGAAGACCCAGGTAGAGGATGTTAGCATAGTCCAGCCTTGAACCTATCATAGCCTGCACCGTAATTTTCCCATGGGAAATGGATAGGAAAGGAAGGAATTTCCTTAGCGTTTTCAGTATCCCAAAACACTGATCGACCAGGCTCATAATCTGTGGTTTAAGAGTAAGACAATTGTCCATCCTAACACCAAGATTCCTAGCCACCGAGGCCACAGTGGAAGGAGGAAACATGTCCGCCGGCCACTAGGACTTCCAACAGGGATTCGGAGGACAGCCAAAAAAAAGAACCTCGGATTTGTCCGAGTTGCATTTCAACTGGTTACATTGAAACCAGGCAAAAACCGCACCCAGACAACTTTTAATGCGGTCACCGTTCAAGTCCATATTCTTTCCACATGTGAAAAGAAGCTGAGTGTCATCAGCGTATGAGACAATCTGGGCTCCAAAAGACTCAGCCAGCGCCACCAAAGGGGACATATATATGTTGAAAAGAGTGGGGCTTAATATCGACCCTTGTGGTACTCCCACCTCCAGGGGCGGCACTGCCGCCGAGTACGGAGGAGCCCAGACTGTCTGTTGCCGGTTGGAGAGAAAGGACTTAAACCATCTGAACACCGTTCCCCCGACGCCAATCTCCACAAGTCTGGCCAGTAGGCGATCGTGTGGAACGGTGACAAACGCCGCCGAGAGATCAAGCAACACCAGCAGTGCCTTCCCTCCTGTGTCCTGGACCTCCTTAATGGCCTCCGCCACCTCCAGCAGTGCCGTTTCCGTGCTCATATTCCCACGGAAACCGGATTGGGTATAATGCAGGACACCGTGTGACTCAACAAAGTCTGAGAGAATGGACTGTACATGCTTTTCTACCACCTTAGCCAGGGCCGGGAGCAGAGAGATAGGCCAGTAATTAGCATGGATGGCAGGGTCCAGAGAGGGTTTCTTCAAAAGAGGAAGAACCAACGCCAGTTTCCAGGCAAGCGGCACTATCCCTGTCTCCAATGAGCGATTTAAGATCGGATTAACAATGGGGTTAATGACATGAGCCACTTTGGCTAGAAACTTAGTGGGACAGGGGTCCAGCGGAGAGCCAGATCTCATTTTAGAAAGAAAATCCAGTGAGACTTGAGGCTCAATAGGTGGAAAAATCGACAAACTGGGCTGTCCCGAGTTAGACACAACGGAGAGGGGTTCTGGATTAGACACTCCCCCTAACACAACAGCTGGAAAAGTTGCCTGGATGCTTTTGATCTTGTTAGCAAAAAAGCTTGCCAGTTGCGTAACCCACGGTTCCGAAAAAGAGCACTTCGGAGTGACGGAGGCTGGTGATGTAAATTCCTTCACAATCAGGAAGATTTCTTTGCTGGTGTTAGTGGCCTCCTCAATCCTTCGAGCAAAGTAGGCTTTCTTAGCCATATAGATTTCCTTGTGATAGGCCTTAGTACAGCACCTATAGGCCTCCCTCAGTGGTTCAAGATAGTTTGCTCGCCATGCTCTTTCGGCCTTCTTACAGAGCCGTCGACTGGTATTGAGCGCAGGCGTGAACCATGGGGCTGACGCTCGCGTAGATTTCTTAGAAGTCCGCCCAGGCGGAGCCAAATCACCCAAACACTGCATGTGCCACGCGGACTAGGTCCTCCTCTAAGTCACCCGTCGAGGAGCAGGGGTGAGTTAGCAGATATTGATCAAATCCGGTGTTACTCGATGGAGAGCACGTGACATCCGGGGTTGACACCCATTGCCTTTCATAGTCACAGTGGTTTTAAACTGGATATGAAAAAACACCAGTAGGTGGTCAGACCATAACACGGGAAAGGGGGGCGCCACTGTAATAGGCACGGTAGAGAAAATCTGGTCCAATATATGCCCCTTGTTGTGAGTAGGAGACACTACGTAGGGTGACAAGCCCAGAGGAGTAGTGATGTCTAAAACTTTGATGGTATCCGCAGCATCCGCTATATCAAAGTGAATGTTAAAGTCGCCCAGGAGAATGAAGTGCTTAAATTGTACACTCATTGCCGAAATCACTGAGTCCAACTCCTCGTGAAAAGATCCAATAGGACCTGGGGGTCTGTAAACCAGCAGGCCCGCACAGGATTGAGCGGGGGAAAGTGTCAGACAGAAACCCAATGCTTCTGCCCCAGAAATGTCTTCTGTAGGTACGATGGAGCACTCATAGCGTCTATCTATCACCAGAGCCACTCCCCCTCCTTTGCCTATGCGTCGGTCTTTCCGCAGCATAAAGTAGTTAGAGGGCAGGGCATTCGCTACATCTGGGCTTGATGCATCGCCAAGCCAGGTTTCCGTCAGGAAAAGGCAGGCGGGATTAGAATCAGATAGAAAATTGAACAGATCCTGAGCATGTTTGCACGCAGACCGAGTGTTTAGAAGGGCGCAGCTGAAATAGCGTTCAGAGGGACCCCGCTCCACCGTCGAAATTACGTGGTGCCCAGACTCCGCGGAGCCCATCTCAGTCCGCACTTCCTTTAATGACCACCCACAGCCAGTGCAAAGGAAGTTACCCTGAAATAATTGGTCATGGATGATACAGCCTCTATTAATTAACGGTCTTAAGCCCAAGAGTTGTGCAGCAGAGTAACCTTGGATTCCTCCCTGGTGCAGTGTACGAAGGTCGCCAACCCGTCCGCATCCGTCCGCTTCCGGGACGCTGACGGGCGCAGACGGGCTTTCCTTAGGCGCTCCTTTGGCGCGGGAAAGGCGCATCCGCTGCTCGCGTCCGCTGCGCGGAGCCATCCCCGTCTAACTTTATACTTCCCGCCTGTGAGGCAGCAAGCCTCGTCCGCCGACTAGCAGGCCTGCCTCACCCAAGATGGCCGCCGTACTAATGCGCAGCCTCCCCGTCTATCCCTCCGCTCCAAATCGGCTGAGAGGGGGGCGCCCAGAAAAGCACTGCAGGAAGGTGGCAGGGGAAGAGCGGTGCGGCCACAAGAGTTGCAGCGAGGTACACAACTGCCCCCAAAAGGTGAGAAGCCGAGTCCCCCACACGAAAGAGTAATAGAGTACATGGCCTCGGTCTGTGACTTAAGGAAACAGCAAGACACCTGTAACAGCCTGTACCCCTTTTGATGAACCACTGAAAACACATAACCCTACTACCATTGCACCTATTTGTTCATTGCAGGTATATCACGTGCTGCACAGCAGGCACCGAGTACTGAGTTAAGAATGGGCTACCATGGGTGCCTGGTAAGAATATAGGGGATATGGTTGACTTGAGGGCTGGATGAGTGCCAGAAGGGGAGATGGGAGGAGCACCAGAGGGAGGTAGGAGTCCTTCTCATATGTTAAACGGCAGTAAAAGTGCCATTTTTTAGGTCGAGCATAGGGGCAGCACATATGTGCTCCTCGGCGAGGCATGCTGTAATCCCTCTGTGGGTTAAGGCAACACCCACCTCTTGCCATTTGTTGCTTCGTGTGCCTTTCAAAACTGCTTTATTTTTATTTGTGAAACTCTGTTCTGTGTCCTGCCTATGGGCATGTTTTCACTTTTGTGGTGACTGCCCGTTACATGTGCACTTACTAACAGGTTTATATATCCTTTGTTCGGCGCACTCTTTTTTTGGCATTCAATGCTCCCGCACCGTTTCTCATTTGCCCACTGCCGCTCTTGTTCCTTTTATGGATATGCATGATCAGCTCCGAGTGCAAGCGCTACCCTTGCACGTTTTGCCTTTTCTCCTGCCCCCTCCCATTGTCCTTGTCATTCTTGCTTTGGAGTGCACCATCGAACATGGTTCCCCAGCTTCAAGGTCTGACGCTCTAGCCATTAAGCCACATCCTTTACTTGTGGTTTCTTCACTATTGTTTTACTCGTTGGTGTATTAAACTGTTTCTCTTCTCGCTCTCTTTGGTTTTTTTCTGCCACTGTGGATAAACCAGCAAAACATGAATGCTTTTATTTCCCTTTGTGGTAACAGTGTGACCAAGTCCAGTGCAGCAACACATTTTAAACAGTCGTTGTGCACAGTAAAAGTTAAAGAACCAATGAGCATGGCTTTCTTGTTGTTAGACAAAACAAATAAATGTAAACAACAGATGTGGCTTAATAGCTACAACAAACATCTTCGGAAATAAAACGAGCCGTTTGTTAAGGTAACATTTGCGCATGCTCTTAAAAAACAAAAAGAGGTAATATTGGATAGAATCACACTTCTTTTTGTTTCGTCAGTATCGTTGTACGCAATCTTTTAAGAAAATGTTTATCTCCATGCATTGTATACTTTTTATCTAAACAATTGCTACCAAAGGCCGGAGATAGAAGCATTTCTCTACCTAAAAACAGGTTTTGCTGCATAGTAAAAGGCAGGGTACAAATGAGCTTAGCTTCTATGGTTTGCTAGCTCCAGCAGTGGGCTTTAAAGCTGGTGAATAGTTAGAGTGTGGGAGGGTTGCCATTATTTGTTTTGCAGTTTTATATAGCGTAAACTAGATTCAAAGGTATCAGAGCGCTTTACATGAGCACCAGTTGCTTTAAAGACGGACACGTTCATTATTTTGTTTTTTGTTTTAGGAAAGTGGAGATTAGGGGTTTGCCCAGAACCACAGGATGTTTGAACCTCCTGCCAGACTCGAACCCGGTTCCCCAGCTTCAAAGTCGGTCGCTCTCGCCGTTAAGCCACACCCTCTCCCCATCCTTGTTATTTTGGTCAAAACACACATTGTCTCCAGCGTAACAATTAAAAATATGCAGTTCACAGCGTGCATATGTAATAATTCAGGTCTGTGTGCTTATTACACCAAACATAATACGTAAATTAGTTCAGTAAAATATATCACCATATCAAAAAGGGTCTGTGTGTTGTACAAGAGCAGGGCACATACTTGACTGATTTTACCCAATATTTCACTTCTGTTTTTTGAGGAAAAAAAATTATTATCCGTTTTGACAATATCTTCTTACATGTGATGACATGACAATCATATTGTGCGTTTAATTACATGATCAGTGTGTCGTCTTACATCTGACTATGTCAAGGGGAGTACTAATTTGCGCCCAGCTTCAGACAACATTAGTTGTTGAATACAATGTTTAATTCTACTTGCTTCTGCATTTGTATTTTAAAGACGGGAAGCACCTATGCACGTGGAGAGGAAGGGAGCCTTGAAAAATATATAGTATGTAACTCATGAAATGCACATCATGCTCATGAAATGCACATCATGTAAAATATAATAGCACCACATGTTTTTTTGTGTGTGTTTTTTTATATGTGGTCAGTGTTTAATTTGAGCCGGTGGCTGCTGGTGGGGCTCTCCAGCTGTCATTTTTGGGAACTGGCAGGGCTTTGAGTGGGATGAAAAAATGGTGTGTGTGTGTGTGGTGGGAGGGGGGCGGTCTCTCAAAGGGGTGTGGCTGATGTAATTAAGGGCTTAGCTTAAAAGCACGGAAACTTAAAATCGGCGCTTAGTATACTGTGCTCTCCAACTGGTATTTTGTAACAAGCCAGTCACTATTGGCTTTGTCAATGGTTGTTAATTGCCTAAGAAAACAAGCACTGAAAATGCAATAGGTCTCACCTTTGATTAAGTTAAAGCCATTTGCTTTGCTAATGGTATTGTATTCTAGGTTTGCATTATTTAGTGTATATTTGTGATATGTGCATATATTTGATCTCCCCTCGCCCGTTTCGTCTGCCTCATGCTATTGTAATCCTCACTATACGAAATTAACACACATACTATTCTTCTATTCATTCACCTCCCACATCTGAAACACTGCTCTTTTCCTACTAACACTATGCTTAAAACTACTACACAGCTAACAAAACAATTCGAACTACATACAACTACAACATATCACAAATATACACTAAATAATGCAAAGCTAGAATACAATACCATTAGCAAAGCAAATGGCTTTAACTTAATCAAAGGGGAGACCTATTGCATTTTCAATGCTTGTTACTATTGAAGGCCTCTGACAGAGATAAAAACAAAGACATGTTTTGTGGGTAAAATGACCCATAACATCAGTGGGTTGACATGTTTCAGCTTTTTATATGCCACCAAGGGTCAGTAGGCTTACTTCAGGACCAAAAACTATGTTGTATCCCTACAATGTGAGGTTGGTATTTCCAACTCTGGACTGGTTAAATTGAACAAACAGAAGCATTAAAGCAACATATAGACCATAACGGATCTTTTCCTATCTATTGTCTCTAGATTCAAAAAAGAAAATATTCTTATGTACCTGTTAGGGGGGGTATCTTCCTCCCTTACAATATATTCTCTCATGCTTTGGCACAACATGCTTAATGTGTGCAAGAAGGCATGCAAACACAATGGGAACAATCCAGTCCAAACTGCTTGTTTCACCCTTATTGGGGCTTGTCAGCCAGGTATAGCTTGGTTCTAGTGAAACAGTGAGCACGGGACCGATGTCTGGGCATACTTATCCCACTTAGGGCATCAAAAACAAAGTAATGAATGGAATGCTTTTGGATGTAGTATAAAATCAGTAGGCAGTAGATATGGTTAAAAAGCCATAGCCTGCTGCCTTAAGTGATGTAAGTAGCTTGTGTGCCTCGAGTCATCGGCTAAGCGTATTCCAAAGAACATCAATACCATCCTTCTTTTTTCCAGAACAGCCTGGGTGAGGCTATAAATCATCTTAAAATAATCTTTCACTGATTTGCATGTCCTGGGATTAGGTAAACTGTTGTCTGGATAGGGTTTGTAATGTAGCGTCAATAGGCTGCATTTACTGGGCACTTTCCCTCAGTAGATTCTCACCTTCTAATTAAATTAAAATTCTGGAAATAATTTCCATGTGTTGAGGTAACACAAAAAAGCACTCCCAACTTCTGGTATAATTGCCTGTACAGAAGCAACACTTACCAACAAGTACTGCACAGTGCATGTGCCACGTGAGAACTGTTTTATGGGTCTGCTGTTGTTTCCAATGCAACCAAGCATTGACAAAGCCTCTACGTGTAGCTTGCATTTCCAATTGCAAAGTTGCGCGGTGCCCGGAATGTGTATTACAGCAGCAGTCGGGCAGCAGAAGCAGGAAAACTGGTGGGCACGCTGAATGTTATCCACAGCCCAGGATGTGAAAATGAACGACAAAAGGCCATTCCACTAATTGAAACCAATAGTGGCAAGCCTCTTTAGCATCCATAGCAACTCATTTCTTTTGCTTTAACGAGAAGAAGTGTGTCTTGACAGACAGTGCATCTATCAAGAGAGGAGGATTCAGAAGCTTCCAAGTTTTTATTGGGCAATCTCTCGCCCATGGTAGATCACAGTGCAAAAGCCTACAATGGCATACAGAGGAATCTTTGTGATCTCATGTTTGCACGCAATCACTACTACCTCAAAATTCGCAGTGAAAAAAGTGACGAAAAATTGTTGTATTCAAGGTATATATCAGTTAAAGAACTGGATGTGATAAAATATGAGAGTGATGTGAGTATACTTTTCACATTAATAGTCTCTCATGCATTCACAGAAGTCTATCCTGGGAGGTAGAAGGATGCACTCAAACAGCCTATTGCATGATGGCGAGGCCAAAATATTCCTCTATGCTGACCAAAGACAAGATTAGCAATCTATCATGCCAATGGCTGAAGGTGGCTCATCCAAGCAAGCCAATGAATTGAAGGGGGTTGACCCAAATCAACTCTTATGTATTGAGTAGAAAAGGTGATCTTCAGCAAATCTTAAAAAAGTCTTTGAGGCTCTTGGATGACACCTGGTGTACACAGTGATGTGGATGGCGGGTCCACTCACAGGAGAGCTTCCGCAGTACAGGAGACATCTGTAATTGACACCAAATATGCTGCATAATGAGGCAACCACTGCAGTAGGGACAGATAATGGTCTGGGCCAGGAATGAGCTTCCACTGAGCTGAAGTCTTTGAGCTCAGAGTGCACTCTATTAGGCCCCTAACACGCATCCCAGTTAACTCACAACGTTTCTGCTAGTAGCTAGTAGGTAAAGGGCAAGGGACAGGGGAAAATAATATTTTTAAACTCACACAAACTTTGATGCAAACCCTATTTTCCCTTGGAGCTAAAAGAGACATCACCAACACAACTAAGCAAGGCGGGCTCCTCAAAAACACAATTCCCCTGATGACATCTTTTACTTAGCCAGATTCAGTTCCCCCTACAATGATACGCAACACGCAGAGTAGAATAAGCCTCTCATAGAAGTTATATCACCCTCGAACTAAATAAATCGCACACATTTGTGCAAATGGTGTGATTCCATTATCCAGGAGCCAGCACAGAAGCAACTCAGAATGTCCCAAAGACGAAGTGATCAAACCGAAAATCCCATTCAATGGAAGTAACAAGAAGAAGAATCTAAAAAACACGAATCCAATGCAGATGACCATGTAAAATCCAAAAAGACAATAAACTAATATCGATGCTCAAACCTCCCCATGAAGAGTCATTTTACTAGCATAAGACAGTAAACAAACCACAAATCACCCTAACCCATGATCCAATACCATTATTACAAACTAAAAACATTATTACAAACTAAAAAAAGTAAACCAAAATAATGAGCTACAGTGACTGTAGTTAACACCCCACTGTAGACACCAAAAACGCAACATCCCAGCCACAGCTAAATAGGATGCCAAGTCCGCCCACAAGACTGTTTGCTTAAAAGGCCAAGTACTTGAGATATACGCCTAATTATAGTATCAACATGTTTACACCTCTTATCAACAGAAAAACCTTTTGCATGCCTACAAGACAAAGCAGAACAGCACACAGTCTTGGGTGCCAAGGAAACATAGCTGAAAAATCTGATTGCTTCCAATCATTGATCAACCAAAACTTGTAAACGATGCCCGCCCAATCAAAACACCATTAACTAAGTCTACACTGTGCTTTCTCCTCAATGTCTGAAGAGCCACAGCACATAGCGTGTAGTTTGCTCATATGATCCGAGAGTAGAACCACAACCCCCTTTTCCTGACCAACGCATGGTTCGTCTCCCAAACATTCAGGGATCGCTTCTGCTAAAGGGATACTCCATTATCCGTCCAGATATTGTGAAAGGGCAGTGTATTGTTAGCCCATTTAAAAACATCTCTTGCAAATCTTGTAGTGAACATCTAAATCTCCCTGTCCAAAATGTGAGAAATCAATATAATTTCCCAACCCAGAAACCATAATCCTGATCTGCAATTATGCATGGAGCACTTCACCCCCTGGTGCTTTCACTGGAAAGACCACAACTTTGCATGATTTACAATCTCTGCTGAAGAGATAATTTTGCCTGGACAGTTTCAACCTTTACTGCTGTGCTCCAAAACAACAACCTTGCCCTGCACTTAGCTAACATATGACAAGGGTTCCCTTCTGAACCCAAGTGATGATGAACCCGGAGTCCCGGAATGCAAAACCCTTGCCCTGGAATGATCTAGACACCTTAAAAACACCAGCTAATTTTAAAAGTCAAGAATGATATAAACACGTCTGTATATCCATAGTTGTAGAAAGGCTGATCTAGATTTCCCCTATATCTAGCTTATAAATGTATTTGATGTAAATGTTCTTTGCAATATTGCAATCACTGAGGCTCTTATTTCGGTTTGTAATGGACCAGCGGCATCACCCAGGGGATGGCATGAGCAGTCAGAGTTCAACTAAGGCATGCAGCAGTGGACAGTCGGACCAAGAGGGTGAGCATGTGCGCTTTGTTAGCTAAAAGTGGTGCACAGTGGAGTACAGGCTTGAACCAAGTCAGCTTGATTATTGTTTGATGGTTGCATCATGTTCTTACAAGAGCAGCAGGCAATCTAAGGGCAGTCTTTATAACTCAGCCTTATTAAAAGGAAATTTTAAAAAACACCGGGTGTGTGAAACTAACAGACTTTGCAGATGAAGAGGATTTCCAGTTGGATTCTGAGGAGTACAGTGGTAGAAAACAGAAAAGCCGAAGAATAACAAAAGGCGGCTTTAAAAGAGATAATGTTTTTAAAATAAAGAAATACTATCCCCCCCGAGGAAGAATGAACAAGAGGAGTTTGCTTTAAAACTATAATCACTTCAAAAACAAAAGTCAAGTACAGCCATGTCACCAGACTCACCTGGACCGACCATGCCATCGTCCACTTCATCGCAGGACCCCCATGCACCACCACTCAGACTCCCAGCTCCTCCTACCGCCGCTGGAACAAAGTGACAAAATCCAATGAACGGACACCCTCAACACCACTCATTCCAAACCAGCAATCAACCTGGAACAGGCCGTCACAAACTTCTCCGCCTGGATCACCAAATGCGATGACAGAATCACCCCGATCAAGCCTGACAAGACCTGGAGATCCGCCAAACAAGCCAACTGTTATAAACAAGAACTCAGGACCATAAAACGCAAATGCAAACGCCTAGAAAGACGATGGCGCACCAGCAAAGATCCCACAAACCGAGCCACCCTCCAGCCATTCCTCAACAAATACCATCAACGCCTAAAAGACATGAAAAAATGTGCCCTGGCTGACCGCATTAAAGCCTGCTCCAACCACTACAAAGAACTCTTTAACATCGTCGGAGTTCTCCTGCACATCAGCCACCAAGAACACGATCTTCCCTACCAAGGAACACTGCAGCACCCTGAGAGACTACTTCCACAAGCTAGCCACTATCTACAGCCTCCTCACGACGCCACTCACAACCATCCATTAACCGCAGGGCAACAGCTTACCACACGGAACACCACAGCCATCATGAGCTCCATCCACTCTGGAACACCCTTGAACCCATGCCCACCTCCTTCAACCTCAGGAGCAAAGAAATCAGCAGCAAACTCACCGCCATACTCAATGCTTCCATCACCACAGCCATATTCCTAAACCAATGGAAACAAGCAGAAGTCAGACCTCTCCTCCAGAAACCCTCTGCCGACCCCCGCGAGCTCAAACACTACCGCCCTATCTCTCTGCTCCCCTTCCTCGCCTAAGTCCTCGAGAAGGCCATCAATAATCAACTAACCGAACACCTGGAGAGCAACAACCTGCTGGACACCTCCCAAACCGGCTTTCGCACCAACCACAGCACCGAGTCTGCCCTTATCGCCACCACCAACGACATCACAACCCTCCTCGACTGAGGAGAGACAGCGGCTTTGATCCTCATCAACTTCTCAGCAACATTCAATACCTTCTCCCAGCACATCCTCATCAAGATACTCCGCCACATCGGGATCTAGGGAGACGCTCTCGAACGGATCCATCCTTCATCATAGGACGAACCAAGATAAACACTGCCTACACCTTTCATCTCGGGACCAAAGAGTACCATCTGCAGTGGCCCTCAAGGTTCATCCCTTAGCCCCATCCTCTTTAACACATACATGACGCCCCTGACCTACATCATCAGAACCACTGGCCTCAACATCATATCCTACACAGATGACACCAAAGTAACCCTCTCGCTTTCAGAAGACCCCTCCACCTCTAGAACCAACTTCCATATTTGCAGGACAGGCGTCCTGCCTGAAGCTCAACATGGACAAGACGGAGATGCTGATATTTCTGAATACCACTTCCCCATAGAACAACACCTTGTGGCCATCCAAACCTGAGCCCACAGAGACAGATCACACCTGCAACTGTGGCATCATCCTGGACAGTAAACTCACCATGAAATGCCAGATCAATGTAGTCGGCTCTGCCTGCTCCCACACCCTTCGCATGCTCCGAAAGATTTTCAGATGGCTCCCCGTCAACATCTGGAAAGCCGTCATTCAAGCCCTAGTCATCAGCCGACTGGACTACGGCAATGCACTCTATGCAGGACTAACCATCCAACTCCTAAAGAGGCTCCAGATGATACAGAACTGAGCTGCCAGACTCATCCTCGACCTCCCAAAACGGACCCACATCACCCCCCACTTCAGGAATTCCATAGGCTCCCCATCCAGAAAAGGTGCCAATTCAAGGTGCTGATTCATGCCTACCAGGCCCCCCACGACCAAGGACCAGCATACATCAACCACGGCATGAACTTCCACAAACCCTCCAGACATCTGTGCTCTCCCTTCCTCGCTCACACTCCCTGCCTCCTCCAAAGCAACAGTGGAGGACGTTCCTTCTCCTGGAATGACCTTCCCCTGCACCTCCACAAATCATCCTCCCTGCCGGAATTCAGAAAGGGTCTCAAGACCTGACTTTTCGACTGAACCCTGCAACAACCCAGTGCCTGGACACCCTGGCGGGTGATTAGCTGTACTCTACAAATCCCAGTTGATTAATTGAAATACAACGAATAGCCACCAATAGGGCAGGGAATGGAGCAAACTCACATGATTGTTGTAAAAACGCCAAGAAGTCATGTTTTCAGAGAAGTTTTATGACTAGATAATTGACTTAGTGCCAAAAAATGAAATCAAATCGGATATTAATTCCTGTGTCTTGCGACTCCAGGGGATTTGTATATGCTTCTGTTGCTTTATGGACGACTGCCTTTTTTATACGTAGGTGATCTGGAGTTGACTTTGAAGGATTCACACCCTGTTCTTAAACACAACCTACTACCACAGTGAACACAAACACTTTGTACTTTCACAGATGTGTTAGTCTCACTTTGCACTCTCCATCGTTTCCTTTTGGCGCATTGGATTTCTTGTAAGAATAGAAGTGCTCAAGTCTTTTCCTTCTAGTTAAGATACCCCAGTTTTCTATTGCAAGACTTAAACACAGACTTCTCAGTACTGCCTTGCATGTAATGTTTCAATGCAGAATGTTGAAGAGTGGAATTCTCCGTTTTCTTTTATATTAAGCCTATTAAAAGAGTTATCACTCCAGGGTGACGTTTGGAGCTAACATGAAAGTCCTGTAAATGTTTGATTCTGAAACAAACAAACAAACTTGGTGTCTTTTGAAGAAAGCTTGGGGACTTTTTAAAACCTCAATAGGTGCAAGACAGGTTTATATTGTCTGTGAGCTGGCAGCAGCAGTCACTGCCAGCATCTGGGTAGACCGTACAGCCATGCTTGTCAACGTCTCTTCTGTATTAATGTAACTTCTTTTACTGCATTTAATTGACATTAAATCTAATCACCCTCTCTTCGTCTCCAATATGTTCTGTTTTGGTGTACTCCTTTGAAGCATCACAGTCAGATAAAAGGCTCTATACCTTTGTACATTTTGTCTGAAGTTTCATTTTTACTCCGGTCACGTTTTATTGAGCAAACTCATAGCCTACACCTAAAATGCATATGGTATGGAACAATAACTCTCTAAACAGCCTGCTGTTATTAATGTAGTGCCAGGTATATCATGTTGTTTGATGTTCTGTTGGCAAATTAAGATGCTCAAATTCCAAGACCTCAGAGACCAAGCTATCAAACTGAGCCTCTTGGACCTTGGATGCCTCAAAGGTCCCCCTCTACAAGATAAGAGTGGAAATGGTGGAATTTGTATTGCCTTTTCAGTGATATTTTCAACAGAAGGGAGAGTCGTGGTTGACAGCCCTCTGTGACAAAATCATGGTAATATGTGATGAATTACATTTGTTGACTACCTGTGGTATGAAAAAAATTAGGAGAAGCTGGTACCCTGAAAAAAATGTAGACATATGATGGAAATATTGCTATGCAAGGTTTTTCCCCTACTGAGAACTCACTTTCCACCGCTGATTGGTCTAATTTCAATTCATGAGATTTGTCCAATAGTCTGCTTAAAGTGTCTCCCTGAAAGTTTGTTCTGCCAATAGGTGTTGTGCCACCAGACAAATTTCCTTGAGAATGGCCCAATGAAAAAGCTCATGTGCTACAATAGACAGCTGGTTTAGAAAACTGGTCATTTTGACCGTCTAAATCTGTGCCACCACTCGGTTTGTTATGAAATGAAAAGCTTTCAGTGCCGAGCATGGTATATTGATTTCCAATATGTATATGTTTCACTGACCACCTCTTTCCAGTGACCGTGTAGATGGTTGAAATGCGCCCCAACACTGTCTGAGGCATCTTCTGAGTAGGGACTGTTGGTCTGATGTTTCTCCCCTTCACTGTGTCGTCCCGAATACACAGTTTTACAGCAGCTCAACTCTGAGAAGTCCCCAGAAGACTATGACCATTGGTGGCCACTCTTCTCACAGACTGTAACTTCAGGTAAACGTGAATTTGTTCCTGAAATGCCTACCCATCACTCTGAACGTATCTGCTCCCAAAAATATTTTCAGTGGGGGTGGGGGTGGGGTTATCTCCCCTTTAAAGTTGTCAGAGCTGGCTGCATCAGAGAGATACGTGTCTTGCGAACCCAGAGTTGGGCCTCTACACCATGCTAAAATCAGACCAAAATTGTCCTTCTTTAGACTTGAATTTTGAACAATGAACATTTCCTTCAGCCCTATAATCACGTAGAAGACATAAATTACACAATGCGTATCACTCGAAGTGAACTTTCTATGACAACTGGGCAAAACCTAAAAGATTTTCTATCACTAAAAAAGTCAAGTGCAATTTGAAAACACAGTTACAAGACTGCAAACATAAACAGTTATTCCCCGAGACTTGCATATCAGCGCAAGGACACCCCTATGGGTAAACGCAGCGCTCTATGAATTCAATAACATAACATCTCCTTCAGTTGAAGTTCATGAAAGTTGATCCCAATCTGCAGTCTCTGGCATCCAGTTTTATAGCACCATCCTGAAAGATGTCCATCACCGAGGCCATGGGAACTTGATACATTTTGTGGCGCTGGTTGGTGCGACAGAGTTAAGCTCAAACCACAACCAACCAGGTACTGCAAGAGCTCGAAATAAATTGTACACAATCCTCTGGGTACTTCCAATCTTAGCTCTTATAACTATTTTAATCCAAGCCACTCTCCTTGTAACCCAACTGGTGAACCACTATATTAGCTTTAAGTGTGGTGCATTGGTGCTCAATGTAGATAAAGACACTTTATTCAACAATATGTTTGGCTTTTTGGCCTACAATCCAGAGTGCTCTCACTCATTTCAACATACTTACATCCTTACCTCTCAGCTTCCATTATCCCTAAAATTAGGAGAGCGATCATGTACATGAGGTTGATTATGTATATCCAGTTGAAATCTCCTACAAATGGGGGATTTCAACCGAGCCCTGGCTAACAAAAAAACTGGAGGAGCCTGCAGACTTTGTGTCTACAAACACGAATCATGGCTGCACCTTTTGTATTGGTGTCCGGACACAGCCCATGAAAGGAGAATCTTACTCTGGGATTTATTTATGAGACAAAGAGCTAGCACCTGCCTAAAGGCCTCAGCAATAGGTTTCTTATAAAAGGAGCCCTCCACCTTGGCCTACTGTGGAAGATTCGTACAAATTCTTAGGGATGCTCTCCAGCCGCGTCCCACACCCTCTCAACGCCTACACAAAGTCCAAAAGCTGAAATCGGATTACTGTCAAAAGAAACCAGGAGATAGACATTCCGTCTGACAGAAATGAAACTACGAGGTTATGTTTCTACATCATCAAAGATAAACTAGCGGAAGGAGTCTATAGCATTTCCCACAAGATCAACAATCATCTTTGAATTACGAACTACAGCAATTGGGAACTACCAACTCACTCAATTATTGTTTTAGGCTCCACGACTGCACAAAGGACATGCACTTCATTATAGAGTCAGGACCACGTGCAAAACATGCGCGGTCAAAGGGATAGGGAGGAAGAACTGTAACACAAACAGGTGACATGCTTACTGGGGATGAACCGATGAGTAATGGACATCTAACAGCATGAAACTTAAGTTTCGGACTTCAAGATTGCACAAATGCACATACACTTTATCAGAGAGTCGCGACCAAGGGTAAAACCTATGCGGCTAAAGGGACATGGTTGCAGAGCAGGAGCCCTGATGGGACTGAAATTAGGGACATGTTTACTGGGTATGGTCTGATGCACAATGCATACTTTTTTTTGGTATTGTTTACAAAACCTGAAGTAACTTTGCCATTTACAAACTACGACGCAAGGGCCAGTTGTAATGCCATATGAACAAAAAAAAATTTGGATCCCAGAGTAACTGGCACCTTTTTTAATGTAAACAAAGACTCTAGCTAGGGCATATTTTTACATATTATTATGAGTTCTATTTCACAATGCTATTTTACAGTAATGCAAAGGTTTTAATTAACTTATGCAAATGAAAAAACCTAATTCATTCATACTTACTGTTTATCATTGTTGGTTGTATTACTTCTTTCTATCCAATGTCATTGGGCCTCAGTAGAACTTCAGGGAAACCCACAATAAAGGGCCACATGGACATCATAGGGAGGCTCTGGAATGAAGCCACGTGGGCATTATGATGCACACCAATGTCTCAGACACTGTGGACCTCTCAGGACTCGGTCCCAGTTACCCGAGTCCTACTCCTTCCTTCCAGCCATAGTTTCAAGGAAAACCAGCTCCATTCTCAACACATATCAATGCAGCGTCGGGCCCTGCCTTGCAAAACACAACCTTCTGAACTACTTGGCAAAGGCAGAGGTGAAAGAGACTCGAGTAACTGGACTGGACAGACATACAGAAGAAACCTCTCTCGGCGCAAGCAACACAGAAAGGCTCTCCGAGGATCCCACTATTCATATAATGCCTGGAAGGGAAGACAACCGCTCTCATCATGTTAAGACTTCAAGGCCACTCATCCCATCTATGAATTACCATTACCACGGTCTCCACTCATTTCTGAGGCAGAGAAATATTTACAATCTTTTGGTGATTACCATGAATTATTTTTTTTTCTTAGTCTATTTCCTCGTGTTTTTCCCTCGAGTTTCACACAGCAATACTGACAAGCATTCTTGGGCACCCTTGGGAGACAACTACTCTGGCCTTCCATTGGGACAGCATATCATTCGGAGACAACCATTACTGCAAGACACTCTGTCGCTGAGGGACTGCCACTTCTAGCTAAGCGTGAAGGAATGTGTGTCACTGGGAGACACCCCTTGCCGTCCTCCTTACCTGTAGGACACCACATCGCCGGACACCTATACTGCTACCCCTAAAAGTAGGGCATGGAATTGCTGAGGGAAAACCTCCAAACCTGCCATAAAAGATGGAAACCGTAGCGGCACAATTGGATGTAAATGAATTACATGCATAACACAAGCCTAAAATCAATGACTGAACAACACTCCCAGACACCTCCAGATTCTTCATACAAAGTAGTGTTTAGAAGTGAGTATGCTCTTTATTAAACAGTGTGCAGCCCATCTCCAACACAAGGAAATGCTACAACGCAAACAGTTCCAGATCCTCCATCTTGTTCTCGCTTCGATTGCTTCCATTGCAAATGGGTCCTTCTAGACATTCCTAAAGGTGCAGAGACGAAGTCTCCAAAGGGGGCCCATGCAGCACTTTGTGGTACCTTCCTCTATCTATATTGCAGCCGGATGCAGAGTCCAAAGTCTATTAGAGGAGACACACAGCTTTACAGCACCGAATACAGGGCATTCAGTGACCACAGCACACAGGGGGGAAACAGACTGATACCACTCATTTCAGAAATACAATCAAGAGGAGAAACAGCTGTACAGCAGTCATTGCAATACTTTCAGAGTGAGGCACAGGCTTGCAGCACTTCCTGCAGCGATGCCACACCCAGACAACTGCATCCAAGCAACAAATGCCCAATCCTGTAACACTTCCTGCACACTGGATGAAGTTACACCAGCGACAAGCACACACCCTCACAATACTACACCATTGTTGTATAACTGCTCACTGGAGCCTACACAGCACATAGAGGGATAACCCAAACAACAGAAAAGCCAATCAGAGATTTCAGGCACATCCACAGGATGCAGCCACTGCTCTCATTTGACATTCATAAATGACAAACATACCAGTCTCTGCGGCATTCACAGGATGTGGCGATCACCCTTCAGTTTAACAGTGAGAATCTGTGGTGACCTTCTGGGAGCACAGCACCATCCATAGGATGCAATCACAGCACTCATATGATATCTAGAAACAATTGGGCCTTCCACAGGACACAATGTTTGCTCTCATACAATATTCAGAGACCACGTACCACTCACAGTTCATATGCAAAACACTCAGTCAGCAGGTCATCCAAGGCACAAGCACATCTCACATGCAGCTTCTAGATGATGTTCAGAGTTGAAAGCTTCATCCATAAAAAACAGGCACACTACAGCTTCCATGCACCAGTCGCTGACAACAGCTTCATCCAAGTGACAAAGGCATAGCCATAATTCAGTGCAACAGAAAGGAAACACAACCATAGCTCTCAAAAAGCTCTCCTATGATATGGAGCAATCGCAGCTCTATCCACAGCGTACAAAGACCGTTGTCATACAGAGATCACAGTTCCCTGCAATGGACAAGACAATGCCACAGCTCACAGAGCAGGATTTTTAGAACAATAAAAAGCTGTCCCTTTCCTCTACTGGCAGTAAACATAACCCATAGCATCTGTTGCAGCTTTTCTGGAGACACCAAGGATTCCACTTTAACCTACAAGGAGGCATCTCTTTTTCCACAGCACTCAATGATGCCTTCTAAAAACATCCACAATAAGAGGATGACACACTTCACAAAGCTATTCTTACTACACTACTGTGCTCTCCAAGTCTGTCCACTTCGCAGTCCACCTGTTCTATACTGAAAAAGCACACTTTTATGAAACATTGCCCCACAGACCGTGTATCCCCCTGTGTACTAGCTTGAAAAAGCCTCTCTCTGCCCCAAACACCTCAATAGGTACGGAGACTCTGACCCTCAAAACCTCAGGCCCCTTAGCCCTAAACTGCAATGCAACAGCAAGCTCTGTGGCAGTTTTAACCCCCCTAAATCTGTGTTTGTAGGGGCAAAGCCATGGTCCATCCTCTCTTCAATTACATTATAGGTAGTCATTGCCTTTTCTTAACAGCTCTTGCAGACATTTCACAAGGCATTTGACTCTGGAAGTCCATCGCAGTTTGAAAGGCCATTATAACTCTGACTGACAGACAGGTTTGGTGCCCAGCAAATGGGTAAACCCCTGGTCGAGGGCAAAACTGGGTAGCTGGCTAAAATGTCTCCACTATATAGGAGGCTATGGATGGCCCAACCCTCCACAGCTTGTGTGCCCAAGTTATCTAAAAATGGGTAAACAACATTCTTGTTCCCCCTGGCATAGTCTTCATGCAGCCCAGTTCTACAGTGAGTTCTCCTG
This sequence comes from Triturus cristatus, assembly GCF_964204655.1. Taxonomy (NCBI): domain Eukaryota; kingdom Metazoa; phylum Chordata; class Amphibia; order Caudata; family Salamandridae; genus Triturus; species Triturus cristatus. The sequence continues at coordinate 67,795,394 of NC_140590.1, forward strand.
TGTTCCAGCAAGGTAGTGAGTCTAGTAAAACATTTCCTGCACTGGTTGCACTGATATGGCCGCTCACCGGTGTGACTGCGCAGATGGTGTGTGAGAGACTGCTTGTGTCTGAAACTCTTCTCACACTTGCCACACGGATAGGGCCGCTCCCCGGTGTGGATCCGAAGGTGGACACGAAGGGTGGACTGCTTGTGAAAGCACTTTTGGCACTGCTCGCACTTGAAAGGTCGCCCCCCTTCTCTCTCCTCATACTCGTCCTGGGCCTGCCAGGGAAGGTGGAGATGGCTTGGCACATGACTAGTTCCATTAAGAGCCTCGTCCATACACAGCTTGTCCTCCTTCGAAGACAGTCTGGCGCTTGCAACCTGGGGCGGCCTGTCAATTTTCGCACTGCATGACTTCCATTTGTCTGGGTGCTCAACCTTAGGGACATGCCTGTGGTCAGTCAACGGAGGTGGATTCTGGCTCATATCATTTGGAGGACTAACATTGACCTGATCACAGTCATGGTCTGGGATTGCATGTTCCTCTTTCTGAACTGGTGGAGAGTTAGTGGACTCCTTATTAAGGGTCTGATTGAACGTGTTGCTTACACACACCTTTTCCTCCTGAATCTGCAGTGTACCCACAACAGGAGATTGGCCAGCAGAAATGTGGTCAGTGACACTAGAAGGATAAGGCTTTATGTCCATTTGAAACTGCTGAAGGACAGGAAAATGGCACGGTGCAGCACTGGTTTTATCGATGACAGCACATGGGTATCGCTGTTCTTCTACTGGAACTTTGAGAGGCAGGGTAAGTTGGGGCTTCTCATCAAATATTGCTGGTAAGGGTGATGTTACTCGGCGCGCGTCATGTGAGAGGACATGTTGGGACACTGATTCCAATGTTTTGTTGTAGACATCACTCAGGTCGGGCTTCTCCTCTGTAACTGGTTGGGACACAGAGCAAGAAGGCTGTGCAGAAAAGAGGGTCTTGCGTCCATCCCACAGCAATGATCTATCCCCGCTGCGAATTTTCTGATGCTCAAGTAGATTGCTGAGATGGTTGAAGTCAATCCCACGCTCACTATATAGGTGCCTCTTGTCCCGATATGAATGAGACCGTAAGTGCTGTGATAACGAAGATTTATTGCGATAACGTTTCCAGCAGATGCTGCACCAGAATGGCTTCTCTCTGGAGTGCTTTTGCTGGTGGAAGGAAATGGTGGGGCTGCTGCCGATAGCCATCTCAAACTCACTGTGCTCTAAGCTATCGGCAATTTCTTGGACTGCTGGAAGGGCAGCTGCGGTAATGGAGTCAGCCTTGCTCTCCTTGATAGGGGGTCTGGTTTCCCTTGAGTGAGTTTTCTGGTGAGAATTGAGTAGTGCACGTCGGCTGAAGCACCTTCCGCACTCACTGCACTGGTACGGCTTCTGTCCGGTGTGGATCCTTCTGTGGCTAACAAGTGATGACTGGTGCCGGAATTTTTGTCCACAAATATCACATTGAAATGGACGTTCTCCAGAGTGTATCCTCTGATGTATTCGAAGAGTGGTTTTCATACCAAAGCTTTTACCACATTCATTACATTCAAAGCATTTTCCAGAGTTGGGAACAGCAGTGTGCTTATGGAAGCTGGTCGGGTCTAGGAGAATAGTTTCGGAGTCTGTTTCTTTTTTTAACAGTTTCTCTGTAGTTACTAGCTGTGGGACTGGCTGTTTTGTGCTATGTGCCTTCTGATGGACAGTAAGGTCTGACTCTGTGGAGAAGCCTTTACCACGTTCCTCACACAAATGCAACTCCTCCTCTATGTGAGTTCTTTGATGGCTTACAACAGAAGCCTGGTTCCGGAACGTTTTACCGCATGTGTGACAATGGAACAATGGTCCTATGGTGTGCATCCGCTGGTGGATGAGTAGGGTGGAGTGCCTACCAAAGCTTTTGCCACATTCGCTGCATATAAAGCACTTGCCTAGCCGGTGACTCTTGAGATGATGGTTGAGCGAGGATCGGCAGCTGAAGCTGCTTTTACAATCCGTGCACTTGTAGGGACGCTCTCCAGTGTGTGTTCTCTGGTGCACTGTGAGTAGGGAACGCCTGTTAAAGCGCCTTCCACACTCATTGCACTGGTACGGCTTCTGTCCTGTGTGGATCCTTTGGTGGCTTACCAGGGAGGACTGGTGCCGGAAGCTCTGTCCACACAGGTCACATCCGTAGGGACGCTCCCCGGTGTGGATTCGCTGGTGAATCCGAAGGGTTGTTTTCATTCCAAAGGTTTTCCCACATTCGTTACAATGAAACGTCTTACTGGGATTGTTTATCTGCATGACCTTAGGGAGGGAGGACTGGTCGCTTAGGATACTATGAACAGCCTGGGGGTAACTGAGTTGGTCACTTGGAATACTATGTACAACCTGGGGATCACAGACAATTGTACGTACAACCTGGGTCAGAGGAGGTTGGTCACTGAGGATACTGTAGGCAGCCTGTGGGAGGGATGACTGTTCGCTGGCACTATGTACAGACTGTTGCTGCAGGTATTGGACAGCCTGGGGTTGACAGGATTGGTTACTGACATGGACAGGAGCCAGCAGAGAAGAGGAGTCATGAATGACACTACACATAGCTTGTGGGATTGCAGACTTCTGATTGAAGCCATGTACAGCTTCAGAACTCTGGGACTGGTCACTGATGATGCTCTGTGCTGCCTGGGAGAGTAGGGACTGGTCGCTGATAATAGTTTTCACATTCTCTGGAAGGGCAGGGCCACTCATGATGCCAAGAACAGGTTTATGAAGGGGGAGCTGGTCACTGATGATGCCATAGATAGCCTGGGGGGCATATGATTGGTCTTTAATTAGGGCATAAAAAGGCTGGCGGGTGGGAGGCTGGTGACACATTCCACTTTCAAAGTTAGTTTCTCTTTTCAAACACCTCTCTCCAGCGTGTTTCCGCTGATGTAAAGTCAGTTGTGAAAGTCTGATAAAGTCTTTACCACAAACCTTACACTGATGCAGCCCTAGCCCGGAGTGTATCCTTTGGTGGCGAGACAGAGAGGTCTCATTTCGGAAACTCCTGCCACAATCAACACATACAAAACACTTGCCTAGCCGGTGACTCTTGAGATGGTGATTGAGAGAGGACCGACAGCTGAAGCTGCTCTTGCACTCTGTGCACTTGTAAGGGCGCTCCCCAGTGTGGGTCCTCTGGTGCACAGTGAGAAGGGAGCGGCGACCGAAGCACTTGCTGCACTCACTGCACTGGTACGGCTTCTGCCCCGTGTGTATCTGCCGGTGGCTCACCAGAGAGGACTGGTGCCTGAAGTTCTTATCACACACGTCACAAGCAAATGGACGCTCTCCAGTGTGAATTCGCTGGTGCACCCGAAGAGTTGTTTTCATGCCAAAGGTTTTACCACATTCATTACATTTAAAGCTTTTGATGCTGTGAATCTCTTTCTTATGTGGTATAGAGGACGAGTTGCTGAGAACACCCTCTGAGTCAGATTCCATTTTCATCTTTTCCTTTATAGTATGCGTCTTCTGATGCACTCGGAGTTGTGACTTCCGAACAAAGTCTTGACCGCATTCCTTACAATGATGCAATCCCTGCTCCAAGTGTGACTTTTGATGACTCGCTAGAACCGACTGCTTCCTGAAGCCTTTTTTACATATGTCACACCGGAAAAGCTGTTCAGCTGTATGTGTCCGCTGGTGGATAAGGAGAGTGGAGTGTCTACCGAAGCTTTTGCCACAGTCATTGCATATGAAGCACTTGCCCAGTCTGTGACTTTTTATGTGATGGGTGAGTGATGATCGACAGCTGAAACTGCTCTTACACTCTGTGCACTTGTAGGGCCGCTCCCCAGTATGAGTTCTCATATGGACAGTGAGAAGGGAACGCCGGCCGAAACATTTGCCACACTCGTTGCAATGGTATGGTTTCTGTCCAGTGTGAATCCGTCGATGGCTCACTAGTGAGGACTGATGCCGAAAATTGTTACCACACAATTCACAAGCAAATGGCCGCTCTCCAGTATGTATACGCTGGTGTACACGAAGAGTGGTTTTCATGCCAAAGGTTTTTCCACATTCATTGCACCTAAAGTGTTTACCAGAGTTGTCTATCTGGAATTCTGCGGCTAGGGTGGCAGCATCACCAGCTATGACCGCACACTCCGTTTCCATTTTCAACTGCTTCTCTGCACTGTGCGTTTTTTGATGGGCCTGAAGCTGCAACTCCCGGGTGAAGCCTCTACCACACTCATTACACTGATAGAATGGTCTACTGTGGGTTTTCTGATGGCTCACCAGTGACGATTGGTGACGGAAGCTTCTCCCACAAGCATCGCAGCGGTAGGGTTGCTCTCCAGTGTGTGTCCGTTGGTGAATGAGGAGAGTAGAGTGCTTGCCAAAGCTTTTCCCACATTCCCCACAGATGAATGACTTGCCCTGTCTGTGACCCTGGAGGTGCTGGGTGAGGGATGAGCGACAGCTGAAGCTACTCTTACACTCTGTACATTTATGGGGACGCTCCCCAGTGTGAGTCCTCTGATGCACAGTGAGCAGAGCTCTCCGACCAAAGCACTTGCCACACTCGTTACACTGGTATGGCTTCTGACCAGTATGAATTCTTTGGTGACTTACAAGCGAGGACTGGTGCCGAAAGTCCTGTCCACACAGGTCACACCGGAAGGGACGTTCACCGGTATGGATCCGTTGGTGAACTCTAAGGGTGGTTTTCATACCAAAGCTTTTGCCACAGTCACTGCACTCAAAACGCTTATTGGTTTTGTCAACGGTATGGCCGTCAAGGTTACCTTCACTTTGTAAACGTCTGACTCCACTATGCTTTCTCTGATGTGACGCAAGCTGTGAAAGCCTGGCGAAGTCTTTACCACATTCCTGACACTGATACAGCCCTATCCCAGAGTGTTTCCTCTGGTGGCTCTCCAGAGAGTTCTGATGCCGGAAGCTTCGGCCACAATCCCCACATATAAAACACTTGCCTATTTTGTGGCTCTGGAGGTGGTGGTTGAGAGATGACCGACAGCTGAAACTGCTTTTACATTCTGTGCACTTGTACGGTCTTTCACCGGTGTGAGTCCTATAGTGCACTGTGAGCAAGGAACGCCGCCCAAAGCACTTGCCACATTCATTACACTGGTACGGTTTATGTCCTGTGTGTATCCTTTGGTGGCTCACCAGCGAGGACTGATGACGGAAGCTCTGGCCACACACATCACAACCATATGGACGCTCTCCAGTGTGAATACGCTGGTGAATGCGTAGTGTGGATGGGGTCTTGAAGTGCTTGCCACAAATGTGACACTGGTGGGCTCTCTCTTCCATGCTCACCCATGAGTGGATGTCCAGTTGGGAGGACTGGTTAAAATTAGGATCATCTGAGAAGACATTTTTTGTTCCTTGTGTGTTCTCTTCAGCCACCAACTCTTCCTGACCAAGCTGCTTCACACTTGTAGACCATGGAATGCCTCCCTGAGAGGGGGACGGATCATGATTCTGAGTAACCTCTTCCTCCATATTCTGTGTATGTAATAATCCATTGAGCAATAAGGTTGCACCAGATAAACATTGTGCTGCAACATTAGCAATTTCTCCTTCTGGCATCTGGGTTGAAGGACATGGATAAGAGTAAACTCTTGTCGCTAGGTCTGTGTTGAGCTGAAGACAGGATGTGAAAGGAGGAATGTCAGTTTTGTTCTCCCCTCTGTCCGCAGCAGAGTCTTCTGTGGGGTGTGGTGTTTGGTGCTTGTCGTTCTCCCCTGAATGTTGAGTGATGGATTCTTCATCTGCAATGTCTTGCATTTTCTCTGGAAAGAAAGCATTAAAACACAGTGAGCTACTTACTCAATTTGATAAAGCAAAGATGATTAATCATGTCAAGACAGACACAATATAAGGAGTATAACCACAGGATACAGGGGTATAATAGCACAAAAGGGTTGATTGGGGGGACGGGGACTCTAAGGGTTAATATTACATGTATACATATTGCATGCTTAGAAATCTGGTCAGTTAATTTAGAGACCTAAG